>NC_071469.1:71936789-72584646 GCF_028500815.1 Rissa tridactyla | reverse complement strand
CAGCTCAGGCTTTCCAGCCTTATTTGCAGAATTATCGTCCTGCAGAAGTACACGGTGTGTTTCCGGGAGGAGGCCAGGCTGGTAAGTGCTCTGGTGAGCAGACGCAACTCGTTCCTTGACCTTGCCGTGCTTCCTGCATGCTTCCCTGCTTTGAGCTCGCTGCTCCCAGGAGCCGGAGGCAGAGGAGGGGTGGCCTTTCTCCTCTCCTCTTTACCTCCATCTCCTCGGAGGGTCTGTTACAGTGACAATGGCTTGGCCTGGGTGCCGGGGCAGGGAATGACATAAGCCCTCCATGGAGATGTAGTGCATCTCCCTCGGGGCCACCTGACTTATCTCCTGCTGCCATGCAGCCGCAGGAGACCCGCGTGGACCACTGGTGGCAGAGCTGCCTGCTGTCCCCTCTTCAGGAGTGTCCCTGTGGCCTTGGGCTGGCCCAGCCTGGCCCTGTGGCTCTTGAAGAGCCATCGGCTGATGGGGTTCGATGGTACAAACTCCCCCAGTGGAAGGAAGTTGTCCTTTGTGGGTGGGCCCTCACCGTGGTTGGAGGGTTGGTGGCAGGGCTGGGGTGGGTGCGTGGGTCCTCGCTGGCCCCAGGGGAGGTGGGAGCGGAGGTGGGACAGCAGAGGTGCCTTATGGGCTCCGTTTTCCCCACAGGAGGACTGCGAGTTTTACCTCACGGTCCAGCGGTTCATTGTGCTGCCCATGGAGAGGCAGAGGTTGGAGTCATCCGACGGGTACGTCCCACAGGGCAGGCTGGGGCTCGGCTCTTGGGGGGAGGCTTCCTCATCTCCCCGGAGCGGCACTGACCCTGGGAGTCCTGGTGCGAGCTGGTCGCGTTGGGGACTTTTTGCTCTTCGAAAGAGGAATTGTCTCCATCGCAAGCTGCGAAGGAAGGAGGCGGGAATGCGGAGGGAATCGGTAACCGGCTCCTCTCTTGCTGCAGGAACCAGGAGCCCTCTGTGCTGCAGAAGATCAAGGAGCTCTGGCTGTAAGTAGGGGCTGGCCGTGGCTGGGGAATGTATCCAGACACCGCAACGAGAACACGCGGGGTTCTGAGCGGGGCTAGAGCAGGCTGGCGAGGGCAGGCACACCTCATGGCAGGCTCCTGGTTAACCCGGGGGACTCCCTGCGGGACGTGACGGAGCTGAGCAGACCACACGAAATGAGCTCTTGGTGACACAGAGGGCTCTCCGACCCAGCCTCTCCCTCTGAGCTGGGAGGAAACACCGGCGGGGAACTTGCTTCTTCCAGCCGTGGGCAGGGTGAGCCCTGCACAGCTCATTCTTCACTCCACGCTTGGAGCCCCAGCTCCAGAGGTCCTCAGGGGTCTCCCATCGGTCCATCTCCAGGAACAGGTTTCCCTGGTGGGCATTCCTGGGATACTGAGTGGAGGTGGGTGGCCAGATCCAGCAACCAGTGGGGAATCCACGACTACCACGAGCTGCTTCTTCCCAAGCTGGGGTGCTCGCTCTGCAGAGGGCTGCTGGCCTGCGCGTGCCCTAGCCCTAACCTGGCGTTGTCTTCTCCTTGGTCGTTTCAGGAGGAGTCTGGCGCTGAAGAACGCTCCCAGCTCAGGTAAAGGGCTTGGGGGGGGGCTGCCTGGTGGGGCTCCTGGCTCTCCTCAGCTTGGGCTGTGTTAGGCAGAGGTAGCACAAACCCAACCACATCTCAGGAGGCGACTTTGCTAAGCCCAAAGCAGGACAAGGTGGTGCTGACAGCTACAGCAGCGTTGGGCCATCGCGCACCCGTGCTCACGCTGCTGCTCCAGGACCCGTGTGGAGAAAGGAAAGATAGTTTCTAGAAGCAGAGGAAATGCAGAATTTTGTGTATTTCCACGGGTTTCAGTGCACGTGACAATCACGCAGCAGAGTAAAAGCGTTCGCAAGTGAGGCTCGTCTGAATTAAGGTGTCTTCTCCACTGACGTTCGCCTGTTCTTGCTCCAGAGCCATCCATCTCTCAGCTGATTGATGCCATGGGCCAGGACCAGCTGGAGGTTTTGAAGACAAATGCTGAGGAATGCTTGGATTTACAGATGTCCAAGGAGACCCCAGCAGCGGTGAGGGACGAGGTTCCCGTCACCCAGTGGGAGGCAGAGCGCAAGAAGGAGGTCAGTCTGGCTGCTGTGACAGCTGACGGTGGGGACCCTGCTGTGCCGGGCTGGGAGAAGGAAGGAGGAGGGTGGTGGGCAGAGTCTGGAGGTTTGGCATTCCGCTGCCAGATTATGGGTGGGCTCCCGCCTCTCAGGTGGGACTGCCCAGTGGAAAACCACGTCATAATGTCTCATTTCAGCAGGGTGAGGACGTCTTCATGGTCCCAGCCAACATCCTGGTGATCCCTCCTGAGGAGGAGGCGGTGGCTTGCGATGCTTCCAAGGCGGGTCAGTGCGGCGGCTTCGTCTGCGGGGTGGGCAGTTCGGCGTCCAAGCGTGCGAAATAGGGGTTTCCCTGGGACGGGGAGAAGATTTCTTCTGCTCTGGCTGCGGACTGTGCTGGGATGGGCTCAGCGGTGCCCCTTTCGTTGCAGACACGTGCGAAGCAATTCCCAGGAAGAGCGGCGACGAGACGACGGTGCCGGGTGACCCAGGTGTCATATCCCAAGCCAGCTGTGAGTAGTGGGACCTCAGATCCCATCCAGCCTCGTAGTAGTTTTCCTCTGAAGTTGGCTCAGCCTATCTTCTCCTTGGATCGAGCAGAGGAGGTACCGGCATGGCCAGGTCTTTGGGAGACCAGGACTCACAGCCCTGCCTTAAGCAGGCAGGGAATGGTCCCATACCGGCAGCCTCCTGAAGTTGAGCGGCTTTGGTTTTTTTGTGCTGGGAATGATTTTGTCCCTTCGGTGCCATCACGCAGCCCGAGTCACCCTGCTGGGCTTGTGTCACCAAGCTTTGCTGCAGAAGTACCTGCAGGAGCTCCATGTAGCGGAGAGGATGAAGGGAGCTGCTGTCCTGGACAGTGCAGGGTGTCGGAGAAGGTCTTCCTCCCAGCTGCCTGCTCTCTGGGCAGCATCTGCCTCTCCGCTGCCTGCCACAGGGGCTGGCTGAGGTCGTGGAAGGGGTCTGGCTGGAGTACACCCCAGTTTTGGTTGGAGAGGGCTCTTGGAGCTCCCATCGAGTGCTGTGCCTGTCCAAGACCCCGTGCAGCCTTTGTGACCGCCGCAGGGTTGGAAGCGGGCAGCCACTTCGCCAAAATCAAACGCCCCCCCACCCCCCAACTTGATCTTTGCAGCTGCCGAGTCAACAGCCTTGTCGGAGAGCTCGGAGGGATCCCTGGACAACCCCTGGAACAGGCTTCCCCCGATATCTTTGACCCTGAACTCTTCAGATGGTGAGTCCCCGTGCCCATGGGTGCCCCAGCCTACCTCACCGGCAGGAGACAATCCCCCCCCTCCTCTCACTGGGTGACAGTGTAGCTCCTCTGGGTGCTGGCTTGCTTTCCCCCAGCCGAGAAGTAGTGCTGTGGCGTTCCCCATTGCCCCGTGCCCGCATCTTTCCAGCTCTGACGCTGTCCTGCCCAACCCAATGTGCCGGGGCAGGTCCCACCACCAGCCCCCTCCCTGCCCACGCCGACCGTGTGTTTCCTCTTACCAGAGAAGACCTCTCAACAAGACGTTCCGCCAAAGACCCAGCAAGATGTGGCTGCTGACAGCAACACCCCGGACTTGCTGGAACAGTGTAGCCAGGACTCTGCCGAGGGCTTGCCGCAGGGAGAGCCGGTGCAGACCTCCTCTCCCTCCCTGCTCTGCTCCTACGGCAACATCAGTCCGGTGGAGACCGACGCCACCCGGGCACCACCAGCTGCAGAGGCAGCCTGCCACGCTCCCTGTGCTGCTCCAAGCCCGGAGGTATCGGGGTGCTCTCAGGCCCCCCTGCCATCTCCTTCTCCTGCTTTTTCCATCACACCCAGCAGCCGCTTGCAGCCCCTGCCCGAAGGGGTGCCGCACAGGGAGCAGGCGGACTCCAGCGGCACGGCTTTCCCTCCAGATACATTGAAGCATGATCCGGCTCGTGACAGGAGCCGGAGAGGAGGCGCTGTGCGTGCCAAGAGGAAGCTGCTGGCAGGAGATGGCCAGGCGCTGCCGGCCCTCGGTGGGCAGCAGCATCCCCAAAATGCCCTGTGGGGCAGGGGGAGAGACACGGGCGGGAGGCTGGAGCTCGCGAGAACGCAGCGCGCGAAGAAGAGCAGAAAGGAGACGGGGCTGCAGCATAGAAAGGAGCTCTCGGAGGAGGAGGAGGAGGAAGAGCAAGCATCCCCGACGAGCGGCCCCATCTCCAGGCCGGAGCAGCACAGAGCTCTGCAGCCGGTAAAGATGAAGCAGCTGGTGGGGTCCCTTGTGGGGGTGGTCCCCTCGGGGGGTGGTACCCAGGGAGGTTCTCTGCGTCTCCCCCACCACTGGTGTCCCTCCCCAAGGCCTTTCCTCACCTGGCTGGTGGGGATGGCCAGTTGAACATGGATAAATGTAGATGGTGGCCCCAACCCTCCCGAAGGAGGATCTTGGGCACCAGGTTGAAGACGTGGTTGAGCCCATGACCTTGTTGGGTGGGAACTCGCTGGAACGTTCCATCTTCCAGCTCTCCGGGTAAAATAAGATGGGAAGAGCAGGAAGCAATTGAGGGAGAGACCCCAGAGGTTTCCTGGGCGTCTCGGGCCCATGTGGCGGGGCCATGCTTTGGGCTTTGCGGCTGGGGCAGACCAGCCTCCCCCTCCCTTTTGCTTCCGCAGTACGTGAAGACGAAGCGGGTCCAGTACAGATACGAGGCGCCGAGCCCCGAGCTCTGCGAGCGGATAAGATCCGTCAGGTCAGTGCAGCCATAGCTTTGTGTGGCTGGTCCTTGTCCCGTCCCCCCACCCCACCCCACCCCCCACCTCCATGGCTGGCCACATGGGATGCGGGCATCGCTGCTTGCATCCCTGCAGCGGATCCCCAAACTGCCTTACCCCTCGTCACCGGGCTGCCCTGCCGTGTGACAGCGTGTCCCCAACCGGGTCCCCTTCTCACCCTGGTCTGGTTTCGCAGGATCTCCAAGGCGATGGTGAAGGGGGCGTGCTGGATACTCATGGACAGGGAGGTGGACTCCTGAGCCCAGCCCGTCCTTCGTTTCTTCACCGGTTCAGCAAAAATAATTTCGAGCTGCCTGGGAAGAGCAGTTGGGGAAGGCGGGGGGGGTGGGGGGGACACGACACGACACACCAGGACCCCTGTCCCTAAAGGGACTGCTGAGTGGCTTGGCCGGGCTGCAGAGACCCTGGCTGCAGAGATGCTGGGGACATGACCTGCTCGAGGCCAGCACCCTCAGTGCTAAGGGGGGAAAAAAACACCCGTTCAGGGACGCCTGTGCGTGAGCCGGCGTCCCCCTCCCACCTCTCCATCCCTTCCAAACACCCTGGCCCGGCAAGCGGGGACAAGAGGTGACCCGGTGCCACTGTAGTAGGGGCAACAATGATGGCAGAGGCCCCACAGCCTGATCCCCACTCCGAAGGCAGCACAGGAGTTTGGAGGTTTGGGTCCTGCACTGTTTGTTGGAAAAAAAAAATATCCCGCAGGGTTATGCTGTAGAAATTAAAAATAAAAATTGTATATTTTTTAAATACACAGCTCTTGTATTAAAAAAAAAAAAGGGGGGGGGGAAGGGAGGGAAGGGAAAAAAAAAAAAAGCATGTTGCTGCTTTGTCGTAAACATCTGTGTAAGGAATGCATTTGGTCCAGAGCGGGGGTCGACAACGGGAGAAAGCCGCTTGGGTGCTGAGGTGACGCTGGTGCCACCGGGAGAGCTGTGGGGCTGGCGAGGCTGCGGAGCTGCGTGCTGAAATGCCGCGGGTCGTGGTCCCGCTGATGGAAACCTGCGTCTTTGGCGGGGGTTGGGGCAGGGGGGAGCTGGAGGGAGCGGTACCCGGCGGGGTGAGGAGCTGGAGAGGTGAAAGGGTCCTGGTAACGCCTGCTGAAAACGTCCGGCTGCCGGCACTGCCGCTGCCTGTCTAAAACCACCAGCTTTCCCCCACCGTCCGGAGAAGGCGACGCGGCTCGGGTGCATCCCCAGGGCTCCAGCAGGATTCCCAGCCCTCCTGGGCGATGCTGGTGGCCGTCCCCGCAGCGAAAGCTGGCCGATGCCATGGTAAGCCGGTGCCGCAGCCCGGGCGGGACAGACCTGTGCCCCATCTCTTCTCTCCGCACCCCGGCTGCCGACCACCCCGGCACCGTGTGCTCGCTTGCAGGGTTTTATTGGGGACAGTGGTGATGGCATGCAGGGTGCTTCACTGTCCCGGGGCTGGCTCCCCCCGGCCCGGCACCAGGCGTCTTTGGTCTACGGCTGCTGAGTCTTGTGCATTCGCAACAGTTTGTGCCAGGGCTTGCGGCCGCTCGCCTTCGGTGCCCGCTCCAGCCTGCGGCTCCTCCAGCCCAGCGCGGGGCCAGTCCTGCGGTGTGGCACCTGGAGGGGTCATGGCGGGTGGTGTGAGCGTGGGGGGGACGGGGAACACCCTCTGTACCCCAAAACACCCGCATTAGCAGGGGTGCAAGGGAGGGGAGCGTCGCGGCTCACCTGCAGCATCCGAGGACGGTCGGGACTTGCCCTCCGGCTCCGGGAGGGAGTCGTGCTTGGTCCTCCGTTTGAAGACGGGCGACCGCCGCAGGCGCAGGGGGACGGTGCCCGCTGGGGGAAACAGAACCCAGCCCCACGTTACGGTGGGGTGCAGCTGCCTGGCTCCTGCCCCGTTTCTGCCTGCGAGCCCGGCTCCTGCCAGGGCTGATCCCAATGCCAAGTTCCCCCCACCCCAGGATCTTCCCAGTGTGGCGATGCCATCACCACGGGCAGCCACCCACCAGCTGAGTCTGGCAGCACCACCATGTAACACGGGATGCCACCATACCACCGCCTGCCTCCTCCAGCATGGGGCACAAGGCTGGGGCTGGGGCCGGGGGGGGTGTGTGTCCCACTCCAGCCCCCACTTACTTCCCAGCTCCGCCGGGCATTCGGGCTCCCTGAGCTGCTCCTCGTGGACGGACACAGCCCGGCGGCCGGTCCCCCACAGCACCGCCAGCCGCGGCGTCAGCCGGTTGTCTGGAAAAGCAGCAGGGAGGTGCCATCGGTGGATGCCGGCAGCCCCCTGCAACCTGCCGGCAGCCCCCCCCCATCAGCACCCAGCGCTGGGTGCTTGGGGTCCCTGCTGCTCTCCATTCCCAAGGAGCCCTGGGAACACGCCAGCAGCCGAATGGGTGACCCCATCAGCATCCCTACCTTCGGTGTCGGGCGGTGCGGGCAGGGTGGGCAGGGGGCTAGCAGCACCCACCTCCCCGCCGTGGCTGACCCTCCGTGGCAGCGTGGCCGGCGCGCTCCTCCCTGGCCGTGGCAAGCTGCTGCTCCAGCCCTCCCGGACCCCGGGCTCCGTTGGCCCGCCGGGCTCGGCCAGGAGGAAGGAGCGCCGGGGTTGGTCAGAGGTGGTGGCCTGTGGCTCTGCTGTCAGCTGCCTCCCCAGGGCTTTCCAGGCCGGCCGGGGCTCCACGGCGGCGGCCGGGCTGCGGAAGGGTGCGTCTGCGGGGAAGGCAGGGCAGAGCTGTGGGTGCCTGGCAGCGACATCCCCAGGGAATGGCTCTTGGTGCTGGGACCCAGCCTGCAGCCACCCCAGGGACAGGGCAAGGGTCTGGGTTAACATCTGCCATGGCCAGGGTTGGGCGCCCACGGGGGCAAGGGACCCTGCCCGTGCCCACCAGTCCCCGGTGGCACTGGTCCCCGTGTAGCGCCGCTTGGTGCCAGCAGAGGTGACAGAGCCCTCTGCCCAGGGGGCTGGTGTGACCACCCCCGGCACCCACCGGTGACCCACCTGTGGACACGGAGTGCGTGCGGGCCTTCAGGGAGGGGGGGGGAATCGGCAGAGCTGTCCACGATGTCCCCTGCAAGCACAAGCCACCAGCCATGAGCACGCTGGGGTCCGCCCAGCGCCACCAGCACCCGGCAAGGGGGGGGAAGGACGTGGTGGGACCCACAGCTGGGAGCCCGAGGGGGCCCTGCCCATGCCCACCCCGTGTGTGCCCAGCCAGGTGGGGGGTCAGGGTGGGGAGGATGCGGCCCCTCACCGTCTGAGCCGGCTTTCTTGATCTCGCTGTCTTTGCTCTGCAAGGAGAAAGAAACCTGATAAGGGGAGGGGGTCAGGGTGGCAGCACCCTCAGGGTCTGTGGGTGGTGGAGGGCAGGGTGCTGCCAGGCTGCAGGGGACGGGTGCCAGGGAAGGAGGGACGGACAGACAGGCACCACGCAGCGCGTAGGAGCCCACATACCGATCTCCTCGCGGAGAGTTAGGTGACAAGACAGAGGTCACGGGCAGTGGTGGCACAGACGTGGGTGCTGCTGGTCCCAGACAGGGGACACCCCATTGCCACAGACCTGCCCCCCACACCTCCACCCGCCCTTCAGGGGCAGGATCCAGCCCAAAAGCGGAGCCGCTCCCCACCTGCTGCTTCTTGCCCTCGGCGGCCGGGCCCTTGGTGACGCCGATGCGGTGGAGCATGACCTGCACGCGCTGCTCGAAGGAGCCGGGCAGCTCCCCCTCGCTCTTCTCCAGGTGCCTCTTCTGCGGGACAGACACAGCCCTGCCAGGGGCACGGCACCCACAGCACCCACCAACGGGGCACCCAGGTCCCCAACCCCAGCCGTGCCCCCCAGGGTGACCAAGGCACGGCCACAATCCAGCAGGGACTTCCCCAGCATCACTCTGGTGTCCCCACATCCCCCCTGCCGTACCCAGCTGACCCCGCCACCAGCACCCTTTGGTGGGAGCAGCCCCCGTCGGCAGAGCCGGCGGTGGTGGCTCAGTGACGGCGCTTACCTTGTCATGCCTGACCCCCAGCGCGTCCTCGTCCTCCCCAGACAGCAGGATGAGAGACTGGGATTTGCCCTCCCGCGAATACTTGGGTCGGATTCTGCGGGCCGAGTCAGGGGTCTGGCAGTGCTCGGGCTCTGGCCGGGGCTCGGCAGCGAGCCCCCCCTCCTCCGATTTACTCAGCGGCTTGCCCCCTTCGCCCGCCTTGCTGGGGGCCCGTAAAATGTCACTGAGCATCGAGCGTCTGCTGCTCCTGGGGGCGGCGGGGCCACCCTCGGGCTCCTTCTCGCACCTCGAGCCCAGCCTGGATTTGGGTTTCTTGAAGGCAAAAAAATTCCCGATTTTCTTCTTGAGGGTGCGGGAGCCGGAGGGAGCCAGAGGGGCTGATCCTGGGCAGGTCTCCGGGGCCGTGGGGCTGGGGAGAGATGAAACGTTGGGAAAGGTGAGCTGAGGGGACAGGCATCATTTTTTGCCCGCCCCAAAGGGACGGATCCAGACCCCAGACACCCCACCTGAGACGATGCTGCCCCAGCAAGGGCAGCTGTTCCCAGCCTGGGACCCCCGCGGGTGCTGCCCCATTGCCTCCCCGCTGTGGGACAGACCCCTCAGCCCCTCCCCGGGCTCGTAGGCGTGGGGTGCTGGGCCCCATCCCGCGCCCCACGGCTGCATCCCACCAGCCTTGCCCTTGGCGATGCAGAAGCCGGGTGCCTGCCGTAAAGAGGGATGTTTTCCCCAGCATCCCTTTGGCACTGGGACCAGTAGCGTTTGCAGGGCAGGTGAAATCCTGCGGGGAGGGGTGCGTGCCAGGGTGCTGGGTGGGTGTAGGGGACAACACACACACACACCCCCCCGACCCAGTCCCAGGCTTACAGCAGCTCCTCTGTGATGAGCCTCTTGGCAAAGAAGTCCTCCAGCCCCTCGTCCACGCGAGTGATGCTCCTGTCCTCGCTGTTCTCACAGGCCACGGGCTGCACCTGCGAGCAAGCATGGCCATCAGCCTGGTGTGGGGCGAAGATAGCCCCCACCCATGAAGAGGTGCCACCTACAAGTGGGTGCCTGTGCGGGATGGGTGCTGGCACCCTCCTTCTCACTGTGCGTCCAGCACAAAAGCCAAACCATGTTGTCGTCGGCTGCAGCCCAGCATCTCCCAGGGCATCGGGAGCTCCTGCCAGCCCCCTGCACCCCGCCGGGTGTCATGTCTGGGGACCTGGTGGCTCCCCAGCATGGTGGCTGGGGTAGGACATCCATACCCATGCAGGCACCCGTGTGTTACAGACAGGTAAGGTACCGCTGACCCTCCTTGGTGACACACAAATGGCAAATCCTGCTAAAGCCCTCCTAGGCCTGGGCCATGTCTCCGACCCCGCTGTCCCCACAGGAGAAGCCTTTGGCAGGGACAATTCCTCCATCTGAGCCCCGAGGAAAGGACACCCACACTGCCAGTGGGTGACAGAGCGGGTGCCCTGCATGGACCCACACCTGCATCCTTCAGGCTGGTGCCCATCCTCGGGTCCAACCTTGGAGTGCCACCACGGCCTGGATGAAGGCCACCCATGGCAAAACGCTCCATGCCACAGCCAAGCCTTCCTCACCCCAACAACGTGCCACCGCATCGGTGGCTTCCTATCGACGAGAGGGAGGCACTTCCCCATCGGTGGCATTTCAATCCATAACGACTTTTCATTACAGCTGGATTGATGCCGCTCGGGAGCCGTTCCAGCCACCCGAGATCTGCTCTCCCTGTCACATCACATCCGTCAAAGCCCATCCTCGCTCAAGCCTTGGCCAACCCTGGGTGCCCATCCTGCCGAGGAGAGATGTGACAAGGTGACGGTCCCCAGGCCCTGCCTGGCCCCTGCCAGCCTCCAGCAGTTCCCACCTCTCTCCCAGTCCCACCGGTCCCACTATGGTCCAAGGGCAAGCACCACCACAGCCGTGCAAGCCAGGGCTTTCCGGCAGGTGGAAGGATCCAGCTACATGCCGGTGGCATGGGGGACAAGGTGATGCCAGCAGGATCCGGCTCTGGGGACAGCCACGGAGCCGGATTTCCACCCAAAAGTTACTTTTCCTTTGGGAAGGGGGCTTTGAGGGCAGGATCCCCAGGTGTTTGCCTTTTGCGGGGCGGGGGGGGGGGGGGGGGGGGGGGGGGGGGGGGAGGCAAAACCCACCCCACCGCAGCCGGTGGATCCCCACGAGCGTCACCAGGAGCCACCACGGCCACCAGCGCTTGGCTGATGGCTTTTGGATGGGGGGGGCGGGGAGCAAATTGGGCGCAAGAGGAATAGAGGCAGCCGGAGCCATTGCCGAACGCGCCAGCCCTCTGCGCCCAAACTCTGCGGGTTTTTTACCATTCCCCCCCCGCCGGCTCCCCGGCCCCAGCCTCCCTGCCGGCTCCCACCGCTCGGCATCTCCCAACAGGCAGCAGGAAAAGGGGATGGATTATTTCCCTGTGGCCCCCCCCCCCCCAACCTCCTCAAACCCCCCCCCCTTGCCCATCCTTTAAGGGCTGCCCCCCCCCCCCTTTCCTCCCTTCCTCCTCCAAGGGGGCTCTGGCTGAAATGCAGGATAATAAAACCTCCGCACATCTCATTTTCCTGCCTCGCAACAAACACCTGCAATAATTCCAGAGGGGGGGAAAAAAACAAAAAAAAAACAAAAAAAAGGAAAAAAAAAAAACCAAACCACAAATCCCCCCCCTCCCGCCACCTCGCCAACCAAGAATCCCCCTCTCCTTACATTGGGTTTGCTGGGGGGCTGCTTGTGGCGGCGGTTGGGCCGGGGCCTGGCTTTGGTGCAGTGCTCCAGCTTCTCGCCGGCGGTCGGCAGGTCCATAAGGGATCCGGCGGCGGCAGGCTGCGTGGCGGGGAGCGAGCCGCTCGCAGGCTCAGCATCCTTTGTGGAGGCAGGGCGTGCCGGCGGCGCGGCGAGGCTGAGTGACGGCGGCGCCCGGTGAGCTCGGAGCCCGTTGGCGTCCCTTCCAGCCGCCGGCTCCAGCTCCGAGACACCTACGAGGGGCGAGAGGGCCCCGCTTGGCAACTGGCCTCGCCAGGCCTCCCCATCGCCATCATCATCATCATCACCACCACCACCAGCATCATCGCCGCCGCCGTCACCTTCGCCCACGCGCTGGCTGCGCCGTGGCGTGCCACGCCACGGGGAGGGGAGCGTGGCCGTGGCCACCCAGAGCTTGCGCGGTGGCCCCCTGGGGCAGCAGCTTTGCGGCGGCAGCACCGCCGGGGATGGATCCTGCTGCGGTCCCTGGAGGTTTTGCGTGCATGCGACGCTGCGGGGGTTTGGGGCGGGGGGGGAGGGGAGGATGCTCAGGCAGGGAGCGAGCTGACCCGCCCCCCCCCCCCCCAGCAAGCCCAGAGACCTGTGGCAAGCAGCAACTGTACGGCACAAGCCCTGCCAGCGCTGGCCCGGCACTGGGCACCCACAAATGCACCCCGTTTTGCTCTGTGGGCAGCCTCTCCCTCCCCCCCCGTCCCCGTTACCCTCTGGGTAGGGGTCAGGATGCTGCTGGGTCCGGGGACATCAGGGGTCCCCTGGGGACACCTGGGTGCCGGGGGCTGGCGCGAGCTCTGCTTCAGCCAAAGCCAAATACGCATCGCAGCCAAAGCCCCGAAAAGCAGAAGTCACCCAGCAGCGGCTGATCGCCTGCGACCCCCCCCGGATCCTGCCCAATGCCCCCCCCCCCCACCCCCTTCCTCCCTGGGCACCCCCCAGCAGAAGCTCCCGTGGGCAACGTCCCCTCCCCTGTGCCAGGTCCCCAGGGGTGCTGGGGGGGTGATGCCCATGCACGGGCTGGTCCCTGGGATGGCAGGGGGAGATGCCGTAGCATCCGCAGCCACGGACAAACCTCCCACCCCCCTCCTGGACACATGTTGCGGGGGGAGCTCAGGGCATTTACCCCACTGCCCGTGGGCGATGAGCCAGTTGACCACCCGACCCCCCCCCCCTCCCCCGGCAAAAATGGCACAAGATCAAGCTCAAGATGAGTTTTGCCTGCGGAGCCGCACCACGGCACCGGGAGAGGCTCTCCGTAGGGGGCCAGATCCGGGAGAGGCTCTCCGAAGGGTGCCAGACCTGCGCCAGGTGCTGCTGGCAGCCTGTGGCATGGTGGCCGATGGCTCTGCCCCACCAGTCCCCCCCCCCTGCCCCGGCCCTGCCGTGCCCCATGGCACGGGCTGAGCCGTGGCAAAGGGCAAGCCGCGCAGTGGCCTTACTTCTCACGGTTGCCGTGGGCCGAATGCTCCTGAAATGCTTGTTTTTCCTCCGCAGGGCCATCTTGTACTGCAGGGAGAGAGGGACGGCGGTGGCTGCGGCATTGACGAGCTGGTTGTGGCCATGGCTAGCGGCATCCCCGCGGCAGCCGGAGCCAGCCAGGCTTGGCCCAGTGATGGGTGCAATCAACCCCGGACCCCCAGGGCTGCACCCCCTCATCTTGGTCCGGCACCGAAACCACCCATGACGCCAGATGGGATGCTTTCCCAGCCAGGATTCCTGGATCCCAGGTCCTGAAGCAATGGCTGGCCAGAGGGGCTGCATGTGGCCGGGACAAGCGTGGGCCACCGCAAGGACAAGCTCCCGGTGCTGGAAGGACAGGCAGCATGGCCGGGCTGGCTAACGGTCTAATTGCCTTAGCGCTGTCCTGGAGGGGGGTGCCAGGGGTGCGCATACCCGGAGAGGCAGCGTGGTTAAGCCCGGCATCATCCGGTAAGACGGATAAAAGGTGGTTATAGCGCGGGGCATCACGCGGTGGCTGGATTGGACCCTACCTCCTCCACGGCGAGGTCCGAAGGATTCCTGCCCCTTGCCGGTGCGGCGGCATCGTCCTCAGCCGGCTCCGGCAGCAGCGTCGGGAGGTCGAGCCCCAGCTTGGGGAGGCTCTCTGCCTAAAACCATTAGGAAGTGCTTAAATTATCCCGGGGGCTGAAGCGCGCCCGGCCGCCCTGCGTGCTCCGCTCTGCTCCGCTCCCTGCCTGCGGCCGGGATTTGCGAGGGGATTTAGGGCCGATTAGCCGGCTGCCAGCCCCGGCACAGCTG
Source organism: Rissa tridactyla (assembly GCF_028500815.1). Taxonomy (NCBI): domain Eukaryota; kingdom Metazoa; phylum Chordata; class Aves; order Charadriiformes; family Laridae; genus Rissa; species Rissa tridactyla. Next base: position 72,570,790 of record NC_071469.1, on the reverse strand, counting down.
CCCCACGCCTGCCCCACGGTGCACGAGCGGCTGGTGCCCGGCTTCACCCCAGCACCCCCCCACTACTCGGCAGCTCCCAGACTCCGCTCGGGACACATTAATGCTGCGGTGACCGCACCAGGAGAGGATTACCTGGGAGGAAAACCAGCCTGGGTGGGAATTGTCCTGCTTTCCTGGGTGGCAAACCTGTGGTCGCTGCGGTGGCCGGCGCCCAGGCAATGCCAGGGTACCCAGACCCCCCCATCCTGCATCCCAGGTCCCGCATCCCCATCCCGCAGGGGTTGACAGCCCCCGGCGCTCACCAGCTTGCACTGAGCGACAGTCAGGTCTCCCAGCACGGCGTCCACGATGCCGTCGGCCACGGCAGCTGTGACGGACAGCTTGATTTCACTGGGAGGGGAGAGAGTGGGGTGTGAGGGCCAGCACCCACCGCCCCTGCAAGCCGTGGGGCTGGCCCCCACAGGGACAGCCTTGCTGGTGGCACCCAGAGGAGCACCCAGGACATGCCCTGGGCTCCAGAAGAACAGCACGTCACCCACTTCAGTTTGCTGAAGACGTCGGTGACCATCTGATCCAGGACGGTGCTGAGGTTGAGGTGGTCCTGGAGGTAGATCCGCTCCGACATGGCGTTGACCAGTTGGTCCCTGAGCCCGGTCTTCTGCACCACGGCCGGGCAGAGGCTGTGCGCCGTGTCCAGCGCTGCCTGCATGATCGCCTGAAGTTTGGGGAGGAAAGGGGTGTTTTCGGGGTCTTTTCTATCAGGATTTGTGTGGTTTCCAGGACACACCACGTCCCTCAGGCTGAGGCTGACGAGCATTCCCGTGCTGCCGATAGCTCACTATGGGTGCCCACCTGGATCTCCCGGCCGCAGGTCTGCGACGCTTCCTCCGTGAGACACTCCAGCTTGTGCTGCAGCTTGCCGTTCTGGTATGGGGTGTTTCCCGCTTCGTACAAGAGGGGCAGGATCTGCCATGGGAAGAGAGAGACGACGTGGATCATCCCGTGGCACCTCATCCTTGCCTTCCATCCTTCCATGCGCAGCCTGCGTCCTTGGCTACCCCATGGAAGAGCATCGGCTGGGGAGACCTAGAGACCTTCTGGCTTTGCTGGGCCAGGATTGGGCATCCTGGGCCCTTCATGGTCTCTGTGTGTCGCCCCCCAGCCAGACCCTCAACCGCTCCCCACCGCCCACTGATCCTCCTTCCCACCCTGTGCCCAACCATGCTGATGCCCACATTGGGGGAGATCCTTTCCTAACCCTTTCACCATCTTTCCACCATCGGCACTGTCCTCCTAAATCCTGTCTCCACCGGATTAAGTTCCTGAGGGGGGTGCCAAGAGAGTTGGGAAAAAGGAAAAGGGGGGGTGGGGTTTGAAGAGAAGTAGAGGAGGAAAAGGTGTGACGGGGAGGAGAGAAGTGGGGGACCAGGAGGATCAAACCAGGGCTGGCAGTGCCAGGAGGTGCCCAGCTGACGCGGTGGCCTTCGTCACCATGTCAGCACACTCATCGCTGGGTTGAGTCCAGCCGGGGTGGGATGAAGGTGCCCCAAGGAGGGACAACCCCCGGGGGATGCCGGGTGTGTGTGTGTGTGTGTTTCTCACCAGCGTGGGCATCCGTGGGCCGCGGGGTGTGCCCAAAGCTGGAGCACCCACCTGCCCCAGGGAGGGGGGCACGGGCATGTGTGTGGCGGGGGGGGGTGGGTGGAGGGGATTGAGAACATTTTGGGACTTATTCTAGAAGATGGTTCCGAAATTCGCAGCTGTTCTTTAACATTTTGCAAGAGCTCGGTGACGTGCATCTGTTGCGTTGACAATTCTGCTGTTCCCCGACTCCTGGTTAACTATGTCATTAACTAATCAATAACCCGCTTCGATCCCCAGTCGAAGCCGGGCGGGTTGAAGGGGTTTCCCCGCGGGGCCGACTCACGCTGATGGAGAGGTTGGCGTTCCTGATGGCCTCCTCCGCGCAGAGGATGTCCGCCTCCGCCTCCCTGCCCGAGCAGGCGCTGAGGATGTCGACGTGCTTCTGCACGCTCAGGCAGATCTCGTTCACCATCTGGAGCGCGCGGAGAGGCTGCGTCACACACCGACGCCGGAGCAGCACTGCCAGTTCCCCGCTCCTTGCCGTGACTTTCCCGGCAGAAGGATGCGCTGGCGCTGCCCGATGGGGCGAGCTGGGGGGACTGGCGGTTTGCTGCCCCCAGAGCATCCCTGCCGAATAAATGGCGACGCCGCATGGCCGGGGTTTGCTTGCGAGCACGCGTGAGGTCACGTGGCAGCGAGATACCCCAGCGTCGCGTATGCATGAAACGCACGGGTGCAACCAGGAGGGTTCCTTGGAGACATTCTTTCTGCCTGGCCCCACTCTCTCATCCCTCCGGACCGCTCTGCCCTCCGCTCAGGACAGGTGGAAAGGGCTTGCAAGAGCTCACGGGAGGTAGCCAGGGTTGGTTGGGGCAAGGGAGGGCAGCGATGGGGCAAGCAAACCTGTTCGGAGGAGGTGGTGAGGATGCCCTGCTGCAGGCGGAAGGTCTGTGCGGGCAGCGTGCGCCGCAGCTGGTTCCTCGTCAGGCAGGACTGGATCTGCGTGGCAGGCAGGAGCCATGAGCTGGCTGTTGGTGACGCCCAGGCCCTGCGTCCCCCCCCTCATCCGCATCCCCATCACCTTGTGGACCGCCTCCTCCGTTCTCTCGGGGCTGCTGCGGTACGCCTGCGCCACGTCGCTCATCGGCAAGGGCATCGACTTGAGGGTGTAATTCCTGCGTGGCAGAGCGTGGGTGAGAGGGTGCTGCTGGACCCTGCTGCCTCCCAGGGCTCATCCCCACCTAACAGCAGCCTGGAGGAGATAGGGATGGCCAAGGTCCAGCCAGCACCAAACCCCACAGGAGCAGCAGCGACCTCCTGCCCAGGCTCTCCATCCATCCCTCTTTCTTCACACCTCCGGAGAACCCGCATGGCCAAACACCAGACCTGATGGTCTGCTGGGCAGGGGGACAACTTCTACCCATCTTTCATGGGGAGGGAGAAGAGCACCACGTCTCCACCAACAGCAGATCCTCCTCCCCGGGCTTGCTGGAGCTGCCACGGGCAACGTGGGGCTGTGCTGGGTTGGGAAGCAGAGCCTGGGGGAGACCCTGAGGTTGGTAACAAAGGTGTCATCACCAAACGGGTGGCAGGTCGCTTTGCTGGCTTCAAGACCCGAGCCATAGACCAGCTCCCTGGGGACCTGTACGCAACTGTGTGATGCACTTGCTGCTTCGAGGGGACAAGAGGCCCTGGGGACAGTGACATCCTGATGCTGGAGGCTCTTTTGCTTGGCGGTAGCAAGCCAGGAGGACCAAGCTGCTCCCTCCTTACCTTTCCAAAGCTTGAGCCACCTCCAGGAGCCCATGGGCGGTTGTGTTGTTCCTGTCCCAAACCACGGTCCTGCAAAGAGGAGGACACGAGTGAGCCCTGCCCGCAGCCACGCGGCCCCGAGGTGGGTGCCCACCCCCTGGGGCACTGCGGTGTGCCAGGCAGAGTGAGCGCAAGGCTGACCCCCAGGCACCAGAAAACCTGTAAATGGGGCTAAAAAAATCTGAATCTCAATATTCAAAAGCCTAAACTTGGACTTCGCAAGGAGCTGTAAAGCACGTGGCTGCCTGGAGGGAGGACACAGCCAGGCAGACGCCACCCTGCTGGCCGGGGGTGACGTCCCCAGAGGAAGAGCCCTGGCTGGGAGACCCTTCCCTGTTCCCTGTCCCCTGCAGACATACCTGCCTTGCCTTTGTGGGGACAATGGGGTCCAAAAATGGCATTTTAGGAACTGATGGCAGAGCGTGGGGTGAGGGCAGTGACCGCAAAGGTCCGGCTGCGGCATCCCAGGCTGTGCAGGAGCCCGGCAAAGAGCTGGCAAGTGCCGGGGCAGGGACTGAGCTGCTCTCTTGCCCTTCACACATCCCCTGCCAGCCCTGCCAGACAACTGCCATGAGAGCAAGATACAGTCACAGCATCTGACCGCGCATCAGGAACGGTCCAGAGATGCATCCATGGCCACCAGGAGCCATTGATAAGCCTCCTCTGATGGCATCAGCATCACAACCAGGACCACTGTATCGGGGCTACCCGGCACAAGGTGGGAAGGGCACCCACAGGGTGACATGGGCTGCTGCTACCTGAGCTTCGTGTTGATCTGCAGGGCCTTGGCTAGCATCTTGGCCCCCGTGTCCCCCATGGCGTTGCCGCTGATGTCCAGAGCTACGAGGCTGGTGTTACTGCCCAGAGCGCTCAGCAGGACGTTGGTTCCCAGTTTGAGACGTGATTCGGCCACCGACAGGGACTGGAGGGGCTGTAAGGGGGACAAGGAGGACAACCTCTATGCCTGGCTGGCAGCCACTGGGCTGGTGGCTCCCCGGTGCTGGCTTTGGGGAGCCCAAGTCATACTGAACTCCCCCAAAAAAGGAGGGCAATAGGTGCTTAGGCAACACCCTGGATTTTGCTGAGATGCCTGGCAGGCAGCGAGGAGGAAAGAGGGTTTTTTTGGGAAGCTGGGCTGCCGCCAGGTTACACCAGGCATCTCCTCCGCGCCTTTAGCCAGACACAGGCTCCCGCTTTCCCAGATGAACGGGAAGAGCTCTCGCTTCTCTGTCTGAGCAGCTGCCGCAGACGGAGGAAAATAAGAGCAGAAGGATTTGAATGGCAGTGGGAGGGAGGGAGATTTGTTCCCAGACTGTGCTGTGAGGGATTTGGACGGCACCCCGGCAGGGTGGTGGCAGAGGGTGACCGAGGGTGGGACGGTTGAGGACAAACAGGACTTACGCAGTCGTCCTCCTGGGTGAGCTGGACGATGCGGTGCAGAACATCCAACAGCCCTTCCCTGCGGGAGAGGTGAGGAGGGTTACACGAGCATCATCCCTCATGCATCCCACACGCATCCCCCGGCGCTGGCAGAGCTCCATCCTCCCTCCTGCTCTTGCCGGAGGCTGTGCCCTGTCCCTGCAGCACCTGCGGTCCCATAGGAACTGTGCCAGGAGCAGGTGATTGTCCCCACACAGTTCCCCGTTGGGTTGGAGCAGGCAAGACGGGCAGGCCATCCCTGGCATTCCCGACCAGCCCACGGGCTTGGATGGGGAGAGAGAGGGGAGCTGGGTGCACAGTGCCGGGACGGCTCCTGTCCTGGGCGCTGTGACTTTGCACTTACTTGGATTTGATGTTGAAGTTTTTCCCCAGAGAGACGTGCCTGATGGATTTGCTTCTGCCAATGGAGAGCACCAGCGTCACCATGTCAGGGTCGAAGCCTGCAAGAGACAGGAGACACCCACCAGGATGCTCCAAGCAATCCAGACCACAGAGGTGGCATGAAGGTGGCAGGGTGGTCCCTCAAGGGTGACCTGCAGAGCCGCCAAGCTGCCACCGCGGGATGGTAGAGATGCCCAGGGCAACTCCTGAGCATCTTCCTCTTTTTCACAGCTCCCTCAAGAAGACCAAAGACCTGTGCAGAGCCGGGGTCCCTGGGGAGTGACGCTAGGGATGGAGCACCCTCTCTGGGGACTCCTGCCATTTGGGGTGCCAAGGCTGTGCCGAGCCACGGCGAGCCTTTACGGAGCTAAAGATGGTGCTTGCTTTCCACCATCCCACAGAGATGTGCCCTCCATCACCTCCCCACCACCCTGGACAACACGGAAGGAGTTCTCCCAGCTTGCAGGCAGCTGTGGCATCCTCAGGGTAACCCAGCAAGGTGACACCCTTCCGCCAGGCCAGGGATCTGTCAGCCTGGGGCAACCAAGACACCACCTACGGGACTGTCCCTCTTGCACGGAGCCGCTCTACTGGGACAGCCCTAAATAGAAGTGCCCTTTGTCAACTCTTGGCCGGAGATCTTGAGTAAGAGAGCGAGCTCTTGGAGCATTGGTGGCCCCAACGGGTTTTTGAATGACTTCAAACCACGTCAGCTTTCCCAGAGCCATCTGGCTGTCGAGGCGCTGCATGGTCTGCTGAAAGAGCTTCCCAAGGCTGCTTTAAGCTTTGGGGCCTTTTAGGTGACATTAAGAGCCAGCAGAGGTGATGTTTGCGATAATTAGTGTTGCTCGCCCACGGCTTCGGTGGCCACAGCAGGACTGTAAACTCCTGCAGCGAGGTGAGAAGAGCTTCAGTCCAAGGAGACCTTTACGATGCTTCAAACCCTGAGCTAGCAACGCGAGACCACCTCGGGTTCAGCGAGCTGAAGAGGCTTGTACACCAAGACAGATGCGAAACGAGAATTTTTGGCATGTCCTGAGGCAGGAGGGGACGAAGGAACCGCCCCATGCTCGGTGCTAGAGATGCTCTCTCTGAATGAGGGGAGAGACAAGGGCCACCACCGCTGCTCACCACGGGATATGATGCTGGAAGGTGATGGAAGGGGCTGGGAAGGACATCACCAGAGGGAGAGGGGCACCTTTACAGGACTGCCTGCCTTGGGGAAGACAGAGGGGTGGCCGGTTTGGGCGGGGGGCGGAACCCACAAAGCCTGACAAGGTGGTGATTTCTCAGGCAGGAAGCCACTGCTGGCTGTTGGGTGCCTTCACCCCCGCGGGACACAGCCTGTGACGCTGCAGCTGCTGCTGCTGGAGGACTTTCACAGGTGCCAAGTGCAGTTTAACGTTGCATGAGCATGATCAAGAGGCAGGCAAGTGCAGCAGACCCTACCCACCTCCCCAGGGACTCCTACAAGCTCACCAGACACTGGGGCTGAGCTGGCCTCTGCCAAAGAGCCCGCAGTGGCCGGACCTGCAGATGCAGGTGATGCTCGCCCAGGTGGGGAAAAAGCAACCTACCATTGTCAGACAAGTCCAGGTCGCTGATGGAGCTGGCGTCAGGGATGAGATCCTGGATGACTTGGGCCCCCGCCGATCTCAGCTTGGAAGAAACAGCAAGACATCAGTACAAGGGGAGGCGCCGAGCCCTGCGAACGAGATCCTGCCGTCGGGAAGGTCACCCCAGCCCCACGGCGGACAGGGCCGCAGACCTGCTCACACAGGCATTGAGCCCCCCACCGCCCCTCAGCTGCCACAACCGGACCCCCAGGCTGGACCGATGGCACCCATGGGTGCTGGCCCTCACCTCGCAGTTGCTGAGATCCAGGCGCATGTCACTGACGTGACTGTTGTCTGCCAGCCCTTGCAGCAGCGCCCTGGAAAAGTCACCAAAGCTCACACCCAGCAGTGTGAGCATCACCATCACCCACCGTGGGGCACCCCCAACGGTCCAAGGCAGTGGGAGCAGGGTGCTGGAGAAGACATCCTTCTCAGGAGTCCCAGCTCCAGCCTGCCCCCTCCCTCCTGCTGAGCACAGGGATGAATCCTGCACAGGGGGACCCCAGCTCTGTGCTGCTGGCTCCTGGGATGCCTCCTTGGCTCCAGGTGGCATCTCCCACCCTCCCGTGAGGAGACGCAGGGGGATGTCCCCAGTGCATCCCCCAGCTGCCCCTGGGTAGGAAAAGTCACCAAAGCCACCCAGCAGTGTGAGCATCACCGTCACCCACCGTGGAGCACCCGCAACGGTCCAGGCAGTGGGTGCGGGGTGCTGGAGAAGACATCCTTCCCAGAGCTCTGCCTCTCACAGCCCCATCCGTCCTCCCCACCAGCCCTCCCAACACGGAGAGCCCTGAGCCAGGGTCCCCCCCTCACCTTACAGCATCCGCTGGCAGCTTTGTACCTGCCAGGGAGACGTGCCGGAGGGCACAGGCCTGGCTGAAAAACTCCTTGACGTCAGGGGAGATGGTTTTCACCCTCCTGAAAAGGATGGGCACAACGTGGCATCACCTACTGCCCAGCACCAGCCACCCCCCCCGGTTACCGTGTTCCCCTCCTTGCCGCCCCGGGGGCTTACTTGTGGGAGTACACGTTTTTGGAGAGATCCAGATGGATGAGGCTGGTGTGACATCCGCGGACCAGGGCTCCAAAGAGCTGTTGGGGTAGGGATACGAGCCGCGTCGAAGAGGACCCGGCTGGTGCTGCAGCCCCTCGTACAGCCCAGGGAGGGAGGGGTGACGGTATGGGATGAACTGCAGGGGATGTTAAGGGCAGGGGGGGGCGGGTGTCTCTGCCCCGTGCTGGGGCTCCCTTATTTCTCCTGCTGAACCCCAAGTCCCCCAGCCCGCCCATGGTAGGGGTCACGGAGCAGGCCATCGCTGGGCTGGCTGCCCACCGTGTCTCCACAGCCCCGTGGCCAGTTGGGATGGGGTGGCAGGGTTTTTGGGAGGGGGGACGCTCACTGCCAGGACCCCCTGCGTGGGTACTCACAGCATCCAAAGGGCAATCCGTGCCGGCCAGGCTGAGGTGGGAGAGCGAGTGGCACTGGCGGAGGAGGCTCTGCAGGTTCTGAGGGTAGAGGGGGCTCAGTGGCTTTGACCAGGACTCTGACCCCCCCCACCCAGCACCCTACAGCCCAGGAGTCCCAGCTCCAGCCTGCCCCCTCCCTCCTGCTGAGCACAGGGATGAATCCTGCACAGGGGGACCCCAGCTCTGTGCTGCTGGCTCCTGGGATGCCTCCTTGGCTCCAGGTGGCATCTCCCACCCTCCCGTGAGGAGACGCAGGGGGATGTCCCCAGTGCATCCCCCAGCTGCCCCTGGGGAGGCAGGGAGGTGTCACAGCCATGACTTCCCCATCCCTGCGGTGCTGCAAGGCAGGGTGCGGACCCCAGGGGACCAAAGCCATCGAGCCCATGCAGGGGACAGAGCCCAGGCGGTGTCACCCCATTGCAGCCCGGGCACTCACGCTGATGTCGTCCCCAGCCAGGGTGCCGGGGTTTCCAGATAGGTCCAAGTGCCGGAGGGAGGATCCGATGGCTTTGTTGTCTGCAAGGGCTTTGCATAACGTGCTCATCCCTGCTCCAGGAAAGGGGGAGAGACGGATGGATGCCCGTGGGTCCCCTGCACCGGGGAGAGCCACAGAGCAGAGGAAGGGATGCTTTCCTACAGCTGGGGCAGCAGGACATCGCATCCTTGAAGATGCCCTTTCCGGGGTGGCCCTGCAGCCCCTCAGCCAGCCCACTGGGGCCAGCTTGTCCCCAGGCACCACCGTGCCCAGCCTCCCGATGGCGCCTGGGCAGGGAGCGGGATGCCGGGCTGTACCTTTGGCACTGAGCATCGTCCTGGCCAAGCTGAGGCTCTGCAGACCCTTAGGATTCTTCTCCATGAGCCGGCTGAAGGCAACAATCCCTGATGAAAGAGTAGAGAGCCATGAGGGGCTGTGCCAGTGCAGGCGGGTGTCCATCCCACCCCGAGCTACACCGGGGGGGCAGCTGCCAGTGGGATCTGGAGTTGAACATCAGTTTTCATGGGTGGAAACTCATCCCAGCCCAGAAGTTGGGTACCTCTGTCTTCCAGCTGGTTGCCAGCAAGGTTGATGGTGTGCAAGACAGAGTCGGGATGGTTGCTCAGCGCCTGGGCCATCCTCTGTGCAAAGTCCCTGCGGGGAGAAGGGCCACCTGTCTGAGCAAGCTATGGCCACCTCCAGGAGATGTGGCCACCAACCCTGCAGCCTTACGGGGATGTGCCACCAGCTCCTGTCCATGTGGCAGAGCTGTCTCCATCTGAGGAGCCAGCAGGAGAAAGCAGAGCATCTCCAAGGGTGGGTGATGTCTGTTGGCCTCCAAGTTACGAGGGGGGTCTCTGCTCCTAGTGAGCTTCATGCTGAGGAGGGGATGGGGCACCAACATCCCCCTGGCCATGGGGGGGGTCCCCATGGACCACCCAGCTCCATCCACATGAAGGGGGCAGAACCAGGCTGCCGAGACCCTGCTCATCACCACCCCAGGGCTCTGCAAGGCCTTCACTTACGCTTTCAACCCGCTGTTTTCCAGCACCAGCTCCTCCAGCGTCACCGACTTGCTGAGCATGTAGAGCAGCTGCTCCGAGATCTCCTGGTTCTAGCAGGGGAGAAGAAAACCTTTCTGGAAACCCAACCATCATCTTCAGCATACCCAGCGCCAAGGCACCGGCACTCACCAGCCTGAAGTCCTTGCAGGAGAGCTTGGTGAACCACAGGTTGAAGGACAAGGCGGCGATGCTCAGTGCCACGTCTCTGCAGGGTGACAAGGACAAGGGAGTCAGAGGCCAGGCTGAGCCAAACCTGGTCCCAGACGGGTGCCCCAAGACACCCAAACCCAGGGTGCCCCAACGCTGTGTTCAACATGGGGTCCGTGAGTCTAAAGCAACCCACAAACGCAGCTCAGCTTCCCCAGATTATTCCCTCAGAGGAAAAAAAAAAAAAAAAAATTAAAATAATTGCACGCTTCTGCCAAAACCTCGGGTTGTTTTTTTTGGTTTTTTTTCCCTTTTTAATTCTGAGCTCTCGGTGCGAAGAAAAATGCAGGTTTTTGCTCAGCTAGAAACAAGTTCCAGCTGAAGCCCCGCTCCGTCTTTCTCGGGATGAAGACGCGGCTGAGTCTCGCGGGGATGAATCCAGGCACGGGCAGAGCTCACGGCCCTGCCATGAGGTTATAACCCCGTAACGGCCATTTGTGATATATATTTGTACGTGTGAGGGGGAGCGGCGTTGGCTGCTTTGCATAGGGAAACACCTGACAGCCACGAGCGGCCAGAAGCCACCGTGACGTTCAGTTTTCACCTCCGTCAGCAGCTCGCGGGCTTATTTCAGTGTTATAAATGGCCGGGGAGGCGAGGTGCGGGGGGGCTGCCCGGCCTCTGGGGCTGTCGTCCCATGGGACGGGGCCCGTCGTGTTTGGTGCGGGGGAGCGTCAGCCGGCAGACGTGGCGGCCTTGGAGCGTGTAAAGCAATAAAAGCTTCTAACGCGAGCAGAGGAGGGCGTTGGGCCACCCCCGCCCCGTGGAAGGGGAGGACAGGGACTAGTTAACGGCAAGGAAGCACGGCACGGCACGCGGCGCGGCCGGGGGACCCACCGGCTCTCCAGGTGGCTGAAGTCCAGCAGGTTGAACTCCCGGCAGTCCTGGCTGTGGTAGATGTTGTCCACGTCCTGTACGGATGGACAGACACATGGGTCAGGCTCAGCACCTGCTGCTGGGGTGGGCTCGGGTGCCCGACACCGCTGGAGGGGGCTGAGCCCTCGGGGACCCTCCCCTGGGGAGCCCCGAGCCTAAAACCCCCCCCACCCCGGTGCTGCAGCTGGCAGGGCACCTGTCCCATGCTGGTGGGACGGCTCGGTGGGTCCTGGACCTCTTCTGCAGGGACTGACCAGCAGAAGGCAACACATCCCCAGGCTGGTGGGAATGAGGGTGTGGGGAGAGGTGGGCTGGAGGCGGTGTCCCAGAGGAAGAGGAGGGCGAGATGGTCCTGCTGTGGCCCCAGAGGGCCTCTCCTCCCACTAGGGACACCCAGCAAGGTCCCAGGTTTCCAGTCTGGGAAACAACCTGGTCCAAGACATCTCATCCCAAAGGGCAAAGGGAACTCAAGCCAGGCAAAACTGCAGTTCCCTGCTCTGGGATGTCCCTGGGATGTTCCCAGCCCCGGCAGCCTGTGAGCATCCTGCTTCCCTGCCTGCCAAGCGGTATGCTGCCATCGTCTCTTTTCCGTGGGACAGACCAGCTTACCCACTGGATCTCCTCGCGGAAGGCAAAGCCATTGTAATCACATAAAGCAGCGTAGGTCTCCGAAAACCCCCCTGCAAAGAGAAGGCGTTCTTGGTGGCAGACCCTCCCATGGGAACACAGAGAAGACCTTTGGGGAAGGCAGAAAGCAGGAAGAGGAGGGTGCAGGCTCTCCCTTCCCTCCTCAAGGGGGCCAGATTGTCCTGCATGGTCTAGTGCCAGCCCAAAAATGATCACACAACTCCAGGGGCTTTGCTTGATCCCTGTAGGTACCAGGCAAGGTGCAGTGGATGATGATAACGGAGGTGGCCTACTCTAAACCAGGCTATAGGAAAAGCCCCTGGCTCTGCGGCGATGCCAGATGAGATGGGTGGAAGCATCCACAGCCGTACGTTCTCACAGGTGGACACTTACATCCTCCTCCTTTCTGGGGAGCTACGGCCCCTCAAAACCTGCTCCTGCCCCATGGGATGGGGGGCGGGGGGCTTGTGACCTAAGCCACCGCGGGTGTCCTCCCAGCGGAGGTGGGGGCTGTCAGCAGAGCTGGTGATGACGGAGGCCGGGCTGTGATGGTGCCCAGGGTGCTCCAACCCTCCTGGGGGAGATGTTGCAGGGGCGGGGGGGAAAGGGCTTACCACAGGGCCCGGGGCTGCTCTGCAGCATTTCCTCCTCCAGCGAGTCCGTGATCTGCCGGATCCTCTCGTACAGGTTGGGGGGCGAGTTCTTGAGCAGCGTCCTGGGGAAGGACCAGAGGGGTGCATGGTGGCGGACGAGGAGAAGAGCATCCCCGCCGCTTCGTGCTTAACTACAGCCCCTGTGGGTGAGGGTGGCTAGAATTATCCTTCCCAACGTGATTGGGGAGCAGGGCCCGGCCTCCGTCGGTGTGGTTTTCTCCTCTTAGAAGGCACTAATTGTGAACCCACCCCGTATTTGGGGCTCTTCTGAGCAAAGAGTTTGCTCTGGTACCTACCCAACCACCACTGAGGAGCAGAAGACCCTTACCCAGGGGATGAGTCTGGGAAGACCTTCTTAAGTGACATGGTGACATGGATGACAACTTGCTCCAAATCATCAAAGCACATGAACCGGAAGGCATAGGATGCTGCATCCGTTTCTATGACAACCTGTGGGGTCCAAAGGAGCGGAGATGCCTGAGCGAGCTGGCAGCACACAGCGTCCCCGAGCCCCCAGACACGACGGTGACAGCCATCAGCTCCTGGCTGCAAACACCCAGCCGCTGCTTATAAACCCAGCTGGAGCGCTGGGAGCACAGGGAAGGCGGCGACCGCCAGGAATTGAGCATAAAAATACATTAAGGAGATCGCGGCATGCCAGAATAAGGCATAAACCTCCCCGAAATTCAAGCGTAGCTGCTGCAAAGGCAGCCCAAGGCAGTGGGGGCGAGAGAAGCCTTCACTCTGCCTGCAGCAGCCGCAGCTGGAGGAATGGAGTTTTCCCTCCCTGAATTTATCTAATCAGGTTTTTGAGGCTTTTTTTTTTTTTTTTTTTTTTTTTTAAGCTTTCGGTTCCTACCAGGGAGAAAGAGGAAAAAAAAAAAAAATCCCATGGCAACACGCTCCCTGATTTAATTACGGGCTGATTGAGGCGTGGGAGCGAGATGACAATTATCTGCTGGCAGCACGCGAGGCCGGCGCTCCCACCGGCGCCCCGGGGCTTGGCCCTGCCTGCGCCCTGACTGCGTATCCACGACCCCGGGGCTTCCCATCACCCAGGCAAACCCCCCCCCCGGCCCCGACCTTGCCCACCCTCCACTTTCAACCCCAGCGCCCCTCGCTTTCTGCCCCGTTCCTCTTTATTTCTCTCCCGGAGCTCAGCTGCGCGACCCGCCGAGTGGCAGGAACCCTGCTTGGAGGCTGGGGGCCACCGTGGGTGACGACGCTTTAATGAGCAAAAGAGGTTAACGAGGACCGCAGCCCCGGTTTGGCCGCCACATCCGAGCCAGCCATCCCGTTCCTCTCTCCTCCCGGGTTCCTGCTGGCGGCATCCACCCTCCGCGCACGCCTCTCTCTAAGAGGATTAACCGGGGTTTAAAACACCCTCCTGCTAAATTTGGCTTCACCTCGGTAAGCCAGCAGCCGTTTGTCACCTTGTCCCCGCCAAGCGGGAGGTGCCACGGCCGGGCGCTGCCACGCCGGCACCCCCCCAGCACCCCCGGGTGCCTCCCTGTACCTCCAGCCCTGCGGGGGACACCCCGGCAGAGGACACAAGAGGATTTCTTTAGAGGTGGCAAAGGGATAAACACCCTGCGGAGCTCTCACGGGTCATCGGTGGTGACCCTCAATGTGCCACGGGGGGTCAGGACACCCCCCGCTCTGGGCCCCATGGTGGGCTCCGGGATTGCCACGGGGGGAGGTGGGCACAAGGTGGGGTGGGTGCCTGGGCTGGGTTTGCCCTGGGTGGTGGGTGCCACTCACCAAGCTGGGCTCTCGCACCGTCATCTCCCTCACCTCCAGGAAGCTGAAGCTGCTGTGAACCTTGTGGGGGGGAGAGGAGCGGGGTCAGCCCCAGCGTTGATGGAGAAGGGGGGCCCAAGGGTGCCCCCCCAGCTCCCACCCTTCCCTGTGCCCTGAGTAGCGCCTGGCCATGCCCCCGAGCTTTCCCCAGCCCCCTGACCCCAAACCCTCTCCCCTTCACCCCGTCCTCCTCCTCACCCTGCTCCTGGGGGCTTCTCCAGACCCGGTGGCCCAGGTGACCCAGGGACGCCCACCCCGGTGCCCCAAGCAGCCGAGTGATGTCCTCCTGGCACCCACGGGCTCTGCTGTGGTGCAGGGTCCCCAGCACTTACCCTCACCGGCAGCATCACCGGCAGCACGTAGGCTCGCCAGGGCGTCAGCACCTAGGCAGGGGGACACTGGTGTGACAGGGGACTGGGGTGACACAGGAATCACCCCTGTCCCATCCCCCCCGCAGCCATGAAACGACTGCCTGGGGAAACCAGGAAAGCAGGACCCAGGCTGGACTCCGCACGTACCAGGATATAGTCGTCATACTTGGATTTCACCTGCAGCTGGATGCTCATCACCAGGAGGACCTTCTTCGTCCCCAGGAAGGCGGTGATGCCCTCTGAAAAGACCAATGTCCCCATGAATTGAGGTGGCCGAAGCCACCCCTGGTCCTCTCCGTCCCCAAGGGCAGCGGGGCATGTGGGCGTCTTCCATGACCCTGCCTGAGTCAACTCCTCTCCCTCCACACCCCATGGCCAGACCCTGGTCGCTCTCTCAGCTGAGCCATGGGCTTCTTCACCGGCTTTGGGTCCTGTTTGCTGCTCGGGTGATAAACCCATCTCCTCCATCAGCTTCTGCAGCCTCCACCAAGCACGGGGCTTCGGGGTCACCGATTTACACTGCACGAGCTTCATCTCAGCCTTGCTCCCTGGGAGCTGGCATTGAGCAACCGCTGGATCCTGGTTTCTCTTCCTTCCTTCCGAAATTTATCGCTAGGGAGCAACTGGACACCCAAGTCCTGGCTCCCCCAGGGTGCAGCCAGGGATGCGTTTTGCTTTTGCGTTTTTTTGGCACCTCTCTCGGCCGTGAGGTGCGCAGGTGGTTGTACGAGAGTAGCTGCCTCCCCGGTGTTTGCCAACCAGCCGTTCCCAGCCGCCACGGACCGGGGCGAGCATCGCTGCCGCCTTCAGCATCCGCCTCCCGCTTGGAGGAACAGGACAGGAACCACAACTGCCCATCGCCGGGCAAAGCAAACCAGGTTTTTGCAACGACACCGCTCGCTCCAGCCCTTGCCGAGGCTGCCAAGAGCCCCGCAGGTCTGGTGACTTGAGCCACACGTCCCCAGGGACCCATCCCGGTAGAGTGGGGGACGCAGCGGCCCGGCTCCTTCCCACCCCGCTCCAAGCCTCGGTGGGGCTGGGTTTAGGGTCAGGGGGCTGGGGAAGGCTGTGGGGCATGGCCGGGCACTACTCAGGGCATGGGGAACCCCCGAGACCTCCGCGGCCTTTTGGTTCTTCAATTAGAGGAGCGAAGATTGCGGTACCCCACACGTCCCCCACGCTGGTGGGGAGCAGGGCAGGGCTGCGGGCCACGACTCCCTGGGGACCCCCTGCCGGCCGGGGGACCCCAAGCCCACGGGAGTGAGCAGCACCAAGCTGCACCCACAAACCCGGCAGCAGGAACCACGGAGAAGCACGTCCTTGAGGATCCAGCCTGTTTTCCTGGGGATGCTTTTGGCCCGAGGAGCATCCTCAAGCCGCACGAGTTTTGGGGGGAGCAGCCCTCATACCCCACACACTGCTCAGATTCCCCTGACCCGCAGCCGATGACGATGAGGAACCCAAAAGCGGCTCTGCCAACGCCGGCACGGCAAACCGGGGCCGAGCAGGCCCTGTACCGGCGCTTTCCATGTGGCACGGGTGCCCCCGCAGCGCGGCGGCGGGCGATGCTTACCTTGGAGCTCAGCGGGGATCCCTCCGGGGGACGCAGCCATGGTTGGGACCCGGGGTGGGGGGCGTGGGTGTCACCTTCCCCGGGGATGCGGGTGTCAGGGCAGCATCCCCGGGCGCCGCGGGAAAGGCACCCTGCTGGGAGGAAGCGCTGAGGTTACCAACCGGCAGCGCTGCCGCCTCGGCGCCTCCTCCCCCTCCCAGCGCTCAGTGCCTCTTCCTGCCCCGTCAGGCGAGATTTACCGCCTGAGCAAGAGAAGAGAAATGAAAGCGACGGCGCCCGCAGCCCACCAGCCCCACCGGGAGGAGAGGACATCCCTGGCCCAGCTCTTTTCCTCCCGCATGGCTTCACCTGGGCGAGCGGGACACCCCGCTGGCGCCTCCCAGCCAGGAGCAGCAGAATCTCCCCACGGCTCCAGCCTTCAAGGGTTGAGGGTCCACGATCTCTTCCTGCCCTGCAGCCCCTCGAGGTGGTTTATGGGGACATAGATCTGCCTGAAGATGGCCGGTGAGCGTGAAAAGAGCAGCTCCACCCTTCCTGGCATGGGGAGGTCAGCCCAGAACCCATCACCTTGCACCGGGCATCTGCAAGGGGAGTTAATGGGGATGAGCACTGGTGCCCAGTGCAGGGTGCTTCTCCAGAGGATGAGCATCCAGTGCCCACTGCAGGGTGCTTCTCCAGAAGATGGGGGCTTCTCCAGAAGATGGGCACCTGGCACCCACTGCAGGGTGCTGCAGGCAGGGCTTCACCAGAGCAGAAACGTCCCAGGTGTCACGCCAAAATGACAAAACCGCTGCCCCAACGCAAGGACGAGAGGCAGAGGCAAGGTGGCCTCCTTGGAGCAACAGGGGTGAGCACGTCAACCACTCTGCTCCCCAAGGAAGGCTCTGGACCAAGCAAAAAGCCAGAAGTGCTCCAGGATGGAGTGGAAAGCTGTCCTGCGCCCTGTGCTGTGCTGCAGGACTTCACTGGACCCAACGTTTCTCAGTGTTGGCTCAGCTGGCCCTACCAGAGACTCAGGAGAAGGTGCTGAGGAAGCCAGCAGAGCTGGTCTCAGACACCAGCTTGAGTCCCCATGACCAGCATCAGCTGGAATGGAGGATGCCAGCTGCCTCGTCCCCCTAAAACGCCCTTTTTGACAAATCCCCAACTTCAAGCCTGCCTGAGCTGCAATCTGCCAACCGAGGGCTCCCAGAGGAGTTTTTCCAGAGGTGGAGTAACTCAGGAGAAGGTGGTCCCTGAAAGGGCTGGGTGATGCTGTTCTCCTGCCGCATGAAGCTGGGGCTGCAGCACTTCTGAAACAGCCTGCGGCGTGACAGCAAAGGCAGGAAGCCATCTCCCTGCAGGGACGGCGTCTCCATAGAGCCCAACCACAACACACAGCAGCTCTTCTCAAGGAGGTGGCTGGGGAGAACACGGCTCAGGGCAAGGACCAACCTCTGCCGAGGTACCACCTCAAGCCTCCTGAGCTACGTCAGTGGGCAGACAAGTACCAGGAAGAGGAAGGACCACAGGGTGTTCACCACCCAACAGAGACAGCATCCGCCGTTGACAGCCCAGGCTGGATCTATGGCTTTTCCAGGATGACGGGAGACCAGGCTACTGATGTCCAAGCTTCTCAGAAAAGGTACCAGGTTGCAGCTTTTTCATGCAAGGACGTTCAGGACACAGAGAGAGCAGCAGTCCCATTGCACCCATCAGAAGATGGCTTCTATCAAAGCTTAGAAGCACAAAGGAGCTCCAGGTAAGCCGCATCCCAAGCTCATTCCCCAAAATACTGGGTTCCGCATGCTGGAACATGCTGAGCATCGGTGCAGCAGAACATCTACCCTGGGAGTGGGGCAGAGGAAGACATCCATGTGCACAAACATTCCCCACCTGTTGTGCACACCCAGGCATGTCAGGATGTCCAGAGCAACCCACCTCCTCTGTCTTCCCCTGTAGAGGACACAGGCTGGGCATTTTCAGCTCAATCCTAGAGTACCAGGACCTTCCCAGAAAGAGGTCCTGGTGCTCCTCTCCATCCCTAGATCACCCTTCGGGAGCTGAAGCACTTACCACGCTCTGGGGGTAACAGTAGGAGCCCTTCACCCCTGGGCTGCAGAACACCACTTCATCCTTTCTTCTCCCCACAGCTCCCCTCCCAGCCCAGCTGCTCCAGCACTGTGCTGACATGGCCACCCAGGTGCCCTCCAAGTGACCATGTCCTGTGTGGCCTCACAGTGACAACTGCTCCCGTGGCACTCGACCACTACAGACTCCGTGAGCTGGTGGTCACCTCTAAGTCCAACCCTTTGCTCCAGACTGGGCCAGTTTGGCTGCTCAGGGCCGTGCCCAGCTGGGATCGGAACATCTCCACAGATGGAGACCCCACAGCCTTTCTGGACATCTTTTCCAATGTTTGACCACACTTAACAGTGACAAAGGTTTTCCTTAATTCGAGCTGGAGTTGTCCTCTGCTTCCAGTTGGCCTCCATTGCCTCTTGCCCTCTCACTGCGACATCTCCTCAACGGTTTGGCTCAATCTTCTCTGCAGTCTCCCACCAGCTACGTGCAAGCAGCAGTAAGGTCCTCCCTGGCTTTCTCTCCTCCAGGCTGGTCCCACCAGTCTCCTCACCTCTCGTGCTGCAGTGGGAACTGTCCCAGGGCTCTAGTTTCTTGCACTGGGGAGCCAAGATGGGACCAGTTGGCCCTACAAGTGATCCCCAAGGACCACGAACAACCAGCGTCAGTCAGACGCTGTTCTGCTGACCACACTGAACATGGTGGCCCACCCAATAATCCTTTACTCCAGCCCCCGTGTCTTCAGTTCTGCTGTAAGGAGGCTACAGGAGACTGTGAAAAAGGTCTTGCTGAAGTCCAGATAAACATTAACTGCTCTGCCCTTGTCCCCGCAGCCAGCCACCTCCTTGGAGAATGCAATGGAGTAGTTCCCCAGATCTTCCTTCTCACTCTTCTTGAAGACAGGTGGGACATTTGCCTTTTCCCAGGTATCATGAACCTCCACAGACCACCAGGACTTCTCAAAGATGAGAGAGTGCCATGACATTGGCTGGTTTCCTCAGCACCCTCAGAGGTTTCCCTCAGACTGCCACTAGGCTCAGGCCCTGGGAGCTCTGAAGACAGACCTCACCAGCCAAAAACCGAGGCAAGAGCAGCGTTTCCATGTCCTTTGCCAGTAAGTCCTCTGCACTATTAAAAGCGTTTTTCCAAAGCCTTCCTGCTGCTGCTGAAGCCATTCTTAACGCAGAAGCTGTTCTTTTCGTCCTTCGCATGCTCCTCCAAGTCCAATCCGGCTGAGCTTTGGCTCTCCCAACTCCATCCCTGCACACTCAAGCAGGGCGGCCTCGTGGGCAGCCTCCTCCCTTCTGCTTCCTCCGGGCTTCCTTTTCCCCTTCCCGCTTGTCCACCTCAGCTGCCTACCACACCTGCCTGACCTCCCGCTGCAGACCTCCTTGGATTTTGCATAGCTCTGCCCCACGTTTCTTTCTGCTCCCGAACACGGGCTCAGAGCAGCGATTCCACCCCAGCTCTTGCCCTGCTCCCACCAACCCAGTTTAGGACAGCCTAGGACAGTTTAGCTCCCAAGCCTGGTCAGGTCAGCACCAGTCTGGATTCTGCCCACCTTCCACGAGTCAGGCAGCTTGGGAAACACTAACTGATCCGCAAAGGTGACCCTGTGTCCTCCTCCTCCTCCTCTCAGAGGGTTTACCAAGAGTTGCCTCCCTGTCCCAGCCTCCCTGCGTGGCCCCTGATCTACACTTGGCCCTCTTCTCACCTGGAGGATCATCTGCTACAATAACGTGAAGACAAAAGAGTACAAAAGGTCATTAGTTCTTCCTCTGATGAGGCAGAAGAAAGCACACCATAGTTTGCACCAACAAAACTTCAGTCTGATGCCCTTGGCTGAAGAAGTGGTCTTGGCTCCCTGCTTAGTGATGTGAGAGGTGTTAGTCATAGACTCACAGAAGGGTTTGGGTTGGAAGGGACCTTAAATATCATCCACCCCCTGCCCTGGGCAGGGACACCTCCCACCAGCCCAGGTTGCTCCAAGCCCCGTCCAGCCTGGCCTTGAACACCTCCAGGGATGGGGCAGCCACAGCTTCTCTGGGCAACCTGGGTCAAGGGCTCACCACCCTCACAGCAAACAATTTCTCCCTGCGATCTCACCTAAATCTCTCCTCTTGCAGTTTAAACCCCTTCCCCCTCGTCCTATTGCTACATGCCCTTGTGAAAAGTCCCTCCCCAGCTTTCTTGTAGGCCCCCTTCAGATACTGGAAGAGGCTCTAAGGTCTCCCCAGAGCCTTCTCTTCTCCAGGCTGAGCACCCCCCGCTCTCTCAGTCCCTCTAACCTGGGGAGCTCTCAACCTCTGGAAGCCAAAAAAGCAGCAGTCACGTAGAGCCAGTCACAGCCCCTCTCCATCCACGATGGCGTTCTCCAGTATGCCCCCAGGAGAGCAGCCCAAGCAATTGGCTGAGGCAGTGATGCTCCTTGGATCCACACCAGCCTTATCTTTTCACTCACGGTCCAGGACGTGGGACACAGTTTCTCCAACACTGATAACAGCACTGGGGTTGAGCAAAGATGTTCTGTCCACATTCGGGCTTGAGATGCTGCCCTGGATACATGTCCTCAGGAGCAGGCTGGGACGTTGCTCCACATCTCTCCGGAGTGGCTCCACCAAGGGCGAACCAGAAGCCTGCAAGAGAGTCGGACGAGCAGAGAGACCTGCCCAAGGCAGGAGCCCCAGCTCCGATCAAATAAAAACCAGGCTGCCTAACAGGGTTATTGACTGAGCAAGCACAAAGAAACCAGGTCAACTGAGCAGACCGCAGAGTAACACAGTGCGCTGAGAAGAACAGGAGGATGGCCACAGGGTGCCTGCTCCCCTCCCAGCTAAAACCTCGCTTGGGTCTCTGGAGGAAGACCAAGAAGCAGCCCACAATAAACGACCGCTCTACACACAAGAACACCAGATGCATCTGTTGCATTAACTGAACAACGCCGCTTAGAAATGGTTTCCTCAGATAAGCACAACAGAGGCCACCAGCAGCCCCTTGGAGATCAGCCTCATCTCCCCAGGCCTGCTGTGACCACCAAGGAACGCACCACACCACCGCCAGATCAAACACTACTTGGGAGCAACCATACTTTTGTCCAAAGACACCTCTTGGGCTCTCTCCCTTTCAGCCCACCGTCAAGCTGCTCACACACAGCCCTTTCCCCCAGCTCCCCCGACCTCCAGAAGAGTTCAAGACATGCCTTGGGGTCACTCCAACCTGGGTAGAAGGGCACAAGCTGCCGCACGTGGAGGTCTTGCAGCAGACCTCTGCTAGAGAACACATGACGCGTGTTGGGGCACCACCACAGGTCACCGGTTAAAACAAAGCCACCGCACCGACTTTCATGCCCCACTCGACAGCGGTGGGTTGAGCCAGAGGGTTAAAGAGATGATGGTGGTAACTCCTTACAGACCCCAAGGACGCCCTCAAGTTCTCCAGCTCACCACAAAGCCTCCCCAAGCTCTAGGCCAATGCAAAATTGGATCTCCTTCAGAGCACTGCCTCCACCTGGAGCAGCTTTGGGCTTGTGAGTATGCAAGCTCCCGCTCCAACCGAAGGGATACCCGCTTCTGCAGCCAGAGCTTCCTCCTCCCCACCCGCTGAAACGAGCCTCCGAACTGCCACGGGTGCCAGCCACCCGCCTCCAGCCAGCCTTCCTTGGCAAGTCTACGACGGACCAGCTCCCAGGACCAGAGGTAAGTAGTCACCAAACTATCTAGGGAAAAAAATCACAAGCCGAGCAACTCCCGTGCTTTTTAAAGCTTTCCTTTTAGCTATTTATCACGCCATTTGCAGTGGCTCCTGCTCTGAAGTCAGCAGCGCGAGAGGTTGTCTCCGGCCGCTGCCTAACTGCCCACTGCTCGCTGGCTCTCTACGCTGCTTTCACCGGGAGCGAGGAGATACGCCACAGAAACTCCACCTGAGTACCAGTCCCGCTTCCCAGAATCAAATGGAATATTCCCGCTACCTAACCCATCAGCTGCCATCATTTAAACTCACGGCCCAAACAACCAAAAGCAACGACTGCCCCTGCATCGCTTCGAGCTCGAGCTGTAAATGGGGACGTTCACCAGCAACCGACTTAAGGGACAGACTGTAAATTCCTCGAGGAGGGGCAGGAGGCCCTCCAAGCCTTCAACGGAACGCCTCAAACACTCCCAAGGAAATAAATAATGCAGGCCTGGCCATCAAAGAACTGATAAGGCTCACGCTTCTGGCGCCTGAAAGTGTGGGAGAGCTTGTGAAAACGGGATAGCTCTGCCACTCATGTGACGAGCTCACTAGTTCTCAGTTCTCGAGGCCAGTGTGTCCCATGAGTGACCTTTGCTTCATTATCCGTGAAATGCGTATGAAAGTGCACGCCCTGCATATGCTAATGAAGATTACAGAGATCGCGCTAACCATGTATGACTATGGCACTCGTCTCTCCACCTGAATCATGCTACATGTCACCTGGGAGAAGGGAGAAACCTGAGACGAGGCTGTCCTCGGCAAGGGGGGGACACCCTGCTAATTCAGCAAACATAAAAGGGGAAAATAAGTGTCCCTAGGGGGAACAAAGAAAAAACAAAAGAAGATGATCGTGCCTGGGAAGATTCTTCCCAAGAAAGATTATGCCCGGGAAGATTCCCTGAAAAAGACGCTGGAACCAGGACCGGCGATTTCTTTATCTCTGTCTTCTTCTCTGTCTTTTCCTTTCTCTATCCCTCAGTTTCTCTTTTCTTTTAGAATTGTTAAGTAACCGTTAGGGTTGTGAAGTAACGACCTTCAGTACCACTTGCCCTGTTGTTCAGTAACACAACGCACACCTCACCATTTGCCACCATTGGTTATATACCTAACCAATTACCATGGACTTGTTAAGACCTATACTAACCATTTTGGGAAGCTAATAAATGTTTGCATGTGGACCTTGAGATTTATCTCACCTTAGTCCACACCATCAAGAATTTACGAATCTGAAGTCACTTACCCTCCCCCCCACTTCTTTCCTAAGAGCAGGACGCAACGCCGCCCCACCACGTTTTCATCCCCTCTCCGCTGCACGCTCCTGTCGCAGCCCCAGCCGAGCAAGAGCTCACACCCCGCCACGCAATGGAGCTGCTGGATGGAAACGGGGACCCCGCACCGGCTTCACCGCACTAACGACCCCTTGCTAAACGAGCACACTCACCTGCGGCCAGCACAGGGGCGATTTAGCAGCAACACCTTGCATTCGGAGTAGGGCAGAGGGATCACCCACCGCGAGAGAAGAGCCGGTCCCCGCTTCCAGGCCTGCGGCATCCTTCTAGGAGGATGGAGATCCCTGCCGGGTCACACCGTTAGCACACACAAAGAAAGCAGGCAGTGAGCACACATGTTAATCCATTATTATTTATTAGCTGTACAGCAGTATATTCTCCTTCCCAGCTTTCAAACCCCATTACATATTTTATAACAGTATTTTTTTTTTCCCCATGTTGGCTTCCTAAAATAATGAAAAATATCACACAGTACAGCTAAGTACAAAAATGCATCAACCTAGAGTCTGATAGCTAAACTGATAGCTCTCTTAAAAGCGATACATAGAAGAAAAATTTGTTTGAAATCAGCAAGACTGAGGCTCTATAAAAAGCTTACATATTTTAACATGTGACAGTTCATATACAGGCATCATTTGTATTTCACATTATTCCTTTTTTTTTGTCTTTATCAGAGATCCCAAATTGTGTAGTTACTGACCTATGAAAATTTCCTGGCCCAGGTTTTTGAGGGCTGCAGTGACCCACTTAAAAAAAATCACCACTTCTGCCTTAACATAGGATTCATAAACACAAAATACAACTACAAGATAGAGCAAAGAAAATGTAGTCGTGAAATTATAAACTCAAAAAAAAAAGAAGGTTAATTATACATGTCCCAAATGCCAGTTTTGTGTGCTTCAAAACCAGATTTCATGTGTGGGTTTCTCTTGTTCTGCAAGCAATAGTCTGGGTATGTCTCTTCTCTACATGATCGGTTATCGACAGCTTTTCCAACATTTACACTCTAGCAATTCTCTCGTCACTTAAGTTTGCAAGGAATTAAAAGACTGGGGTTTATTTAAAATGCATTTTTGCATACCTCTTAATTAATGGAAAAAGATTAAAATGTAAAAAAAAGTTATTTACAAGCTTGACCATTACAGAAATGCTTTGCAGAAAGCAAAGCACATTAAGGACAGAAACCAGTTGGAGCATGCCAAAACTACCGTGTGCAGCCGACTTGGAGAACCGGAGCTAGTCAGTGGGGAAAAGCAAAAAACATTTTAAAAGTCTAGAACCCTCCCAAGTCTGCATTTACAGTTAAAAACACTACTGAGAGAAGGAGGCTCAAGGACTCTGGGAACTGGAAGGGCAAGTCCGGAGTGGTTTACCACGTAACTCTAGCCAAGGCTTCCACTTTTGTATATTAAAAGTTGGTGCACGTAAACACGGCCCTCGGACCAGCTTTACAATGCAGTTCAGAGCAAAACTATATCAAGCATCTCACAGGAAACCCTCAAGGACTCCAAAACATTTCCTAATGTTCCATGACCCTGTAATGCTAACATAAAACAGCAAGTTCTAGTTAAATCACATTCTAACATCATTTTGAAGTTTTATTTCCCAGTATGTTTGGTAAAATGGTCTAAAATGATGCATTTCCCAAAGCCAAGAAAAAAGGTAAAAGGAAAAATAGATTTGAGCCGCTTAAACACAGCCCAGGCCAGTTCAGTCAGCCAGCGTGGTCTTCCTCCATCACCGGTCCATCATGCTGAGAATCATCTCAGGAGTGAGGTCTCCGTTGGGAGCTTCCACTACAGCAGGCTGAGCTTCCTCCTCTTCCTCTACTGTTTCCGCATCGGGTTCTTTCTTTACTTCAACTATAATATTTTCAATTTCACCAGTGTTCTGGTCTTCAACCTGAATGATTGCTGCAGCTACAAGGGCAGAAAAAGAGGGAGAGGGGAAATGACACGGTTTTTTTACTGGTTCCAGAGCTGGCCTGCGCGTCTCACCAGTTAACCTTTTGGTAGATAAAAGACTTTTCCACAGCAAGGGAAGGTGGGGCCCACAACTCACATTCTCACGTTCCACCTGCCTCGCTCATCCAAGTAGCATCTATTTCTTTACAGATGTGTTCAAAGCACACCTGTATGAAGGTGTGCTACCACCACAACAGTTCCATGATGCCTTTCGATATTAAGACATGATTCGAATGAAGGACTTTTGTAGAGTAATCAACAAAAAAGGCCGTATCGATGCATGGGCAATAAGGCAAAGCTTCAAGTTCAGGGGAATCCAGTGACGCTAGCGATGAATTCAGCATAAAATGTTTCCCCAGGCTGTAATTCTAGGAAGGCCATGCTTGTAGCAGGGAGCGGACAGGCAAGCCACCAGGGAAGCCGTTACCCCTTGAAGGAGCAAATCTGCCCTTCCTGCTTTGTTCCTAGAATTTATTTACTTAGACTTCGCGCAGTTACCAATGTCCATTCGTACAGAGAAAACTCTGCAGGGCCGAAACTACATCTGCATCTGAAACTACACCTGATGCTACGCTCAGAACTACAGGCCTGAAGCACGTTCATTTGTGGTAATACAAAAGTTTACATAGGTAAGAATACCACGGCAATCGCACCAAAGTTGCTTTACCAGAAACTGTACTCTAGCAGAGACGCCGTAACTGGTGCAAAAAGAAGTGCGCAGTTACATTTCACACACAAGGGGAGTTCTCAGCAAAGCAGAGACAAGCGCAGTCATCTACTTTTAGAATAAGCTCACTCGAGGGGAGCAGTTCTCCAAGAACTGCCAAATCCAAGGAAAAAGCAGCTCAAGCAGCGTCACGCAAGCTTCAAAACAGTGACTTACGCTGGGATTGTTTTGGTTGGGTGGCAGCTTTGCCTGGTGGTCTTCCTCTTCGTTTCTTACTGGGAGGTGGCGCAGGAGCCTCTTGCTCGACTTCTGGCTCGGCCTCAATTTCTACTGCTGTCTCCTCCTCATCTTCGTTATCATCCAAATCTGGTTCAGCATTTTCCTCTGTAAGAAACATTTCATCAGGTGAGTCTTCAGTTTAAACACGGATGAAACGTATCCGCCTACAGAGAACCACCACCCCATCCTCATCCAAAAGGAGTCAACTCTGACGGGAAAGAAGGCAAACAAGGCCTTTGTCAAGAAGCTGGTGGCACAGAATGTCAGTCTGTTACCCTCACATTAGAGAGAACAATTTGTCCTTCAGAAAGCAGAAGGAAACATAATTATGTTAGATTGTGTGATAAAAGCTCCTCCACACATCCACAAAGGAGCTCAGAGAGACGATGGCAGGAGGGGGACCAAATAATATAATGCCAGGCTACTCCCAGGCCCATCGGAAGAGTCATCAGCCCATCAAAGCAGGATGGCAGGAGGCAGACCAAATAATATAATGCCGGGCTACTCCCAGGCCCATCAGAAGTGCCATCAGCCCATCAAAGTCCCACCTGCAGAACCCAGAGGAGCACAGGGGCGCACAATGGAAGGTCGGAAGCCAAAACAAGAACTTGTCCATCTTGTCTGGGCCACTCCCAGGAGAGCCATCAACCCAGTGTCCAGGTGTGAGTCACCGGAAGCACTACAGTACCTCTGGGAAACATTAAGAGCTCAAGAGGGATCCAAGAGCCAGTCTCCCGGCCCTCAGGAAACGGCATTGCCATACTTCAGTCTTTCTCTGACAGAACACCAGGGTAGCAGTTCCCAGACACTGGGACTTACGTCCAAGACCTCAAAAATATCAAATTGAATGTGGCAGAACCACACAAAAGTGGGGCATTTGTACGCATTATGGTTGAACACTGCCCTGCAGGCCACTCACCGTGCTTTCCAGGGCCACCAATGTACGATTTACCAACCAGTGACCAAGAGGATCTTCCCCAAGACCTCTCTTCAGAGGCAGGACAGGTCTAATACAGGGTATTTTACAAGGCCCTGTCTACCCAAGGGGTCATGATGGCACCTCCCACTCCCACCAACCTCATGGCAAGCTGCAGGGTTTTTGCAATTTTTTTTCACACAGTCACTCAAGGAATATTCCTCAAGCGGAAATTTCTTTCATCGATTTGATTTCTCAGGTCCCACCTTTTTAGAGCTTCTTTACATTCACCCCTCCTCAACTCAACGTCTATCTAATTTGGGGCAGACAGGCCAGATGGGAGACAAAACTATCATCTCATTTGCTAGTTGATATTTTTCCCACTAGCACAAGATGGGTCTGTTTCATCACAGCTTTGCTCACCATTTTCAGGTGTTTAGCAGTTGCTGAAACTCCTGAAACTGCAGATCTAGAGATAAGAACAACACTGAATAATGCAATTCTCCAACATACAGTTGGGACCTCTTTCTTGCCACTATTCTGCTCACATTAGTCAATTCTTCACATCTATCAACTGATTCCTGAGGAACTCAGCCCACACTGAATCTGATGGGATTCTCTCGGTCACAGAATCTGAGCCACCATCATCCACCGCTCATCAGTTCATCTAACAAGTACAACCCTTGACCAGCTTCTCCAAAAACTGTTTAAATCCCAGACCATACCAACTAAATAAAGTGAAGGGTTTTTACAACAGGCTAAACTCACTGGAAGCCTGCAAAATCCTCCCAAAGCCTACAAAAAGATGTTAAAAACGAGATGCTGCAGAACCCCAGGTTTCCAATTACCTTCCATCAAGGCAGTGACATTTCACTCTTTCTGCCTCCGAGATCTTTTCACGTTTTAAATTAATAACTAGTTACACGCGCTGATTGTAACACACTTCTTCAAATATCAACGCAAGCATGAATTTGAGCACTTATTCCTACGGAGTTTTTGCAGTCAACGTTTGCACAAGCAAGTTGACCATACTTATCTCATTTCCTATCAAACCCGTTTGCCACCTAAGAATTTCAGATACATACTCTATAGGCAGAAAGATCCCTGTTCTCCCAAACTACGCTCCTTGATTAATTACATAAAGCACCTCAGATAAAAGACTAATCAGCAACACTGGTTTTGCCCAATCATCTCTGAACTTGGTTGGTCTTGAGACTCTACTTGGATTTTCCTGCTGAAGATACGAATAAGTTTTCCCTCCACCAGGACGGAGGACTATAATTGAGCTTTTCCTTCACAATTAATACCACAGTGAACGGGATCACTATTTGCTGCAACAGCTTCTGTCATATCCCTGTTCTGGAGAAGCTCACAGACAGTAACCACCCTATTACAAAGTGCACCTAACCCATCTTCTAGTGTGTTGGCCAGAAAGTCAAGTGCCCCTCAAAGGCCATCTTCTCAATGTGAAGTGGAAGACACAACCAGCTCTTTGACCCTTTAATGAGCTCAATGGGCCCTTCATGACAGTCCATGAATTGCTAGCACTTTCTCCACCGTTCTCTTGGATGCTGCCAGCCTTCCCTCACAGAAGCAGCCAAGCTATTCAGCATCGGTTTTGTTTGGACGTGCCACACGCTACCCGGTACTGGTGAGGCGGAAGCATGTGCCGTATCATAGCAGCACACCACAAACACAGTTTCTTTTGGGACACTGAAAACATTACCAGACACCTTCACACACAGAACAGGCAGGACCGAACTGCACAGCAGAATCCATCCCATCCCTCCCAGGCAGCCCCCTCTCTACATGGCCACACGCTATCATTTTTTGTTTGCCAACTAGATAAAAGCCTTCAAGTGTCACGACAAACCTGCAGAAGGGGCAAGCTAACAGCAAACACACACAGTGAGTCGCAGGCCTGGAATTCTCAGAACATCCTAAGCTGTTTCTTACCACTATCAGAGGAATCTTCTTTCTTAGACCGCATCTTTCTCTTTCGGCCGCGTTTGCCCTTCTTTGTCTCTCCTCCGTTCTCTCCTTCTCCACCATCTAGGCCAGAGCAGTTATCAGCATGTCTGGCCATTGTGTTCTACTCAGTGGAAGAGAAAAAACACAACAAGAAATACAACATCCACCGGATTCAAGATCAGATAATTCTGGCTCTGTGTTTTCAAACACATTTCTGGTAAATTAGGGCTTTTCCCCTTGGGTTTTTTTTGCTTTGTTTTGTGTTTTTTTTTTTTTTTAAAGGAAGACTGTTTAGGAGAAATAACTTCTATGAACGAAGTTGCACTTTCACATTCCTCATGACATCAGCGCTAACACATGCTATAATTCATTCTGAACTACACCAGGTCTCCCCCTCTCTTTTCCTCTCAGAGAGAAGTGATCTATTTACAAGATCAGTACAGTGCCCTGTACCTCACCCACCTTTCCTTTTGGATAAACATGCTCCCCTGCCCTTGGCTAAACCCCCACAATTCCACTACAACCCCCCCAATTCAAACCAGTGTATTCCCTTACCCTGCGAGTGAATGTTTTGCCACACTTGGAACAGACAAAGGCAGCAGGGACAAAGTTGGGATCGTGATACCGTTTGAAGTGCATATCGAGGAGCTGTTTCTGACGGAAGGTTTTATCACAATGGCTACAGGCGTAAGGCTTTTCTCCAGTATGGGTCCGTTTATGCATGACCATGTGCCGCTCCTGATGGGGACAAGCAAGACAGGAAGAGTAATTTGAGAACTCAGACACATGGATACAGAAGCGCGGATTTTCAGCTAAAAGGCCTAAGCTTTATCCTTAATATCAAGGAAAGGATGATCCCACAGGAATGTGACAACATCTTGACTGATGGCACATTCAGTCCTAGGTACTTCCATCCTATACGGACTCTCATCCCAATCATAGAATTGTCTAGGTTGGAAGGGACCTCTAAGATCATCGAGTCCAACTTTTGTCAACAGATACATCAAGGTTGTGACATAGAAGGTACTTCTCCACAGGGGAGCACTACACCATAGAGAAGCAAAGGCCACCGAACTTTCCTTCACACCCTTCAAAAGATTTAGAGAGCTAATTTGATCTTGACAGCTGGTCAAACTCAACAGCTAAGATTCCAACCTCGTATTTCTAGCTCCTGTTTTAACACTACTAAGGGGTGCCAGTCCCACCAGCTTACCTGTCTGCACGCATAATCGCACTGATCACACTTGAAGCGCTTCTCATTCTTGTGAGACTTTTGATGCTGTATAAGGGCATACCGCTCATGAAAGACGGCGTCACAGTAGCGGCACTTCTTGCCCTGTTCGATGTAGGAATGCTGCTTTCGCAAATGGACACCTAGGAGGAAAAGAATCGGAGGCTCTAGTCACCATGGCTTTCCAAGCATAAAAGACTAGCCTACAGTCCCTTAGCGCTCTTCCCTCCACATGCTCTTAAGTCAAAGAAGTGAAACAGTTAATTTAGGATTCAACTAAAAACCTAAACGGCTCGTAATTAAAAGCAACAATTTCAAGACAGAAAGGTTTTGCAGAAAAATTCCATCAAGTTTTTCCACACGATTCTAGATGGATTAGTAGCAATCTGTGCTGATTACAGTACACTTGCATTTGATCACGTATGACTGTCAAACTGAAGTGTCTTGTGGACTGTTGTGTTTAAGACTACTCCGAATTGCCTGGATACAGCCAGGTAATACACTGAGGGGAAACAGGATTAGAAGTCAGAGTGACAGGGCTAGAACGCAATGGGGATACCAGAAGATAATCCCCAACAGAGGTTTTAGTCACTTCTTTAAAACCCCCCAATTAAGAGCATACCACAGCTGCACAAGGGTAGACTAAAGCATTATTAGAAGAAGAAATTCTTCATAGCTAACACCCGTTGTTCTCTGTTGTAAATTGGCTCGTTTGCTCTTGACATCAACTGACTGCCATCCTCTCCAACTGCCTCTCCCTGTAGCACTTTACACTTGTCTGTATTGGAAGGGAGCCTGCCTTCCCCATTACTTGGGTGATATTCTGTTTATAGACAGAAAGTTCTGCCAAATCATGGCTTCTTCCTTCTCCTCAGCTGCTCTGGGCGTGATATTATTTTTCACCTTCTTGTAGAACATGCATGTAGAGCTCGCCTGCTGGAATCACGCTGGGTACTGCTCGATAGATCAGGACTCTCCCACTGCAAGGACCCTGTGCTTTTGTGACAACTCGGTTTCTCTTACCCTGTCTGTGGCACACAGCTCCACATCCTGGAAAAATTAAACTACATGGTCTAATTCAAACCTTTCAGCTTGATGAAAGTACCTCTGCATGAAACTTAACTGCCTCCAATGCACAGGAGGTCAAGCCAAGTGACCGTTTGGTTTTTCAGACCCTAATTCGTACACAGGTGTAATTTCACTCCAATTCAACAAATGCCTCGCATCTACAGGCCTGGCATTCCACTTGCCTTGTACGCTCGGAAAACACGCTATATTTCCAAATAATGAAAAGAACCTGGAAAGTCTCAACATTTGCAGCACCTACTGTAAGCTAAAAGTATTCCCAGCCACACATCTAAGCCTCTGCTTCACGTTGTACAGCTACCAGAACTATTAGGTTAAAAAAAAATAAATAAAAAGAGACAGTAGTTGGGTTATGGGAACTGTAATTATGGGAAAGCGTTTTATAGAAAGTTCATTAAATGGCCACTTTTGAGAGATACGTACCCAAGTCACTCTTTCTCGCTATAACAGTATCACAGTGAGGACAGTGAAATTTGGCCACGTTCTCCGTGTGCTTCTGCAAAATGTGCATCTTCATGGTGCCACTCTGAGTGAAGCGAGCGTGGCAGATGTAACATTCATATGGCTTCTCTCCTGTGGTAGCAGAAGGGAAAAAAAAAATAGCACGAGTACTTTTATTAAAACAAAATCTCACCAAGAAGTCCCAAACAACACAACCTCCCAGAAACTTGCAGCAGACAGCTAGTCTATAAGAAATAGTAACTCTAGAAAGAGCTCAATAATGTCTTTCTCTAGAAGTTTTAGCTCCTGGATGCATCTTTCTGCAGAGAGACTCCAGTTCTCTTTAAGCAAATGAGTTAATTATCCTTACTCTGAGAAATGCATGGAAGACCTACACACAGGCTGCCAGAAGACAAGAAGTGGCATCAGATTATTTTTTTTGGGGGGGTAGGGGTGAGTTCTGAATGCTCACGTCTACATGCAAGGGTAGTTCTTCCCCTTCAATTTTAGCAATATAATTAATTTGGCACTCCAGTAACGCTCTGTGCTAAAACCATCCCTATTTCTATTGGTGAAAAAGTTTAGGATCTTTATGAACTAACACGCATGAGATGCTTTTGCAACTACACTCAAGCATGAGACCATAAATGCCTTTAAAGTTCAACTGGAAGGGGAACACTGATAATATAGGTTTTTATATTAAACAGCAAAACAGTATTTCTTTTGCTGTTCCAGAGCGTTAGCATGCATTACGCACAGTCTCACATAAACAGCAAGACAGTAAAACGTAAACACACTAAAAAAACATGGCATTGATACCAGAGTGGGTCCTCATGTGCCTCTTCAGTTTGTAGGTATCCCTGCTGGCGTAGCTGCACAAGCTGCATTGGAACGGACGCTCTCCAGTGTGAGAACGAATGTGGCGTTTCAATTTGCTAACCTGGAAGTCAAGAGCGAGACTGAAGTCAGCACAGATGAGCAGGTCAGATTGCCAAAAGTACAAGAAACCAGTCACGAGTTGAAGGCAGCCTATTTTTATTTTGTTTTTATCTTGCCACTAGAACAAGCAAGCAGGTTTCGATGCCCTTTTTACACTGCTCGTAGCCACTCGCTCCTGCCCACTCCTGCTTCCCCTCCCAACCGCATTCCCAGCCTTGCTTGATGCTTGTTCCGAAATTCGGTGCAGCCTGGTGTAGAGCCTTGTGCTCACTTCACTGTCATTGACCATCTCAACATCCGAAGACATGATAAAATTTGGAAGTATCCTGAAGAGACACAAGAAAGCATTCTGGGAAAGCACACACCCGAGGAACATCGCAGGGGGTTAATGTCCCCTGTATAGTATATTTTTCTCCATGGGGTGCTTTCTTGGGTCCTCTCCAGTTACTTTGAGAGGGGATAATATAAATTTGCTCAGAGCAGTGAAAAGAGTCTAGTCCTACAGCCACCAAGGCGACTTAATTCCTTTCCTCTCCTGCTTTTATCTAGAAGGCACAAACTCAGCTTAAAGGTCAGCACGAACACAAATGTTAAGGCATTTTCTGCTCAATCTGCTTAATCACCAACCTCTGTCTACAAAACACAGCACGAGCTCCACATAAGGACCAACGTGGTTATTCTTTCCTCATTTATACTATGAAAACCACTGCAACACAATTTATTCGGCACTCAAACCACAGGGCCTGGAATTACAGCACTGCAGCCACAGTGGGGGTAGGACAAAAAGCCCAAAGTCCCTAACTCAACCTCTCCTGCTGTAAACATCCCGTTTTCTTTACATTATGTTGCTCCGCATCTTGCTCAAATGTTCTATCACGATATAAAAGCTGTCCTGCAGCATAAGGAACAATACCGCACAGGGGAGTGCCTTCTAGGAAGCTTATCATCCAATATTAGCAAAGCTGCTTTTCACCAATATTGAGGCAAAGGCTCGTTAGTTTTGGCTACAGTCACCTTAACGGCACAAACAGATAAGGTGCAGAACGTCCTTTTCTAAAATGGGTTGGCACCTCCAGTCTGAAAGTACATCTCACTGTAGCAGGAACTGGCTGCCTCCTTCGACACAGCGCACGCTACAATTACTGCAATCATCTTTAAGGCCCAAATAATTTAAGAAACAATGACAACTATTGTCTCCAAAGAGGAAATGGATATCACGTAGGATTTCTGTGCATACTCTCAAACTGTTTTCTCATTAACCGTGGAAACTCCACCATTTTTTTTTGTTTCCTCGGGTTTAAAACCTTTTTTGCTCAGAGCCTTTTAAACAAACGGCCAAAGAGGAAATGCCGAAGAACAGAGTTTATAACAGATGGTGAACAAGCTTTGAAGCGTACAAGGAAGTATTCAGCACTGTAACAATTAACTAACATACCTCCACACTGGCATAATCACACATCGAGCATTTGAACGGTTTCTCATGGGTATGTTTGTAGCGGCGATGCCGAACCAACTCTCCACTGGTCACAAAGGCCATGTCGCAGTCTGGGCACTTGTGAGGGCGAGTACCTAATCGTTCGCAGCAAGACAGGAAGACGATGACATTCAGATTCGGTGACAAAAGAAAACACGGCACAGATTTGGGAGTGTTTTTTTGGTTTAAGTGAATTAGCAACATTGCTTCCACCTTCTGAAAGATTAGATTAGAGCAGCAAGTAATACACAGGAGTCACAACTTCTGTATAACTGACTGACAGATTGATGATCTTGGAGAATTAAAAGGAAACGAGACCCCCTTATTTTCGTATCACTTGGTTATTTACCAATTTCAAACCACCCAGTCAGACATAACGTAAATACACAGAGACTAACTGCACTTGTTTTTTTTTTTTTTTTTTTTTTTTTGGCAGAAAGGTCACAACAAGCTTAAGTTTAATTACAGTTCAATCAGCCGTAGTTTTATACCAGAAACTTTAGTAAGGAGCAATAGAAATGTGCTACAGTTCCAAGCTGTAGGTTTTATTGGTCCAGTTTATAATCTGTTCCTTGACGTTAGGTTTTTGTCGTGGTTTAACTCCAGCCAGCAATTAGGACCACACAGCCGCTCACTCACTTCCCCATCCCCTCAGTGGGGTTAGGGAGAAGAGAGAGAAAAGGAGGAGAAAGGGGAAAAAAAAACCTCATGGGTTGAGATAAAGACAGTGTAATAGAACAGTAATGGAAGAGGAAAATAACAGTAATAACGGTAAAAGAATATTCAAAATAAAGCGATACAGCACAAGTTGCTCTCACCACGCAAGGACTGGTTGCCCAGCCCAGCCCGAGTAGTGATAGCAGACTCACACCCCCCCCAGCCAACCCCCATTTCTATATTGAGGATGACGTCTATGGGATGGACGATCCCCTTTGGCAGCTCGTCCTGTCTGTGCTCCCTCTCAGCTTCTACGGGAAGCTGAAAAAGTCCTTGACTAATGTAAACATTACTTCGCAATAACTAATCCAGTATGTATTACCAGCATTCTTCTCCTACTAAATGCAAACCACAGCAGCTACTAGAAAGAACGTGAACTCTATCCCAGCTGAAACCAGGATAGGTTTTTTGTTATTTTCAATTCCCTTATGTTTAGCTCCAGCATCATTCTCACCTCACTCTTCCGCAAGCAGCAGTGGCAACACAAAGCTTAGAACATAAGGACTAATGCCCAAGACAAACGGAACATTTCTGCAACTTCAGGTAATTTCAGATCAAGCCCAGGATCAGTTTTATTATACCTGTGTACAGGACAAGCTCCACACCTGACCCGGCCAGGAAGAAAAGCACCGCATTCATATGAGAAACAAACAACAGCACCACATGGTTTATTCCTTTTTAGCTTGTTCCGTAAGAGGAATTAGATTCAAGATAGATCCATCCTGGTTTTATATCTGTTCTAACGGCACTTCCTACAAAAACAACGTAGGCAAAACCAAGAGTACCTGTGTGAGTGTTGAGGTGGTTCCTCAGCAACGTGACTGTCCGGAAAGCCCTGCCACAGAGATGGCACTTATGTGGTCTTTCATCAGTGTGGCTTTTCATGTGGCGGTCCAAGTTGGAACGACGCGGACAAGTGTAACTGCACAGTTCGCACTGGAATGTCTTCTTTACACCTAGCCATGAAGGAAAGCATCGTTACTCTTGACAGTACTGTGGACTACGGCATAACATAAGAGATAGGCAGGTAAAAGGAAAGATTCTTGGCTAACTACTACAAGGAACCATCATGTACCATTAAATCCAAGTGCTTAGCCTCAGGAACAGTCATTGCCTATGGCTGGCTTGGTTTCAGTTTTCGTTAGTATGCCAGCACTCTATGTTCCTTCTCCACCCTAAAAAGGGTTCCTCAATTTACAGTTTTAAAAAAAAAAAATCAAATATATCTTATATATATATATTGCTGTATTTTTGCACCATCCACCCTACCCAGCAATTGGTTAGGAAAAACCCCACCGAACTAATTATACGTTGGTACCTGATGTAAACCACGCGTACACAAACTCTTACATATGCATTACGGCAGAGAGAAGAATCTTTTCAGTTGTAGTTGTATGGGAATACTAATGCCACAGCATCAAGCTGGAGGAAAATAACTCCCTTACAGCCTAGATGGAGGAGAGGGGAGGTTTGCCCAAGAAACAACAGGGTTGAGTACTTTATATAAAAAAGTAAGTGACATTGGGCACATCAGCTTTACTCCCTCTTGGATCTACTCAGTCATTCCAATCATATTGCAAGGTCCAACCACACCAAATACATTTTCACAATCCACTTGCGGATGGGGAGCTTACCTTTCTTCTTAATTTTTGTTGGTTTAGGTGGCTTCATATTGCCCACCACCTTTTCTGCATTGACCTCAGACAACAAACCCTCCTGCTGCTCCTCTTCGAAGTCGTACACAGAGACATCCACATCTTTGCCTTCCTCAGTGTAGCGAAGCTTACTCTTTTTGTTTTTCTTTGTTTTTTTGGCTGGTGGCTGATAGTCTGGATCTTTTTGCCAATTGGGATCTTCCTGTGGCTGAAGTTCACCTTGTTCCAGTGTCTCCACCTCCCCGTTTGCACCCACTTTCACTACTTGAAAGCCTTCTGGTAAAGGGAGGGTGTGACAGATCATGGGCTCTCCCTCTTGCAGGCCTCCTTTGGAAACCTCATTTTCATAAGCTCCCTGAAGTTCTTCCACAGATGTGGTGGCAACAGGTACAGTCACTGGTACGGGTACTTGGACTAGTTGAAGCTCACCAAGGTTTATTGGCTGCTCTTCCATATTAACAACCTGAAGTGTTATGATCTGCGTGTCATCCACCGTGGCCTCCGTTTCTTGAGGCACTGCACCTTCCATTACTTCCGTTTTCATTTGAAGAAGAGTTGGATCCAGCTGCTCCATCATCACCATCTGCACACCACTGTTGACATCCTGCACTACTTCACCTCCGTCTGCTTGATTTGGTGCTATATGACAAGCATCGTCCTCCTGCCCACCTTCACGGCGTCTTTGATAGGTTTTTCTCTCTTTCCCCTTAATAAATGTTTCCGATTCCTCCACAATAGCTTCGACTGCCTCACCTTCCATTTCACCTTCCTGCTGGAAAAACACAGAGAATGAATGCTGCACACCATTCAATTCGTCGTAACAACAAACCCCACGGAGGGACAAGGGGCCTGACTGAAACCAACCAGCTCAACAGCCACGATCTAGTGCTATCGTATTCAGAAAACAGGATTTGAGAACTGCGGGTCTCCACCAGCCTATTGGCACCGTAAGCCCAGGCAATCACAGAACGCTGCCCAAAGTGAGACAACTGTACCGGTTTCTTGGAAAGGAAGGAAAGCAAGGAGGAGAGATTAAGTGATACGTGCATCCCCATTTCTCAAAGACTGCAAATCCCACAGGCAAGGCATACAGCAGTTATTATTCCTTGTTGAGCTTCTTTAGGTGCTTCACACAGTTTAGCAATATCAGAGGCAGCCTTTGGCTATAAATTTTAAAGGCCACAAAAATAACGTACTGTTAAAAAGTAAAAAGCCAACCTTAAAGAAAAGTATTACATCTGAGAACTGCAGAACTTTTTCCAGAAAGAAAAAGCACCAAAAACTGAGCACGAGAACTTAAGTCGCATTTGTTTCATGTCAAACAACTATTAGTTCCTGTATGTTTAAACTTCTATGAACGACGCAAATACAGAGGACGTAATCGAGTTAATCGAGTATATTTTTTTGTAAGCAGCCTGGAGTTCAGTTCTGGCTCCCATTTCTGGGCACCGCCTGGCCCCCGAGCAGAGCACAGCAGAGGATGATGCACGGTGCCCTCTTCGGGCCGAACGAGCCGCGGCAGGCAGACAGGGCTCGGGTAAAATCAGATTTCAATTTAAATGATGGGGACTCAGCTGGTGGACTCTAATTTCTCATGATTCCTGAGTTAAATCCATCCACGGTCATAAACAAACAATACTGAAGGTCAGCATTTAAGTGGGCCTTAACTGTAACTCTGAAGATAGCTGCATACAAGCCTAACAGTGAATTCTTCCTCCGTGTCAAACCATCCAGCGTTCTTCTCTGCGCTCAGGCTAAAATACAAAATTCCTGTATTCTCACGCTGCTGGAAGGTTGCTTCAAGAATAATAATGGTTAAAAGAAACAGCATTTTGCAGCTATTACTATCTTCACTTGGGGGAAAAGACAAAGTCATAGTAAAGGAATATTCTGTATGTCTACCTCCGTTTCAGGTAGTTTACTTTGGGAAAAGGAAAGCATATTCCACAATCACGTCCAATACATTCCCTGCATTAGGATACAACTTATTATAACCCTCACTTAAATGCTAAAAAGGTAACAAAGTCAATTTTACTGCTGAAACAAGTAACAGAAGTGTCAGTTTCCTTACAAAACTTGTGATGAAGTTGAGATTCCAGGTCCAAATTTTATAAGACTTCCACATTTTCCTATTAGATCAACTGGCCTCTCAGACCAGCTAACTGAATATGTTTAACCTGTCCTGTGACATCCACGCTTACATCCCACATCCTGCTACTTTCAAATAGCTACACTTAATCTTACATACTCATTTGTGAAACACACAGGCTTACGTGCATAACCATGAAACACAGCTGCCCATCTTCGGGCAGAATCGAAGCGGGAAGGGGATAAAACCAGGTCCACCAGTAACGAGCCCAGGGATAAAGGGCCAAGGACGGGGGTGAAATCAGTAGCCCAGCTCAAGTGCATCTACACGAATGCATGTAGCATGGGCAACAAACGGGATGAGCTGGAAGCCATCGTGCAGCGGGACAGCTATGATGCAGTCGCCATCACGGAAACGTGGTGGGATGACTGTCATGCTGCGATGAATGGTTATAAGCTCTTCAGAAGGGACAGGCAAGGAAGGAGAGGCGGGAGTGTGGCTGTGTACATTAGGGAATGTTTTCATTGTATAGAGCTAGATTCCAGTGATGATAAAGTTGAGTGTTTATGGGTAAGGATGAAGGGGAAGGCAAATAAGGGAGATCTTGTGTTGGGAGTATGCTATAGACCACCCGTCCAGGATGAGGAGACAGATGAAGTCTTCTATAAGTGGCTGGCTGAAGTCTCGCAATCGCCAGCCCTTGTTCCAGTTGGGGACTTCAACCTGCTGAGTATCTGCTGGAAATATAACACAGCAGAGAGCAGGCAGGCTAGGAGGTTCCTCAAGTGCATGGGAGATAACTTCCTGACACAACTGGTAGGTGAGCCTACCAGGGGAGGTCCCTCGCTAGACCTACTGTTCACAAACAGAGAAGGACTAGTGGGAGATGTGGTGGTTGGAGGTTGTCTTGGGTTTAGTGATCATGAAACGGTCAAGTTTTCAATACGTAGCGATGTAAGGAGAGGGGTTAGCAAAACCTCCACCCTGGACTTCCGGAGGGCGGACTTTAGCCAGTTCAGGACACTGCTTGAGAGAGTCCCTTGGGAGACAGTCCTGAAGGGCAAAGGGGTCCAGGAAGGCTGGACGCTCTTCAAGAAGGAAATCTTAAAGGCCCAGGAGCAGGCTGTCCCCAAGTGTCGCAAGATTAAAGGTGGGGAAAAATGGCCAGCCTGGATGAACAAGGAACTTCTGATGGGACTTAGGAATAAAAGGAGGGTTTAGACCTTTGGAAGAAGGGACAGGCAACTCAGGAGGAGTACAGAGATCTCGTTAGGTTATACAGAGAGAAAATTAGGAAGGCAAAAGCCCAGCTGGAGCTCAACCTGGCCACTAACGTAGAGGACAACAAAAAAAGTTTTTATAAATACATCAACAAGAGAGTCAGGGAGAATCTCCATCCCTTACTGGATGCGGGGGGGAAAGTTGCAACCAAGGACGAGGAAAAGGCCGAGATACTTAATGCCTACTTTGCCTCCATCTTCAATAGTCAGAGCAGCTATCCCCAGGGGGTTCAGCCTCTGGAGACGGAAGATAAGGATGGAGAGCAGAACAACCCACCCATAATCCAGGAGGAAGTAGTCGATGATCTGCTTCTGCACCTAGACGCACATAAGTCTATGGGGCCGGATGGGATTCACCCAAGAGTACCAGGGAGCTGGCGGGAGAGCTCACCAAGCCTCTCTCCATCATTTATCAACAATCCTGGTCAACAGGGGAGGTACCAGATGATTGGAAGGTGGCTAATGTGATGCCCATCCACAAGAAGGGTCAGAAGGAGGATCCGGGGAACTACAGGCCTGTCAGCCTGACCTCGGTACCAGGAAAGATCATGGAGAGGATCATCTTGAGTGAGCTCTCACGGCAAGTGCAGGGCAGCCAAGGGATCAGGGCCAGCCAGCATGGGTTTAGGAAAGGGAGGTCCTGCTTAACCAACCTGATCTCTTTCTATGACCATGTGACCCGCCTTCTGGATACAGGGAAGGCTGTGGACATTGCCTATCTGGACTTTGGCAAGGCCTTTGACACCATCCCCCACAGCATTCTCCTGGAGAAGCTGGTGAATCATGGCATGGACAAGTGTACTCTTCGCTGGGTTAAAAACTGGCTGGATGGCCACGCCCAGAGAGTTGTGATTAATGGGGCAAAATCTTCTTGGTGTCCTGTCACCAGTGGTGTCCCTCAGGGCTCAGTTCTGGGGCCAGTTTTGTTTAACATCTTTATCAATGATCTGGATGAGGGGATTGAGTGCACCCTCAGTAAGTTTGCAGATGACACCAAACTAGGTGGGAGAGTTGATCTGCTTGAGGGTAGGAAGGCTCTACAGAGGGACCTGCACAGGCTGGATCGATGGGCCAAGGCCAGCTGTATGAGGTTTAAAAAGGCCAAGTGCCAGGTCCTGCATTTCGGTCACAACAACCCCAAGCAACACTACAGGCTTGGGGAAGAGTGGCTGGAAAGCTGCCCAGCAGAAAAGGACCTGGGGGTGCTGGTGGACAGCCAGCTTAACATGAACCAGCAGTGTGCCCAGGTGGCCAAGAAGGCCAACAGCATTCTGGCTTGTATCAGGAATAGCATGGCCAGCAGGAATACGGAATTGATCATGCCTCTGTACTCGGCACTGGTGAGGCCTCACCTCGAGTGCTGTGTTCAGTTCTGGGCCCCTCTGTACATGAGGGACATTGAAGTGCTGGAGCGTGTCCAGAGGAGAGCTACCAGGCTGGTGAGGGGTCTGGAGACCAGGTCATATGAGGAGAGGCTGAGGGAGCTGGGCATGTTTAGCTTGGAGAAGAGGAGGCTGAGGGGAGACCTCATTGCTCTCTACAACTACCTGAAAGGAGGTTGTAGAGAGGTGGGTGTTGGCCTCTTCTCCCAGGTGAATAATGACAGGACCAGAGGAAATGGTCTGAAGTTGCGGCAGGGGAGGTTTAGATTAGATATTAGGAAGAACTACTTTACTGAAAGAGTGGTCAGGCACTGGAACAGGCTGCCCAGGGAGGTGGTTGAGTCACCATCCCTAGAGGTATTTAAGAAACATGTAGATTTGGCATTTCAGGGCATGCTCTAGTGACAGAGATCGTAGGGGTTTTTTGTGTGTGTATGGTTGGACTCTGTGATCTCAAAGGTTCTTTCCAACCATGAAGATTCTATGATTCATTAGCTCTAAGGATTACTAGAGATGCAATTGTTATTTTTAGAGAATCCTTGCTTTTACTCTGCTGCCTTTATGTATATGCTCCACTTCTGCTCTGGCAGGACAGCACAGCTCGTGTTGTTCTTCAGCCTGCTCAGACTAAGGACATCTATTAACGTACTCTTGATATTCGGGCTGTCGCAGGCAGCAGCAGTCTGCAGGGGGCACCAGATACCCAGGAATGCCGACATATGGCTTCGTGTGCTCACCCTGCAGGGATCCGGCCTCTCCTTTCCTTCACCACCCATCAGCTTTTCAAGTCCGAGCAAATCCATATGGACAAACAGCTGAAGTACACAGGATGATGTAAGTACTTAACACTAGCCAGCAGGCGAGCAGAACAGTGCGCTGGTCTTTGGCCTATAGCAACTGCAAATAAATCGGAGCAAACTGTTTTTCAATTATCTCAAGTACTTGCAGAGAGAGAGAGAGAGGGGAGAAGCCTTTTCAGGTGACCGAAAGTCTTCGAAAAAGAAAAGGAAGGACAGAACTAAACAAAACTATAGAAATGTGGTAAATCGCTACAGGGGGTAATAACGAAAGAATTAAGATGGAGGGGGAAAATGGCAAAAGCCCATCTGCAGAGCTAATGCAATTCCATTTCGTTGCCTTGCAGAGTGAAGGTAAGCAACCTCGCCACAAGCACAGGCAGCTCTGAGCAAAGGGGGGGCCCTCATAAAGACCTTCACCATAATTGCCGATATCAAAGTCAGTAACAAGCCTGCTAAGTCACCTGAAAGCAAGCCAACAGGCCAAGATTTGCCAGTGTCCTGTAGGATCCTGCAGAAGCAGGTCCTCCGGTGGAGTGGTAGGAAGGCATCATCTCAGACTCACACACCAGAAAATCCTGTGTCCACCAAGGAAGAGGTCACTCGCTCATACACATAGACACTTTGGGATATGGCTCATGTTGTCAGGAAAAGTTTGCCAGCCAAGGAACACAGGCTTACACTGAGACCAAAGGGAGGAGGGCCACGGAGATGCTGGGAGGGCTGGAGCCCCTCTGCTGGGAGGACAGGCTGAGAGAGCTGGGGGGGTTCAGCCTGGAGAAGAGAAGGCTCTGGGGAGACCTTCCAGCCCCTGCCAGGCCCTAAAGGGGCTCCAGGAAAGCTGGGGAGGGACTCTGGAGCAGGGAGGGGAGCCACGGGACGAGGGGGAAGGGGTTTAAACTGGACGAGGGGAGATTTAGCTGAGATCTCAGGAAGAAATTTTTCACTCTGAGGGTGGTGAGCCCCTGGCCCAGGTTGCCCAGAGAAGCTGTGGCTGCCCCATCCCTGCAGGGGTTCAAGGCCAGGCTGGATGGGGCTTCGAGCAACCTGGGCTGGTGGGAGGTGTCCCTGCCCAGGGCAGGGGGTGGCACTGGGTGGGCTTTAAGGTCCCTTCCAACCCAAACCATTCTATGATTCTACGAAGACTTTGTTCAAAGGATGCTCACAACGAGGGGTGTACATAAGTAGGACTCTTACAACCATTCAGTAAAGAAACTAAGACACCCCCTATTTCTTCCAGCTCCCTCTCTAAAACAAGAGACCCTTCTCTCTAACCCCGGAGCTACCTGTCGCTTCTGGCAGCCCCTCCTGCAGAAGGC
The DNA here is from genome assembly GCF_028500815.1 of Rissa tridactyla. Lineage (NCBI taxonomy): Eukaryota > Metazoa > Chordata > Aves > Charadriiformes > Laridae > Rissa > Rissa tridactyla. The sequence continues at coordinate 72,527,555 of NC_071469.1, read as the reverse complement.
AGACCCGGCGGAGCGCGGCTGTCCTCCAGCGGCGAGCAGCTCGCACTGCAGGGCCCGGCTCCTGCCACCTCCTCCTCCACTCGCCCAGCTTGCCTCCCACCTCCCCGGCCCCAAAATCCACCCGGATCAGCACTTCCTCCTGCCTACACCACGCTGCGCGCAACCGTCCGCTCCTTTCAGTAAATTAAACTGAAAACGACTGCTCTTGCCAGCGAGGGAAGTGTTACAGTTTTATAAAAAAATACTATAAACTACTCCAGGTTGTATTAACCACATACCATAAAAATTACAGAAATATACCGGAGTCTTGATTGATGTCCTAGCCAGTTCAAAAACCTTATCATGCTGCCAAGATTTCTTTCCCAAGAAAGTGTGGGGTTTCAAATTAAAATGGGAACACAGGATGGCCTTAAGAGAGGGACGGGGACTCGGGAAAACGTCGGGGCTCTCTCCTGTCAAACCATCTCTCTGGAGAAGACTCTCCACCTCCACCGTGGCGAGCTTTGCGCTGCCTCTCCATTTCATTTCTCGATCACTCTGTCTTAAAGCATTTGCTAGCCTTTCTCCTTTCTCTATTATTTTTTTTCCAACTTAATCCTCCTGCTTTACAAAGCGGGCTTTAGATTAAAGTTTTGTATTTATTGGAGGAGTCACCAGAAGATACTGTCAATTCACTGGATGCGATCCTGCAGCTTGCTGAGGATTTTCCATTTCCACTAATTTTAACAAAAGCAGATCTTCAAGTTTTTACAGATTTACAGTCCTAAAAATTATCCAGCCAAGTTCTGAGAAAAAGTTTCCGATATTTCAGAGAACACGTGTCTTTTGCTACAACTAAGACCATTATAGCAGAATGCTAGGAATAAAAACTGAACATATTTTCTCTTACCATTCTCCCAACCTTTTATTTGTGGCTTTTTTTTTCAGCTCTCTTCCTACCAGTTACTGTACCTTATACCAATAGCTTAGTTTCACAATGACTGAATCTAAACAGGAAAACGAAGCAGCAGGTTAACAGAAGAGGATTTAATAAATCAAGACTAAAAAAAAAAAAAACCAAAAGAACTTCCAGAAGGAGAGTGACCAAGGAAAGACCAAAACACATCCAAAATAATAGCTCAAGCCAGTCTTTACACACATGCTCGCTCAACAGGCTCTGCCGACTCAAACGAGACACACTGCGTCACCAAACAGCTCAACCCAATTAGCCAGGTAAAAAAGTTGTGACATCCAAACAACAGCCCTAAGCTTTCTCAAATAATTCACAGGCAGCTCGTCTGAAAAACTGAAACCGACAGAAATAAGACGGGGTATGTACTTGATATAGCTGACATCTGTATTCCAAAAGAAATCGAAAGGTTGATTAAGACTAAAGTAATTTAAAGCCAAGAAGCTCTACTGACTGCAGCACAGGAGAAAGTCTCAGCCAAACTGTGACACAACATTTTGCCACTCTCAGTCCCTTCCAAAAGCCTCCCACTTCACCAGCAAAGCATTTGTCGTGAAGGTATAAACTCTTCACCTTCAGGAACATGATTTAAGAACACTTCCAGTACAGCACGGCTGACAAAACCCCTCAGGTCAACACAAAATGACTGAGACAGAGCATTCAATTAATGGAATCCTACAAAATTTTAATTGTAGAAGCATCAAAGACAACTTGCTGTAAATGTCAATGCAGATAGTACAAACCCAGAGACAGATGTTAATATATTAAGATGGCCGGTGCCATTGCATTTTTCGCTGGGTTATTTATAATAAAGCTACTGCCTGGAAGAGGCATTTGCCTGCCTCATAGCCAGTGTTAATCAAACCAACCCTGAACTGCATCAAGCTTCATGGACCAAACAACAGCAAAATATTTATTTTTTTGCCAAACAAGGCACAGCATCATTAAAAACTGTGGGACACTCAAAGAAACTGAAAACTAGATTTAGTGCTGCAATATACAGTTCACTCGGGGTGGGGGAGAAGTAGTTAAAAAAATCAATAGAAACAATGAAGACAAATGCTAACTGTCAATAAGTTTTTGACATTCATAAAATAATGAAAATATCAGCAGCTACATTAGAGCAAGCAAAAAGCCCCAACCCTGCAATACGCTCAGACTTTGACACATCCCACTCCAAAATCATCATGGCTTTGACACTAACGGATTAGCCACTTATTAAAATTGATACAGAAGTGGAAATAAAGCATTATGTTACAACATGGGAGACTTAACATTTCTCCTGCATGTTCTGTGAACCTCTGAAAGCTGAAGAGAGGAATAAGCAAAAACCCCACCTAAGAGTCTACAGTTATGCAGTATTTCTGCCACTTAACACAAGAGAAAGATTTAAAAAAAAAACCAAAACCAACAAACCAAAACATTACACCAAACAGGGTTTCTAGACAAATGGGCATTTTTAAATTTTATTTTTCCCCTGCTTGCAGTCACTATGCATGTCTATGTAAGTATTTAAGGACATCAGCAGATGCAAAGTAACCACAGGAGTACTTGGCCGTTCTCCTTCCCCATCATGAAACAGCCACATCTTTCTTCTGAAACACCTTCCAACTAAGCACAGTCAAAAATAAGGCAGTTTAACAGGTAGGCACAGCCTTTCCATTGGCTCTTGTAGGCCTTCCCTGATAAAGAGATGAAGGCATTCATCTCATTCAAACACAAGGCATTACGTACAGCCTTTCCTAGCACTGCTCTTATTCACTATTAATTGCTCCCAATCTCCTGGGCATATCAGCAGTACCCCTAGATGAGCAACAAATCCAAAATATGAACAAGATGTATGTGCAACCCCTTCTCAAAGATCCCCTCTCGTGACTTAAAATCACGCCAATTCTTGTTCTCCACACAGTGTGGCACTAGAATCAAACAAATCCTGACGCAGTGGGGAAAGCGGTAGGAAGATGCTTGAAGAGCTCTATGTAAAGGCCATGCACCCCCAAGAAGAGTTTGTTAGTTTGGTCTCTGCGCTTCACAAACACGGCTGCAAAGCTGCTCAGCTCAAGGTGGTTCTAGAGGTAGTTCAGCCATGGCACTACACTCAAGAGAAGGCGCTCAGCTGGATCCAAACGGGCTTTTTCCTCTGTTTTTTCTTTTAAAAATAAACCTAGGAACACAAAACTACTTGACAAAGCCCACAGAACTTTAAGGAGCAGGTAGCATCCCATGAACAACTTGGGGCGGGATATTTTCATGGTGCTATCACATGCAAAACATGAAAGACTTACTACCAACAGCAGGAACTAGAAAGCTGGGATAAGTTTCTTTTATTAAGCGATTTTCTCATGCTGGAAACTTAAAGCTTTCATTTGCCTACTGCGTTAAAATTCCATATCCACTGGTTATTACTGCTATGCCCATCTCCAGCTGTTTCCTCATTTCCTCCCTGCCACTTACAAGACTGGCACTGAAAACAAAACAAAAAAAATAATCAAATATACTACCTCACGAACATTTATTACAGCTTTACATTAAAAAGGCAGTCTCATTAATCCACTGTTAAGCAAGTACTATGAGAAATATTTTAGCATCTTGGAGAGAGCAAGGAAAAGCAAACAACTTAGAACAGAGGAACAAACTTCATCGCGGGTTAATAAAGTGCTTTTTCTACGTATGAAAAGGGGCCTGTCAATGTGAAGCCCCAAGAAATATGTAAAAAAGCTACAGGAACGACAGCTGCAACTGCAAGCACATAGTTGTAGAAGGATGGTTTCCTTAAATACTGGCCCCGCAAAGGACTTGGATACAGAGAGCCAGTTTTGGCAGCGTTTGAAGTCCTGTTGGTGGTTACCTCACGCAGGTGCCCGTGCTGGAAGGCTGACCTCCCAAAACAGGGCAGGGAGAAGAGCACATTCTTCCAGAGTCATTCAAAGCTTTTAAGTGGATCCCTACACTAAATTACCATCTAGAGGAACCCACCTTTCTCCCCATTAACCAGACAGGAGAGCAGATTCTTAACTTGCATAATGGTTTCATAACCCCTGTAAGAGGAAAACACAGCCCTGCTGCCAAAAGAGCTGCTCTCACCTTTTCCCTTCCTTTGCATCGGTGGAATAATTCACTCACTGTCATGAACTCAATCGAGAACTAATTCCAGCTGAAAACTAATCCAGGGAAAACCAATTCATTATGTTAGAACACGTTCAGTTCCCGATCCGATTCCCCACACAAATGCTTGGGCAGACAGAGATACAGGAGCAGGTTAATAGCGCCAGGGCCACCTCAAGCAGCAGTTCCAGCTTAAAGCTCTACGCAAACCATAGCGCCAAGAACCTCGTACCCCAGAAGCTGGTGGCTACAGTGAGCTGGGTCCCTCCGCTCTGTGCCATCCTGCCATCCACCAAGTACACACTACAGCGAAATCGCTCTCTCCCAAGCATCCTGCAACCCTCTGGGTCACAGTCAGTTTGTGGGCGCCTTCCTGTTTAAACACAATAGCATTTAACCGTGATCAAACCCACACACTACTAATTCATTCAATTAGTTGTTAATAGCGAACCAAAGTTACCTTTTACTTCCACTTCCATGAAGGTAGCACACTTTGGGACAGATGTTATCAAAAGTCATCTTTATCTTTTACCCTTACGAGCTCCTAAGAGCACAGCCAAGCCATCTCCCCGGCTACAGGACATTCATTACCCACAGCTAGCTTGGCGGAGAATTAAAATCAAAATGCATCCCATGACATTTCTACAACTACCTCCAGCCTTTTTTTTTTTTCCTTTTGCTTTTTCTTTTTTTTTTTCCCCCTCTTTCTGTGACCTACAGAAGTAATCTTCCTAGTTGCCGCTCCTGCCCAGCGATCTTAGCAGAGCTCTTTCATTCATCATGTCTCATGAAATAATTCAAAAAGATGAGAACCTTCCGTCAGCACCGACCCTTACTTTGTAGTCAGCGAGCAGCACACACCTGTGGTTTTCTGCAGTTACTCAGGATAAATTTAACCTGTTACTTGGGTTCAAGAACTAATGGGAAGACACATGCAAGAGATGAAAGCAGAGCATATACACAGGGTTCCCCAGCAAAACAGAAGGAAACTCAATTCCGTATCTTTCCTCGGCTGTTTGTGGAACAAGCTCCCTCTTAATTCTTGCACCTGACAGCGGCAAAAGGCCCCAGAATCACAGCTCTTCCAGAAGTAACACTGTTAATTCTGCCATAACAAGCTGTAGCCTACAGCTGACAGGAAAGCAAAATACAGTCACGTCAACTGCCTGAAACTTGCATTGTGAATAATAATAATAGTTACAGACAACAAATCCCACACGTATTCAAGTCACTCGGGCTATAATCAACTTTGAACTTGACACAGTATGCCTTAAGAAGGCAGTCTGGTGGAAGCATTCCAGCTTTATTTCTGGAAGTACAATTTTTTTCCTCCTTGCTTTTCCTTTAGACGTGGAGAAGTTTTATTGAGAAGGCAGCAGGACAATTTCAGTAAATATTCTTATTCTTAAACCTTGTTCTATTCTTCCTTCATGTCTCCTTTCATTCCTATCTAACATTCTTTTAAATTTTAGTTTTCAGTTTTCCCTATTTCTTCCAATAACTGCTAGTGCAGTCTCACTAGATGACACTAGTTCTTTAGTCACACACAGATTTCTCTACTGAAAGTGGGGAAATGTGAATTAAACATTTCCATATCAACCTTTTTTTTTTTATAAATGTTTGCCTTTTTAAAATATTAAGAAAGACTTTCTATTTTGCTAACCTGACAGTTCATTTCAGTAGGACACACATGCAATTTTATCAGGTGTAAAATACAGAAAGGTTTACAATTTAAAAGTAGCAGTCACAGAGGAATTCACTTTCAGCTGAGGCGGGATCATAAAACTAATCAGTCCCTCCCCTTTACAGTTCTTCAGAATATACCAGTGATGAAGGAGCTCACAAAAGACCACTGGAATACTTGACGGTAATAAATTGAACAACAGAAAACTATTTCGGGTTAAAACAACCTGTAAAACCCATTACTACAAAAAGTGAAGTCTAATAGCATAGGCAGGTACTGGAAAAGGTTAATAGGTTTATCAACGAGTATTTGTAGTCATTTCCCCCCCCCCCCCCGATTAATTTAGGCTTTCATTTAGGCTGTTAGCAAAGTGCTAACAGTAAAAAAAAGGTGTTTCTGCAAGATCAGGCTGAGCAGAGCAGGATTCTTTGGCCATCTGATGCAGCATTGCATGATATCAAAACTACCACACCTGAAAAGAGACCAGCGCAACAAGTTTCATGGCATTCTGCAGACTTCATAATAAGCTACGAGTATTTGGATTTTGTTTTCCTCTAAGGCTTCACCTGGATGAACAAGTATCCAAGAAGAAATTTTTGGGGCACAGCTCTTCCTTTTATCTTTGCACAAGGACTCATTAATTAGCAATACTCGGCCTGGACAAGGGAATTCAGGCTTCAAATCAAGATGAGTGGAAGGCGCTCATCCCTGGGACAGTAGCACAGGTCCTACCCCCCCAAACAACAGCTGCCTGTGCAGTAACTATTAGTCACCTGAAAAATTACACCCTGCTGCATATGAGGAAAACTAAAGTCCGTGCTACTTAACTTAATGTCAGGCTGTCAAGTTCAGAGGTGTAGTCTACTGTTGTTGCAGCAGGGACAGGAAATTCCAGGAGAGTTTTGGAAACACCTATGGGAGGGAGAAGGGTGGTGGACAAGAGAGACTCACAGAGCCTAAATGAAGTCATTTTTGCTTTTGAATCACAGATCGCAGAAAAGTTAATCTGAATTAATAAAAGTTGGACCAGATGTAAACAGAATCAAACCCAGGTGAACCCCAGACAGTGGTCCTCACGCTAAAGTCTGAAGCATTTTAATCTATTTTATACGCACATCTAATTCCTTTGGACTCACGTTCCAAATATTCTCATACACCAAGCCTTAGAAGTGCCATTACCGTCAACCTTCAAAGCAGATGAAGCAAAAAGCAAATTCCCACAAAGGCACTTAACCTTGGAGGAAAAAAAAAATAATCCCTTTCCACCAGGAGTAAGGCCTTATTTTCAAACACGCTAACTCTGCCAGAGAAGCCATCCCTGCCTTTAAACTGCCCACTCGTTTCCACCCACAGCACCCCGACTATTCCTCACGTTAGCCCAAGCATTTTTAAGACGGCAGCTAACTGGTCAGGAAACTAATCCAGGCCAGAACTCACCCAGCCAAAAAGATACTTATTTCCATCCAGACCAGGTCTCTGGTGTGCCCCAAACACTCAGGCCAGCCAAAAGAGAAGCACGGCAAGAGGGTTCCTTCCAGCACAGCCTAAGCTTTAAGTGTTCAGGAAACTACTGCCTCAGCATGGAACACATACCACGCTTTAAAACCCCTTAATTTACATTTATGTTCTTGACGCTTCTGCACTTCTGCCTGGACTGATTTGTGCTCTTCATGCTGGTTATTCTTCATGCAGCTCTTGATGTCAGAACACACTCTGGAACAGAACAGATGAGTCGTACTAGTGAAACTACATAAAAGAGAAAGGGAAGAGAAGGGGGGGGAGAAAAAAAAGGTACTGTTTGAATGTTTAATGCTTGTTTAACAGAAAATGTGTAGTCCCACACCTCTAAGAAGAATAGCACTGATAACTGCTTGAGGACCCCTTCACTTAGCAAAAAATGCCTTAAACAAAACCAAAAGACTATTTTAATTGTCTTTAATACTTTTTACCAGGAAGAGTGAACTCATTTTTACAAACTCTTCTCTCTACCTCTTCTAAAACTCTTTGGCATTTACAGTTCTGACAACCTAACACCCTGTATGCCTCACGTCGAATTACGAGTGCAGTCTGACATTTTGGCGCCGGTTATGCCTACTTCACATGTCCTTTTCCTCCTGTGCCGCCGAATACCAAAGCACCACCCAAAAGGAGTTTTTATTGTTAAAGGGGTGTAAATTAGAGCAAGTATAACCCGTTACATTCTGTCAATGCAGCAAGTAACACTATCAACGAAGTAACAAAATCAGCTCTAACAGACTTCTAACCTTGTTACTGCGAGGAAGAACAGCCTGGGCTCCTTGAAGAGTTGTGAACCTAGCTTCATTACGCTACTCAATTAAGAGCTTAAAATAGTCACATATACAGAACGACAATATTTACAAGACAGCACATTATTTCTCATCCGTACCCCTTTTCAGTCCTCAAGGGGCATACATGCTAAAAACCCTGGGAACGGCAAGCAGCTCCGCAGGAGTCATTCTCAAGCGAGGCACATATTCCTGCTGCACTCACTGATGCGGGCCAAGCAGTGTTGAATTTCACACTAGTTCTACGCCCTTCGAATTTAAGTACTTCCCCCCCCACACCTCCCCCCTAGTTCTTCTGTCATTTCTTTAGTACAGGGCACTCAAGTCTGGGTTCTGCCTGCATTTTTTCCTTGGCAAGTCTATTTTTAATTGTTTATCAGCTTCAAAGAGCACTACCGATAAGAAGTTTGCTGGAGCTGTGGATGCTCAGTGATAACAAACTTTTTTAAAAGTGTTTGGAATTGATCTCTTCTCACTTAACACTTACTCTGTGAAAAAAAAAAAAAATCACATATGCTATATACATTGACCGACCAGAGAAGGGGATGCTCAGAGAATAACACGGGCTGTGCTCCACTGCGAAGGGCACATCAAACCGCTGACGCAAGCCGCATCCTTGCCAGGTTCTGTGCTGATGAGAGCTCACGCGCAGCAGTGGTAGGCATATAAAACAGTAGCTGCGTTTTTATTCCTGACTTGTAACCCCAGAGAAGACTGCTATTTCCTAAAACTTAAAAACTTGTAAATTAACACCGAAAAGACTTAAGAGCAAAGGACTTTTCCATTCAGAAGACACTTGATGCAAAGGGAACACCTCCCGCATGGAACTGTATCATCTCGGAAGTTTCGTCACCAGACAAAAACATACCAGGACTCTTCAACAGAGCACATCTAATTGAATGGAAGCATCCTTTTACCTACTGCTATTCTTTTATCCGAACTTTGGGCTTCCTGAAATTCTGAAATGAGAAATTGTTTTCTTCTAATTTTCAAAACCTAACCTTCTGCTTGGCAACTGACTTAACAGCAGAGAGATCTGTTTCAAATCAAGATTATACCCACCCTCTTAGTAGGGGAAGAGAGAAATAAAACAGCAATAATTGTTGCTCTTTTCCACACTACAGACAACACAAATTCAGGCCAGTTTACAGGGATGCCTGCAGAGTACAACTGATGGTGGGTTAATGAAAAGCACAGCCATCACCCTTCTCTTTTCACAAGGTATTGACTCCACAAGGAAACAGCTTCATGGAGGTTTAAAGCAAGCAACTCGGACATCGCTCGAGGAACATCAGCCTATTCAGGTACAACCCAAGGAGCAAAGTTTCCCAGCGCTGCATATTTCAAAATCGCAAGGCGTACTTGTTCCAATCCCCTCCATGGTAATGTCCCAGAGGGAAGAAAAGCCACTCCTATCTTCCTTTACTGGAAAGATAGCCTACTTCTGTTACGGTAACAAGCATATTTTCAGCTATTGAAAATACAACCCTAAACAACCTCATCTAACTTCAGAGCTGACCCTACATTAAGCCAGGGGTGGAACCAGGCTACCATAAGAACCATAGAATCACGGGATGGTTTGGGTTGGAAGGGACCTTAAAGCCCACCCAGTGCCACCCCCTGCCCTGGGCAGGGACACCTCCCACTACACCACGTTGCTCCAAGCCCCGTCCAGCCTGGCCTTGAACCCCTCCAGGGATGGGGCAGCCACAGCTTCTCTGGGCAACCTGGGCCAGGGGCTCACCACCCTCACAGCAAACAATTTCTGCCTCAGATCTCACCTAAATCTCCCCTCTTCCAGTTTGAAACTGTTACCCCTCGTCCTGTCACTACATGCCCTTGTAAAAAGTCCCTCCCCAGCTTTCTTGTAGGCCCCCTTCAGATACTGGAAAGCTGCTACAAGGTCTCCCCAGAGACAAGAAGTCCCTTCCAACCCGAACTATTTTACCATTCTCTGGCACTATATAAAATGAAGGATCTACTTAAACTTCAAATACAAAACAACGAAGTGTCATTCTTGGCAATCTACTAGCAACGTGCACTTTTGGAGAAATGGACGTACAAAGCTACCTAGAATTTAATTTACGAGAACAGCATTAGAAAAGCACAGGTTTAGTGTTTCATTGTTTAGGAGAGAAAAACCCACATGTGATATGAAGTCAGAGAGGGGCTACACAAAGACCAACATCAGACAAGACTCCTATATGAAATTCAGACAAAAAAGGTGGACACAGTACTGACAAGCAACCTCCCTACTGTTTTTTCTTAATTTGCAGGAGAAAACTCAGGACAACAATGAGTAAATCCAAACTAATAAAAAAAAAATCTGTCTTTGAAGAAAGGAGGACTACCACATGCTCTTTTCTTCAGAACCTTAACAAAAGGCTGTATCTCAGGTGCCAGAAGGTGGCTGAAAAAGCTCCCTGGCTGCCAGCACAGGACAACCCATTTGAAAAGGCAGCTCTGGGACAAGAACAAACGGTAAAACATCGTATCGACCAGCAACTGCACTGGGTCAAGTACTTCTAACCGGGGAGAGACAGACTGATAACACAGCAGGACAAACATTCAGTGCTGTCTCCCTGCTTTGAATCTTGTGGAGCTGGAGAAAACATCCCTAAGGATTTGTTTGCACAAGCCACTCAAAGCAGATGTCTCCAAAACCATTACAGATGTCATGTCAGACAAGTCTGACATCTGAATATTTGATATTCTGCTCCATCACACTGTCACGGAAGCTGCCAAATTCTTCTTCATGTAGGTCAAAATGCTGGTAGAACAGGGAAAGGACACAGCTGCTTCAACAGGACAAAACTATTTCCATACTCACTACAGGAGCCAAGTATAAACTACTCTGAGCTCATATAATGCTCCAGTAGCTCAGAGCAGTAGGAGTCAACAGCAGCCATTCCTGAGCAGGAAGGAGAGGAGTGCGTTAATATGGAAGGCAGGCAAAGATCAAGTAATCAATAAGTACCTTTTGAGTATTCAGTATTGCCACAGGAAGCGATAAATCTCTCTTCAAAGATCAGAAATGGCAGTCAGTTATATACTCAGCAGGAATGCTGGATAACACTAACTTCTTCCATCCTCCAAAAAGAAAAGAAAAAAGGTTTTAATAATCTGATAAGATTTGACTGAAAGTACTACCCTTCAAGAATTTGATTTTTTTTTCCCCCAATCTGTAATCTGAAAACTCCTGAAGTGAGGGAGAATTAAAGGGTTCTCTCGCAGTACATACTGGGAGAACAAAACTAAAGTTTATATTGCACCTCCACTGCAAACAGTTTAGCACATAGCAGAAGGCTCCTGTTTTAAAACGTAGTATTGTTACATTTATGTCAAGTACCAGGGGGGGCATTTTTAATTTAGCAGCATTTCCTGCTTTCATTTTAAACCTCTGGATGTTAGAGGTGGTTTCAAGGAAAGAGCTTTGCAAATTGAATACAAGGAGACAGAAAAAAAACACACAAGAAGGTGAAGTAATTGGCCAAAAATCACTACTGGTTCCACAGCGGTGAAAAGCTCTTCCAGGAGCCAGTCCAGAGCAACGAGGTCTCTTTCATCATTGAACAATGGGAGAATTCAATTCCCTTGACAGTGATTTTAAACATACGGCAAAGTTTACTGCTCTATTCCAAAAGGGTAAAAAATGTTTACAAATATCCAAATGTTGCCATTAGTACTTGTGGTCTCAACTACCTTTTCAGAAAGCCTCTACTTACCCCAAAATATTTTAAGGTATGGTTCCACAAAGGCTTAAATCAAACTGAGGGCCGCAGTTTTTCCCACATCCACTTATATCTAGTTGCCCCCCACCTTTTATTTGGGACACGGCCACACACAGGAAGCAAATTCAGCTGAGCAACTCGCTGCCTGGTGACGCAATTGCCAGCACACAAGTGGAAGGAGATGAGGTCACAACAGTCCCGATGCAAGCCAACTTGATTTTCCAGGGAAACCATAGCTTTTACTTTCCTAAATGCTTTGCTCCTATTCCCAACGTAACAAGAGCCGTACATTCACTTGTATAGCTTTTATACAAGTTGGGGATAAAAAAGAAATTCCTTTCTCCAATGGTAACTAAAAAAAAAATGCCCTGCAAGGACAGATCAGTGTCCACCTAGTCCAGCAGTCCGTCTCCAAAAGCTCAGGCAGGAAAGGTGGCATAGGGAGAGCAGTGTCAGTCATGTCTGTGGTTTACCACCCTCATCCCAGCACCCAGCCATCAGATTAGGGATCTTAGTACTCTGGACCTGCTGATCCCTTTCCGAACCTCCAGTGTCTCCACAGTCTCTTACCAAAACAGGTTTTCTATCCGTAGTGGTGTATTTTCCACGTTTCTTCCTCCTACATGTTACAGGCTCACCACAAAACTCACTGCATCTACCTAAAAACCTGGCCTTGTGCGAGTGCTCGGAGCCACGCCACAGAATAGCAATCCCGCTGGCCACAGATGGAATTTCTGCAGAGAACACAAGCGGCAGCAGCAGAGCGACCCTATTCACCTTCTGACAAACAGCCAGGAGAAACCAGACTTGCCAAACTCAAGCATCAGGTGCTTCTGTTGAAATTACCATCCAGAGGAGCACGTGGGTTATATGCAAGTCAGCTCTGCAGCTGAGAGGGTTCTCGAGCTTACAGTTCTCCCTTCCCACCTTTTTAACACATGTAATACTCAAAAAGCGCTTTTAGCTTTCAGCAATCTCCACCTAGACACGCTTAGTCCACCATCAGGCTACTCACTGTAACATTCTGGAGAGCTCAGAAAGTGTCAAGCACTTTGTGTCAAGCCTCCACAAACGATGCGTTATCATAGCTTAAAATTATTAAGTGCTGTTTACTCCTCCTTCCACGGCTTTACTCTCCCTAGTTTCCTTCCCGATTAATTCAGTATTTTACTCAGCATCCACTTTAAAACGAGGATCACTGCATATAAAATAATTTCACACATCACATAAATGCACTATATAAAATATGACTGAATAAATAATTTTAGCTAACAAATTAAAAAAATAGTGTTGCAAAGCTATATTTTCTGAAATGGACGCGATAAAAATCACCTTGCTTCCCCCTGACTGAGCATTTCCCATGCTAGGAACCGGGAAGGAAGGACCCCTTTAGTGACAGAGGTTCAGGGCTGGCTGGAGAACAGCTCTGCCAACAAGGTCCTGGAGCTACTTGGTAGAGAAGAAGCTGAAGAGGAGCCAGCAGTGTGCCCTGGCAGCAGAGCAGAAACGTCTGTCGTACCAGCAGCTTACTAAAGCTACAGCCACAGATAAGGATTTTTTACAGTGACAAAATTTGGACTAAAATATATGGGACACTACTTTGACGCACCTCCAACATATATCTCATACCTGCTTAGTTTCTCCTCTTCAGAAAAGTTTACTGGCTTGACCATGATGTAGATTTCTAAGGAAAAGTCCTAAACCTATCTCTATTCAAAAATAGACAGTGAGAGACAACAGCTGGTGAAAGAAGGAGCTGCTCCCCACCTTTTTTCTTTGGCATGATCACCAAGTCTGACCTCCTGTGACTTACAGATCTCTAAACGTACATGAAACAAAGGAAGTTCAGTACTTTGCAGCTGGCTGAAATAATTTCCAGAATTTTTTTTCCACAATCTTGATTCAAAGACATTAAGAAATGAAGAAATACACGATTGCTCTTTGTATCATAATCCAATGATTAATCACCTTCACTGTGAAAAACTTAGGCTTTTAATTTGAACTTATCTGGCTAGAAATTCTTGTTGTGTTTGTCAGCGAGATTGGAAAAAGCTCACTAATATCCACTGTTATCTTGCTAGGGAGATATCTGAGGACTCCAAGTCACCTCTCAGTTTTGCCAAGAAGCTGCACAGTAAACTCTTAACACTTCACTGCATGGCATTACTTCTTAGCTCTGTCAGATTGGAGACAAACCCCCCTCAGAGACAGTAATTTTTTTGTTTGTTTTTTTTAAGTGCTCATGCCAGAACCATACATAGTGGTTTGGTAATGACTTCATCCCTCACAGGCAACATCATACCTCTGCTCATTCCATTAATGCGCTTGAGAATTACCTTAGCTTCTTTGTCACAGCATCACCTTGGAAACCCACGTTTAAGCTGTTTATCCACTATAACTCCAAAATGCAGTTCAGCCACTGCTTTCTAGGATACCACGTGCCTTGATTTAAATTCAGCTGGATTGCCTTGCTCCCAGGTGTACAGCTTTCCGTCAGCAGCCTCAGCACACACATATGCATGGATCTACCTCACCTGACAATCATGATGGCTGCCTATTTGCCTTTCCAAGAACCACAACTTTATCGTGCAAAAGTTTTAAATCAACAGACATCTTGCACCAACAAAATCAGTAATGAAAACAAACTGTGACAAGCAATTACCAGTTTTTGCTGAACATGCATGGAAACTATTCAGTCTTCTACACCCCATGACTATTCCTGAGCGGAACGGCATCAAGTATTAAATTTTATACTCTGTAAGGTCCTCAACATCAAGAGAGATACCTTTAATAAACTCAAATAATAAATTCAACAAGCTTTAGTTTCCTTAATACCTTATTTACTAGGGTTAATTACATTCTTTTCTCTCCTTATTCACTAAATTCTGTACTAAGAATAAACGGATGAGCTGGTAATAATGTAAACTATACATGTATTAACACCACGCAGTGCTGGTCAAATACCCGCGGTAGCCAGGTGTCTCTGCACAGTGCTACATTACTTGCTGCCATGTTGATCCACTCCACCACCTTTTAATATGGATACAACAGCATTTCTCTGACCTCCTGGAATTTCCCTAGTGTTCCAAAGTTCACCAACTATACAATATTCCTTCCATTACTACAGCTAGGGATATTCCAGTGCTAAAAGTGGAAAAAAAAAAATACACTGGCCAAGGCAAACCTCTCTCTCACCTCCCAAAGTACTTTGGTGGCAATTTTTTGGAGGTGTTTTATGTTTTGTCTTGTGTTGGTTGTTTTTTTTTTTTTCTTTTGGTTAAAAAAAAAAAAAAACCAACAAAAAAACACCCAATAGAGAAATTTCAGAAGCTTTCAGAACAGCTACCTAATTCTAAATACCTGAAAGATTATAACCTGATAAAGATAAATGACCTGAAATAAGGATTCCTTTGACATCTCAATTAAGACAAGTAATATTCTTTATATAGCTGGACCAAGCTACTTTCTCCTCTACTTTACAGATAGCTACTTTACCTGCTGATGTTTGAGATATACAAGCTTCTAATCATGATGCATATTAATAAAGACAAGGGTGCATTTTACACTCCAACCAATCTGTGATTTGGCTTCTGTTTAGTTAGAAATTGACAAGTTCAATGATGTCAACTGAAATTTTTAGATTCTGGGAAAAAAGAGAGAGGTAAAATACGATTCTCAGTATAAGCTGAACTTAGTTCACAGTCTCCTTACTCAGCCTTTACCTTTGAGTGAAGCTTTTCAATGAAACCCATGAAGCTTTAGAAACGTCACGGGTTTGTTTCTATTGCAGACACTGAGAGTTGACTGACAAAACAATATGTATTTGGGCATACTACCTGAACTATGGGGCGTAAAGAAAATACCCTGTTGCATAGCCAGCTTCACTGCTACCAGTACAGTAGCCCTCCCCTGTCCTACCTAGTCACCACATCCTAACTGACCACTGCACTTTTTGCGCTTTTAAACTCTTTTAAACACACCTGGCCTCACCTCTGAATATCCACTCCCATACAGCACACTGAAATCCTCATGTAGGTGACGGTAAAGAGTGGGAGGGCTGGTACTGAAGGGTCTCTAAAACCAAACCTTCACATGGGAAATGCAACTGTAAACATCTATAACTCACAACTTAACCTGTAGGAATCATTAAAAGTATAATTTTTCAGGAATCCATTCTATCACAGATCTTCCCTAAGTAACACACGTTAACCGCGCCGTTCTTGACAGCTGTCTCTGTACTACTTCTGCATTTTCACCTGTTAAGAACCATATTGGAAAGACATTAAGACTTGATAGTTTCCAAGTTTTTATAACACTAAATGAGGGAAACTTCACTTTAGCTTTAATTAGACACCGAAATTGAGTTGTTCAGTTACCTGAGTGTTAATATGACCTGAAACATAAGAGTCCCTACCCACCTCATGTTTATTCTACTCTTCTTTTCAAGGTTATTTTTGTTAATCAGAAAATACTGAGATCACTCAGGTGAGCAGCTATTTAGTTTTCTTATTAAGTATCTATCTAGAGTAAGCATATCATTTAATTCCTGAAGAACGATGGACCATCGGAGAGAAGTGGGGGGAGCTGCAGAACAGGGTGCTTCAAATTCAAATATCCTGCAGTACAAAAAAAGCACCACCTTTAGTTACAGAAAGGACAGGACAAAGATTCTTTCTAAGTTTCAGAAAAAAATCTGAAAAAAACAAATGCCATGTTCCGAACCATTTTTATGAGCAGTAAATACAAGCTTTGAACAAAAAAAGGAAGTTTCCCGGATCTCTGTGCGTCCCTAAGACCACGTAGCGTTGCAGAGCAGCAGAGCTTGATGCTGTATTGAAACATCAAGGTTTAGTACAACAAAGACTGAACTGGGCATCTGAACTAGAGCCAAACGGATGAGCAGAGGTTTAAAGTTAAGTAAACAAAATCAGTACAGTTCAGTAAGTTAACACAAACAAAACAACCACCAAATCAAAGCTTTGGTTTCCTTCAGCTCCACTGTGGAAGCTGAAGACCAGCAGTTCAGCCAGCGTGCGCCTTCTTCACATGTGCAGGTAGCCACGGCGGCTGTTCTTTATTACACATATTTCTCGAGCAAGTATAAGCAATATTTGTGACCCTAATGCTCTACTACTCCCTCAAGCATTCCCTCACTGGTAAAGATGAGGTAAGAGAAGTAAGACTTGCCAGGATGGGTGAATTAAGGAGTTTTTATGCAAATATAATCAATATATGTAATATATCTGAAATAGCTAACATACAAAAAAGCATTCAGACAGATGGGAAGTGCTATCCAGAGGTCAGAGCTCAACACTGCTTGCTGTTCACAAGTGATGAAGAATCTGCCAAAGTACGAGCGATAAGGGCAAGGAACAGGCTGGCTCTTCTCAGAGAGCAGATAAGCCTAATAACGCCCAATATCCAACTTCCAAAAATCTTCATTAGAAAAGGAGGGAGTTCTTGGACATGAAGTACTAAGGGGAAGTGAAGAAATTAAGTTCCGGAGTAGGCTCTATACAGAAATTCCTAAGTAAGTAATCACATATAATTAAATTTTTTTCAGGTAAATGCTGAATAAACACAAGAATAACGCAGGTCTGCTTCTGGCATTTTCAAGGCAATGGCACTGCATCAGGCAGGTATCAACCTGCAACCGCAAGAGCTGGTAATGATACACACAAATTAACTACGGTTCATATTCAAGATACAGCCTGCTAATACGAAAAGCACTTCTTGAAATAGCTCGCTCCCTGTTGTGCTGCAGGCAGGAGTTCCCAGCAAACTTAACACTGTAGCGACAGCTCCCCCAGCTCTGTCCGAACTGGACGAGACTCACTGCATTATTTCAGCCGTAAGGCCGCTTGAGGCTAAAGGAACTTAATTTGTGCACCTTTTGCTCCGGCATTACTCCTCAGAAATATCCACAAAGTCTCAAGAGTGTTAATGGAGCCTTTCTGTGCATCCTAATAACCTTCCTCATGTATACTATAAGTATAGAGGACATTAAAATCGAGCTAACCCTACACATCCAGAAGAAAAGCAAAACAGAAGTAAGAAAATCTATCAACCTAAAGAAAAAAGAAAGCATTACTTTGCTGGTATGCTCAAATTTCTCCTTCCTTCAGTCCTAATGATGTCTCCCGTACTAACGTAAAATGCTAGGCATGGTTAAGAACTACAGCTTGAATACAATACGGAGCTATTTCTTATACCCAACAGACTCCTGCAAATTCAACAGGCTCTGCACAAGCAGAATAAACCGGAGAAGTCGAGAAAATATTTACACGCTTCCTCCACTGAAACAAAAAAATACACACACTGGAAGTGCTAAACAGTGTTTCAGATGCTTCTAATAACACCTCTGGAGTTTATTACCAGGATTCAATAACTGGCAGGAGGTGAGGAACGGCCATGCATTTATTTAGGGGGGGAAGACTGGGTAAAAAAAAAAAAAATAGGAAGTCACAAACAGGAAAGCGAGCTCATTCTCACCAGCAGGCAAGTCCTGAGGATTACACTGAAGAGAAAAGGATGCGTACAGCGTGACAAACCCCCTGTGCCGAAGTCGTTTCACAAAGCTAAGGCGAGGCCAAACCAGACAGGTTTTAGCGAAGAAATTTAAAGTTGACGTAGAAAACAAAACGCGAAGCGTGTGGACGCAGAGCGCGTGCGATTTCCTCCCGCCCCCCCCCCCCAAAAAAAAAAAAAATATGGGGTTTTGTGCTTCGAACCCATGCAAGGGAGGGAATAAAACGGTAGTTTGGGATGGGCTCTGGGGCGATGGGCTTTGGATGCGTGATGAGCTCCGGAGGGACGACGGGCTCGGACCCCCGAGGCTGCCGAGGAGGGAGGGAGGGAGGGGAGGGCGACCCGGGCCAAGTGGAAGTGCCACAACTTGTCGCCGGGTGGGTGGCCAGCCCTGGCTACCGACCACGCCGCGGGGGCGAGGAGGTGGGGGTGTGGGGAGGGGGGGAAGCACCGTCTCTCCGGGAGCGGCGGCGGGGGGGGGTGGTAGGGAGATGGAGATGGGGGGGGGAGGTTGGCTACCGGGCATCGCGGCGAGAGCGGGCGCCCCCCAGCCGTGCCCGCCTCCCGGTGCTGCATGGCGCTGCTCAGCCTGCCTTGCAGAGGGAGCTCGAGTCCCGCTCTGCGCCTCGCAGGCGCCTCTCACTCCGCAGCACACGCCAGCGCAGCGAGGCGGCGGCCGGCAGGAGCGGGGCTCGGGGTGGAGGGGGCGGGGGGGGGGGGGAGGGGGGGTGGAAGGACGGACACGGGGACCGGGACACACGCAGTCACCGCCACCACGGTCACGGAAAGCGGCCGGACACGCAGGGACGCAGCGGGCGGAGGGCGGCGGGCCGAGCCCCGCAGAGGTTCGCACGAAGGCGGCGGGGGAAGGCGGAGGTGGGGGCGGGGGGGGGGGGGGGAAGCGGCGGCGGGTGGGGAGCGGAGCGGGCCCGGCTCGGCGGGGCGGGGAAGGCGGGGGAGGGGAGGAGGAAGGGACGGGAAGGGAAAGGGAGGGGGGGGGGGTTTGCCGGCGGCTGGCGTGGCGGGGAGGGGGCGGTAATCAGCCCCGGTGGGGCGGCGGAGGAGACAAAGGAAAAGAAAATGGAGTCCGGGCCGGGCGGCCGGGGCCGAGCCGGGCCTCCCTTCCCCGCCGGAGCCCAGCGCCGCGCTGTGGGGAATGGCGGCGGTGGCAGGCAGAGCGCCGGCCGCGCTGGGGGAACGATAGAGGGAGACAAAGCCCCCCTGCTTCCCCGGCGGCGGCCGCTGCGGGGCCCCAGCCGAACCGGAGCCCCATCGTGACACCTAGAGGCCGGAGAAAGCGACTGCAAACCCCCCGTCCACCGCTTACCTGCGCCCGCGCCCCGCCGAGCCTCCCTCCGGCCGCCGGGCTCCCGCCGCCGCCCCGCGCCGCCCACGGGCCCCGCGGAGCCGCCGCGCCCCGCACGCCCCACCGCGGCCGCCGCCAGCGCCCGGCACCCGCCCGCGGTTTAATCGCTCCACAGTCGCTTCGGACACAAAATGGCGGCGGGCGGGGCGGAGTGCGCATGCGCCAGCGCGGCTGCCGCGGCCGCCGGCCGGAGCGGGGGGGGGTGGGAGGAGGGAGGGAGGGAAGCGGCCGCGCGGGGCAGGATGGGAGCGGCGAGGAGAGGAGGGGGTGTGGGGGGGAGCGTGAATCGCGCGCCAACTTCAAACGCGTGCGTGCGTGCGTGCGTCACGCGGTGCTGAGGGCGGGGCGGGGGTGGGAGGCTCCGCCGCGCACCGGCCGCCCCTCAGGGGAGACTGGGAGGGGTGTGGGGCCCCGCGGTGCCGCTCTGCCTCCCCAACGCCTGGAGCCCGCGCCCCGCCGGCTCTGAGGGCTCCGCTGCCCTGTTACCGGCACCCCGAGCCCCAGGTGCCCTCTAATACCCCCGCCCCCGGCTCTGCGCGCCTCTCCTAAGCTTCGTGTAACCTAAAACTACCCCCTTCACCTCAGCGAAACTTTCACCAGGGCGGGAGGATCTAGGGGAGGGACATCCTGAGGAGAACAAGCTAAAATCTACACTGAAATGTGTGTCTGCCTCTGTGCTGAGGTGGGGTGCACCGGTTGAGAGACCACAGCTTTTCTTAAGGTGGAAGAGGAGTCAGTACTGTCATGATTTAATCAGTAGGAAAGTTGTTAAGGCAGTTTTATAAACACCAACAAGTTACTGGGATTAGGTGGTATTGGCCTGGTGGTTTTCAAGGACCGTGGGCACGCCAAGCTCGTAATCGAGTGGGACAAACTACTCGAGTCGGCTCCGGCGCTGCAGGAATGGTGGATGCGCTGCCAGGTCATTCCGTAGGGAGCTGCTAGGGAAGTTAACGAGGTTGGGGCCTGCCCATAAGGAATTAGGTACCACAGCTTTCTCCCCCACCCCTGAAAGGTGGAAACAGCCCTGTCAGCTGTAGTGAGATGCCCGAATTTGTATTCGCAAGCACAGGGGGCTCTCCCGGCTTTCATTTTCCGCAGTTTCCTGTGTTGCTGCGTCTTCTGGGTTTAACATACTTTCTCATCTGCAGCGGCGTTCTTGCAGGCCCGTAGCTGAGCGACAGGCAAGCTGAGAGGAGGGGAGAACTGTAGGAGCTCGTGCTGCATCCTCCTGTGCGTGTTCTTACCATAAAAACATGTGAAATGGAGCTAAAGTAATGGGTTAAAATATTAATAGTTCGAAAATAAGATGCATTGGAAGGAAGCTGCGTTTTTTGCTCTTTTTACTCGCCTGTCAATCTCTGGAGGGGAATTCAGAGAGAAGACTAAATGTAAAGAAACCTCAATGCAAACCCGCACTGGTGGGACTAAAGAGTTATAATGCTGTTGAAACTGATAGTAAAAATCTTGCCCCAAATTTTCGCCTCTTGAGTTGTCACGGCGGGGCAGAGTAAAAGCTGTTCAACAGCCGAGGCTTTACCCCAGCCTGCTTAGCAAGTGGCAAAACCATCAGACAAACGTGGGGTACATTAACGTGCGTAAACTGTGCGCTTAAATCCTCGTCTGAATAATGCTGATGTCTCCTTGAGCTGTGTGGTGGTGGGGGGAGAAGGGTCGGGCAGGCTGCTGCTCTGCGAGGGGGGAGTTTGGCGGAGGGGTGGTGGGCAGTGAGAAGATCAGCTCCTGACCCTGCAGGTTCCTCCTGCCTAAGCTCTCCCCGTCCTCACGAAGAAGCAGAACGCCGGTGGCAGTGTCGTGGGCAGCGTTGTGAGCACCGATACTCCTTTCGGGGCTGTTGACAACCGAGACCGAGTTGCCTCCTGAGGATTATGACACCGAGCTGAGTCCATTAATTCGTTGCAGCGGGGGAAATGTAGCTTACTGAGCAGCCAGAGGGGAGGAGCTGTGTTGAGTCACAAGGATGTAGCTCTGTTTCTTCAGGCTTGGCTGAAGGAGAAAAAATTTAGTTACAAAGCAATGGCAAAAAGTGACCACTAATTAAAAGGTGACGGGGTGTAGCCCACAAACCACGACCTCTGGGGTCTTCATTGCATGAGAAACATGAATCGTAGGAACAGAATATCCGGAGCTGGAAGGAACCCATGAGGATCTTTGAGTCCAGCTCCTCTTAGACTATCAAAAGCTTTGCTAAAATCCCCCAAAACTCACATCCTTTGCCTTCCTTTTGTCCACTAGACCGGTAGCCTTGTCGTAAAAGGAAATTAAGTCAGTAAGGCATGAAGAATCTGCTAAGAACATTTCTGGGGAATTGAGATTCTGTAGTGTGAATTTTTTTGAAGTCATTTACACTTACTCTAAGCTGTCAAACCATCAATTCTTGTGTTGTAATTTTGGGGAGAACAGCTTGTGTTTCGTGTGTAGCCATGAATCCTGCTTTAGGCTCAAAACTTAGTTCAGGGCACGAATCAAAGCGCTGGCTCTATGCAAAATCGCTTCTTACGCTCCTTTGAATACTCACCCGGGGCTGGGAGTAAATGAGTGCTAATGATCCCTCTGCCTTTTGTTTGTAGCCGTGCAATGACAAAGGGTTGCTCGTCATCTTTTGTAATAGAAATGTCTCTGCTCAGGAAAGAGAAGTTGTCCTGGCAAACACCTATTCCTGGACTTCTCCTGCCAGAAGTGTCCCAGACCATCTGTCAGCGTGTGCTATAGATCTTGGGTTTCTCACTTGGAGGCGCTTTTGAGCCGATTTCCAGAGGATTCAAGCCCGCAGCTTCAGTCCTAATTGTGGGTGCTCCTGAAAATCAGCCTCCAAGCCTGTCCAAATTAAGACACCCAGAGGCAGATGCTCCTTCTAGAGAACTTGCCTGAGCGGGGCCTTTCCCAGAAGAGCAGCAGAAGAGCTCATGATGCTGAGGAGCTCCTGACCGCCTTGCCCAGACCCTGGGTGAGCTCACCCTCCTCGTTCCCTGCTCTTATGAGCTCCGTGGTTCCATCACCTTCCCGCTGTACAATCCCTGAGCAAGGAGTCGCCACCCCTCTCCTCGCTCAACTCTCAGGAAGGTGGTAGGCGAGTTTGAGAGCCAGGACTAAATTCAGTTTTGGAGACTGCCTGGAGCACACTTTGGGCTCTGCGTGAAATGAGGCCCCAGCTGCCACCCAAGGAGTGGTCCTTGGAGAACGAGCCCGCGTGTGTGTGCCTGACAGCCCTGCGAGGAACGTGTCCGTGATCATGAGCATGTGGTTCCACACGGACTGCTTAGCCGTTCAAATCATTTCTCCGTGCCCTAGTGAATGCCTTGGAAACCTGACTTCATACAAGCCTGGGATAAAGCGAGAGGTCCGACTTTGAGGCCAAACTACAGCCCCCTAAAAATGACTTGGCATCAAGATTTGAGTCATTTCTTACACAGGAGGGATGATGGGAGCTTGTGACACTCCAAAGTGGCAGCGTCTGCTTGGGGTCGTGCTGGCTGGTGGGTGCGCTTGGTGTCACAGCCTGGGCAGCTGCACCGACGTCGTCCAAGAGGAGGGTTCATTGGCTGATCGGTTATTTCATGCTGATGACCTGCAGGGGCTCCTCAGGACGCTACCCTGAGACCAGCAGGTAAAAACTGATGCTGCAAAGTGCTCCAGAATCCACACGCACCCCTTTAATTAAAAGGAAAACAGCAGTAAATGGGGAAAGGAACGTTTTTCCAAAGCCAGACCACGTGGATAATGTAACCGTGACACAGACACCCTCCCACGGGCTGCAGCTCCTACAAGAAAAGCAAGTAGCTGCTGAGCACAAGCACGTCTGTACGAGAGGGAGATGTTTTAAGCGCTGACACAGATTTGGCTGACAAACGTGGTGCTGGCAGGCTGTCTCCTTTGAAATCGCAAATGCGTTGCCACAAAATGCGCTCTGCGGTGCTGCCTCGGTCCCTGTGTGCTGTGAGAGCGGCTTCCAGGGAGTTCATCCCACGGAGCCGTTCCTGTGCAAGGGCTGGAGGAGATGTTAAGTCCCGGAGGGAAAAGCTGAGTCCCCTGCCTCCTTTCAAACAGCTGGCTCTTGTGATGGTTGTCCTGCTCCTCCCCAGCCCTTAGATTAAAAAAAAAACCAACAAAACCAAGCAGGATGCAAACTGCAGTGGAGGTTTTAAATGAGTGGTGTCCAAAAAAACACGACTTTTTTTTTTTTAAGTTTATTCCAGTTAAAATGGCAATCCTGGAATTCCAGGTGGCCCGGCAGTGTCCGTGGGGCAGAGGTCTTTGGTGATGCTGGCGTTCAGAGCAAGGGGCTGGGCAATAGATTCCTAAATTAATCTGTTTGGGTTTGGTTTTTTTTCCCCAGATATTCTTAAAGCCACATAAATAATGAGAGTATTTCTTGCAGTTCCAGGAGCAGAGTAATTTTTTTCCTGGCCTGCAGCTCCCTGCCTGCCCTGACAGATGCCTGCTTTCCTCCTCCCATCTCTCTACAGCCAAGGTGGAGCTTATCTTGGAAGGTGGGATTGCGCTGCAGGGACGGGGCTAAGTTTCGTCAGGGCAAGGAGGACACCCGTGGAGGTGAGTGAATTGAATTTGTGGCTCTGGCCACTGGGCTGGTTTTATTTCCAGGAGTCATTCGGGGGTGGTGGGGGTGGAAAAGAAACCAAACCAACCATATAAGATGTCTGGGCCACTTTCCACCCCTCGGGTGCTCTTGTCCACAGTTGTGCGTGCCAGCTGGGGCCCACATCTCCTGCTGCCTACAGCTGAGTGATGCAGTGCTTTGGGAGAAACACTGCTTCCCTCCTGGGGCTTCTGCAGCCCCCAGAGCAGTTGGAGGAAGGCTAAGTGAGCAGTGATGCAGCAAAGTGTCCCCTGGTTGCCCCCATCCCGCAATCCCGTCTCCAGACAAAACCGCGTCCCAAAGTGGTTACGCTGAGGTGGCGTCCCCATCCGGGACACCCCACGCACCACGATGTGCTGTTATGCAGCGCTAGCATGGAGCTGCCTGCTGGCTGTGCCCTGCCTGTCCGGCAGCGGGTGGCATTTCTGCCTGAGCCAGCCCAAAAGGCTCTGCTCCCGTGAGGAAAAAGGACATGGAGGCTATAACCTGCTGGGACTTGGAATCATAGAATCGTCTGGGTTGGAAGGGACTTTTCAGATCATCGAGTCCAACCATCAGTCCAACACTGCCAAGTTCACCACTACCCCACGTCCCTCAGCACCACGTCTGCCCGGCTTTTAAATGCCTCCAGGGATGGCGACTCCACCACTGCCCTGGGCAGCCTGTTCCAAGGCTTGATAACCCTTTCGGTGAAGAAAATTTCCCTAATCTCCATCCTAAACCTCCCCTGGTGCAACTTGAGGCCATTTCCTCTTGTCCCGTCGCCTGTTCCCTGGGAGAAGAGACCGACCCCCCCTGGCTACACCCTCCTTTCAGGGAGTTGCAGAGAGCGAGAAGGTCTCCCCTCAGCCTCCTTTTCTCCAGGCTGAACACCCCCAGCTCCCTCAGCCGCTCCTCACAGGACTTGTGCTCCAGACCCCTCACCAGCTCCGTTGCCCTTCTCTGGACACGCTCCAGCACCTCAGTGTCTTTTCTGAGGTGAGGGGCCCAAAACTGGACACAGCCCTCGAGGTGGGGCCTCACCAGTGCCAAGCACAGGGGGACCATCACTGGCCCAGTCCTGCTGGCCACACTATTGCTGATACAGGCCAGGATGCTGTTGGCTGCCTTGGCCACCTGGGCACACTGCTGGCTCATATTCAGCCGGCTGCCCACCAACACCCCCAGGTCCTTTTCCAATGGGCAGCTTTCCAGCTGCACTTCCCCAAGCCTGTAGCGCTGCAGAAACCCTGGGAAGAAACCCTGCTGTAGACTTGCTCAGAAACCCTGGGAAGCGCCGATGGATGGACCCTGCTCGGCCTGGGTACCATAAATCCCCCAGCTCCACCAGCGCTGGCAGTGCCCATGCGATGATTGCCAGCTCTGGCACGGGTGGCTGGCAGTGCCACGGGGCCGTGCTGTGGGGGTCCCTGCCTCTGCTGCTCCAACCCGCTCCCCTCCCAGGACCAGAAGGGCCAGTAAGATGGTTGGAGCAGCTGTCGTACAGGAAGAGGCTGAGAGAGCTGGGACTGTTATGCTTGGAAAAATGAAGGCTGGGGGCGGGTGGGGTGTCTTATCCCTGTCTATTCATTCCCCGGGGGGAGGGGTAAAGAAGATGGAGGCAGATGTTCCTTGGTGGTGCCCAATGCACCAAACTGAAATTGAAGTGCAGGGATTGGAGTTCAACTTCAGAAAAGCTTTTTCTGTGAGGATGGTCAAGCACTGGCACGGGTAGGCCGGAGGAGTTGCGATAGGACAAGGCTTAATGGTTTTAAACTAAAAGAGGGATGAGTTAGACTAGATGTAAGGAATGGTGGTGAGACGCTGGCTCAGGTTGCCCGGAGAGGTGGGAGATGCCCCATCCCTGGATCAGGTTGGACGGGGCTCTGAGCCACCTTCTTTGGTTGAAGATGTCCCTGCTCACGGCAGGGGGGGTTGGTCTAGATAGCCTTTAAAGGTTCCTTCCCACCCAAAACTATTCTACGATCTCCATCCTTGGAGATACTCAAGACCCATCCAGGTGTGGTCCTGAGCTCTGGCTGACCTCCAAAGGTCCTTTCCCACCTCAACTATTCCGTGAGTCTTTGATCCATTGTAGCTCGGTGACAAGACACCGCACCAAGGTACAGAAGACAGTAGAAACCAGGGATGCCCCGGGAACAGCGACAGCGTTCCACGCTGTCGCTGTTCCCGGGGCATCCCTGGTTTCGGTGGCTCCCTGGGCTGGTCATCCCCATCGTGCCACCCTCCAGCTACGCTGACCCCCAACTTACCCTGCCCCCCCCGAGGGCAGCGGGGCCAAAGAAACACCCGCACAGCGAGACCGTCACTCAGTAAAAGTTTTTTGGTTTGTTTTTTATTTTATTTTATTTTATTTCTGGTTTAAAATCAAAATTAGTTGTTCTCTGTAATTACATTATATATAGATTTATAGAGACATTATAGAAAAGAATTTTTTGCTTTTGTTTTTCTGCAAAAATCTGTAAATAAAAAATAAAATAAAACAACAATGACGACGACAACAACAACAACAAAAAAAAAATGGTGGCAGCTTCTGTCCATCCGTCTGTCCGTCCCTTTGTCACTCCTCCTGCCCCTGCCCTCCCCTCCGCTTCCCAGCAGAGCTGGGGCCACATCTGGCTACGCTCCCTACGGCCACAGCCGGGGAGGGACAGGAGCACGTGGAGCTGGAAAGAAGAAACGCCAGCAGAATATATTAATATCTCATATTTCACTTTATTTAAGTCCTGGGGACTCCAGGTGGCAAAAAGGGCAGCAGTTCCCCTGGAAAGAAACGGTGTGGTTTCCAAAGTGCAAGTCCTTCCGGGACAAGGGCACGTGCCCACGAGCGAGAGGAAGGCAAGAGGAGGCAGAGAAATCCCAACGTCTCCCTGCCGCTCCGGTCCCAGCGGCGGCGAAGGGTAGGGGGGCGGGCAGGAAGGGTGGGCTCCCCCGTGTATATTTTAAATAGCGATCAGAGGGTGGGATGTGCAGCGAGGTCCCCCCCTGCCCAAGGGTGCGGGACGTGGCACCCGGCGCGGGGTGGGTGGTGGGGGAAGCGGTGCTCCGTAAGGCAGTGTGCGGCCGCGGCCGGTGCCCGGCGGGGGGAATACTGCGCTGTGCTGCCCGCAGCCGGAGCCGCCGGGTCCTGGACGGCTCCGTTTCCTGCGAGCCTGGGCGGCCTGGCGGTGCCTTTGCCCTCGAGGGATGGCGGGTGGCTTTGCGTGGCATCTCAGAAAGCTGTACTGGCCATGCTGGCTGGTGCAAAGATCCTCGGGAGGCTGTCCAGGGTCTCCTCCAGCCGCCGGTGAGCTGATTTACCATCTTCCCCTGCAAGTACACGCCGCAGTCAGTGAACCCAACTGCAGAAACTCTGTGCCCTGCCCATCCCCAGCTGCCTTCCCTGGATTTTCCAAGGAAATGTGGCTAATGCCCGGCAGAGCTGAGCTGGTGTGCTAAGGCCACGGAGTGAGACCTCTCTCGTCCTCCTTGGGCAGGTCCCAGCTGGGATCCGGCTCAAAAAACCCCCAGAGCTCCTGATTCAGGTGTTGCGAATCCTGTTCTTCGGCTGCCTGCTGTACCTGTGCCCACGCGGGGCTGGGATCACCCACGTCGGGGCTGCCGGAGCGCTGCCCTGGGGAGAGCCCAGCTTGGGCCAAAGGGGCTGGGGCTCGGGGCTGTGCCGGCTCCAGCGTCTCAAACAGCTGCACGCACTGGCACGGGAATCACAGGATGGTTTGGGCTGGAAGGGACCTTAAAGCCCACCCAGTGCCACCCCCTGCCCTGGGCAGGGACACCTCCCACCAGCCCAGGTTGCTCCAAGCCCCGTCCAGCCTGGCCTTGAACCCCTCCAGGGATGGGGCAGCCACAGCTTCTCTGGGCAACCTGGGCCAGGGGCTCACCACCCTCACAGTGAAATATTTCTTCCTGAGATCTCGTCCAAATCTCCCCTCTTCCAGTTTGAAGCCATCACCCCTTGGCCTATCGCTACATGCCTTTGTAAAAAGTCCCTCTCCAACTTTCTTGTAGAGTCCCAAGGGCTTCCCCAGGACCCCCCGGGCACACACAGGGAGGCACACATCCGCGCTACAAGCTGGCTCCGAGATCTTCACCCGGCACCCCCACTCGCCAATCTGCCCACAGCGGCCACCCCCAGCAAGAGGTGGTGACATGGACAATCTGCTGGGACATGGGACACAAGGCGTCTACGAGTGCCAGGGTGCCACGGAGATGGGCTCTATGAACAACCAAGACACACAGACTCCAAAACGTGACATGGCTGACAGGCTCTAAGACGGAGACATTCGTGAGCAAAGCGGCAGGAGCGGGGACGGGAGGGACGAGGACGGCTCACGTGTCCCAACCTGTGCAGCAGCTGCCGCGATCTGGAGGCCTAGAAACCCACTCAGATGGTTCTCTCAGTGCCATCTAGCAAATAATAAATAACAACCAGGCTTAGCGCTCTGTGGCCACAGCATGCCTGGCCCTCGTTGCCCGCTGCCTGCTTGCTCTTGCCCGGCAGAGCTTGGGGCACGATGAGCCAGAGTAAGCGGGGTTAGGCAGGGACCAGCCCGGGACCCCCTTCTCCCGCGGGCACTGCCGGCACCTGGAGATGCCGCTCGGGATGCGGTGGGTGGGGAGGGAGCGGAGAGGAGTGGTGGGACACTCACCGCACAGCATCAGGCTCTGCTTGGCTGCCTCCCGCACAGGCTCCTTGTCGGTTTGGCACAGGTAAATCAGCTGCTCGATGCTCTCCTTGGCCTGCGGGAGAAGGGACAAGGCGCTGAGCAGGGCCGGAAGCAGGGACACAACCCACGGCGCAGGAAAGTGTCCCGTCCCGTCCCTTCCCTCCCCATTTCCCTGCCTGCCCTGCCCCTTCCTGCTTCTCCGGCGCGTTGGGGACACCCCCAGCTCCTCTCTCCTGGGAGCAGGAGGCTCTGCAGGTGTATCCGGACTTGCCGGCCACATGCGATTCCTTTTCCTCCAGAAGATGCAGCTCTGCTGCCTTCTCCCCACGTCCCTCTCACCTTCAGGCAGCCCAGCGCCGCGCACCCTGCCACGCGCGTCTGCACCTCCTCATCCTCCAGCTGCTCCAGGTAGCACACGAGAGCCTGGGGGGTGTGGGTGGGTGACATGAGGGGGTCAGTGCCACCACCCGCAGCAGAGCTGGGGGGCAGCACCCCAGGGACCGTGGCGCCAGCCCACCTCGTCCCCGGCTTGCCCATCACGTACCCGTTGGCGGAAGCGGGGGTTTTCCGCCAGGCTGCGGAGCTGGGCTGACACGGCGCTCACCACCTTGCTGTTGCCTTCCACGAGAAGCAAGCTCAGCGCCTTCAGTCCTTCCTTCTTCAGGCGGCCCTCGGGGACGCGCTTCAGGGCACGCAGCACCACATCCTGGTCGTCCGAGTTGAGGTTCTGGGCCAACAGCGCTACGGGGAACCGCCAGCTCAGCCGAGGTGCGGGGAGCCCGGTGGCACTGCCCGCACGACCCTGATGCCACAGGGAACCCATCCCCAGGCACCCTGTATCCCACACTGGGCAGAGGTGGACCCCACATAGGGTGTCAACGCATGGGGCTGCTGGGGCACCCAAGCCAAGAGGCTGGGGACCTACGGCAAGGACCAAGGGTGCTCAGGGAGGCAGCGTGCACTGGATCGGACCTACTTGCCCACCCCAAGGATGGCTGAGCCTCTGGGTGATGCCCCAGGGCACGGTGGCGGTGCTGCAGGGTGACCCCCATGGTGGATGGTCCGGCGCCCCATGTCAGGGTCTAGGGAGGGTGGGAGGGCACCCACCTTCCTCTGCCAGCTCCATCATGTAGGTGTCAAGCACCAGGGCGCCAAGCGACTCGAAGTGGCTCCAGTACTGGAAGATGGTGACCTGCTCGCCCTGGGCGCCGCCGGGCCGCCGGGGCAGCCGCCGATTCAGCACGTCCTCCACCAGCTTCACACACACTGCGGGAAAGGGCCGGGGTCAGGGCGCGCGGCAGCTGTGTCCACCCCTCCACGGGGCTCCTGGCACCCCACTCATGGTCGCCCAGAGGGGCTGGCAACCCTCTACCCAAACACCCCTGGGAGAGAGGTGTTTGCCCACTCACCGGCATCGGCCAGGCCGGGGTGCCGCTCGCTGATGGGTGCTGCGTACTGGGCGCTGAGCGCCTGCAGGAACCGCTCCACGGGGCAGGTGTAGACGTTGGGCACCTCCACGCAGCGGTCCCAAAGGGGCAGCACGCCCTCCTTCCGCGTCGAGAACTGCACCACTGCGGGGACAGCCGCTGTCAAGCCTCCCCGGAGCGGGGCACGGCAGCACAGCCCCTCGCTGCCCAGCCATGCCAGCGAGGGGGGACCGGTCCCCACGCAGCCCCCCAGGGTGGCAAGGACGGTCCCCTCGGCTGCGTGTCTTTACCTTCGGCAGCAGAGCTGGCGGCTCCCGCTCGCTCCTCTGTCAGCTGGCACACGATCTCCAGCACTTGTGCCTCCCGCATCAGCCTGTCCAGGGCGTACATCTCCCGGCACCGCAGGGGACCGAAGGTGCCCAGCTTCTGCAAGGCATGGCCAAACCGGGGACCTCAGGGACGCAGCTCACCGCCCACACCGCAGCATCCATGCCGCGGTGAGACACCCCACGAGGGGGGACACCCCAGCGCGTCCCTCCCCAGGAGGTCTCCTGCCACCACGCCCCAGCCCCCATCCTCACCAGCAGCAGGCGGTTGCAGTTGTTGAGGTGAAGCACCAGGGCCTTGTCCAGGAACTCGTTGCCGGTGCTCAAGGGGTCGGTGCTGGCCTCGGAGCCGCTGCACATACCGGTATCGTCTGCCCCCGTCTCGCCGGCGCTGGGGGCCCGGCTGCCGCGGCGGGGTCTGCCAGCCCTCCTGCAAGCCAGGGAGGGACCGAGGCAGTGGGTCAGCGTGGGAAATCTGGACCCAGCCCTTCCCCACCCACAGGGACAAAGCTGGGCCAAGTTTCTGTAGGACCTAAAGCATCACGGCATCAGGGCTGGGTGAAGGAGCAGGTCCTGGGGGCACAGGGTACGGGGGCTGCCCCCTAGCCCAGCCCCCATGGAGAGATGCGGGGTAGCATTGTGCCACCAGAAGGGCCACATCCTGCTGCTTTGTGACCTGGACCTGCCCTGAGGTGTGATGGGCCAGTCTGAATGTGCCTGGGCACCCGGGAAGAGCTGGGCATCCCCCATCCCAACTACTCCACGGCCACATCCTGCCCCGCACCCCCATCCCGCCAGCCCCGCTGTGCACCTTTCATCTTGGAGAGGCTCCTCCTCAGAACCTTCCGAGTCCTCCATGTCGGAGGTGTTGAGGAAGCTGAAGCTCTCCAGCGCATGCTCCACCGTCAGGCTGATGCTGGAGGCTCGGCTGAGGAAGACGCCCTGCTTCTGCTGCGGAGGAAGGCATGGCGGCATCAGATCCTGCCTCGCCAGCCAAGACAGCCCTGCCACCCACAAGCCATCAAGGATGGACGGGTCCCCCTAGTCCCCAGGCACTGCCATCAGGAATGGCTCTGCTGCTCTCGTCCCTGGGCACTGCCAGCAGGGATGGACCCGTCCCCCTAGTCAGAGGAATCAGGGATGGCCCCGTCCCCATCATCCCTGGGCACTGCCAGCAGGGATGGCCCTGCCACCCTCATGCCTGGGCACTACCAGCCAGGGATGGCCCCGTCCCCATCATCCCTGGGCACTGCCAGCAGGGATGGCCCTGCCACCCTCATCCCTGGGCACTACCAGCCAGGGATGGCCCCATCCCCATCATCCCTGGGCACTGCCATCAGGGGATGGCCCTATCCCCATCATCCTTGGTCACTGCCAGCAGGGACAGCCCTGTCCCCATCACCCCTGGGCACTGCCAGCAGGGACAGCCCCGTCCGCCCCATCCCCAGGCACTGCTGGGAGCCCCTCACCAGCAGCATCTCCTCCAGGTGCTTGAGCTCCCGCTCGAGGGGCTGCAGCTCCGGGAACTGCCCCCGATAGTCGTCCAGGGCCGAGCCCAGGAGGCCAATGGCCTCCTCCAGACCCGAATCCACCACCTTCGCCCGCGGCACCTCGGGGACGCCAGCAGCCAGCGGCGGGGCCGGGATGGGCCTCTCCTCCGAGGGGGCTTGCGCCAGCGCCGCCGTGACCCCGGTGCCGCAGCTGCCTTGTGACGGCGCCTGGCTCTGCACCAGCTCATCCCTGCCGGCCTCCACCTCGCAGGTGGTGGCCCACGCCGCGGTGGCACGGGGCTTGGCCTCGGCGCCCCTGTCCTGCCCTGCCGCGGCGGCTGCCACCGGGGCACTGGGGAGGGGGTCCGCATCCTGCTCGCCCGTCCCCATGTCCTCCAGGCTGGGCGCGGGCTCCCAAGGGCTCTCCACAGCCTTGGCCTCCATCGTGGCATCCACGCTGGCCTCGCTGATGTGGCTCAGAGTCCGGGAGTAGGGCACATGCCCGTTGGCCACCGCATCCTTCTTACGGCTGCCCGGCTCCTCCGGCTGGCTCCCGGCGGGGGGGACACAGACGCCGCCGGCCCCAGCCCCAGCTTCCTCCGGCTGCTGGGAGAAGGAGATCTCAATGGCGGGGGCGGAGGCCTGCACCTCGGGCTGCACGATGGGCTTGTGCGCGGCATGGCGGGCGCTGCCGGACAGCTGGGGGCTGGAGGAGTCGTCCGAGGACTCGGAGGAGATGGACCAAGCTGTGCCGTTCTCCAGCTCCTCCTGGCGCCGCAGCATGTTCTGGGGAGGGGGGAAAATGGTGTCAGCCAAGACCCTTCTGCCACCCCCTTCAACTCCTCTGGCTGCCTTCCCTTCAACCGGGGGCAGGATCCGGCCAAGCTGGAGGACACTGAGGCCACTGCGACCACCAGAGCCAGTTGCCACAATGCCCTGGCACAGCAGGACAGGTGGCAAGGACCTGGCCGACTGTGGCTGCCCCTTCCAGCCCTGCACCCTGAGCCATGCCGGGGTGTAGTCCGACTCCCCAGGCCCAGCCACGCACGCCCCCGAGCCCTGGGGTGCACGGCAGCCATGACAGAGTGCAATGTGTGGAGCCGAGGACACCACCCGCCATGGCTGCACGGATGGCACCAGCTCATGGGCGCAGCGCCGGCCATCACACCAACATCCCGCCAGCGGTTCACCATCACTGAACCAGCGCCACGCCAACGCCGTGTTAGCGTGACACCAGCACCACGCCAGCAGCACACCGGTGCCACGCTGGCAGCGTCACACCAGCGCCATCCCACCAGCATCACGCCAATGCCACGGCACAGCACACCAACGCCACCAGTGCAGGGACACGGACAAGCCTTCTACTCACTAGTGCCCAGCTCTCGCACGAGGGCGCACGGACGGAGCGTCCCCAGCTTGGGGAAACGTCTCCCCAGACCCCGGCCTGGCAGGATCAGGCCTCTGGGCATCAGCAAGGGCTAGTGAGTAGGAGACAAGGAGCTACGGCTACTGCGGGAGGGCCACACCGCTGGGCTAAGCTACTGGCCGGCTCCAGCCCTCGCACTTACGCGGCCCTGCTGCGGCCATCTCCCGAGCTCGGCCGAGGAGACGTCGCCGCAGGAGCAGCTCTGAGACAGCTTCTCGAAGAGTGTCTCCCGAAAGATGTCCAGCAAGGACCAACCGTGCTTGTCGGCCGCCCGCCCCGGGCTCTTGGGCAGAGAGAAGAGGAGCTGTGAGCGCGGGAGGAGCAGGGGCCAGTACCGGGGAGCCACGGCCGTACGGCTGGAGAAGAGCTGCCCACCCCCGTCCCCAAGCCGTGCCACCCTCTGGGACATAGCCTGGACACATCCCCGCATGGAAGCCCTCGCCCGAGCAGCCCTGCCCGGTGTCACACTTACATAGAAAGCCTGTTCCCGCAGGGACGGCGTGTCGGGCGGGCTCTGGTTGTAGGTGGAGAATCTCTTGTTCACCGTGGAGGCCTTGTTGACGGTGCTGGCTGCCGAGGGCTGGTCGTCCTTGTCGAAGGGGCTGGGGAGGAGAGCAGGGAGGTGAGGGGCGTGTGCCAGCCCAGGGAGGGGTCTCAACCCTGCTCCGCAGCGAGCAGGACACCAGGATGCCATCCGGTCAACCTGTGGCTTCCCATAATGCAGCCTAGTTTTGGGATGGGAGCCCAGGCTGGGCCACCTCTTGCCAGACCACGCCAGGTGTCCCCAGCCCTGCCACGTGCTACCAGAAATGCCCGCTGAGGTACTCACTTCCAGGTCACCTCCAGGCTGAGTTTGAGGGTGCCCAAGTCGTTGATATCCACAGCCACTACCTGGGGCAGAGCCGCAAAGAGGTCCTTGGTCTCGCAGGACACGTTGCCCACCACAACATGGTTGGCCAGGCTCTTTAGCTCCGTCACCTGGGGAAGGAGAAGGAGGAGAGGATAAGGTGAAGCCATGGACTTCGTGGATGCTGTGCGCATCCATGCTGTGTGCCAGGATGCCACCACCACCACCAGATGGCCTCCTCCCACCCCAGAGAGGGTGAGGTTTGGGTGAGGTTTAGGTGAGGTCCTGCAGGGAAGCCCTGCTGGGAAGCAGGGTGGCAGCTGGCCCCACATGGTCCCTGCCCCTTTCTGCACCGTACCTTGATGGAGAGGAACTCGGTGACGAGGGGCAAGAAAACCATTTCCTCGCTGTCCCACACCTGCTTGCTGTTCACCTCAATGCGCCCCCGCAGCTTCCACCGCTGCCGTCCGTACTTCATGAAGATCTGGGGACGCAGAGGGGTGGGTATGGGGGAGACACAGCCCTGGGGTGGTGGGTGCTCCCTGCGCATCCCCGGGCATGGCCAGGGACCCATGCCACCCACCACCACCCTACAACATGCTTCCACGCCAGCGCCCACCTACACCCCCCAGGCACCCCAAGAACCAGAGGAGAAGAGCAGATCCCAACCCGTAGAGTCCCACCAACCTCATACTGGTCACCAGCACAGAGCCGGGCAAAGCCTGCCAGTCCTGCAAGAGAGGGCAGAGGGGCGTCAGCAGGCAGCAGGCAGGCAAGGCGGCAGGGCAGGGATGGAGCGGGACGCGTTACCTTTCATCCGGACATGGAACTCGCCCAGCTGGCTCTCCAGCTCGTTCTCCAACAGGCACATGTTCTGGGGACAGACGGACGGACGGCACCCATCAGCAGCCATCCACGGGACCCAGCACCCTGCCAGCCCACTCCAGCCGGCTGCCTCACCTCCGTGTACTCCTTGTAGCCCTTGCTGGCCTCGGCCAGGCTCTCGCGTGCCTCCCGGCTGCCCGGCGAGCCCGTGCTGTAAGCCTTGACCATGTTGTGGGCTCCATCCCGGAGCCGCCGCTGGATGCAATAAGCCTCGTAGAGTTCATCTATCTGGAAGGACAGGCCCAGGCTACGGTGAGGGGCAGGGCAGGGGATGGCACAGCCATCCCAGCACTGCACCCAGGGAGCCCCAAGGTGACCCTGCTCCCCAGCTCTCACCTTGCTAGCATGAAACTCCAGGCGACGCAGGAAGCGCTCGATCGACTTCACTTGCTGGAAAAGCAGAGAAGACGGCATGAGAGGCAGCCCAAGCCCTCTGGAGAGAAGCCGCCGGGCAGGATGCGCCCTGCTGCGTGCCAAGGCTGTGGCTGGGACAGATCGTGGTCACCAGCCCAGCCTGGGAGGTGTGGGGTGGCAGCCGGCAGTGACCGGAGCAGAGGCTATGCTTGCACCCACGCACTGCAGCATCCTCCAGCCTCCCCTGCTCCAGAGGGTCCCCCAGGAGACACGCCAGGTTCCGGGGTTAACTCAGAGCTAACCCAGGCTCAGCACTCCCCAACCACAGCTTTTGTTTGCAAGAAGCAGGCTACAAGCCCCTGTCTGTCTCTGCTTCGTCCCCTGCCCGGACCCAGCCTGCCCACAGAGCCCCCATCCCACCCCGCAGGCACTCTGCCGCGCAGGGGACGGGGAACAGGCAAGTGGAGAAGGGGCTGGCAGTAGCACATCCCTGGCCCAAGGATGGGGGAGACAAGGGGGACAGGGCACGGATCCCGCTTACCTTATCCAGATCGTAGAGAAAGCCCTGGAGGAGAGAGGAGAGGGATAAGACGCAGCACAAAGCCAGCTCTGCCCACCCAAGGAGACCCAGTACATCGCACAGCCACCACCCGTAGCACGTCGGCGGGGACATGCAGCACCCAGACGGGGCTGGGGAGTGCATGACAGTAGGACAGGAGCCCCGTGCAGCCCAGCACCAGAGCCCGGGCTGGCCCCTGATGTCCCTACAGAAGCAGGTCTGCCCCGGGGCACAGGTGGACCATGAGCTGCCCCAGCTGTGCCCACAACCCCAGCCGTCTGCCCCAAAGCATTGCTACCCGGAAGGTTCTTCCCAGCAACACTCACCAAGCGTGAATTCCTCTTGGACTCACGGATCTGGGTGCTGAGCTTCTCCAGTTCCAGCTGGTGCACCTCCAGGTAGGCTCTGTGGGCAACCACACCACAGGGGTCAGGCTGGGACACCTTGCCCAGGGCTCCTGCCACCCACAGCCCACACCCACCCAGTACACGTGGCCCCGCATTCCCGCTCCAGCACCCAGGCAAGGGAGCCCACAAGCGCCTCTACGTGGGACGTGGTGGGATGCAGGACCCCACGCAGCTCTGGGACGCCGAGGCACTGTGCTCAGGAGACCCGGCATGGCCCTGCCTGGTGAGAGGAGAGAGCTGCCAACCCCAACCCACACAGCAAGCTGTCCCCGTGCCCCTCGGGGCTCCCTGCCTCCAACCACCCAGCCATGGGGAGCCCCGGCACTTACGTCAGGCCCTTCTTGAGAGCTTCGTACACCTCGTCCAGGCGGTTGGGCTGAGGCACCTTGGGTGGTGGGGATTTGTGGGACATTGAGAACATCCTACTGACCCTGGAGCCAGTCTTGCGGGAGACGGTGGGGGTGAAGGGCGAGAGGTTCCTGGGGAGAGAGGAAGGCAAACCCAGGGCGGCCGGGGTCAGCACACAGCACCGGGATCAGCCTGGGTGCCCCAGCCTGCCGGGGACTCTGTCTGGAGGTCTGGGATGGAGGCCAGGTCCACCCGGACCTGTCTGCCTCTCCCAGGACTCCCCAGCAGCCAGTCTAACCAGCCAGCGGGGCCGGGCGAGAGGGGGACATAAGGCTGGGCAGTGCCGCCTGCCCCGGGTGTCCGCAGCCCCCTCGATGCATTTGGCTGCCCCAAAGCCATGGGAAGGACAAGGAGAGACCCACAAAGCTGGTGGTGAAGAGCAAGGAGGTAACCACATCCCAGCAGGGTCCGAGATGCTGAGGTAGCCTCTGCGGTGGTCTGGGGGTCCCAGGCGCCAGTCGGGGGGAGCAAAGGCAAACGGAGCTGGCACCAGCAGCAGCCAAGCTGTGTTCCTGGAGTGCCTGTGGGGACATCTCCACCCCCAGCCACCCTCCAAAAGGGTCACGATCTGCTCCATCCCCAGCACTCCAAGTTGCCAGGAGCATGGAGATGCTCCCTGTAGTCTGGGCACTGTGTCAAGGTGACACAAGCCACAGGCTTGCTGTCCCGCCACCGTGTGCTCCCAGGGACAGGCAAGGACCCCAGCACGGGAGCATCCTAGGGACAAGCACCCCATCCCACAGTGCAGCAACACGGGGCAGGGACATCCTCACTGATGCTACGCCTCTCCAGATGTCACCAAACCCACCGTATGGAGTTGCCGGCTACCCGTTGTCTCCACCTGCCCCACCGCCACCTTGGGGACCTCCCCCGGCCGACCTGAAGGGATGCCGACCCAGCACCCGGGACGCGAACACCACCCTTCCTGCCTTGTGCAACGGAGCGGCTCCCCAGCCCAGCGAGCAACGCCCCGCTCAGACCGGCTCTTCCCTTCCTCCTTCCAACGCATCGTCGCGCCACCGGCGCCCGGGAGACACCACAGGCTCCTCAGTTCCCAGCCCCGGGACGGACCTCCCATCCTGTGCCGCTCTTTGCAGGAGTGGCCGAAAGACTTCCCCGAATCATTGGTGGGGGAAAATGAATGCCTTGGCCTCCTTCCAAGCCAGAGTGATGGGTAAGCGCTTGATTTCCACCATCTGTCCTCATTCCCGTCCTCCAGGACCCCTGGAGGCATCTCCCACAAGCATCTCTCCACCAGCCACTTGGCTGCGGGCATCCAAAAGTCCTCCCTCTTCCCTGTCCCCAGGCGAGTTCCTCTGGCACC
This sequence comes from Rissa tridactyla, assembly GCF_028500815.1. Lineage (NCBI taxonomy): Eukaryota > Metazoa > Chordata > Aves > Charadriiformes > Laridae > Rissa > Rissa tridactyla. Next base: position 72,489,148 of record NC_071469.1, on the reverse strand, counting down.
CCTTGACCCAGTGACGTGCTGGTGGCCTGGAGAACTTCGCTTGTCCCAGAGGCTGGACAGGAGCTGGGCACAAGAGCCAAGCAGGGCTGGAGGTCTGCTTCCAGCCATGGGGACGTTCTACCTGGGCTTGTGCCCACCCAGCAAAGGTGCCCATAGCCTGGCAAGGCAGCTTGGCACTACTCTCCCCAGCCCTTTGGCTGAGCGATGTCTCTCCCCCAGCACCAGTGGGTGCACTGGGAGGTCAGGAGCCTGGCTGGGTGCTGGGAAAAGGGATTAAGAGCATTAAAGTCCTGTAGCCCAAAGCTATGGCATGCCCATGTCCCGAGAACCAGCTGCAACAGGGTAGCCAGGAGCTAGGGACGGTGCGGAGGAGGGTGGCAGGGACGAGCAGCGCGTGGGGTGACTCTCACCGCCGTGAGGTTCAGCAGAGAGGAGGAGGAAGGGTATGATGGGACCATAATATCACCAGCGGCCAGAGAGGATGAGTAGGGAACGGCTGCTCCTCGCAACGCAGTGGATGGGCAGCCAATAAAACCTTTCAGCCACAGGTTTGAAATGACCCGGAGGAAACCCTGATTCACGCCAACCCTCAAACCCCGAAACCAGCCGCCGCAGGACGTCAAGGCCGTCGAGACACAATGCTTCAAAGCCACCTCAGCTCCTTCACCGCACCCATTAACCATGATGAGACGGTCACATGGAAGCTCTTAAAAGCTGGCTGAAGAACGAGGGTGAGTTACACCTGCCCCCTCCATACTCTGGTGGCAGCAGCCACGGGGTTGCAGGGTCCTCACCCACCCTGGGACACAGCACAGCAGAGGGTTGGGGTGATGTCTCCCATCTCCATGCTCCCTACAGACTCCCCTGTGACATCCCCTGGGTACCACAAAGGTCCCTGAGGGAGATGCCAGGACAGCGGGTTGGGAAAGTGCCTTGGGATGCACAGCAGGTCCCGCCACCATGCCCAAGCCTGTCCCTGTCCCTCATGGCCCGCAGCATGAGCACCCATCTCCTACCTGAAAGGCCGGTCGGCTGTCGAGTTCACTCCGGCGAAGGACTGGCTTCTATTGATCTTGGTGACGAGGACTCGGCGCTGCGGGCGCACAGACAGTGACATCGTTGAGTGTGACCTGGAGGGCCTCCCTGGGGGACATGAGAGAGCGGGGTCAGCAGCAGCGGGGTGGGAAAACACACGCAGGCAGGGCTGCCACCGACACCCAGGCAGGAACGGCACCCAAGGGCCAGGGCTGGGAGCCTTCCCTCCCGCTCAGCCCAAGGATGCTCCCGGTGGCACCAGGGTCGCAGGTCCCACGCTGTCCCCAGCAATAGGGTTGGTGCCCTGCCCTGGGTGAAGCAGAGCTCCGGACACTGCGACCACTCAGCGAGGACAGACAGACGGACGCGCCCCAGCTTGATCCCCCGGGAGCCAAAGGAAGGGGCTGATGCCCAATGCCTACTGTGGCCCTTCCCGCACACGACCATGGCAAACCCCCCACTGTGCCCCAGCCCAGCCACCTCCTCCTGAACCGTCTCGTCCCATGTCCCGCTGTCGCCCGTGCCACGCCGCTGCAGGAGCAGGAAGGGCGCGGAGCCGGAGCTGGCTGCCCAGCCCTTTGCTGTCTCTGCGCTGGCTTCCGCTCGCTCCGGCAATCAGGAGGGAAACCCGTGGACAACAAAGCGCTTTGGAAAGTCCCCGGCTTTGCCAGGAGCTCTGCGTCGGGGAAGGAAAGGCCGAGCCATTCCCTGCTGGACCCTGGAAGGTCCGCGCGGGCAGCACGTGTCCAGCCCCACGGCCACCGCAGCCATGCCCTCTGATCGTGGCAATGCCAGAGACGATGCCAGGAGCCCCGAACCAGCTGCCGGTACCCGCCTGTCCCCGCAGTGGCTGGTGCAGTTGATGTCAGCCAGGGCAGAGCAGATTTCTGAGTCTTGGGGCCCTGACCCAGCTGCCACCCCATGTCACAGGGAGCATCGCCGCAGCCCTGGCTGGGGGCTCAGCAAGGGAGGAGCCCAAGAGACAAGACAAGAACAGGGGAGCCCGGGGCTCCTCTTGGCCCTGCCACCCCCAGCAGTGCCAGCAGGGCACATGGGGGAACCCAGCCCGCAGGGCAGCCGCAGAAGCAGGGCAGAGGCTGCTGGATGCTCCACTTCACCCCGGCCATCACCGATGCCAACTCGGTCCCTCTGTCCCCGCCAGCCCCCAGAGCTGAGCTGTGGGCTGGGGAGCCAGGAGCTGCCGGGGATGAGCCCACACGGTGCCCGGCGGTCATGGACCCTGCCGGGGAAGGCTAAGCAGGGCCCCAAGGATGCACAGCTTCTCCGGCTGGTAGATGGGGCCAAGCTAACCCCAGCCAGAGCCACCTCCCCACTCCCTAAGGGGCTTACTCTGCCTTTCCTTCTGCCCCAGCACAGCCATCAGCAAGTCCCCGGCCCCAGCAGCACCAGGGATGGCACAGGGACACAGACACCGCTAGGGCTCCCCCCGCATCGCCACCATTCCCACTCCTTCCCAGATGATGATCCCAGCTTGAACCATCCCGGCATGGCACGCACCTGCTGGGCCATCGGCAGGGATCCCCCCGGCGCTGTGCTCCCTGCTGCCCCGCAGCCATGCCATCACCGCCCCGCACACCAGGCTGGGGCCAGGCATTCGCAGAGCTTGGGATGAGCCGGAGCCGTTTGGAATCAGAGCCAGCCACCGCCGATAACCTCCATCCCAACGGAGCCGGGACGCAGCAGGTCCATCTGGTCTCCCTCCGGGCACTGGCGTCCCAGCCCAGGATCACAGAGCTACTCTGTGGGTGCTACCGCCTCGACGTTATCTTGGTGCCAGTCCCTCCAGTTTCCAGGACAACACTGTCCCAATTAAGCTCATTAGGAGGAGCTGTAATCCCTAGCAGCCCGGCTGACCTGCAAGGCCTGGGCAGATTACCCCCTGCAGGGCTGTTTAATCTGCCCCGCACTGAGCGAGCAAGGCCCATGACACCGGCACTTGCTGCCCCAGCTGGGCGTGACAATGGCTCACCTATAGGGAAAGCACCCAGCACCCCTACCATGGGGCTCTCCACATGTGGGGCAGGTCACAGCTCCTATGGGGTGAGCACGGCCCTGCCAACCCATCCTTCTCCAGCCCACGTTGCCGTGTGGGAGCATGGCGGGGGGGCTATAAGGAGGGTCACCCAGGCAGGAGCCTGCACTGTGAAGAAGGATGCAGAGGGCATCACAGGGGGAGAAGGATGCTGCGGGGGAGAAGGATGCTGCGGGGGAGAAGGATGCTGAGGGTGCTGCGGGGGAGAAAGATGCTGAAGGCATCACGGGGAGAAGGATGCTGCGGGGGAGAAAGATGCTGAGGGTGCTGCGGGGGAGAAAGATGCTGAAGGCATCACGGGGAGAAGGATGCTGCGGGGGAGAAGGATGCTGAGGGTGCTGCGGGGGAGAAAGATGCTGAAGGCATCACGGGAAGAAGGATGCTGCGGGGGAGAAAGATGCTGAGGGTGCTGCGGGGGAGAAGGATGCTGAAGGCATCACGGGGAGAAGGATGCTGTGGGGGAGAAGGATGCTGAGGGTGCTGCGGGGGAGAAGGATGCTGGTCGCATCACAGGGGAGAAGGATGCTGGAGGTGCTGTGGGAGACCAAAGCCCCAGCACAACTCCCCCGGAGAGTCAGAGCGATGCCCAGCCACTCACCCAGACCCCTCACAGGCTCCAGCAGCCACCCGAGGCTCCTGCACTGGCACGGGGAGCAGTGCCGTGAGCGGTGGCCGCTGGCAGCACCACGTCCCTGCGCTCCAGCCCAGGGACCCAGCTCTCCCCCCAAACACCCGCTGCAATGCACTGCACCACGAGGCCAGATTGCCGTCAGGATGGGTGCAGACCTGAGTCGAAGGGATGGCGCAGCCCCAGCACTTGCTGCCAGCCAGCCCAGTGCCTGGCCTCGGGCACTGGCAGCTTCTGCCAGCGTCAGCCTGTCTGCCGCGGCACCCTGTGTCCCCAGCCTGGCACCCTGCAGCCCAGCTCCTCTGCCAGGACCCCAAACCCACTTCGAGGAGGGGGGACACCGTACCCTGGTTTGCGGAGCTGATGCCCCGGGAGCCCCAAGGATGCTGGAGCCCGGCACAGGCGGGCAGCCAGCAGGGTGCCGGAGGGCAGCGCTGCCTGCGTGAGGTAGGGCAGGCAGGGTGGGGGGGTCTCCGCTCCTGGCACGCTTGGCTCAACAGCGGAGGAAAAAAACCCCGGCGTGGTGCATTCCTGACATTACCGAGATAAGAGGTACCTGGTACCACGGCGGAGCAGAGCCCGGGGCACGCCTGGAAGGGGCCATCGGCCGCCGCATCTCACCCAGGGTGCTGAGCCCCGCACCAGGCTTACCGGGAGGCTGGCACCGGGCACAGCACTGGCGTGCTCATGTCCCTGCCACGGGCTGAGCCCAAAGCACGTCCCTCCCTCTCCCGAGAAGGAGCCATGGGGGTCCTGCCCCGAAGGTCTTGTCCCCAGTGGTCCAGTCCCTGCCAACCCCACCACCCCCTGCCCTTAATTAGAGCTTCAGTGCTAACGAAGCAACCTCCCGACCAAGCTTTTCACCTTGCCGTGCCTGCGCCGCAGACTGCCAGCAGCTCTCCCAGCGTAACAAATGCAATCCTGGGAATCAGTCCGTCTGTCCGTCCGTCCGTCCGTCCCCGGCCAGCGCTGCCCACGGGCAGTGGCCGAGAAGGCAGAGCAGCCAGATGTGAGCAGCTGGGCGGGCGGCGTGGCCGGGGGGTGCCGGAGCCCACCCCGGGGCTCTCCAGCCCGGCCGCCAGCTCACTCCTTGCTCGACGCCCGGTGCTCTGGAGATGATTGGGATCCCAAGAATGCTGGTCGGAGCAGCGGAGGGGGCAGTCCGACCGGCTGGGTTGGTCCCAGCTGGTTTCTGTTTCCGACACTCAGACACCAGCCTCAGGTCGCTCCGGCGGGTTTATCAACGCTGCCCTGGTCGGAGACGCCCCAAACTGGCTCCCCCCAAACCCCCCCAGCCGCACAGCCCTGGCAGCTGGGGGTGCTCTGACCACCATCTCCAGTAATGATGTCACTTACTGGAGGCCAGCGACACCCAGGGTGTCACCCCACCCAGGGTGGCCGACCCAGCACCCCAGGGAGCAGCACCCACCACCAGCCAGCAGCACCCACAGCCCCCCAAGGGGCTTCCCCAGGAGGGGCTGGCAGGGCTGGGCTGTGGTCCCCATACCAATGGCACTGCGGCCACCTCCCTGGGCACAGCGGGGTACCGGTGTCCCCCACAGCGTGATGGCCACGGGACGGTCCATCCTGTCCTCAGCATCTGTGGCAAGCGGGGGGTCCCCCCACCCCACGCCAGCAGCATGACCCCCCTCCTCCCACCCCGGCACCCTTGGGCGCACGGCGGGGGCGACCTCGGGAGCCTGCGAACTCAGCCCCTTGGCACGGCTCCCTCCGGCCCAGGCGCTGCATCCTTGTTTGCACAGCTGCATCCCCGCGGCCCTAACCCAAGCCCGTACCCCAGCTCCCCCCCCACCCCCGGCCCCTTCCGGCCCCGGGACGGCCCTTGGCCGGCTCCCGGCGTGGGCTGGAGCAGCTCTTCCCTCCCATCGCCTCTTGTCCCTCCCCAACACACAGGACGGGAGCATCCGGGGACCGACGCCATGCCGCCTTGGTCACAGGGAGCCCGGGACGCCTCTTCCCTGACCTCCTCCATGCTCTGCCTCTCCTCCAGGCAGGCAGGACCCCCCAACACCTTGCCCCCCATGCCCAGCGAGGAGGGGGACTGGGGTTTTTTGGGAGTTGTGGATGAGCTAGTGAACAGCATCCTGGCTCCCCATGGCTCACCCAGGAGAGAAATTCCCAGCTGTAAGGCGGCAGGAGCAGGGGATGGCGGTTTGGGGGTTTGATGGGTGCCGGGTGCTCATGGCGGCGGGGACACGGTGGCTGTATCCGCCCTCAGGGCCGCGGGAGGCCGGCTGGCTCCTTGGGCCGGAGTGGGAGGGCAGCAGGAAAGGGAAGGAGCTGCGAATGGGAAGAATTGGAGGAAGTGCTTATTTACCCCGTGGAGTATCCCCGAGGAAGGGCAGGGCAGGGCACAGCGCAGGCAGACACTCACGGCTGGCTCCCCAGGGAGGGGCTCGCAGCCGCCCACCCCACCACCCATCCCACCGGCTCCCAGTTCGCAGCCAGAAGGGGATGAAAGCTCCAAACTGGGACCCAGGGAGGTAGCCACCGCTGGGGCCAGGGGGTTTTCCCCAGTGCCTGGCTGAGCTCAAGCCCAACTTGTTTTCTAGGATGGCTCCTGAGAGCCAGCCCAGGGCCACCAGGGTCCCAGTGAAGCGGGTCCCCCACCACCAAAGGCACAGACCCAGCACCCAGCCAGGATGCCCACGGCTTTGGAGGCCTGGGGGCCATAGCTCACCTCCATGCTCTGCTAGATGAGACTGCAGCCTGCCCAGGGGCACCAGAGTGGGCTGTGACCCCTCTCAGAGCCGCTGACATCCTCTGGAAGGATCCTCCTGGGGTTGGCATAACCTTGAGAAGGTCCCACATGCCACCTTTGCCCCTACCTGCTCACCTCCAGGATGGCTACCAGTAACTTCCCCGCACCCCAAATCCTGCCCAGGCAAGTTGGCCCCTGTGCGCGAGGGCAGCCCCAGGACCCCCGGTTCTGCCCAAGTCCCCTGAGGCCACCGTGCCAGGGATGCTCAACCCGGAGCCGGGCTCTGTTTGTCCTTGTTAGCACAAGATGCGGTGGGTACAAGGGGGAGAAAACCAATTTGCCAAGGAAAGCTGCGCTGCCGTGACGTCTGGGGCGCATCGCCCAGGAGCGGAGGGCAGCCGTGGCCCCTCTCCTGCGTCGAGATGCAGGGCCCAGGTCTCAGCGTGGGCAATGGCAAGGCTGGGCAGCCGGCGGGTCCTATCCTGCCACAGACACCCCGTCCTGACACCCCGTCACTGCACGGCGCGGTGACAACCGTGTCCCTTGCAAGCGGCGAGTACCCATGTCCCTAGTGCACCTGGCAGGGAGAGCTCTCCTCCCAGGGAAGCTGCTTGCCCAAACTCCCCCCCCGGCTAGCCTGACGGCGTCACCCCAAGAGTCTCAAACAGCCGGGGGTCCCCAAATTAACAGTGTTTGCCGGGGGCTCCGGTGCTGCCGGCGCTCGGTACCTTTTGGTTTGCCGTTCATGGCGGGCTGTAGCAGCACGTCCCCCTCGGGCTGGGGTCGGCGTCCCGTGCGGCGCGGGCGGCTGTTGCTCTCTCATGCCGTCCGTCCGTCGTCCGCCTGTGTGTGGGGGCTGGGGCCGGGAGGGCTCCCCCCGGGCAGCAGTCTCCTCCCACACTTCCCCTGGGCTGACATCACTGCCCAGCGCCGTAGCCCTGGCCGAGACTCAAGGGCTGGGGACGGCAGGACGGAGGACAGGAGGACAGAAGGACGCCCGAACCCCTCAGAAGGAGGGGGACCCCACCAGCGCCGGCTGCCCCAGGAGCAGGGACGGCACGGCTCAGTCCCCATCCTCCCCTCCCCACCACCCCCCTGGGGAAACTGAGGCACACAGGGGAGGGGACCACACCGCGGGTCACCACGGTGCAAACTCAGGACCGCAGCCTGCGCCGGGCACCGCAGCGTCCCCCACCAGCCCTGTCAGCCTCACGCCAACCCCCCCGCAAGACTGCTCCCTGCGGAGCACCCCTTCCCTCCGGCACCCAGGGCAGGCCTCAAGCCAGGGAGCACACACCGCCCAGCCCAACGCACCGCTGGCCCCAAGCTCATCCCTGCTCCAGGGTGGGGATGCTCCGGGCACCGTCCCTCACCCCCATCCCCGCCGGCTCCGCTGCGGGCAGCCACAAAGCCGTGGGCAGAGCGGGCAGCCGACGCTCGCACCACTGCGGGGAGCGGTCCCGGCAGCCCTGCTGCTCGTGTCTGCATTGCTTTTTTAAAAAATATATTTATATACACAAAACCGCCATGGCTTTGCTGCAGGCTTCCCACGGCACACATCCATGTGGGCACCCTGTCCATGGGCACCCCGTCCGTGGGCACCCCGCAACACCTAAGAGCCGCTGGGAAAAGGGTTTCCTTGCTCAGATGTCCCCAGCTTGTGTTGCCTGGGTCTCCAAAACCTCGAAGGGGCCGGCTTTCCAAAATGCTGGCTGCCATTCCCACGTGGGAACCAAGGATGCCCCGCTTCCCGCGGAGGTCGCGCTCCCACGGGGCAGTGTGGCAGAGCCACCTGCCCCCCCCATGCCAACCCCAGCGGCACCTCCCGGCCCCACAACTCGCTGGCAGAAAGCACAGGGATGTCTTAAACCACCAGAGGGATTCTGGCACAGATGGGACCCCCCGCCATGGGGTCCTGGTCCTGAGTCACCCCCCCTCCAGCTCAGACGGAGGAGGCTGGAGCAGCCAGCCCAATCCAGGCTGGGACCGGCTGCCATCACCACGTCACCGGGGCAGGAAGAGACACCTCCCTCCCAGGCTCCTTTCCTGTTTGCTGCTGCTTTTAGAGCGAGGTCAGGCCAGGTTCGGGAGGAAAAGCACTGGGACAGAGTCTTGTGGGGGTGCTTGCAGAGATGGGGTGCTCCCGGACACAGCTCACCCCCTCCCTAGAGGGTGAGCCACTTGTGGGGCTGCTTCCCCGGCCCAGAGCTGGTCCCCTCCTTGCTGGTCCCTGCACAGGACGGGACAGGGACACTGCAGGGAAGGAGAAGCATCTGCGGCTCCCTTGTGGGGTGGCATGGTTCCCCCACTGCGGGCACGCATGCTTGTGGCTCCGGGGCCAGCCACAGCCAGGCTTGGCGAGCTGGGTCTTGCAGCGGTGCCACTAAAGAGCGCTGCGCCCCGGGGCACCCTCTCGTTCTGGTGTCCGGGTGGGTGCCTGGGTTGGTGTCCAGGCGGGTACCCAGCGCCAGCCCCACTGGGAAAGCAGCTGGGGCGAGAGCTGGTGAGACCGGTCTGGCCACGAGCAGCAGCTGAGAAAAAACCACCCCAGGACTGGCAAATAGAGGCATTTTGCCGCCCACCTGCCTGCAGCCTCCATGCCAATGTCATGGGCATGGAGGGGAGCCAGCAGCCTGGCTCACCACAAAGCATGGTGAGGAGGGACCCATCTCCATGCCAGCCCTCAAGTCCCGACCCGGCAGCTGCCGAGGGCAGGGGGTCACTGCCCGGCTTTTCACCCCTTGCTGCTTCTCCTTGGGGGAAAGCGTGGCTCCCAGCACCGCCCTGGGACCCACTAGCCTTCCGCAAAGCCTGCGCCGCGCTGGCAGCCATGCGGAGCCGCTGCCCGGCACACGGCCAGGCAAGGCGCCCGCAGCGAGGGCCCATGCCAGCTCGTTTGTTCTCATTAAAGGTTAACGAGAAAGCCATGCTAAAGCTGCCGGGAGCTCCGGGAGAGGCGTTCCCCAGTGCCACGCAGAGTGAAGGGACGTCCAGGCTTCCCTGCCAGAGGGGTGACGGCCAGGCTGTGCCACTCGCGGGGACTCTGCCTCCCCATGGCCATGCCTGTGGCCCCATAAAGGGCCGTGGGACAGCTGGTGTGCGGGCAGGGAAGGCAAACCGCGTGGCACAGCACCATCCCGGGCATCCCCCATAGGGACACCGCCAGGAGCAGGCAGGAGCTGGGCTCGAGCATTCAAAAGCTGGCAGAGGACGCTGGAGGAGGCCGCGGGCACGTGGCGGCCGACGTCTCCTCCGAGCACCTCGTGGCAACCCGCGCGGCACTCAGCAGGGCTTGCCAGCTCGGGGACACCTTGCCAAGGGAGGGCAGAGGAAGGGCACGAGCCCAGCCAATGCCACCAGGGCCTGTGCGGTAATTGAGTTAAATGAATCTCTGTCCCTGGCCTGGCTGGTGACAGGGAGCGGGTGCAGGGAAGGGGACAGCCCCATGGCGCCGTAGGGCGCTGGTCACCCCTCCAACTCAGGGGACTTGCCCTGGATGCTCACCACCCAGCTCGGCGCAACCAGCCAGGGCAGCTGCCTCCATCCCTCCTAGGCAGCAGGGACACACTTTTTGGGGGTGTCCCTGTCATGCCCTCCTCTCGCCAGGCCTGGGGAGCTGCCCCGAGCATCCCCACCCCAACTGAACATGCAAACAAACCCCTCCGTGGGCAGCCGAGCTCGGACACACATATACAGCCATGGCCAGGCAGAAGAAAATTCCAGACACCCCAGGAGGACGTTCCCACTTCCCTGCCATCCGTAGGATACAGCACTGGCATCTCAGAGACCCCAGTTCCTGACAGCACCGAGTCCTGGGGAGGTTCCCCGGCTGCTCCCTGCTGGCCCTGGGACCACCAGCACCAAGGCTGTGGCCACCCAGCATCACCCAGCCCCTGGAGAAGCCACCAGCCCCAGGAGCACGCTCCCCTGGTGGCACCAGCACCAAAGGCCAAAGTGATGAAGAAACTATTTCAAGCTGTTGCCGGACAAGTGCTCCCCGAACACAGACACCCTTGCGTGGTGAAGAACGTCACCACAGTTGGAAACGCAGCACCAAAGGACACATGCCAGCCTCAGCAAGCAGAGGTCACCGCTGGCCAAAAGAGGCTGGGGAGACCAGTGCCAGCATGTTAGGCACCAGCCTGGTGGGGGGCCAAAGAGCTCCTGGCCATGGGGGAGACCTTGGAGGGGGCGGGAGGTGATAATTCTGGCAAGAAGACCCACCGTCATGGCTTGAAGGAGAACCATGGTGAGTGACTAAGTGACGCGTGGCCTTGCAAGAGCCAGTGCTGCTCTGGGAAAGCTTGGTCCCTGAGCTGCAGGTGGTCACCACCACCATGCCGCCACAGCCGACCCCTCTAACTTTATTTTTTGCAGAAACCGGCAAAGCCAGCTCCAAAAAAACCTGGCAGCCCAACGCCGCAGATCATCTGCAGAGTTTTTTCTGCAGGTTGATGCCCCGAGGGCCAGAGAAGGAGCAGCCCTTGTGCCAAGCTAGGCTGTACCCACAGCCAGGCTGGCACCAACGCCGCCGCCGGCAGCATCCCTCGCCGCAGGGGCCGGGCACCCCGCATCCGTGCAGGCTCAAGCCCTCCCCCTTCGCTTCCTCGCCTCGTCCCCACACGGCAGCAGAAATAGAAGCGATATAAATGGCAGCCCTATAAATAACCCCAAAGCATGAGGCGGGGAGCTCGTCCCAGCCTGGCAATGGCCTCAACCCACGCAAAGCCAGGGTTTGGTCTGCCTCCGCCGTCCCCCGGGGACCCCGAATGCCAGCTCCCTGCCAACGACGGGCCTCCCAGGTCCCGTCCTTGAAGTCAGGGCTATGGCGGGAGCTCCGGGGCACCCACCGAGCCTTGGCCACCGGTGCAGGCTGGAGCCCAGCATGGTGGTATCCCTGGGGGATGTCCCCATGCCCCTGCCTGCCTCTTCTCGGGGTAGCAGCAGGCACCGGACGATGCCCACCCCGGGCACCCCACAGAGACCCAGGCTGCAAATTGCTGGGGAAAGCGGGAGCAGTGGCCAGGAGCCTCAGGAAGGGTTTGGGAAGAGGTGCCCTTGTCCCCACCACTGCCCCCGCTGCAGATCAACAGTTATCCCCCCAGTTGCACCCCAACACCCACCTCATCCGCTGCCCAGCCCGGCATCCCCCATCCCCGCCCGCGTTCCCGTGCTTGACCCCATGGTGCCGGGTCCTCCCACGGGGGCTCAGCCACGGCCGCGCCAGCTCCCACCACGGCTCCTCTCCGCGTCAGGGACCTCCACCAGCCGAGAGCAGGACACGCCGCCGCCACCAAGCCCTGCGCTGCCTGATTTTGCGCGGCGTCATATCCTCACGCCCCAGCCCTGCCCGGGGGGACGCGGCAAGGCTGGTCCTCAGCCACCGGCCAGGAGACGGGTCCTCGGACAAGGTGGGATTCGTAGGAAGGGCAGGACATCCCGGCAGCCTCGTTAGACTCCTTTGGGAATCTGACAAGGGTAAAACCCTCTAAGGCCCTGGGATGCGAGCCTTGGGGTGGCAGGGAAAGAGTTAATGGTGCGAGGCCTTCCCAAGCACTTCTTGGCAGGCTGGGGAGGGCTGGGAGATAGGAGGATCGGGCCAGCAACAAAGCCAGATCTGTCTCATTAATTCCTCCGAGCATTCCTCCCCTCCTCACCCAGGAGGAGGAGGCAGCACCCAGCTGATATGGTCCCCTGGGAGACACAGCCCCCCACACACACCCGGGGGGTCCTGCTTGGGTGCAAGGCGCGGGGCGGGGGGGAGATGATGGGAGACGACTCCTCCGGTGTCCAGCAGAGCCCTCCATGGCCACGGGCAGCCCCTCCGTCCCGGATCGGGGGGGCGGGGGTGGACGACAGGACCGGCACCATCCCAAATGGCAGCGGAGGAAGCCCACGCATCCCGGCCCCGGGGGGGGGGGGGTGGTTGGCGACACCGGGTGGCTTTGTGGTGGTGGTGAGGGAAGGGGTGTGTGGGGGTCCTCGCCCCCATATACCACCCCCACCCACCCCCCCCCCGGAGCAGCACAGCCCTGTCCCCGTCCCCCCCGCGGTGGTGTCCTCGTCCCCACGGCGACACGTCCCCCCACCACCACCAATTAAAGCCACCAAGCTCCCCCCTTCTTTTGTCCCCGTCCCCCCGCCCCAGAGTGCGTGAGGAGGTGGGTGGGGGGGGGAGGTGGCGGTGTCACTCACATGTCCCAGGAGAAGCGGGGGACGCCGGCCGGGCTCATCCCTTCTTTGTTCCGCTCCCATGGACGGGGGAAGCAAACCGGGAGAGTTGGGGCAGGCTCGTCTTGGCAGCGCCCACCCCGGCCCTCTCCATGGAAACGCGGGAGCCCATGTGATTCCGGGCAGGAAATGGCGGCCGGGAGGAGCCACCGCCGCCACCGCCATCACCGCCACCGCCACGGTCGTGGCGGTGGCGGTGCCGGTGATGCCGGTGGCGGCTGGTTTTCTTGAGGGGGGTGGTGGGGGCCGGGGGGGGGAAGTGACACGAATGAAGTGGCATTTTCATCCCAGTTGGCCCCATCGCCTCCCCGAGGCCCGGCTGCGGGGAGCAGGGCCCATCCCCACAGCGAGTGGCGCGTCCACCCTGGGGGAGCAAAGCACCCGCCGGCCTCCAGGGCCTCCCGGTGTCGTGGAATCACGGGATGGTTCGGGTTGGAAAGGACCTTAAAGCCCAGCCAGTGCCACCCCCTGCCCTGGGCAGGGACACCTCCCACCAGCCCAGGTTGCTCCAAGCCCCATCCAGCCTGGCCTTGAACCCCTCCAGGGATGGGGCAGCCACAGCTTCTCTGGGCAACCTGGGCCAGGGGCTCACCACCCTCACAGCAAACAATTTCTGCCTCAGATCTCAGCTAAATCTCCCCTCTTTCAGCGTAAACCCTCCTTCCGCCTCATCCCATGGCTCCCCTCCCTGCTCCAGAGTCCCTCCCCAGCTTTCCTGGAGCCCCTTTAGGGCCTGGCAGGGGCTGGAAGGTCTCCCCGGAGCCTTCTCTTCTCCAGGCTGAACGCCCCCAGCTCTTTCAGCCTGTCCTCACAGCAGAGGGGCTCCAGCCCTCCCAGCATCTTGGTGCCAATGCAGGCTGCCACCCCGAAGGATGGCATGGTTACATGGTGCTGGCTTCCTCCTGGAGCATCATGGTTGCCCTGGATCCCTGCCCTTCCAATCCAGGTCCTGGCACCTCTGAGCATCCCTGGAGCTCTGGGTGGAGGCCATGCTTCCCCTGCCCTTCTAGTCCATGTCCTGGCACATCCAAGCATCCCCGAAGCTCCGAGTGGAGGCCGTGCTTCCTCTGACCTTCCAATCCATGTCCTGGCACCTCCGAGCATCCCCAGAGCTCTGGGTGGAGGGGAGGGAGGAAGCCATGTTTCCCCAGCACCATGCCTGCTGCGGGGGGGATGCACCCTCTTCCTCTCCTTTCTCCCAAGCTCATCTTTCTCCCAACCTGTCCTAGATCGTAACCAATCGACCCAGTTTTAAATGGGACCGGTGCTTTTGCGGCCCCGGTGAGACATCCTCCGTGCAAGGACGATACAACGCAGCGCTCTAGCCAGCCCCACGATGCGAAAGCGCTAATTAGACCATCGCCAGGTCTCGGGGCTCAGTGGAGTAGGACAATATCAGTGACGAGGAAATCATTGCACCTCTGTCACTCTCCTGGGGCCGCACTGAGGAGCAGAGCACTGTTGCCAAGGTCACTCAGCGAGAACCAGGGCGTCCCGGCTCCCAGCACGGCCCTCCGGGCTGGCCTTGTTACGTGGAAGGAGAAGCGATGCAAAGATGGGAGAGAGGACAGCAGGTCCCATGGCCACCAGGGAAACGCCAAACCAAAGGCCCAGCAGGCAGAGAGGGTGTGTGGCTCCATCAAGCCAGCAGGGCGATCAATGACAGTCCCTGTCCCACCAGGATGGTCCACCACGTGCCTGGCATGGTCAGCCCCACCATGCCATGCTGTCATCGCCTGATTCAGCATCCCGCATGGATCGAGCAGGGGGCTGGATCCCACCAGCAAGGGTGTCACCACCTTGCTCGCTCCCAAAAGCTCTCCAAGGGCAGCCAGATCTCGCTGCGTGGTCACGGGGGGGTGAGGTTAACTGGGGGAAGGCAGGAAACCTCCTCTGCTACCACCACTTAGCAGGTTGTGTGGATGCTCGAAGTGCAAGTAGAGGTGCTCTGATGACCTCGTGGGACTTGCCCCGTGCAGACACTCTGCCCACATCCCTGCCAGGGCCCCCCCTGAAAAACCAGGGGCGGGGAGCTGAACCCATGCAGCACCCAAAGGAAGCTCTTGGTGCACAGAGTCGCTTGGGTCACCCTCCCCAAATCCTTCCAGCGATACCAGCTCCGGGTCAGCGCTTTGGCCCACCAACACGCCACCTCTGCAGGCTCTTGGCCAACCTGCCGCCAGACCTGCCACCACACCAGCAAGGTGGCCGTGGGGACTCGGTCTGTACCCGCAACCGGCACAGTATGGCAAAGTGGGCAATGTGCGAGCCTCCACCCACCCCGGCTCTGCGTGGGTGCATCTGATCCTCCCCCTGCCCCCAGCCTGGCTCGGTGGGCCGCCTAATGCCCACCACAGCTTGCCTGGGCTCACCCATCTCAACTGAAGATCACCAAGCTGGTCCTATCCCTTCCCTCGCAGCAAGGTGTGTCTTCCGATACTGAGCATTTAGACTGGGATGGGATAGGGTAGAATAGGGCGGGATGGGATGGGATAGAAAGGGAAAGGAAAGGGGAAAGGGGAAAGGGGAAAGGGGAAAGGGGAAGGGGAAGGGGAAAGGGGAAGGGGAAGGGGAAAGGGGAAGGGGAAAGGGGAAGGGGAAAGGGGAAGGGGAAGGGGAAAGGGGAAGGGGAAAGGGGAAGGGGAAGGGGAAGGGGAAAGGGGAAGGGGAAGGGGAAGGGGAAGGGGAAAGGGAAAGGGGAAGGGGAAGGGGAAGGGGAGAGGAAAGGGGAGAGGAAAGGGGAGAGGAAAGGGGAGAGGAAAGGGGAGAGGAAAGGGGAGAGGAGAGGAGAGGAGAGGAGAGGAGAGGAGAGGAGAGGAGAGGAGAGGAGAGGAGAGGAGAGGAGAGGAGAGGAGAGGAGAGGAGAGGAGAGGAGAGGAGAGGAGAGGAGAGGGATATTTTCAGTTGGAAGGGACCTACAACAATCATCTAGTCCAACTGCCTGATCGCTTCAGGGCCGACCAAAAGTTAAAGCCTGTTATTAAGGGCATTGTCCACAGGCCTCCTAAACACTGCCAGGCTTGGGACATCGATTGTCTCTCCAGGAAGCCTGTTCCAGGGTTTGACCACCCTCTCGGTAAAGATTCGGGGTGCCTGGAGGCGCACTGACCCACACCACCACATTTCACTTACCTATGCCCCCCCCATCGCAAGGTAAAAGACCGTTCCCGGCCGCTGCCAGGATGGGGAGCAGCCGTGTCCCCCTGCAGCCATCAGGAGAGGGGACCGCAGCGAAGCGGGAGCCAAGAGGGCCGCCTGCCGCTCTCCTGCCCTCAGCCACACGCCTGCCCTGCCGGAGCGGGGATGTGGAGCTAAACATTCTCTCTGCCAAGGCTGGGGCTGGCACACCGCGCCGGCTATTCTAGGTCACGGGGAGCTCGCTCGGCGCAGACCAGCTTTGCAAACAAAAGGAAGGGCAGGCTCGGCACCCCAGTGCCCGCAGCAGCCCCCCTGCCTGCCTGCCCCCCAAACACCCATCCATCCGGATGATGCCCACCGGCAGGCAGGGGTTAACCTTCCCGGCGTGGATAGGGATACTCCTGGAGCCAGGCCACCAGAGGAGGCTTCCCGGCAGTCCCCGCCTGGGCTGGGAAGCTGGGTGCTGGCGCAGGCAGGAGTCCCCGAGCAGCAAAGCACCCTGTCTGAGCACCAGCAGGCATCATCCAGCGCCTCCCAGCACAGCATCGCACCGTGGCGGAGCTTGGTGACCCAGGACCACCCTAAGCACATTCTGTTCACTCTGGCAGCTTCAGCTGTGCCAGCTGCTTGCATCTGCCTGCTGCCACGCAGAGGAAGGTCTGAGCGATTGGCGGACCCTCTGCCCAAATTGCTCTTTTTGCTGCAGGCTGGGCCTGGAGCCGCCTCTTCCTCTCCCCTCTCTCCGGAGGGCAGGAGGCCAGCTTTTGGCTCCAGGCCTGCCTCCCCTCCACGGCTGCCCCGGAGCTGCTGCGTGCTCAGCATTCCTGCTCAGCGTCAGAGCAAGGCAGTAAGAGCAGGCCAGACCTTCAAACCTCCTAAATCTCGTGCCGACACGGCCACGGTGTGCTGAGCATGCTCGGAGCCCGGCCATCGTCCCCGAGAGCAGCCGAGGTGCCATCCCTGCTGCAGGCTTGGAGCTGAGCACCCCGGCATCCCGGCGCCGGGCTCCTTATCCCTCCAGGTGTACATTTTTGGGGAACACAACCTGGGAAAAAGCTAAAGGAGCCAGGGGTGGTGCCGGTGCAGCATGAGCAATGGGAGCCGCCGCTCCAGCTGACTCACCAGGGCCACGGCCTCGCTGGGGAACTGGCCAGCAGTGGGGAAAGGCTGTGCCAGCAGGTCCTCTGAGCCCTGCTGGAAACCCTTCCCCCGGCACGCTCGGGGCCAGCATGCGGCGTCTGCAGTCTGGGACCCAGCCCTGACCCAGCCCGTCCCTCTCCGTGGGGCAGAGCTGCCCATCCCGGCACTTTGCCTGCCCGTGGGGCTGGGAGAAGGGAGGCAGGACATCCCCGCAGCGGTGCTGGGTGCCCGTCGGCTCTCCCAGACTCCGTGGCTGCCAATGGCACCCCAGCCCGGGCGCTGCAGCAAAGCCAGAACATCCAGACTGCAACTGCATCAGCTTCAGCCCCAGCGTGGGCCAAGGAGGGCAAGGAGCTGCAGAAGGGCACCAGGGGCTAGTCCAGGCTCTCCGGCCACCAGCCAGCTGTCCTTTCTCCTAACTCCACCCCAGGAAGGTGGCAGGCAGCATCTCCAACCCCGACCCAGGCTCAGCCCTGGGGGGCCTGAACATCCCCTGGGACCACATCACCCCCTGCAATCAGCCAGCCATCCCCGCCTCGGCACGGCAGGAACCACCTCACGCACACCCCGAAGGAATCACTCCAAAAGTATTCATGATTCACAAGATTCCCGCAGCCCCTCGGGAACCGTCCGACACTGGGCAGGAAAGCTGAGGTCATGGGCAAGCCCCGGGGCCAGCCCAGCTCGGTGCACAGGAGAGGCTGGCACGGCTGGACCACGGTGCGGCATCGGCAGCCTGGGGATTCGGCATCGCGCCGGGTGAAGCTCAGCCCATGGGCTGCGGCAGGAATACCTTACCCCGAAGCTGGCCCGGGCCAGGCACGCTGGTGCCGTAGGGGATGCAAGAGGACAAGGCAATTCAGAGCACGAGGTGCTTCGGCAGGGCTGAATTTGCAAATTTGGCAGGGCCGTTTGCAAATGTATGCAAATACGGTCCTCGCCGAGCAGTGCAGGGGACCCCACGCGTACCCTGATCCGCTCCACAGGCGCCGCTGAGGTGGGGACCCCGTCCCCTCCTGAGCAACACCCACTGCACCCAAAACCAGAGAGCGGGACCCTGCAGGGGCAGCCAGGGGCACCCCCGCTGGTCCCCCGGAGCGAGAAAGCACTCCCTGCAGCAAGCACCAGCCTCCAGCCACCGATCCCTCCCCTCCAGAGGAAACAACAAAGAAAATGCAGGGACAGGGATTAAGGAAATGAAACCGGCTGCGCTGGGTAAGCAAGGCTAGGAAGTGGCTGTCATCATCTCCTGTCCCAGAGCAGATCCACATGCAAGGCACATATAAACCCAAGGGGAAGTCACGTGCTGGAGAACGTGTCGGACAACCGAGAGGTTTCCAAGCCATCCCTGCTCCTGGGAGCAGAACCCAGTGAGCCTCCCTACTCCCGATCCTGGCACTTCCATCCTCACTCAATCCCTGGGGAAGAGAAGACACAGGGAGACCTCCTGACACCATGAGCTGCGCTCTGCTCCTGAAGCTGGCACCACCAGATGGCATCTCAGGAGCTTTGCCCCTCATCCTGCATCTCTTCCGCCTGTCCCGAGCAGCTGGTCCAAAGTGGTCCCCGCTGGGAAGGGTGTCCCCGGAGGAAAGCGGTGGCAGCTAAACAGGCAGAACAGGGGTAAAACTGGTTGCCTAAAGCTACTGGTGGGGCAGGGGTAGCAGAGGGGGGCTTCATGCCCATAGCACGGATCCTGCCACATCCTCCCCACCCAAGTGATGCTCCCCTGAGCCTTAGGACGGGGAAGGAGCGGACCGATCCTGGCTCTCCACAGGTCAAGCCCCCTCTCACATGCCTCTAGCACATGTGTCAATGCCACCAGTCCCGAGCTGTGGCTCCAGCCAGTCTCTCCTGTCTCTGTCACATGCCCTGGCGCCCCCGGGCCAGCTCTGTTTACATGTGCGAGGCTCATATTCTCCTGCCGGGGATGAGTCAGGCTTCCCTCTGACACCCCGCCGGGGCGGCAGTGTCGGGGCCCCGGTGCTGCGTCACCCAGTTGGCGTTTGCCTCCCGACCAGCACAAGGCTGGCGAATGGCTGGAAAGGGCTCGCGGCAGCTTTCCATCCCGCTCGGAGCCATCTGCAGCCGCACGGAAGGCGCTGGAGGCTGGAGCTCGCTGCCAGGAAGCTCTCCTTGGCTTAGCTCCACCGGGCCAGCTTCCTTCCCCTCCACCCCATAGGCACGTCACGGCTCAGCGCGGGGCGGGGGGGGTCAAGCCCTGAGTAAGTCCCCTCCAGAGGGTCTAGCGCGGGTGGGATGGCCAGGGCGCTGCTGAGGAACACCCACGCCTGCGAAACCTTGGGGTGCTGGGGTGTCTCCCGGGGTGCCAGCTCACAGGAGAAGGTGGGGGGTGTCCTCTGGATTTGGGACCACCAGGGGCAGAGGCTGGGGCTGGAAGGAGACGCCAGCCCTCTTTCTGCCTGCGCGTCGCCCGCAGATGCTGAGCGTGGACTCGTGGGGTGGCCGGACGGCTGCCAGCCCCACGCCACCACCCTGCCCGTGCACAGGAGTCTCCCCAGTGGGAACCAGCGGTCTGTCCCCTCGAGGGGGTCCCCAGCCGAGCCACAGTGAGGGCAGCATCCCTGGCCCTTCTCCAGGAGAGGGCAGACCCCCCACAGCCCCAGCGCAGCCCAGTCCCCCTGCCCTTCCATTGCTCCCAGCCCTTGCCCCCTGCTCCTTCTTCCCCACGTATCCCAGAGGCAGGAGAGCTCTCCCTCTCCGGTGAGAGGCCTTTTCCCTTTGTTTCCAACTTTCCCAGGGTGGGAAAAGAGCCTCAAGGCTCCTTTTCAGATCGCCCCCCATCTGTGTCCCCCTCGCTGTGCCCAGGGCTGGAAGCAGGCTGGCTCCGCGCGAGCACAATAACAAGAAGTGTGTTGGAGCCGTTGGGAAGCAGCGATGTTCCCGGATGGTATGCAACCCTGACAGCACTGGCTCTGCTTTAAAGGGTAACTTTATCCTGTAATAATAAACAAGAGGAGCCAAGTTCCTCCCCAGCGTCACTTCCCTGGCTCCGAGGAGAGGGACACTGGGGAGAGAGCTCATCAAAACGAGCTCAGATCCTTGTCCTTGCCATCGCTGGGGCTCAGTCCTCTCCCTAGAGCCAACAAGGGGGGAAGGATGCTCCAAGGAAGCAGGGCTGGGACATCCTGGCCATGGCACTCTGCGTCCCCAGGAAAGGCTGGAACACAAACCACGTGGCTGGAGAGGGTGGGATGGGTACCTGCTGCTCTCCAGGGATGTCCCTGCAGTCCCTGTGCCACTCGCTGGCTTTGCACAGATGCATTTGGGTGGTGACATGCCGGGGCCCGAGGGATACAGCGAGGGTTGTGCAGCGGGGACGACCCCTCCAGTGAGCCCCATCCTGCTCCGGGGCTGAGCCTGCAAGCAGCAGCACAGCTCCCCCCCCCCGTGCCCTTGGCATACCCTGGGCAGCTTAACCCCATCCGCCGTCCCTGCAGCATCCCCACGCACGCTCACAGCACCCGACAGGCATGCCGGGCGGCTCGGCGTGGTGCCAGCTCCGGGTGCAGCCTCCCAGGAACTCGTTCTGCAACAGCTGGAAATTCAGGCCCAGCCGGTGACAGGGGACGGGCAGGGAGAGGCTGACTTGCACCAAACCCCCGGCAGGACCCTTCAAAGCGGGACTGGGTTGAGGACCCGCTCTGGCACCCTTTTGGGGGCGAAGGCGTGGGCAGGAGCCCCGCCGTGGGAGGGAGGGAGGGTGAGCACCTCTCTGCAACCCACGGGTGCACACTCCCGTGCTGGGTCCAGGTGACAGCACAGCTTGCACAAACAGGTGGCATCAGGTTTTTTTGGAAGATCCACACGTGTGGCTGTGCCAGGGTCCCAGGGCAAGGAGCAGGCTGGCCCAGGAGAACGGCTTGGTTTATGCCAGGGGGGATGTGATGGGCACATCAACATCTGCGGCATATTTGCAAGACAGCGTGGAGCAACCTGCATCACGCTGGCAGGCTCAGTGGCTGGGTGACCTACCTCTGCTCCTGCATGGACACTGATGCTTGGGAAAGGTGTCCCGCGGTGGTCACCACCAGGGAGGACACGGCCCCAGCCTGTGCTAACAGGACATTAAGGTCCCCTCCCTGCCAGACAAGTAGGAGGAGGACAATTTGGCTGAGCTCAGTTGCATGAGAAGATGATCTGGAGAAGGTTGCAGAGATGTCAGTCCGATTTCCACTTACCCAAGGAGCAGCAGGTAGCACCTCCGGAGACCCAGGGGTTCAATTAAACCCCGGCTTGTCAAACGAAGCTGGTGAAGTGCTGCAATTTTCTTCCCCAAGATAGATTTCCTCCAAACTGTTTATTAGGTATTTGGGTTAAATCTGTGCAAAGCTGGTAAAGCTGCCACCTCCATGCTGCCTCCCCCAGCAGGTCGGGGGTCGGTACTTCCAGAAGGAAGCACCAGGCGGGATCCGACCAGCTAAAAGGGGGAAGAGAGAGCAAGGAGGGAATCATCGGCACCTGAAGCCTTCAGGACCTTCTCTCCACACTGAGGGATGACAATGCCAGTGTCCACCCTTTGCAAGGGTGGCTGTGGGAGACAACATGGCTCGGGGGAGACCTGCCAGGGGGGTGCTGCTGGTCCCCAAGGAGGTAAAACCTGCGGGAAGCTCCCAGTACCCAACCGTCCTCCCAGGGCAGCCGTGGAGCCTTCCCGGCTCTGGCCAACGGGAGCGGGGAGCAGCAGGCCAGGAAGCAGCGGGTTAAAAGCTCGAGGTGGGACTTGGTGAGCTGCTTCCTCCCCCGCTAACAATAATACAGCAGAGGGAGAAGGGATGCCCGGGGCTCTGCAGGGCCAGATAGCGATGGAACAACCCCGGCCCCACAGCTGCGGTGTGCCAGAGGAAGCCTCGGCATGTTATCTGCTGGCCCCACTCGGCTTCCTTGGCAGCCCTTGTGCTGCAGCGACCGGGATGCGCTTCCTTCCGAGCTGCGTTTCTCATGCGCCCAAGCTGGGTCCCAGTACTTTGATGGCAGCCCTGGGCCCCCAGCACCCTCCTGGCATTGGCACCCCCAAAAGAGCTGCAGGTCCTCACACCGTCCAGCCTTCCCGGCATCAGCCTATCTCACCGCTGGTGGCCCTGGGAATGGTCACCCCGGGGGCTCCGAGCCACAGGACCGCAGTGCCACCCGGCATGGAGATGTCCCCACCGTCATCAACACCGCAACCCCCCACGCCATGGAGAGTGCCCGCACCTTGGCAGAACGAAGAGCTGTTTTGGCTGGAAGAAGGCTCCTGCCGAGGGGATCTCCAAGTCCTGGCTGAGGTCCCTGCAGTTCTGCTCCTGGTCTTTCCCTGGCCAGCCAAGTTCTGCTGCACCTGGAGCCGCTGTGACTGGCCGCCCTGGCCACTCCGGCTGGTGTCCCAGCGCTTCCTCGTGTGCCGGCTGTTTGTGACCTGCCTCCTGCTCCACCTCCGCATCTGTGTCACAGGAGCAGCCCTTTTCCGTTCCTGGTCTCCTCTTTTGGCTCTCGCCCCCTGGAGCAGGGCTTTGCCTTCCGCGGGGGCTCTGCCTGCGGCTGTTTGTCCCACTTGGGGGGCATGGGAGATTGCCTCTCAAAATGGGTCTTGCCCTGGTCCTGGCAAGTCCTGGCAAGGACTCCCCGTGTCCTCCCCACTCCTGTTCTGACCCACAGACCTGCCCGACCCAAGCTCCTGATGCAACAAGTCCTCCTCAGTGTTTACTGGTCTGAAAGAAGGCAGCTGGTGAAAGACCCTGGAAAATATGTGCCCTTCCCACCACTGAAGTCAATCGCAAGGGCCTGGAGAGCTGCCAGGCTCCCCAGAGCAGAGGTGCGTTTGCCCGCAGATGCTACCATGGCTCCACGGGGGCTGGTGGAGGCCGTCTGAGCTGCTCTGAGTGACAACCTCCCCGCCTGGTCCCTGGGAAGTCCCCAGCCGTGTTTCCGTGCCCTTGTGCAGCCCCTGCGTAAAGGGTTCCTGAGGGGTTGCCCAGATTTCCCTACCGCTGGTCCCAGCAGCCCCCTGCGGCAACGTGCTGGTCCAGTTGGCTCCTGTCCCCCAGCTTCAGGATAGAGATAGATCAGCCGCTAAAAGCAGACGGCTCCTTCATCATCCTTGCTCTGTCCCGGCTTGCCCCTGCCCCCAAGGAGCTGCTAGACGGCCAGGTGGATCTGGCATCTCAAGTGTCTCCTGGGACACCGTGCTGTGAAAGGACACAGGGCATGGTGCTCAGGGCTGCGCGTTGCCATCGCGGTGGGCAGGGCGGACGCTGAGGTCTGACACTGCCCAGAGCCAGGAGATAAGCCTGACACAAAGGGCAAAGCCAGCAAAAGGGAGTAAGCGAGGCAGGAAACATCAGGCAGGAGAGGAAACGGGGAGATAATCAGCTGCAGGAGCACAAACACTCGGAACACGTGCAAAGGAAAAGCTGACACCACTTGGCAAGCATTTGGGCGGAGAGACCTGCAGTCTGGCCCCTCACTGAGGCTTCTTGAGGAACACCTGCCCTGGAGCACCTTAAGGTGCCTGGGCATCCCTGGCCTCCAAGTTACCATGGCTGACAGGGTCACTGGCAGCTCAACTCCAGCATCTGCTCCCTGGGATGAGGCTTTTCTCGGTGAGTGGAAGGATGGGCTCCTGGGGAGCAGTTGACCTCGCCTGTGATGGCAAAGCACTCACCAAGGGTGATTCCCAGTTGAAGAGGTCCAAGCTGGGTCGTCCTGTGCCAGTCTCCTGTTGGCTTGAAAAACGGGATCGCCTGACCTGCTGCCACTTGGCGCTGCAATTAGCCTGCTGTCCCGGCACCCGAAGGGAAGACCGGGCTTCCTATGGGCTGATGTTCACGGTGCTTCAACGTCCAGCGGCCCCTTGAGGTTTGTTCTCATCCCCAGCAGCTGGGCTTCTAGTAATGCCAGGGTGGACTTCACCTGCAGAGCTTCCAGTTCCTCCTCCCACCACCTTTGGTACACCCAGGGCACACAGGGCCACCCGCATCCCTGGTGACCTGTGATGTCCTACTTCCCAGGGGAGCAGAGAGAGATGCTCACAGATTTATCAGCCCCCCGAGCTCAGCCAAAAACCCTGCTGCCACAGCAGGTGGGCAACCATCCTGTGTCACCAGCGCCGCAGACCATCAGCCAAGCTGATGGAGCATGTCCCAGCTTTCAGCAGTCCCATTTGTCCTCATGTCCCCAGGGCACCATCTGCATCCATCTCACGGGGCTGGCAGTGATGGGGGGTGGTATAAGCTGCCCACAAACAGCTGTGGGACTCCTGGCACAGCTCATCTCCCAGGATCCCGCACGTGGCATGGGGCAGAAGGGAGAAACATGGAGAGAGATGAGGATGGAGCCAGACCACGGTGACTGGCGGGCTGCAGCTGGTTTGTGTGGAACAACTGGGGCAGGAGAACCTCTGTCAAGGGGCAGGGGGCGCGCTCGGTGGAGGCTTGGCCATGTCCGAGCCAGGGCTGGGCTAAGCACAGCCGTAGAGCTGCAGGATCAGGCCCTTCACCCATGCTCCTGCCCCTCAGCCATTCCTCACAGGGATTTCTCTCCTCCTGCTGCCATCGCAGCGCTGACAAATGCCCGGGGAGGTGCCCAGGTGGGCACCGACTCCTCCGGCCACAGATGAGAGCTGGGAAAGAAAAGAGCGAAGACAAGCGAGCATTTGCGTGGGAAATCAGGTGGCTGGGAAGAGCCCAGATGGTTCAGAGCTTCCCCGGGGATGGAGCTTCCCCTGAGGATGCAGCAGAAAGCTGAAGACGGCATCTCCCTGCCAGGGAGCACCCATGGAGCAGTGGGTGCCTGGCGTGGGTACGGTTCCCTGCAGCCTCCCGAGGGCCTCGGAAAGCAGAGCACGGGCTCAGAAAAGCACATGTCAGCCTGGGCACAGGGAAGAGAGCGAGCTCCAAAGAACCTGGGGGCTTGACACAGCCAGGAAGGGGTTGGCATTAGCCCTTAGGCCAGGGATGGCACAGCAGAGCCCCAGCTCCAGGACAGAAGTGGGACCCGGGTGTCCCAGCTCCTGCAACTGCTCCAGAAAGTACCTGCCCATCCACTACACAAAGTGCCTGTGGAGTAAGGGACTCCCTCTCCATCTGGGGATGCTCCCAGCACTCCTGAATTTCACAGGGGCATCTCGCCTCTCCTCCTGTCCCTGCCTGGGCACCTGGGCTGCTTGGGACCCCCAAAAAGGGGGTACAAGGAGCCAGGGGTCCAAGCTCTGGCAGCGCTGCTACCTCCAGCCACGGCCACTCTGTCCCCAAGCCCAGGCTGGCACCCAGGCTGCAGATGGTCCCTGCTGTCCCCTTTTTCACAGCCTCTTGAAAGTCTCAGCTGCCAAAATGCCACTGGTTTGGGAGGAAAAAAACCTCACTGGTCCTGTGACTCACCGGGCTGCGGGTGCCAGGGCTTGTTGGAGCTTGTCAGGGCACAGCTCGCCTCGGCGGGGCAGAGACGTGGCTCCAGCCCAGTAGACTGCCCCGATGCTCTGTCTGCTTGGGGGGTGAAGCCTGGGGCTGGGGGGACGGTGGCATTCATGCTCCTGGCTGGGAAAGGGGGGGGCGGCTCCTGTGGGGAGCGGTGCAGGGCCTCAAGATTCCCAGCAAAGCCGGTGCTTCCAGGCAAGCCCGCGGTCTGGGGGAGAGGTCTGACCCCAGAAAAGGCCAGACCCAGAGGGACAGAGGTGCTACAGCAGATCCTCCAGGTGAGAAAGAGGAGGTGGTGGCCTCTGAGGCAAGGAGCGCTGGCTTTGCCTCTCCTGCAAGCCAGGTTGCTCTGCCCACCTGAGACTAGGCTTGGTTTTGAAGGAGCCTCATCTCCCCCCATATCCCCCCAAGGAGAAGCTCTTTCCAGATGGGGCAGAACCCTGCTGAGAAAACCCAGCACCAGCCCAAAGTCTTTTTCCTTGGGGATGTTACCACCTTCTGGGCAAATTCATGCAGCCCAGGGCTGCCTGGCCCATCCTATTAAGGTTCTCAGCCTCTCCATCCCGCAGAGATTCCCGTGCTGTGCTCCCCCATGGGACCAGGTTTCCCCCACCCCGGGGTACCGTGCCCAGTTGGGGCTCCACTGGGAAGGGCTGGCCTGGGATTGCAGAACTGGACTGTGGTGCTACTGCTCCTCCCATTCCAGCCCCGAGGCTGCTCCCAAGGACACTGTGTCCTGCACAAAGCCCCCCTGAGAGGTCTCCAGCAAAGACACTGTGCTTTGGGTGGAAGCACAGCAGAGACCAGGCAGACCTGGGCACACTCCGTGGCCAGGGAGGCCAGCAGGGCTTTGAGCTGGTTACGTGCCCCCTGGGACCCCCCTTTGGCTCAGAATCACAGAGTGGTGGGGTTGGAAGGGACCTCTGGAGATCATCCCATCCAACCCCCTGCCAGAGCAGGGTCACCCACAGCAGGTGGCACAGGAACGCGTCCAGGTGGGTTTGGAATGTCTCCAGAGACGGAGACTCCACCACCTCTCTGGGCAGCCTGTGCCAGGGCTCTGCCACCCTCAAAGCAAAGAAGTTCCTCCTCACGTTTAGGTGGAACTTCCTATGGTCAAGTTTGTGCCTGTTACCCCTTGTCCTGTCGCTGGGCACCACTGAGAAGAGCCTGGCCCCATCCTCCTGACACCCACCCTTTAAGTGTTTATAAGTGTTGATAAGATCCCCCCTCAGTCGTCTTTTTTCCAGACTGAACAGCCCCAGATCCCTCAGCCTTTCTTCATCAGAGAGGTGTTCCAGTCCCCTCATCAGCCGAAGGCAAGGCAGGCAGACTGCTATAGTCATAGAATAGTTCGAGTTGGAAGGGACCTTTAAAGGCCATCTAGACCAACCCCTCTTCCAGGAGCAGGGACATCTTCAACTAGATCCGGTTGCTCAGAGCCCTGTCCAACCTGAGCCCTGGAATGTTTCCAGGGATGGGGCATCGACCACCTCTCCGGGCAACGTGGGCCAGGGTCTCACCACCCTCATTGTGAAAAATGTCTTCCTTCTATCTAGTCTGAATCTCCCCTCTTTCAGTTTAAACCCATCACCCCTTGTCCTATCGCAACAGGCCCCGCCAAAGTTAGTCCCCATCTCTCCTGTAGGCCCCCTTTAAGCACTGAACTTATTTTTTTTTGTAGAGGCTGGCTCCAGGCCAAGGTAGAGACAGTCTCAGCAGGGGCACTGCAGCCGGGAGAAGGCACAGGTACTAATTGACTTTATTTATTAGCAACGCGAAGGCAGGGATCACAGGCTGCCCTGCACACCCGCTGGAGTCCCAGGTAGGTCCTTTGCAGACCACAGAGGGCTTGAGCATCCCAGCGCTCCAGGGCACCCGGAGAGTCCCCTAGCACCGTGGGGTCCCTCGCAGGGACAGAGAGCCATCACCAAGGAATAGCTTTACCTTCCCAGTTGAGCAGGGTCCCGCTGTGTTTCTCGGAGAGGATCGGCAGTACAGATAGCAGCCCCCGCACGCTTGTGTCCACCGTTAGGTCAGCCTGCAATGGGAACAAGTGAGGAGCAGAATCCAGACCCCACCGTCATTCCCAGCCACCCACCGGCACCCGCTCGGCTCCTGCGTGCCAGCGGCAAGGCTCCTTCCACCCAGACCATGTACAGAGCCATGGGAGGCGGGATGGGAGCGTTACACGGGAGGATGGTTGGGTATCTGCGTGCTTGCTGATGCCTTGGATGGAGGTGGCTTGGGTTGGGAAGCCAGGGCTACGGGCTTAAACCACGTAAAACACCCCTGCTGCAAGCGGGATGCTACGTGCAGCCTTCTCAAAACTCCAGGGTCGCAGGGACCAGCCCCATCCCAAAACAGGGATCCTGCAGAGTGCGTAGAGACCTCATGGACCTGCAGCTCTTCGAGGAGGGGGCTGCAGGGTGGGATGGTGCTGTTCCTCTCCTCCCTGCTCTGTCAGATTCAGGTTCTCTGCACATCTCCGGGCTGCCCAAAGCCTTTTTCCCCCCGAACAGTCCCCTGCCCACCCTGGTGCTGATGCTATTTCCCGGGCAGCACCCACGTGTTCTGCAGCGGCCCAGCACAGGCATGGGCAACTTGCAGCCTGAGAGACAACGCATTCTCGCATGGATCCCTCCTCCCGAGAGCCATCCCGGCCACCTGAGGCACCTCCCGTGCCACTGCCAAGTTCACAGGCTTGGGTTCCACCCATGGTTCTCCCCGCCTCGACCTGCTCAGCCGAAACCCACCTCCTGGCTGCCCATGTCGGTTTTCACCCAGCCAGGATGAAGCGCCACGCAGAGGATCCCGGCTTCCCCGTAGGTCAGAGCCTGGCACTTGGTGAGCATGTTGAGGGCAGCCTGGGGGAGGAAGGAAGCATCAGCCATGGGCAGCAGAATGCTCCACACACTCATGGCGAGGGAGAAAAAGCAATGCCAGGTCTTCAAGAGATAGTGCGTGTCTGCCTTAGGTGGGCAGCAGCTGGGCATGGAGATGCCCGGGGAGCTCCGGCGGTGATCAGCACAGGTAAATCCCTCCATCTCACGGAACAGCTCTGTCTCCCACTGAGCTCAGGAGCACGGGCAGGTCCCCGGTCTCCATACCTTGCTGCAGCGGTAGGAGATGACAGGCTTGAAGAAGGACTCAGGAGTTTTCTCGATGGACCCCATGATGGTGGAGATGTTGATGATGGCTGCCTTGCTGCAACTCAGTCCCTTTTCCGTGCTCTCCCGGGCAGCCTTCTTCAACAGGGGCAGGAACGCCTGGGGAGAAGCAACCTTGTGGGACGCCTGTGCCTCGAGCCAGCCCCACTTATGGCAACTGCAACAGGGAGGAGGATGAGGAGGAACAGCAGGAGGCCAAGAGAGCCCGGGTGTTTTGCCGCAGTGGCCCTGCCTGCTCCCAGTTAGCCCAGCACAACGTAATGGGGCTACAAAGGGCCTGGGCTGGGAGCGCAGCTCTAGCACTGCCCCCTCCCTCCTGCAGCCCTGGGAAACTTGGCAAAGCCCTCTGAGATCTCCGTTGTGACCACGGACACCCCGGGCTACCCTCAAGCAGGGCTAAATTCTCTCTCCATGGTGAGCTCCATCCCCAGATCTTCATCCGTACCTGGGCCATCAGCATTGGCCCCACCGCATTGGTCTTGTACATCCTTATCATCTCTTCAGCATCTACCGTCTCCAGCGATGCCGTCGGGGTGTAGATGCCAGCATTGTTTATCAGCAGGTTCAAGCCTGTGCCGTTCAGCTTCCCCTCCACGATCTTCACTGCATCCGTAATAGCTGAGGGATTCGCAACATCTGCAGTGGAAGAGAAGTTTGAGAGCCATGGGGTCCACCCGGGGGACCTGGGGAGAAGAGGGAGGTGAAGATGCTGAGGAACAGCTACGCATCCCGACCTGCGTGGCCTTCCATCTGTGGGCACCAGATGGTGCTGCGCAACCAGCTCAGAGCACCTCGGCTCCCAGCAAGTCCCAGCTCATCTCAAAACCGCCTCCTTTGCCATCCACAGGGTGCCCCACTACCAGCAGCGGAAGGACGCTGCCCTGGGGCAGCCCACCAGGCAAAGCCACTCTGGGGACAGCCCCGTGTGGCAAAGTGCTGCTCTGACTCCCATGCTGTGTCAGGCACCAGTAGTCGTGGCCCCCTCTCAGTGGACAAAGTCCATCCCTGAGGAAGCTCTGGAGAACCCAGGGCGGTTTTGGAGGGGGATAGTCCCATGGGGGCTGTGCTGGGACCTGCTGGGGGATGGCTCTGCAAGGTCCTACAGCTCCTGCCCCGGCTCTGGGATGACCACACAGCATTTCCACAGGAGCTGCCTTCCAGGAGGAGCCCTCCCAGTCATGCCTGGGACTTGGGATGAAGGCAGCTCAGCTGCATAGCACAGCAAGGACACGGCCGGTTGGCTGCAGGAGCTGGACCCTGCCCAGGATGGGTCTCAAGAACCTCCTGGTCCTGTGGCCATGGGGCAAGGGGACTCCTGGGAACAGGGTACTGGGGCTGAGACAGGTCTGGAGAAACTTGAAGGGGTTCTGAAGAACTGGATCCCCCTGTAGAGCCTGAAGGCAGGGAGGGAGGGAAGAAGAAACGGGGCAAGTATGGCCGGCAGCCACAAATTTACCAGCTCGCCAGCAGAGCGCACCTACCCAGCTTCACGAGAACCAGGTTTGGGTGTTTGGATGCCAGATCTCTCAGCTCCTACAAAAAAAGAGACATGGAAACAATCAGCACGAGGCAGAGGTGATGCCGAGCATGACCCCGGGGCACCAGCCATGGTCCACTCTGAGGGAAACATCTTCCAGATGTTCCTCAGCATTTTTGAATGGCTGGACTGGGGACCCGCCTAAGGCACTCGGGCTTCTTCCACAAAGCTCCACAAAGCGACGTGAACGTGTTCAGAGTGCGATATGGCCGCAACTGCAAGATACTACAGCCACTCTCCCAAAGGCTGCTGGGCCTCCATACACAACCCAGCCAGAGCCACAGCGACGGATGACAGCAAACTATTAAGGACCAGCTCACCCAGAAATGATGCCAGCTGGCTGGGAACATGGCCAGAAGTGTCTCCCAGAAGCTGCTGGAAGGGTAACGGAGTGATGGCCGTGAGTGCCAACATCAGACTTGACGTTTGGGGAAAAGACATCTGGATCCAAACAGCCCAGTCCCAGGATCCACTCTACTCTGGACACTGTGTCGCATCCTCTCAAGTGAAATGAACCACTCTGCACATTTTTATTGATTATTTTCACCAAACACAGAGGATTCAGAAGCTCTTTCCAAACAGGAACCGTTCAGCTTTACTAGCAGCTCTTTGGTCTCAGCCTTCTCCAACTAAAGCAAGTTTTAGACAACAGAAACTAAACCACCGTGTTCAGCGTGTCCAAAATGATTGTTTTCAGATCTAAAAACCTCTGAGAAACAAGCCCACAGAGAATGCTACAGGAGAAATGCAAATCGGTGACTTCTTGTGAGGGGACCCGTCCTACCAACATGGAGCGGGAGAGCTGCTGGCACTGGCTGTGGTCCACCTTCAGTTACCTCTGAGCTTCCCCACCAGGCCCTGTGTTCCCACATTACCCCTGGGCACAGGAAAAGATGGAAAATCCATCTAAATGGTTTGCGATGGCCAACAGGTGTTTCTCCTCCCCTGTTTTGCCCTGCTGCTGGCCTCTGCAACCTTGCACCATCCCAACATGAGTCCATCCCAACACCTGACCCGGGAACAAAGGGGCAGGAGGAGGAATGTGGCACCAGCCTGATGGAGGGTCACTCTGCCCTTGGTCTCCTGTGTTCATGAACTTCAGCAGCAACACCCTGAAGACACTGCCCTCACCCTACCACAGCTGGAAAAGGCTTCGAGAAGCATCCCACAGTTGACAGCGATGAGCATGGACCACCCTGGGGGGAAAATGTCTCCAGTCCAGCCTTGTAAAAGAGGATCAGAGATCCTCTGACCTCACCATTGCCCCAGTCCAGCAAGCTGGGGCAGGGGGAAGAACACAGCAAAAATAAGAGACCCGAGCTAGTCTTAACCCATCCAGCTCGGGCACCGGCAGCAGGAGGGGCTGGGCACCCCTGGGCTGGTGTCCCAGTGGATTCTCACTGCACCGGGATCACTCCCGAGCCAGAATAACGCTGGCAGAGAGCACACGAAAAGCATCTCAAGGACTTTCTAAGGCACGGTCCCTGCACACGGCCAAGCTGCGAGAAGATGCAGGAAAGAAACCTGCCAGAGACAGGATGTATCAGAGCACAAGCGTCTCCCCGCTGGTATTTCAGTGCAGAGGAAAACCAAAACTGGACCTACAGAAAGGTGGAAGCACGGGCGACGTTTCGTTCCTGTGATCATCTCCTGCTAAAGCAACACGTGTGAATCTCTCCCATTTTCCTGAAGTGGAAAGCAGCGGAAGGAGGATCCCACAGCTCCACGGGCCACCAGTTAATGAACCCCCCAGATTTTGCAGAGACTGGGAACACGTCGCAGAGCTGCGTCGCTGCAATTCCCACCAGCTCAGCCAGACGCAACCACTGAGTCAAACCCTGCTCAGACCCAATGGTGTGTGAGCTGGTGCCCTGCTGGTGGCGCACAGGCGAAGGCCTGGCACTGGAGGGCCAGCTGGGGGGCAGCCAATGCAGCCTCAAAGAGCCCAGCAGCACAGATTTAAGAGTGGCAGCGCTTATTCTTCAAATCATAGAATGGCTAGAGTTAGAAGGGACCTTAAAGCCCAGCCAGTGCCACCCCCTGCCCCCTACACCTCCCACCAGCCCAGGTTGCTCCAAGCCCCGTCCAGCCTGGCCTTGAACCCCTCCAGGGATGGGGCAGCCACAGCTTCTCTGGGCAACCTGGGCCAGGGGCTCACCACCCTCACAGCAAACAATTTCTTCCTGAGAGCTCGGCTAAATCTCTCTTTCATTTTAAAACTGTTCCCCCTCGTGCCATGGCTCCCCTCCCTGCTCCAGAGTCCCTCCCCAGCTTTCCTGGAGCCCCTTTAGGGACTGGAAGGTCTCCCCGGAGCCTTCTCTTCTCCAGGCTGAACCCCCCCAGCTCTCTCAGCCTGTCCTCCCAGCAGAGGGGCTCCAGCCCTCCCAGCATCTCCGGGGCCTCCTCTGGCCCCGCTCCAACAGCTCCGTGTCCTTCTGCTGTTGGTGCCCCAGCGCTGGAGGCAGCACTGCAGGGGGGGTCTCACAGAGCGGAGCAGAGGGGCAAAATCCCCCCCACCTTGCCCTGCTGCCCACGCTGTTGGGGGGTTTCTGGGCTGCCAGCGCACGTTTTCAGGTCGTGTTGAGCTTCTCATCCACCGACACCCCCAAGTCCTTCTCGCCAGGGCTGCTCTCCAGCCATTCTCCGCCCAGCCTGGATTTGTGCCGGGGGTTGTCCCGACCCCCTGCAGGACCTTGCCCTTGCCCCGGGCACTTCACCCGCCGCAGAGCCACCCTTCAGGGCACTTCCACGCCAGGCGGGACACACACAACATTCCCCGCGACCACAACATTCTTGTCCCGCCGACGAAGCAAACCCGGCGCGTTATTTATGGCACCTGCCCGCACCCCGGGGTGCTGCCGAGCCCCCCCCTCCCCGCCTCCGGCCCCGCACTGACCTGGGCCCGCGGCCCCTCGGGGTCCCGGCAGGTGGCGAAGATCCAGGCTGGCGGTCGCGGCGTCCCCAGCAGCTGTTTGACCAGCTCCAGCCCGATGCCGCGGTTGGAACCGGTCAGCAACACCGCCCGCGCCCGAACCGCCGCCATCGCCGCCCGCCCCCGGCGCCGCGGGGCGGGACCGACCCGGCACCGCCCCCCTCCCGGCTCCGGGCTGCCCGGGAGGGGGCTGTCCTAGACACCGGGAGGGGGGTGTGTGTGTGTGGGGGGGGGGTGTGTATGTATTTTTTGCTTCCCATCTGATATTCGGTGCAAACACACCGGCCGCGTCCCCGCCTGCCCCCGCGGTGGGGAGTGTCGGCTCCCGGAGCGATGCTCGGGGAGGGGCGGGGGGGGGAGGCTGGAGGGGACCCCCACCCCTTCCCCAAGGCTGGGGCGCAGGGGGGAAGGCTTACAGCATTCCTGGGGTCGTGTTTTCAGCAGCTTTGGCACAGCAATGCGATTTTCCCCCTAGATAGAGGAGGGGGCGGGGGAAAACCCTAAATCCCAACAATTTATCAGGGAGGTACCAAATCCTTCCCGGTTGTTTCTATTGTCTGCCCAGAAACGCGCCTGGTTTTGCGCTGTCTGTGATGGTCAGATGGGAGAAATCGGGATAAGTAGGCTGCAGTGTGGGGATGGACGTGGACCTGTTGGCCAGAGGAGGCCCCGGAGATGCTGGGAGGGCTGGAGCCCCTCTGCTGCGAGGACAGGCTGAGAGAGCTGGGGGGGTTCAGCCTGGAGAAGAGAAGGCTCCGGGGAGACCTTCCAGCCCCTGCCAGGCCCTAAAGGGGCTCCAGGAAAGCTGGGAAGGGACTCTGGAGTAGGGAGGGGAGCCATGGGACGAGGGGGAAGGGATTCAAACTGGAAGAGGGGAGAATTTAGATGAGATATTAGGAAAAAAAATTCACTGTGAGGGTGGTGAGCCCCTGGCCCAGGTTGCCCAGAGAAGCTGTGGCTGCCCCATCCCTGGATGGGTTCAAGGCCAGGCTGGACGGGGCTTGGAGCAACCTGGGCTGGTGGGAGGTGTCCCTGCCCAGGGCAGGGGGGTTGGAACTAGATGACCTTTAAGGTCCCTTCCAAATGACACCATTCTGCAATTCTATGGCGGTGTTTGTGGGGACTTTTCTTCTTGCCTTTGTTGATGAGTGTGACGTTCCTGGTGCAACAGCTGGATCAAAGGTGTTGAAAGGAGTAAAGCAAGGAAAAGGTTTAGTGGCCTCTGGGCATGGGAAAATGGAGCGTAAGGGGAAAGGGAAAAGAGAAAAGAGACCATCAGCATCAGCTGGAGGACATGTACCAGCTCTGGTACACGTTGGGTATGTTGTTAGGACTGCCAGGAAAGGTACATGGAGAAAGCACGGAGACAGAGGCTTTCCTTCAAAGTCTCTCTCTACTGGCATCTCTTTAACGCTAAGAGGTAGTGCAACAAGCTCTGGCTAAGTCCAGTCGTAACATCGGTTTCACTGGAACTGACTTCTTGTTGCAAGGAAGGAGAGACAAAAGCAAAGGTGATGGTGTTGATGTCTTAACTTTCAGCTCTTATATGGAAAACCAAATGCACAAATGACATTAAAATCCCATTATGGTGAGTGCGCGACCAGGAGCAAAACAGTGAAGTAATGACTGAGCAGTTCTGATTTCTGTGAGCACCATTATTTCTGTTACTTATTTTCGCCCTTGTCTCACAAACACTAGACAACACATCTCCGATACCACTAAATAAGTCAGAAAATAAATAACGATATCAATATGGTGATAGCATCAGGTGATTTGTGCTAACTTTATCCTGCTCCGCTGCAGCTCAACTCCATGGATGAACCTCCGCTCCCCCGTTTGCCTTGGGATATAAAAAAGCTTGGAGAACCTTTTAGTTTTGAACAACACTACAGAAATTGGAATTTGCTAGAAATAACGCTTCGATTATTCCAATAAATACTAAGCAGCAGGAAACATCCTTACAGCGTATATTTGGATTAAAGGTCCCATTCTTCTTTTTCTGCCTTGTTCAGTGCTCAGGCCATTAATTAGGTGACTTGTCAGCGCAAGTGCTGCTCCATCTGTTGCAAAGATTTTCAGATAAGGTAGGAAATAAGGACACAAACAGCCACGGTGGACCACACTGAGGAGCGGGGGTTTGGGCCACCTGTTTCCTGCAGGTCCCGCATCCTGGAGGCAAATTATATTAACGAGCTCTTCCCAGGTGCTTGTTCCAAAAAGCCTTGGAGACAGGGATCCCCCTGTGACCTGCCGCGTAGAAACAGTGAATGCGCGGCCCCAGCTGAAGTCAGCAGGAGCCTCTTCGGAATATAAATGTGAACTGTGAAAAAAGGGCAGGCTCCAAGCGTCTGTAACCGAATGCTTCCCAATGCGGACATTGCTTGACCCACTTTTGTGCTTCAGTTCCCCGCCTACAAAATAGGGGATTATAAATTTTTTTCGAACCTTGTTAGTTAAAACGTTGCGAGGCTTCCAGAAGGTACTAAAGAGAACTACAACCAGCAGCGTTGCGTATAAATAAACACTAGTGTTTTATTTTCTCTTGAACAAACAGGCCTTGGTAAATTCCTGCTGCCTGGTAAAGCCTGATTCTGGTATTACCAAATTTTGGAGCGCTTGAGCATATAAATACAAGCGTGTTTCACATGTGCGGCCCTCAGCCCCCTCTTAACCTTGGTGGGCACTCTCATCCTACTGTGATGGACGCGCTTGGCCCCCCTCAGCAGGGGTTCAAGGCTCTGCACTTGCAGTTGCTTCTCCCATTGTCCTCGATACCACTCGTCTCTGGGCGTTAGACCACATGGCGGTTGAGTCCAGGAGACTTCTCGAGCCGCGTGGGGGGAACTCCTGCAGGGACCATGGCTGTGTGGCCTCTGCAAGCCGAGGGCAGAGTAGGCAGGACCCACAACACCTTTGCCTTTGTCTCTCCTTCCTTGCAACAAGAAGTCAGTTCCTGTGAAACCGATGTTGTGACCGGACCTAGCCGGAGCTTGCTGCACTACCTCTCAGTGTTAAAGAGATGCCGGTAGACAGAGACTTTGCAGGAAAGCCTCTGTCTCCGTGCTTTCTCCATGTACCTTTCCTGACAGTCCTAAAATGGGACCAGTACCGTCCAACCTTACAAGAATTCCATGGTCAGTGGGCCAGTGTCTGTCTTTGGGCAACTGAATCAAGCTCTCATGGGCTCTGAAATTCAGTCCAGATGGGTTGCGCTCTGTCTATATTTGGACTATGAAAAGTACATTTGTCAGCATTTTTTAAACTGTCTGGTTGGAAGGGGAAGTAAAAACCTTGGTTGTCTGTCCTCCTCCTCTCATCCCACAGCCTGGTCAGCAGCAGGGCTTGAGCAGGCTTCCACCACCAGCTCAGCGGTGATGGGGATGGCTGTTCTGGGCAGGAGGCGGCTCTGCCCCTCCACCCTGCCTGAGTCCAGCAGCACTGAAGGAAAACCGGCTCCTCTGCACTCTCTGCCTCAAGTAGAGAGTCCCCCCCGATCCTGTTCTTCCCACTTCTCCATGGGTCTGGTGCACGAATGTGGTGAGTGAAGGTGTTTTCTGCGCTTTGTGCCTCTCTTGGCGTTGTGTTGGACTTCCGTCAGCACTAATCATCCAGCCCAACTTCCATCCAAGCCTCTGTGCCTCCTATTTCCAATGAGCTGGTTTGAGGTCTTCAGAACTCCTTTGCTTAGAGGAAACACCCATCTCAGGGGCTTTGGTGGAATTCTCTGGAGTCTGGACCAGAGAACCCACCATAAGCGTGGACGAGGAGCAATGCATTTACTCCCTGCTTGAGGTAGCCACAAGTGGAATCTACGGTTTCATACAATCATGGAATATGTTGGGTTGGAAGGGACCTCTAAAGGCCATCTAGTCCAACCCCCCTGCAGTGAGCAAGGACATCTTCAACTAGATCAGGTTGCTCAGAGCCTCATCCAGCCTGGCCTTGAATGTCTCCAGGGATGGGGCCTCCACCACCTCTCTGGCCAACCTGGGCCAGTGTCTCACCACCCTCAGTGTGAAGAACTTCTTCCTAACGGCTAATCTAAACCTGCCCTGCTCTAGGTTAAACCATTGCCCCTCGTCCTATGGCTACATGCCCTGGCAAACAGCCCCTCCCCAGCTTTCTTGTAGGCCCCCTTCAGGGACTGGAAGGGGCTGGAAGGTCTCCCCGGAGCCTTCTCTTCTCCAGGCTGAACCCCCCCAGCTCTCTCAGCCTGTCCTCACATCAGAGGTGCTCCAGCCCTCGGATCATCTTCATGGCCTCCTCTGGACCCACTCCAATAGGTCCATGTCCTTCTTGCGCTGAGGGCTCCAGAGCTGCACGCAGCACTCCAGGTGTTTCCCACAGATTCATCCGGATCTGAAGAGACCCAGCGGTTCCTGTAGCCGTCCTCTCCACTGGGCAAAGGCTGCTTGGAAACTTGCCTTAGACTTGGTTTCTTCTCATATTAAGACACCGTTAGTTTTGCCAGGGTCATGAGTGCTTTGCTTCTGCTTCACCTGCAGCTGGTGGTTTGGGTGCCTGGGCTCAAGGCCAGCTCTGAGATAACACAGCTGTAGCCTGGAACAGTCTGCCAGGAAAACACCAAAGCTATGAAAAAGGACCACGAGAAGCCTTACTTGAGACCTCCTCACCTCGCTCGGGAGGTTAGGCTCTCACCCTCACTGCCTACATGATCCCTTCACGGCAGGGTGTCACTAATCTTCTCCAGCCAAAAAGAAAATGAGTCACAACGGGGGAACAAGCCCTGCCCAGTTTCACATACAAGCAGTTGCAGGGCTGGGTGGGTCTCACCCTGCCCCAGGATTAGCGGCTCATTCATCGCTATCTATTACTTCTTCAGCAAGTGACTAGTATGCGACAGCCTGAAACAACCCTGAGTACACCATGGAGGAACTAGGCTTGATAAATAATAGGGAGTTTATTCTTATTTACACAGTAGATTAAATGTACCAAAGCTAATTGTGCCACACACCCATTCCCCTGGCCAGCAAAGAAAAGTGAGTTTCTCAAAGGCTTCTGGAAGCAGCGCTGCCGTTACCCTTTTTGCAAACATCTAGGCGAGCCTGAGCACACCTGAGCTTCCAGCAACTGATAGCGAAGGAGGCGTGACTGCGGCTCGGAAAACTGGCTCCGAGTCTTCCTGGTGTGGTGAGATGGAAAGCATCCATGGGTGAAATACGGCTGGCTGAGGGGTTGTGGGAGAGGGGTGTGCAACAAGGACCTCCACGCTCATCTTAAGGTTTAGACCATGCAAGAACGTTTCAGAGCAAAAGAACCACCTGAATCCCTTCTCGGGAGCTGGTCCAAGGTCCCTTCCAGAGGCTCGGGGACAGCAGCAGCACTTGGGAAGAGGCTGGGCGGTGAGCCAGGCAAAGCTGGTCACTTTTTCCTCCACCTCTTGGCACCAGGTTGGACTCTGACTCCTGGAGAAGCAGCGCTTGTTTAAACTCTAATGGTCATCGATGCAGCGTGGGGCCCCTGGGCAAAGTCAACATCATAAAGTTACGACTCCAAAACAGTGGAAGGCTATGAAAATGTGGTGACACAGGGAAAACAGGAGATTTAAAAGGTTAATTTTTTGTTTCTGATGCCATCTGGTTCTGAGGGACCACGGGGGTTTCTAACAGACCGTGGGTGATGGCATCATCCTCCGCCTAGAAGAAAACCATGGAAGGCTGTTTTGGGGAGCAGAGCCCTCATGCAAATAGCGTATACCAGTAAGTATAGCTGTGGTCTGGGGTTATTAAAAAGTAAAAATACAGAAAAGCTACCGAAATGACCTATCAGAGCCCGAAAGCCAGTCTGAGAGGTGCGCTGAGGTGGGGAGAACTGTCAGGGTCCTCAGGGAGAGATCAGTCTGAGACAGGCCGCTGGAAGAGCCAGAGCTTTGTACCATCGGTAAAGCGATAGGAATTTGTAAAGCCAAAGAAGTCTCTCAAGCCAATGAGGAGAATGAGAACAGCAGAAGGAGGTCTGATTGGCCTCAGGAAAGAAAATGGGAAAAAATGAAATGCGTAGAGCTTAAGGAGAGGCTGAGACTTGGGATGAAGGGAAGAGGGAAGGTTTGTGATCAGCTCCCAGATCCAAGCTGCAGATGCACAGGAGGGCAGGAACCGATTGCTGCTGCCGTGTTCCCGCAGAAGAATATCTCGCCTAAAAGCTGGGCGGCGCAGCGCTAGATGGCCATCGGAGCAAAGGCAGTTCGTGGGATGCTGGTGCAGAAAGTACCATGGGACCCCAAAAAGGGGCACTGCCACGAAAGAAAAGCTCCAGGCAGTAGAAGGGAGAAGGGTAGAACCCCAGTCTTGGTTGCTACCAGGTTGTCCAAGCGAATGAAGTGTGCTTAATGTGCTGATACTATACCTGTGTGCAAAGTCTTATGAATAACAGCACGGGAACTAAACAAAGACGTTAGCAGGGAACATTTTCCACAGGGTCCAGGAGGGGAAATGTTGGCTATCGCCGACTGTGGCGGTGTGCTCTCCCTTTTTCCCCCCTTTCCCTCCCCTCGGCTCCTGCTCAAGCCATGGCCATCAGCGGGAGGTGTGATCAGTTGCACTTGAACTTTGGGGGATGGCTGGCAACACAGTCAAAACACTGTCTGGAGTGGGGACCTAGATATTTTCTTCCCATGGGAATGTGGCTATAGGGCAATTCTCTTACTCTAGAAACAGTGGCCGGCCAAGAGCCCTTTGAGGTCTCCTGCACGGCAGCGGCTGCACGCCAGGATCTCCCCTTGAGTGGGGACGCTCGCTTAGGGTTCTACTCCTCGGTGTTGAGAGATTCCTTGCCGCAACAGATTCTTGGTAAGTGAGTAAACTTTGAAATCTTAGCTAAGTGATATGGTGTAAGGGAGAACTTTGTAGAGTGGAGTTGATGGTTGGACTCAATGATCCCAAGGGTCTTTTCCAACCTAAACAATTCTATGATTCTATGATCTAAGGATTGATTGCACGTATATAATCCTTTAGACAGAAACCGTTGACCAAGTCTGGGACTAGGATTGGATCCGGCCGCACCACGACTCCTCTCTGAGAAGGAGTTTAGAAAGCCAGGGGGTCCTTTCTGAGCCTCATGACTCAACAGGAGGGTCTCCCTGACAGCTTCCTCTGTGCAGTAAATAATCAAGTGTACCCTGGCGTCGAATCTCATAAAATCACTGTCGCATCCACTACTAACTTCGTTACATCACTGTTTATGTTAATAAATACTTCACTACTTCTCTCTTACGAGTGAAGTTAATCACTCCGCCCGCAACACCTGCCCACAAAGATTATTTTTCATTTGCCATGCCAGGAAGCTCGGTCTGTTTGTGTGCATTTCTGTCACCTGCTCTGGGATTTACACCGAGCGAACAAAATGGTAAGTTTTATTCCGAGGACGTGAAAGCAAACAAACATCTGCTGGCAAAGCTTGCTACGGAGGAAGAGCAAAGGCTGAGGCGGTCGCCAACCTGTGTGTTCCAGGGTCCGGGGGGAATTACAAAACCCCTCCGAGCTGGAGAGAGACGTGCGTGCCAGGTCCGGCTGGCAGAGCGGTCATATCAAAGGGTTTTAGTATCTCACGCTGAGATGCTGGGATGGGATGTGTAAAATTCAGTGTTCTCTCCAACAGGTACATGGTGATGATGATTCCAGCACCACGACAGCGGCAACTGCGATTTTCTGTGCTAAGGGTCTTGACACAAGCAAGCTTTGAGGCAGTTGACATTCCAGTCTCTCACAGACCCTAGTGAAAACAAAGCGGAGTTTTCCCCTGTGATTTGTGGCGTGTCCCTAACTTGCAAAAAATCTCCTTAAAACACTGCTGTTTGGTAAATATGTCTTTATATACATCCAATGAGTTTTTAACATATCTGGGAAAGAACTGGTGGCTATCGATGAGAATATTTCCCAAAGGCTTGATGTCCAGATCTACATGAGGTCCGTGTCGGTTTGATGAAACCCACTCACTCGCCTGTCCTGTGCTGGGTTAACGCAGCCCGTGGCTGCCCGAGCCATGGTCTAGGGCAGAGCCTGGGGAAAGCAGGTAAGGATGGAAGGCTTGCTCCCTCCTGCAGCTGGACTACACCATGTCAGACCCAGCAGAGGCATGGTGGATGCTGCCACTGTAACGGGGCTTTGTCCTTCCTTTGTGTGGGGCTGGTGGCAGCATCCTCCCGCTCTGTGCCAGAGCACAGGTCAGGTCCACGATTGAGCCCTTGAGTCAGTTGCCCAAGTATGAGATGGGGAGGTGAGGCAGGGCAGGACTGTCTGTTTTGGTGGCACCAGGGTGACCACGCGACTGGCCTGAGGTGCAGAGGGCTCCCTGGGACCAAACCTTGGCACAGCCATACTTTTAAGTAGTTTTGTCCAGGGGGAAGGTGAACACAGCGGTGATATGTGGCCAGCAGATCCAGAGAGGTGATTGTCCCCCTCTACTCTGCTCTCGTGAGACCCCACCTGCAATACTGTGTCCAGCTCTAGATCCCTCAGCACAAGAAGGACATGGACATGTTGGAGCAGGGCCAGAGGAGGCCACGAAGATGATCCGA
Source organism: Rissa tridactyla (assembly GCF_028500815.1). Lineage (NCBI taxonomy): Eukaryota > Metazoa > Chordata > Aves > Charadriiformes > Laridae > Rissa > Rissa tridactyla. The sequence continues at coordinate 72,447,612 of NC_071469.1, read as the reverse complement.
GGGCTGGAGCACCTCTGATGTGAGGACAGGCTGAGAGAGCTGGGGGGGTTCAGCCTGGAGAAGGCTCCAGGGAGACCTTCCAGCCCCTTCCAGTCCCTGAAGGGGGCCTACAAGAAAGCTGGGGAGGGGCTGTTTGCCAGGGCATGTAGCGATAGGATGAGGGACAATGGTTTAAACTAGAGCAGGGCGGGTTTAGATGAGACATTCGGAAGAAGTTCTTTACACTGAGGGTGGTGAGACACTGGCCCATGTTGGCCAGAGAAGTGGTGGAGGCCCCATCCCTGGAGACATCCAAGGCCAGGCTGGATGAGGCTCTGAGCAACCTGATCTAGTTGAAGATGTCCTTGCTCACTGCAGGGGGGTTGGACTAGGTGGCCTTTAGAGGTCCCTTCCAGCCCAACACATTCTGTGATTCTATGATTCTGTGAGGATGAGGGTGCTGCAGTCTCAGAGCAGGACTGAGTCAGAAGCAACTGTGGGACTGAGGATGGCAGAGCTGGACCACCAAATGGGCATCCTTACCCCCCGCCACATTCCCCCTGCCTGCATTTAGGGAAGGTGCCGCTGGCAGGAGAGTCCCAGGGCTGCACGGGGGACTGCCTGCCTTGCGGTGTCTACCAGATGAGCCCCAGAAAGCAGAGAGCATTGGGGAGGAGGAAAGCAGCCGCTGCTGGAGGGCAAGGGCTCACTTGGCTTTGCAGCTGGGAGGAAGCGGCTCTGGTTAATGCTACTGCCAAGACATCCCAGGGGAGGAGATGACACATCAGCAGAGTCAGTGTCTCCATTGTTGCCCAGCAGGCCATGCAATGGCTCTGGGACTTGCCTCTTGAAAGCAATGGGTTGGCAAGAGGTTTCTGGGGATATGGTTTCACCCGTACTGCTGTGGGAACACATGACGTGCACGCACACCAGTCCCAGGCCTGCAAATCTCTAACGCCTCACTTGAGGTACTGGGCAGCACCGGGCTTCACAGCTGATAGCCCAGAACTGTCTGTGCCCCACGCCAATGAGCGATGTGGAGAATGGGGCTATGAGCAAGGCATTTCTCTTTGCTGGAGAAGGTGCCGGGCACCTGAGTCCTCCATGGCTCTGGGCAGAGGGACCACTCAACTTAGCACTGCATCTGTAATGTGTCAGCCACACAGGTCCACTGCCTTCTGCCAGTAGACCATGCTGGGTTTGCTCCAGTCCACGAGTCTTTTATGGGACAATCAGAGAGTGGGAACCGGCTTGAAAGAGGCAAGAGCAAGGCAGAGAATATCTGTGCACAACCATCTGTGGCACGACGTGGTATGATGTGGAAAGTCTGTCTAGCCCACAGGATGCTTGTGAAGCTGTCAAGCCCACCCAAGCCGTGGGACATCCCACATCCCTCCCACATGCTGCTCCCTCCCTCCTCATCCACAACAGAGTCTCCTGGCCAGGCTGCTCAGAGATTACGGGGCCAGGTTTCCCAAGGTCAGCTGAGTTTGCCTGAAAACCCAAGTGACTTTTGCCCTTTGGTAATGCGGGCTGGCTCCCAGCCAGGAACTCTGTCCTAGAGTTCGAAGAGCTGGAGAGGTTGTAGCTGGAGCCAAGGGTTTGTTCAAGCCCCGAGTGGGTGGGGTGGCCGTGGAACATGCTATAAAGAAGCATTAGGGAGCTGAGCAAACAATGCAAGACGGAGCAGGGGGAGGAGAAGTGACATGGCAGGGCTTCGCGTCCGCTCCGTTCTGGTGACAGGGGCCAACCGTGGAATCGGCCTGGGGCTTGTCCAGCATTTGCTGGAGCTGCCAGAGCCACCCCAGTGGGTGTTTGCGGGTTGTCGGGACCCCAAGGGCCAGCGAGCGCAGGTGAGGCTGGGCTGGGCCGCGGCAGGTTGTCCTGGGGCCGGGAGCGCTGGGTGCCGGGGCAGCAGGTTGGAGCAGGGAGGGGCTTTGCCAAGGGCTGGAGCTGCAGCCGGGCACCCGCGGCACAGGGAGCCGGGTCGGGACGGCCGTGGCAGCAGCTGCGCCTGGCGTGCGCGGAGGGGATGGTGGCACGTGGCGTGCATGGGCGGCTCGGAGCCCCGTGCGAGGGGAGCGGGGCAGCCGCAGCAGGGTGCTGGGCGCGAGGCCGGGCAGGGACGGAGCCGGAGCCCCACGGGCTTTGCCTGGGAAAGGCTGAGCCTCTGCGCAGCCCCTCCTGCCCCGCCGTGACCACGCGGTCCCTCTCTTGCAGGAGTTACAGAATTTGGCCTCCAAGCACCCCAACCTGGTTATCATCCCGCTCGGTAGGTGCCCCGAGGTGGGGTCCCTCGCCCCGGTTCCCCTGGCATGTGGCCCGGGCGCTGCGCACACCCTGAGAGCCCCATGCCTGGAGGGAACCGTGCCCACGGGCCACTGCCTGTGGGGACACTGGGTGCTGCTGGTCCTGGGGGGACACAGGGGACCCCTATCCACGATGGAGATGCTGACATCCCCTGTGTTGGCTCTGCAGAAGTCGCCGACCCCGACAGCATCAAGGCAGCTGCAGCCAGAGTCGGGGAGCAGCTGGGGGGCTCAGGGCTGAACCTCCTCATCAACAATGCTGGGATGCTGATAAACAATACACTTGAGAATGAGACACTGGAGAACATGACGCAGGTTTACACCACCAACACGGTTGGGCCCCTGCTGCTGGGCCAGGTGAGACCCTCACCCCCAGAACCACAGCGCAGCTCTTGTGGGTGTCCTTTCCCCCAGAGCTGGCTCCCCAAACTGGGCTGTCCCAGGGACATGAAGGGAGGGTGCCAGAGGGTCCTGCCCCCGCTTTGGGGCCCGATGGGCTCTCACTTGGTGAGAAGCTCATGGAGCCGTGGGCTGGAGCTCAGGAGCTGGAGCCTGGTGGGCTGCGGCAGTGGGAAGAGGAGGGAGGATGCTCCGGTGCTGGTGCCAACGTTACCCGCTATGGCAGGAGCTGGTCCTCTCCCCTGTGCCACCTCCATGCACACCCCTGTTTTCTCTCATCCTCTCCCCTCCTCTCTTCTTATCTCCTCTCCTCTCCTCGCAGGCGTTCCTGCCCTTGCTGAAGAAGGCTGCCCAGGGGAGCCCGGGCTCAGGACTGAGCTGCAGCAAGGCAGCCATCATCAACATCTCTAGCATTGGGGGCTCCATTAAGGAAGCCTATTTTTGGGATCTGGCAAATAATCTCTCATACCGCTGCAGCAAGGTGTGTGATTTGCGGAATACGGGTCCAACCTTCTTTTCTCTGCAAGAAACTGCTCAAGCCCTCCAATGTCTCCCCCCTCAGTCCCAGCAGCTCTCTGCGCTATAACTGAGCTCCAGGCAGTCACTGGATCCCTCTCATGGCACATTCCCCTGACTGGCCCCAGGTGGGCTCTGGCCGTGTCCCCTCGCAGCCCCCCTGCCCCTCCCACCGCCATCCTGCCCTCTCTCCCCGCAGGCTGCTCTCAACATGCTGACCAAGTGCCAGTCCCTGGGCTACCGCGAGCACAGCATCCTCTGCGTTGCTCTCCACCCTGGCTGGGTGCAAACCGACATGGGGAGCTCAGCCGGACGCACGGTAGGAGTTTCCCCGCGGCGGGTCCCTCACAGCCCCTCTGCTGATTTCCCCCGGGAGGGAGCCGCTGCCCGCAGCCCCCAACCACGACCTCCCATCCCTGCCCGGGCGGCTGCCCCAGCCCCGGCTGCCCCCATGCCCTCGGCTCCCTGCTCGGCCCCTCTGCCCGGGGCTGCCGCCTTTCCCCTCGCCCTGCGGCAGCTCCTGGCTCTGGCCCAGCTGCTCCTCGGGCACGGGCTGCCTCTCCCCCTCTCCCCACAGCCCCCCCTGACAGTGGAGGCCAGCGTGCAAGGGATGCTGAAGGTGCTCTCCTGCCTCTCCGAGAAGGACACCGGCACCTTCCTAGACTGGGAAGGGAAGGTCGTGCCCTGGTGAGATGCCGGCCTGGCCTGCTGGCAGCGGGGCTCACTGCCGCTGCTCCCGACGGCCCCCGACATCAATAAAGCCCTGCCCGAGAGCCACCGTCTCTGCTGTGCGGCCACGCTCCTTACCCCGGGCTGTGGCGGTGCCCGCAGCCGCCCGCCCGCCCCACGGCTGTCGCTGGGTCCCTGCGAGGGACAGCCCGTGGGTGCGGTGGCAGCGCGACCAGCCTCTGGGGACATCCCCTCCAGGAGGCACCGCAGACGGGGCACAGCCCCTCTCCCGGCAGGAGAGAGATGTCCCGAGCATCCACAGGGCTGGCGACCATCCCGTGGGCTGGCTTTCACCCTGCCCAGCAGCGGGGCACCCCCGGGGCTGTGCTCCACCTGGGGTGCCCGAGGGGCTGGGGTTCTCAGGGACCGGCTGCCCTCTCCCCTCAGTCGGGGGACGCTGGGTGGCAGCTGGACAGACGGACACACGGCACTCAGGCAGAATATGGGCAGCGAGTGCCAGGCTCGGCCGGGGCTGCCTGTCATGGCAGCCTGTCCCATCCCCTCCCGCTCTCTCCTCAGCCCAGGACGGGGCTGCTGGGGAGCGAGCCCCGAGGCCTGGAGGAGCCCCTGCTCTGGGGTGGTCCCGGCCCCCCAGGCAGGGCGGGGGGCTTGGGCAGGAAAGCAGCAGCCTCTGAGGAGGGGGCGGCACTGGTCCAGCATGGCTGGCACTGCTGTGAGGAGGGAGGAGAAGGGGAAGGGGAAGGGCCCAGCCCTGGGATGAGCGGCCACCAGCCGCTGCGGCTGGGGACATGCGGGGATGTGACGCTCGTCTGGGTGACCGCGCTCCCCATCGGGACAGCCTGGGGCCCAGCAGGCCTGGCCCCACACTGACATCTCCCCAGGCTGCTGTCATTTTCTCCTCCACGCCCTCCTGGGCCCGCTGTTGGCAGGGCTGCCATGGCCCGTGGTTCCCTCTCTGCCCCGGCGCGGCTCCAGAGCCTCCAGCCCCATGTGCACAGAGATGCAGGATCCAGAGTGGGTCCTGGGGCTCCCGGAACAAGTGCCCTCCCTTCCCGGAGAGGGAGGAGAGCTGGTGGGGTGACCTGGTCCTGCCAACCCTTCCCTGCACAGCCCAGAACCTCCTTCCTCCCCATGTCGGTCTTCACCCAGCCTGGATGGATGGCCGCGCATAAGACCCCTTCTCTTGGAGCTCCACAGCCATGCACCTCGTCACCGTGTTCTGGGCAGCCTGGAAGAGGGCACTGCTGTGCCAGCACCACGCGGGGCATGGGTGGGCAGGAGGGGGGACATTTCCCAGCCAGAAAATGGCTGTGGAGGTGGGAAAAGGGACTTTTCCCTGGGGTAAAGCATCGGCACCACCCGCCTGAAGGGCTCAGTCCCGGTGCTGCTGTGTCGGTCTCGGTGCTTACACTTAGGAGGACCAGGCAGGGGGTGGGTGGCCGGGGGTGGGTGGGTGCCCCCATGGGCTCCCCTCCACGGGCATGGTGCACAGCAGAGCGTCCCCAGCACCTCCCCTGGCACTTCACCTTGCTGGCACAGTACGGGTACATGGGGGCCTCCGGCACCCCGAGGCACAGCCCGATGGAGCCCAGTTTGGTGGAGACGCTGATGACCGCAGCCCTGAGCTGCCTCCTGGCCTCCCGGCTCCTCTGGGTGGGCAGAGGAGACCCACGGTCCTGGTCTTCCCCCATCAGTCTGTGTCATTCGAGAGAGCCAGAACCCACCCAGCTGAGGCGACACTGCACATGGTGAATTCACAGATAGAATCATAAAATCATCTGGGTTGGAAGGGACCTTTAAGATCATCGAGTCCAACCAGCAACCTAACACTGACGAGTCCACCACTAAACCATGTCCCTCAGCACCACGTCTGCCCGGCTTTTAAATACCTCCAGGGATGGCAACTCCACCACTTCCTGGGGCAGCCTGTTCCAAGGCTTGATAACCCTTTCGGTGAAGAAAATTTCCCTAATATCTATCCAAAGCCTCCCCTGGCGCAACTTGAGGCCATTTCCCCTTGTTCTGTCGCCTGTTCCCTGGGAGAAGAGACCGACCCCCCCGGCTGCACCCTCCTTTCAGGGAGTTGCAGAGAGTGAGAAGGTCTCCCCTCAGCCTCCTTTTCTCCAGGCTGAACACCCCCAGCTCCCTCAGCCGCTCCTCATGTGACTTGTGCTCCAGACCCCCCACCAGCTCCGTTGCCCTTCTCTGGACACGCTCCAGCACCTCAGTGTCTTTTCTGAGGTGAGGGGCCCAAAACTGGACACAGCCCTCGAGGTGGGGCCTCACCAGTGCCGAGCACAGGGGGACGGTCACTGCCTACCACTGCCTGGTCCTACCGGCCGCACTATTGCTGATACAGGCCAGGATGCCATTGGCCTTCTTGGCCACCTGGGCACACTGCGGGCTCATATTCAGCCAGCTGTCCACCAATACCATGGCATGGCAGTCAGCCGTGTCAACTGACACTTGTCTTACTGATGAGGAGCTTCGGGCCTTGGCCCTTCAGATGAGACTACACAGCCTTCAGAGCCCCCTGAGCCCTGGCACACTCAAGCTTTTGAGACCGACCCTAAACTTTTGTCCTTCCTGAAACAAGCATGAGAAGAGTTGCAAAATGGAGGTGCGATAACATGAGTTAATTTGCAAAGTGAGAGAACAGAGAGGGGAGATCCCAACAGCAGCGATGTCCCCCACATGTCAGAAGCCGTGGGGCAGCCACTGAGCTTAGTGCATCGCGAGGCAGCACCCAAAGGGATGGAGGGCGCGAACAGCAGAGACGTGATGTGCTGGCCACACACGTCCACTGCCTTCTGCCAGTAGACCACATTGGGTTTGCTCCAGTCCACGAGTCTTTCCTGGGACAATCAGAGAGTAGGAACTGGCTTGGAAGAGGCAAGAGCAAGGCAGAGAATGTCTGCTCACAGCCATCTGCGGCACGACCTGGCTCATGGGACCCGGGGAAGCGGGACGGGACCAGCCTGTTTCCAGTGTTCTGTGGGTACGATGTGGAAAGACCATCTTGTGAAGCTGTCAAGCCCACCCAAGCCGTGGGACATCCCACATCCCTCCCACATGCTGCTCCCTCCCTCCTCACCCACAACAGATTCTCCTGGCCAGGCTGCCCAGAGATTACGGGGCCAGGTTTCCCAAGGTCAGCTGAGTTTGCCTGAAAACCCAAGTGACTTTTGCCCTTTGGTAACGCGGGCTGGCTCCCAGCCAGGAACTCTGTCCTAGAGTTCGAAGAGCTGGAGAGGTTGTAGCTGGAGCCAAGGGTTTGTTCAAGCCCCGAGTGGGTGGGGTGGCCGTGGAACATGCTATAAAGAAGCATTAGGGAGCTGAGCAAACAATGCAAGACGGAGCAGGGGAAGGAGAAGTGACATGGCAGGGCTTCGCGTCCGCTCCGTTCTGGTGACAGGGGCCAACCGTGGAATCGGCCTGGGGCTTGTCCAGCATTTGCTGGAGCTGCCAGAGCCACCCCAGTGGGTGTTTGCGGGTTGTCGGGACCCCAAGGGCCAGCGAGCGCAGGTGAGGCTGGGCTGGGCCGCGGCAGGTTGTCCTGGGGCCGGGAGCGCTGGGTGCCGGGGCAGCAGGTTGGAGCAGGGAGGGGCTTTGCCAAGGGCTGGAGCTGCAGCCGGGCACCCGCGGCACAGGGAGCCGGGTCGGGACGGCCGTGGCAGCAGCTGCGCCTGGCGTGCGCGGAGGGGATGGTGGCACGTGGCGTGCATGGGCGGCTCGGAGCCCCGTGCGAGGGGAGCGGGGCAGCCGCAGCAGGGTGCTGGGCGCGAGGCCGGGCAGGGACGGAGCCGGAGCCCCACGGGCTTTGCCTGGGAAAGGCTGAGCCTCTGCGCAGCCCCTCCTGCCCCGCCGTGACCACGCGGTCCCTCTCTTGCAGGAGTTACAGAATTTGGCCTCCAAGCACCCCAACCTGGTTATCATCCCGCTCGGTAGGTGCCCTGAGGTGGGGTCCCTCGCCCCGGTTCCCCTGGCGTGTGGCCCAGGCGCTGCGCACACCCTGAGAGCCCCATGCCTGGAGGGAACCGTGCCCACGGGCCACTGCCTGTGGGGACACTGGGTGCTGCTGGTCCTGGGGGGACACAGGGGACCCCTATCCACGATGGAGATGCTGACATCCCCTGTGTCGGCTCTGCAGAAGTCGCCGACCCCGACAGCATCAAGGCAGCTGCAGCCAGAGTCGGGGAGCAGCTGGGGGGCTCGGGGCTGAACCTCCTCATCAACAATGCTGGAATTGCACAGCCAAAGTCACTTGAGAATGAGACACTGGAGAACATGACACAGGTTTACACCACCAACACGGTTGGGCCCCTGCTGCTGGGCCAGGTGAGACCCTCACCCCCAGAACCACAGCGCAGCTCTTGTGAGTGTCCTTTCCCCCAGAGCTGGCTCCCCAAACTGGGCTGTCCCAGGGACATGAAGGGAGGGTGCCAGAGGGTCCTGCCCCCGCTTTGGGGCCCAATGGGCTCTCACTTGGTGAGAAGCTCATGGAGCCGTGGGCTGGAGCTCAGGAGCTGGAGCCTGGTGGGCTGCGGCAGTGGGAAGAGGAGGGAGGATGCTCCGGTGCTGGTGCCAACCTTACCCACTATGGCAGGAGCTGGTCCTCTCCCCTGTGCCACCTCCATGCACACCCCTGTTTTCTCTCATCCTCTCCCCTCCTCTCTTCTTATCTCCTCTCCTTTCCTCGCAGGCGTTCCTGCCCTTGCTGAAGAAGGCTGCCCAGGGGAGCCCGGGCTCAGGACTGAGCTGCAGCAAGGCAGCCATCGTCAACATGTCGAGCTCTGCAGGCTCCATTGAGGAAGTCTATTTATGGAATTATGGACTTGTTGTCTCGTACCGCTGTAGCAAGGTACTGCCACACTGCGCCAGGCGTGAGAACAGACGTTTTCCTCTCCAAAGAATCTCACATGCCTTCCAACCTCCCCCTCAGTCCCTGCACCTCTCTGCGCTGTGACTGAGCTCCCATCAGCCACTGGATCCCTCTCACAGCACATTCCTCTGCCTGGCACCAGGTTCCACCTCAGAGGGACGTGCCGGGACGAGCCCTTGACTGGGCTGGGCGTCTGCACGGGGATAGTGCAGCAGCACCCTGTGCCCTGGGGAGCTGGCTCCACCTGCCCTGCCCTGTCCCAGCCGTGGGCTCTGGCCGTGTCCCCTCGCAGCCCCCCTTCCCCTCCCACCGCCACCCTGCCCTCTCTCCCCGCAGGCTGCTCTCAACATGCTGACCAAGTGCCAGTCCCTGGGCTACCGCGAGCACGGCATCCTCTGTGTTGCTTTCCACCCTGGCTGGGTGCAAACAGACATGGGGGGCTTAGGATCACAAAAGGTAAGAGAGCTTTTGCCCAAGGTCTGGAAGAAGCTTTTTATTTGGAAACGCAGAGCTTGCTGTGGATTGAACAGTCCCAGACACGTTGGGGTCTGAGGGAGCTCTTTGGCAGTTACCCTGAGCTGGAGGCACATGGGGGAAGAAGATGAGAGACAGGGAACTCTTCTTGCCCTGTGCTGGCCTCCCCTCGCTCACTTCTGAGAGCCCCAAGCCCTGAGCACTGGTCTTCTCCAGGGCAGACCTTAGCCAGGCCTTTGACAAATGGCCGTGTTTCTCCTTCTGCCCCTGCAGCCCCCTGTTACGGTGGATGAGAGTGTGCAAGGGATGCTGAAGGTGCTCTCCTCCCTCTCTGAGAAGGAGACTGGGACCTTCCTGAACTGGGAGGGTAAGGTTGTGCCCTGGTGAGACGCCAGTCCAGGTCCTGCACCAAGTTGTGCCTGTGTCTTAATAAATTTGCGTCTGTAAACAATAAGTAGCACTGTTTGAGCCTTCATCTTGGTCTCCTTTTAACTATCGTTGTGAGAGTCTTCGCTAGTGCTTTGAGAGAACTTCTTGGACTTATTTCTGCATACAACTGAGCTAGGTTAGTCGAAAATTCTGATCTCCTCTGACAGGCGCCCTTGGCCATCATCCTGGTAGGGCTTTGATCCCTGGGGACAGATGGGCTCATCCCACAGCTCTCCCTCTAAATGGAACAACCTTCTGATGCATCAGGCACACCCCCCCCACCCCCAGTGAACCCTGCCTTGTTTCTAAGTACAAGGGCCGGCACAGCTCTGCTCCTAGTTGGTTCCTCTGTCATGTATGTCAGGAATCACCATTATCACCAATGCCCTCCAGCATGTTGCTTATGCCCTGCTGTGTCGTCCCTCCAGCAGATAACCACGGTGGTTAAAATACCCCATGAAAACCAGACCCTGCAAACATGAGGCTCCTTCTGTCTGTAGAAGGCCTCAGGCACTTGTTCCTCCTGATCAGGCAGCCTACAGCAGACACAGAATGGTTTGGGTTGGAAGGGACCTTAAAGATCATCTGGTTCCAACCCCCCTGCCCTGGACAGGGACACCTCCCACCACACCAGGTTGCTCCAAGCCCTGTCCAGCCTGGCCTTGAACACTTCCAGGGATGGGGCATTGACAACTTTCCTGGGCAACCTGTTCCAGTGCCTCACCACCCACACAGTAAAGACACTCACTACAGTGACACCCATCCCATTCTTCTCCTTAATCCTGACCCACAAGCTCCCAGCTGGCGCATCACCCATCCCCAGGCAGAGCTCCGTGCACTCCAGCTGCTCTCTCACATGAAGGGAAATCCCATAAAGGGGTCCCTGAGCCTCACCAGCGTCCCAGGACTGGGGATGCTGCTCTGTGTGTTCATCTCCAAGCCTTGTCTGTATCCCAGGATACAGCCCCCATGTGGGGACGCTCCCCATGGCTCTCAGTGCTCCCCCATGCTCTTTGGGGAGTGGGCAGTGAGGTGGGGATAGCACCCTCCCCTCCCTCTTGTAGGGCAAAACCTGGCAGGATCTGGGGGAGGCTAAGAGGGGGCAGGGGAGCCCTTGGAGCCCCTCTGTGACACGGTCTGGGGTCACAATGGATCATTCCATATCAGGACAGAGATGGAGGCCCTTGGGTGAAGTCAACGAAGGAGGTGGAGATCGTGGAGGAGGCGTTTCCTTCTCAGCCTCCTGCTACAGAAGTTAACCCAGAGGGAAGTGGGGGACAAAGATGGAAAACCTGTGGCCAGATGAGTTTCCGACACTCAAGAAACTCACCTCTGCTGGTGAGGCTCACAGGAATTATTTCCTGGATGTTGTAGACAATTTTAGCTGTGAAAGTAACTGTGGAAACATGGGGGCTTTGCATGAGAACTGGACAGGGCTGATGAGTGCAACAGGAACCCTGTCTGATCATCCCTTCCTGGCTCGGGATCAGTTTGGCAGCCAGGATTCCTGGGTCCTCTTCCTGAGGACCTTCCTCTGCCCTTGCCTTGCTGGCCACTCCCCAGATGGAAGCCCCTGGCATCAAGGGTTGCCACTTGCCTTGCAGAGGGGATTGCCCGCCCGGAGCTCCCAGCCACAGTGGCCATGGGGAGCTGATGAGCACAGAGGGGATTGACAGTGGTCCCTGCAGGAGAGATACCTGGGGGTCCCCTGAGCCTCCAAGGAGGCCCCTGTGGGCACCACACCATCCTCTCACTGATGTGGACATCTATTTCCAATTTCGTACACCTCCTGCCATGTGGAGCACTTTACATGTTCTTAATGGGAGTGGCAATACATTTCATCTCACTTGTCATCTCCTGAGGTAAGAGTGTGCCGAAGCTGATTAGGAGCATGACACATCTTTCGCTTGCTTTCCAGAGATCCTTATGATTTGGGATAGCGTGTCTGAACGCATGAGACAGCACTTGGCACAGGACAGGGTGAGTCTTGCATCCTCTTCTTCCCCTTGTGAAACCCTGAGAGCTTGCCTTGTCCGGACAACGCTGTGCCATCGAGTGCCATAGCTTCCTCACAATGAAAGCAGAAGCAGTCGCCCAGCAGGACACTGCTGCCAACAAACACAGCACAGACCAACTTCTCTGGTGCCTGCAATAAAAATCAACGTCCAGACTAAGTAGAAGAAAGTCTTAAGCACTTCCTGGGCCTTCTCTCATCTCCACTGCCGGAGGGGGAAGACCGTACCCTGGTACCTCTGTAAGGGTTTGTCCCTGTTGGAAACCCCTCCCGTTATATCTAGGGGAGGGACATTGACTCCACTTTCTCTTTTTACAATAGCTTTCTTTAGCAGAGCAGAGGAGAAAGAGCAAAAAAAGACCTGGAGTATGTGCTTTCTCTCCGAAGCTTCCTCAGTGTCCCATCTTGGGCTTTGTAGGCTTGGGGTGGGCAAGGCACATGGCAGCATTCCCATGCTCTGACAAGTCATTGGATACTTACAATTGTTCCTTCTTTTTACCTCCACTCTTCTCAGGGTGTCCAACTGTTAGGAATCGGGACATTCTATGTTCTTAAAGACTACATGTGCACTGTGAACAGTGAGGTTTCGCTTGTTCGGAGACCCATGTTTCATATGTCCAAGGTGGTTGCAGATGAATGCAACCTCAGATACGCTGAAGAAGACGTTCCTGGTAAGCAGACAGATTAAAACCTTTGCCTGCCCTTGCACCTCCCTCGAGGCGTATGCTAACCACTCCTAAGGCGTGACTGAATGGCTAAATATGTCTTGAGAACAACCTCAGCTCGTTCAAGCTGAACAGGTCATCAAGGGGCAATTTCTTAGAAAGAACAGTTGGGTGTTCTTTTCTTGATGATAAGCATTCAGCTGGAGGATCTCTTTATTTGTGTTCACACTTGGCTTCGTACCATTCACGGTTATGCAATTTTAGGACTACTGCTTTTGGACTGTAATTTATTGGAGCTGCTTTTCCTAAAGAAACTGAGATAAAGCTCATGCTCTGCCTTTATGGTGCTGCTCATCTACTTGTAAGGGCAGAGGCCAGAGTTCTGGGGCTGGATCTTCCATGACTTCTGAGCAGTGCAGGTGCAGGGTGAGACGGATGATGCCGTGGGGCAGAAAGAGATTGGGTTTGTGTTTGGAGGGGTTGTTCTCTTTCACATAACCCCACCTTCCATGTGATTGAAACATCAAGTGGGTGCAGGGGTACGAGGGGCAGGGAGACAGAAGTACGCTGCTGTGCAGATGTTGCGTTTTGCCCCTCCGTTGCTTCTCCATGAGTCTGGCAGAGACTTATCTGGAGTGCCCTGGGTGTGAGCACGCCTGTGGCCAAGCACCATAGATTTCATCGTGGGATCTGCACCCATCTCCCCGGCTCTCCCACAAAGTGTTCGTCCCCCGGGCACCCTTAGAAGCTGCTAGCATGGGACTGTGCTGGAGCAATGTCTTGCCTGAAGCTGCTGACACCTTCTTGGAGCCTACGCTGTCCTGCTGCAGAGGTGACTTTGTTCCTTTTTGTCTGTTCTCTAGCTGATGTGACAGTCGTCCCTCTGAGGTGTGAGGAGCTCTCCGCCTGTGCCCAACTACCTTTTACAATGGTGCAATGTTGTGTATACGAGACCGTGACATCATTGTTTCGGGCCATCTCTAAAAGACAGGACACGGACTTTATCTTCAAGGCCATCGGCATTCTTTCCATACGAAACAGGGAAGTTACTATGAGATTTTTTGATGACTTTCTCCTCAATGTGGATGGCTCTGAAAAGGTGCTGGAAGCCCTTCTCAGTGTAAGTTGATCCCTTCCCCGTGCTACACCTTGTCCTTCTGGACATCTGTCAAAGAATGACTGAACTGGTTTCCGGTGGCCTGTCTGGACCCTCACGGCCACTGGGGCAGTCATGGTCTACAGAATTGCCGACTCCGTAGTGTCCTGCTGTCCTACACAGCAGTCCAGCTGACGTAGGAGAATCCAGGAAGCGTCACCTATAGTTAGATCAAGGCTCTACCTAGCCCAGCATCCCACGAGAAATTATAATGGTGGGGCTTTGATGGGTTCAAAAGTAGACACCATCTAGAGACAGAGTCCAAGACACGGGGATGTGCCAACTGCATGTCCCATTCTACTTCACCCCTCGTAGAAAGCCAAGTTTTAGTTTCCCTGCGTGTTAAGAGCCTTGGGTTGATATTACTGCATTTGAATCAACTTCTTAGACCATGTTTGGGATGCTGGGGCAGCTGGCACAGCAGCTTCAGTTTCCCATATTCCTGTTGTGCACCTGAAAGACTGCGGCTTGCATGGTGCAAAACATGGCAATGTTATTGCTCCTTGTGACTCTGAGCCGTGCAGCTTCTGCCTGAAAAAATGAGGGTCTCATATCAGCCAAAAAACCCTTCTTTATAGGATGTCTGAGTGGCCCTTTCTTTACTGAGCAGACTAAAGACTGTATAAACAAGGTAGAAATGTGCCTGGAATGCTCTCACATATCTCTGTCTCTGTTTCAGACCCCAGAGAGTAGACATCTGGTGGCATCAAGCAAAGAAAGTCATGATTTTCGCGTGGGTCCTGGTGGTGTCTTTGTGTTGCCACAGTACGTTCGCTTCTCGTTGGTTGAGGAACACAGGCAACATTTTCCATAAGGTTTCCCCTGATTGAGCTCTTTCTTCTGGGTGCAGTTTCAAAATTGAAAGATCCCAGAATTTCCTGCATGTGGATTATACAGGAAAAGTGTCCCTGAGTGGGTACCAGATTCATACAAGTCCTAGGTTTGTGACATAGCCATGCCTTTGGTGAGACAAGTGCCCCTAAATGCCTGCTTCCCGAGTCCCTGGGGGACAAGAGGAATGATTTCTTCTATAAGTACGTCAGGGATAAAGGCAAGACTAGGGAAGATGTGGGCCCTCTCCAGAAGGAAACAGGAGACCTGGTCACCCAGGATATGGGGAAGGCTGAGGTACTGAATGACTTTTTTGCCTCGGTCTTCACCGGCAAGGGCTCAAACCACACTGCCCAAGTTGCAGAAGGCAAAGGCAGGGGCTATGAGAATGAAGAACTCCCATCATTGTGGGAGAAGATCAGGTTTGAGACCATCTGAGGAACCTGAAGGTGCATAAGTCCATGGGATGAAATCCATCCACGGGTCCTGAGGGAACTGGCGGATGAAGTTGCTAAGCCTCTTTCCATTATATTTGAAGAGCTGTGGCAGTCTGGTGAAGTTCCCGCTGACTGGAAAAGGGGAAACGTAACCCCCATTTTCAAAAAGGGAAAAAAGGATGACCTGGGGAACTACAGGCCAGTCAGTCTCACCTCTGAGCGGGGCAAGATCATGGAGCAGATCCTTCTGGAACCTCTGCTAAGGCACGTGGAAAATAAGGAGGTGATTGGCGACAGCCAACGTGGCTTCACCAAAGGCAAGCCACGTCTGACAAATTTGGTGGCCTTCTACAATGTTGCCAGAGCATTGGTAGATAAGGGGAGAGCAACTGACGTCATCTACCTGGACTTATGCAAAGAGTTTGACACTGTCCCGCACGACATCCTGGTCTCTAAATTAGAAAGGCATGGATTTGATGGATGGACCACTCGGTGGATAAGGAACTGTCTAGATGGCTGCACTCAAAGGGTTGCAGTCAACGGCTCAATGTCCAAGTGGAAACCAGTGACGAGTGGCATTCCTCAGGGGACAGTACTGGGACCAGTGCTGTTTAACATCTTTGTCGGTGACACAGACAGTGGCATTGAGTGCACCCTCAGCAAGTTTGCTGATGACACCAAGCTGTGTGGCACAGTCGACACGCTGGAGGGAAAGGATGCCATCCAGAGGGACCTGGACAGGCTTGAGAGGTGGGCCTGTGCGAACCTCATGAAGTTCAACCAGGCCAAGTGCAAGGTCCTGCACTGGCTCGTGGCAATCCCAGGCACAAATACAGGTTGGGCAGAGAATGGCTGGAGAGCAGCCCTGAGGAGAAGGACTTGGGGGTGATGGATGAGAAGCTCAACATGAGCCAGCAACGCGCATTTGCAGCCCAGAAAGCCATCTGCATCCTGGGCTGCATCAAAAGAAGGGTGGCCAGCAGAGTGAGGGAGGTGATTCTGCCCCTCTGCCCCTCACTCCAGGTGAGACCCCACCTGGAGTACTGTATCCAGCTTTGGAGCCCTCAGCACAAGAAGGACACGGAGCGTTGGAGTGGGTTCAGAGGAGGCCCCGGAGATGCCGGGAGGGCTGGAGCCCCTCTGCTGGGAGGACAGGCTGAGACAGTTGGGGGGGTTCAGCCTGGAGAAGAGAAGGCTCCAGGGAGAACTTAGAGCAGCATTCCAGTCCCTAAAGTGGCTCCAGGAAAGCTGGAGAGTGACTCTGGAGCAGGGATTGCAGCGACAGGACAAGGGGAAATGGTTTCAAACTGGAAGAGGGGAGATTTAGATAAGATATTGGGAAGAAATTCTTTGCTGTGAGGGTGGTGAGCCCCTGGCCCAGGTTGCCCAGAGAAGCTGTGGCTGCCCCATCCCTGGAGGTGTTCAAGGCCAGGCTGGATGGGGCTTGGAGCACCCTGGTCTGGTAGGAGGTGTCCCTGCCCAGGGCAGTGGGTTGGAAGTAGGTTGGAAGATCTTTAAGGCCCCTTCCAGCCCAAACCATTCTGTGATTCTGTGATTTCCCCTCCTGTGCTTGAGGGAGGTCCTTTGAAGCTCTGACCTGAACTGGGGCTGCTCAGTATTGGCCTTAATGGCCATGGGGATCATGGTTATGCATTACGATGTCCTGATGTGAGCCTGAGAGGGCTGAGTCCTGAGGGCTGAGAGCCTGAGCAAGAGAGCTGCAGGGCAGAGTCAGACTTCAAAGCAACTTTGGACGGTTGGGTAAAGAGAGAGTAGTCTGTTCGCTGTGTCTGTCAACAGAGGATATGACAGATGGTCTTCAGTGAGGGAGTCAGCTTTTTCAGAGTTAGGATTGGGAAGTCCCGGGGCAGACTGGTGGGACCTGTTGCGTGGTCCAAAGCCATGGAGGTCTTGATTGTGTTGCTCTGTTTCCTAACAGAGCTCTCAAGGATGTTGCCTATTCTGCTTTGGAAAGCAGCAGCCTTTGTGAGACCTTCTCAGGCCTCTCCACGACTGCATTGCTAATAGAAGATGCAAAGGGAATGTGGTAGCCCTTCCTTCAATTTGGCATCTTCTCATTTCCAGGTTTGATTTTACGCTTCCCCCTAAGAAAGAAGCCCTGGTTCCCTCTGTAGAACCTCTGAAGGATGCAGAAGACAGGGAGGTGGAGGAGGAAGAGAAGGAGGAGAAGGAGGAAGAAGAGGATGATAAGCAAATTGAGCCTGATGGTAATGTCATATCTGACTTGTGACAGAGTTGCGGGGGAGATGGGCATGGGTGCTTGTGTGTGGGTGTTCCTTTAGACCTCAGCAGTAGGTGGTTGAAGATAAGGACAAACCGTGGTGCCCTGGAAGGGAAAGCTGCATTTCTTGTGCCTCACTATACACAGCAAAGCTCAAGTCACCTGCTATGGAAGAAGAGCTCATGGCAACACACTTCCCCGGGGCTCTATCCCCTGGTATATATTGCAAGATGCTCCTTCACTTTAGAATACTCTGCCTTGAGCTGCCAAGGGTGGAGGGGTCTACTTCTCCCACAGATCCTGTGCACTTAGATGTGGGGAGAAAATTTGCCTGGAGATGACTTTTAAAAGGCTGTTAAGCTGTGCCAAATACCACCTAGAGAGAGAGACCTCTTTGAGATGACGGCATCGAGGGAATTGGATTATCAGATGCTGGAACTGATCTGCCTGTCATTCTTGTTAAATAGCCCCCAAAATGCTTTCTGAAGAGTCTTGTCTAGTTTCAGAGAATCCTTCTACTGAACGTCTCCTCTCTCGAGGAAGGCATTCCCGGTCTCCGTCCGCAGTATCTGGCCTGAAGAAAGGAAAGAGGTGGAAAGGCAAAGGAAAAAGGTCACCTGGCAGGTTAGTCTCCTGGGGAAATGGATGGGGGTGCCCCTGTGCTCTTGGGTTTCTTGAAGGAGTTGTTCCCTCTGTACACAGTGTTGGTGGTGTCTCTGAAGGATTGTTCAGATTTGTCGTGGGGACTGATGTTTGTGTGAAAAATTACTCCAAGAGCTGAGGGAATTTTTCTCCTACCTTTTTGATGTCTATGAACCTCCTCTCATTTCAGTGTAAATGATGCTTTTTATCAAAGAAAAACGAAATTCAGAACATCCTCCCCCAGCAAGGCAGAGCAGTGTCTGTGTTCACTGTTTCCTACCTTGGATTCAGTCAACTGGAAGACTCTGATTTAATTCCAAATCTGGTGGTCAGGGGGGGTTGTCTGGCACGGGAGGAGTGACAGAGAGAGCTAATTGCCAGCATTGCTTTTCTCCCTCAAACGCTTCCTCCTTCTCCCGCACTGGGTGTCCCCAAAACACGACCTTTAGTGTGTGACCACCACAGAGCAGTTTGCAGGAGGAGGGTCATGGTCCCTCCAGGCTCTGGTTATTGCAAAAGTCGCTATTGTTCTCTTTGTTCCCTCAAGACGGGGACCACATGTGGATGTTACAGCTCATGTCCGTGCTACAACTCAAGGTTTTCTTCCTCCACCATTGACACGAAACCAAGTAGCCAAATACATTTAAACGTCCAGCAGAACCGCCATCTGCTGCAGAGACTGGAACTAAGCTATTTGTGAGCACAAGGTGGAGAACGGCCTCATCCCGTGCTCATATCAACTCACCCTCTTGGGTATTTTCAGCTTTCTGCCAAGAATTCAGGAGAGTTTCTTGGTGGCAGAAAAGGACGTCAAGCACAAGCAAACTCCCCATGTCAGACCTCAAACCACACTTCCCGATTTGAGAAGCGAAGTGAGGACCCGGCCTCACCAGGAAACCAGTCCGCAGGTCAGAGTCTGGATCGGCTCTGGCAGGGGCTGAAATGGGATGTGGGTGGAGGTGCCAGGGGACGCTGGACAGGGTCATTGAGGGCTCTTGATGCCCTCGGGGCCTCCAACTCCTCCATCTTCATGGCTTGGTGATGCGCTCTGACCTGCTGGAGGATTTCATCTCATGGTTCCTGCTCTGAAAAATGGCCATTCTCTCCCCTCATTTACCTCGTCACAAGTGATGTCGGCATGAGAGTGTGTGGCCGGTGGGGAGCTGATGTCTCCCCCATCCAGAGGGTTGTTCTAGGGTGACTCCTGGTTCCTTTGCTACAGCTGCAGGTCCCTATCCAGGGCAATTCGTCTCATGGGGGTTTCTGAGGGTGGAGAACACCATGCTGGAGGGCTGCACAAACCCTGTAGCCACTGGCATCTCCACTACTGAATGTTCGGAGCACCTGAGGGAGGTGAGAAGCCTCCTAAAAATCATCCTCTGGTACCAATGCAGGCTGGGTGGTCTCATGAAACACTGACTGAGATTTGGCCACCCTCACCACTGCCACCGACTGGGAAAGAGGAGAGTACTGCTCCCTTCCTGCACAAAGCCATGGTGAAGAGGAAGCTGGAAGGTCTGCAGGGGCTACCCAAACTCCATGTGCCCACCAACCTCAGCCTGGGAAACTTCAGCAGCAGCAGCTGTCGGAGACGTGAAGAATTCCAACTCCTGAGCTCTGGCGCTGGGTACGGCATCCTCTCTTTCCCCATGACCTGGCTTAGACCCAGCTGCCTCCAAGTTGAAGGCAGGGGGAGGCAGGAGGGTCTCAGCCAGAAGATGAGAGAGACTTTTCCCCTGCAGCCAGCTTTCCATGAGAGCAAACTACATCCTGCAACTCTTGGAGACTTACCATATGCGTCGGGAAGAGTGGAGCAGGAGAGTAGAGCTGAATCGGCAGAGGAATTACGAAAAGGATTGTTTATTCTGGTAAAACTGTCCAGCTGCGGGTGGTGTCTCCCCATACCCTGCAGTCCCCTTCCCTCCACAACCAGGAGCACCCAGGTGAAGGGTGTCTCTCACTGGGATCCCTCATGGGAGGGCAGCAGGCTTGGGAGGTTGGCACCTGGGATGAGGCACCCTGCCATCCAAGGGCCAGCTGTTGAGCACTCCAGTGGGATTTCTAGGTGGGACCAGAAAATTGCGGGTTCCCAAAGAGGCACCCGTCTAGTTTTCTAACTAGACACCAAGATGCCTTGCCCTGTGGGTCGATGCCGGTTTGATCCAAAGTCTCATCCATTGCCTGACCCATCCCCAAGCTGACTGCCTGCACGTGGGACCTTGTCATTGCCTTGGACGTAAGGTTCTGTGTCCCATCATAGAAAGTATGTAAATGCCAGAAGAAGCAGATCCCATAATATCCAGCCTGTACTCTTTCTGCACCCTCCTCCCTGTGCAATAAAACCAAACTCTTCCTCCTTAACACTGCAGCATTGGGCGGCAAATGACTCTCCGGGATGCAAGGGAAAGGTATCTGGACTTCTGGCAGAACAGAGAATATGTGAATACGACAAGTAAATCTGTAAATGTGGTCCTGAGCCCTACCGGGAAAGGAAGGCCCCCCCATCTCGGTTTCTTCTATACTCCTATTAAATCTGATCTCCACCTCTCTTTTGGGTGGCTGAAAGCCCTCTTCCGAGCTGGTGTGTGGAGCCAGGATGGGCTCTTGGTGCTGTGTATATTTCCATGGGGCACACGTGGCACTGGGGACTCCAGAGATGTCCACGGGGGCTCTGGGACTCACTGTGGGGCTGATGGATTGGGGTGAGGGATGGGCACGCTGGGGCCCTGGGGGCCACGCAGGGTTTGGGCGAACCAGGGATCACCCACCGCATACCCTGTGGTGCATGGAGGGATGGGGAGGAAGAGGCAGTGGGATGGTGCCCGCAGGGCTGTGGGCTGCCCGGGACACGGAACAGGGAGGTCTTACCATCACCGAGTCCTTCCCTCTCCGCCAGCACTGACCCTGACCCGCGCCAGGGCAGGAAACACCAAAAGCAGCTCTGGAGTCCCTAAAGCACCCTTTCGAAGGCATAAAATTGTAGGGGGAACATGGAGAGGATTCTTTCATCAATAATGAATACAAAGGGTGTGTTTTAACATACTGATGGAGAAAACAGGACCCTCAACCGTGCCCTCCACCTTGGCAGAGGGTGGTTCCAGTGCAGGGCACGTAGGACCATTTTGATGTCCCTGTTTGGACACCGTGGGTGTTTTGGGAACCTGTGAGTATCAGCAGGGAAGAGAAAGGCAGGGGCAGGACGGCTCTGGGAGAGCAAACTCCTGGCCCTCCCCAGCTTCACCAGATGTGAGGCCATTTTGGTGTGCCCAACTGAGGAGAAAGCCCCAATGGGGGAGTGAAGGAAGAGGGGATCAGACTGGCATTGGATCCATCTCTCCTGGCCAATTTCTACCCCGGGCCATCTCATACCACCCACTCAACCGCTCTGTGGTGCAGACTCAGTCATAAAGAGGCTAAAAAGGACAGAAAATTAGGTTTCCTCCCCAAACCAGGCAGGAGCAAAAAGCCTAGAGGAGGAAAGAGTAAGCAGCACTGACTAACACACCCCATCCGCTGGGCTACCAGAGGGCAAAAATGGGATGCAGGAGGATTCAAAATGTCACAAAAGGAGCCGGAGGGGTGGTTTTGGGTGAAAACCAAAGGCTGAAAGGCAGACCTCAGTGTCAGTGCAAGCGCTGGAGACATGAGCCTGGGGGACAAGAACCCGAACTGAGGAGCCCTGCAAGGCTGAGCCCGGCCAGGAGGCTCAGCCCAACCGCGCCGTCCGGCCTGGGCTTCTCTGAGGGATGCTGCCAGGGAAGGATTCCTCTGCAGGGACCACGGCCAGGCAGGGAGGTGGCGGTGGGGCCCCAGGCATGCGGGATGAGGAGCCCTGGGGATATCCCGGGTTAGCCAGACCCCCTGCCTACAGCATCCCTCGGCTCCCCATGGAGATCCTCGTGCCATTTGCTGTATTTTAAACTGAATTGCTGCAAACTTGCATCACGCACTCACGACGCCATGAAACGACTGAATTACGTAGCTCTTTTACAACTCCGACTTAGCTGGAACTGTTATAACTCTAAATTTGCCGTGTTATAGCGTGATGCCCCCGTGGCATGATATCTCTTCCACAGCCCCGTCCTTTGCGGCAGCCTCGGTCCCCGGATGCCGTGCTGGCATTGTCAGCGTTTTGCACAATTTAGGGCCGCGTTCCCCATCGCCGAAGCTCCGAGCGGCAGCAGCATCCAAGCATCCGTGTAGCCGCCTTAATAATAAAACAGCGTGGTTTTTGTTCACCAGGCCATGCCGGGCACCCCGTGCCAGAGGAAAGGACGGTGCAGTTGCTCTCCTCCCCGTGGTCCCAGCGCGTGGCGGGACTTTCTGCTGTGATCGTATAGTGGTCAGTACTCTGCGTTGTGGCCGCAGCAACCTCGGTTCGAATCCGAGTCACAGCAAGGCTTTTGCAAATCGCCTCGGGCGCGAAATAAAGCCAGGCTGGAGACGGCAGGGAGGCATCCGCCAGGGGAATGCTGAGAATTTTTGAAGAGATCGCCCAGCTTTCCACACCTTTCCCTCACCCTTCCTCCCAGTTTTGTGAAAAGAGGAGCAGGAGACACCGTGGCCACCCCGCAGAGCGAGAAGAGGCGGGAGGCAGCAGCTTGCTGCCCCAGGCTCAGCTCTGGAGAGCCGCGAGAGCTCCCTCCTGCCCTCCAGGGTAGGAAGGATCTGCCGCAGCGACCCCCTGAAGAAGAAAGAAGATCAAGATGATAAAGACCTGCTGCTGGCGCTCCCAGCTCCTGGGGAACAGGATTTTGGCTGCAGCAGCTCCGGGGATTCTTTCACGACAGAGACAAACCCCATGCAGTGCCGAGGGATGACCTGGACACACCGCGGGTCTGGGAACGGGGCATCCCATGGGCACCAAAAGGCAGGTGGAGATCTCTGGGGTGCACCAGGAGGTGCTTCAGCTTGAGGAACCTTTTTAAACTGTTGCCTTTACTCTTCAGGAGCCTTCAGACCAGGGAGGCACGCCGTCTGCTTGGTCGTGGTGCCCTCTCCTGACAGCAGTGAGAACTCACTCTGGAGGGCAGCTTTCAAAAAATGAAAATTACAACGAGCTGCACAAAGTATCACACTCGGGGCTCAGCTAGTGAAGAAGACGCTACCCAAGCAGCGGGTTTCCATTTATTCTCCACTACGGGGGTAACTGAGAGTAGCAGAGGGCAGCCGGCGCCCAGGCCCATCGGCTCGAGGGTCTGCAGGCCTTGTACATGGGAAGGGGAGAGGGAGGCATTTTTTTTTTTTTAATTGCATAAAATAAATAATTTCTCTTTCATACCTTATCCACAGCAAGAAACAGAGAGCAAAATTTGTTGTGCGTTTACCTTTCGGATTTGCAGTGTATAGGGCATTACTTGCCCGACTTCACTCTTCTCCGATCTCCATTTACTCTTTCACTTAAAACACATACTTATTTACTCAAAGAAAGCTCAAAAAAAAACCAAAACAAAACAAACGTTTTCCCTTCTAGAGGTAACACAGAAGAAAGAGAAGAAAAACATGTAGAGAAGTCATCCTTTAGCAAGGGCGGTACCTGTCTGTCCTGGGTTGAGGTAGAACAGAACCAATTCTCGGTTCAGTAATTTTACATTTCGGTTAAGTCTCTTCTAACTAAGAAGCACACTCCTACACGGCTCAGAACCAGAAACACAAGGAACTACATAATTTCTCCATCCCTCTTTTTTTTTTTCCCACACACCCCCTCAGAAAGTCAGTTTGGGGTATAAGGCCATTAAGCTCACCTGAAGAATAATGTTCTGTGCTTGGGTAAAACGGATGTATGTTCAGGTTGAAAAATGTCAAAATCCCAAAGGGGATATTTTTCATCCAAAATTGCTCAATTTGCTGTTAAAAGAGTTTATCTTTTTCAAAAATAACCCGAAGTGTAGACCTACTCACACAGGGCGGTTCAGGGCCTGGCTGAAGCGGTGTGGTGGCCCCACAGGGCACTGAAGCCTCTGCTCTCGCATGAACCATCTTCCCTGAAAACCACGCGGGATTTTGCTTTGGTTGGAGCGGGTTCGGGATGACAGGCGACAGAGTCACAGGTTGGCTGGGGCTGGAGACCATCCGGTCCAACCTTCTGCTCAAGCAGGGCCACCCAGGGTCCAGACAGCTTCTGAATAGCTCCATGGAAGGAGACTCCACAACCTCCCTGGGCAACCTGTGCCAATGCTCGGTCACCCTCACAGTAAAAAAGTGTCTCCTGATGTTCAGCTGGAGACCCCTGCATTCCAGCTTGTGCCCATTGCCTGTGGTCCTGGCCCTGGGCACCACTGAAAAGACCCTGGCTTCCTTCCTAGGAGACATGCTCCAGTCCCTTCATCATCTTCGTGCAGAAAAAGCAGGTTTCAGCAGGAACCCAACATTTGAGGGAGCTGCTGGAAGGTTGGTTTGGTTGCCTGAACACCTTTTAGTGAGGAAAGAAGCAAGGGAGACAGATTTTGGTGCTTCTTTGTTCCCATCTTAGTTGTCCCAGCAGGTGAAGGTGGCAATCCTGCCCCTGGGCTCCATAAAGGATAAAGCCTTCGCCTGAACAGGGGCTTGAACCCTGGACCCTCAGATTAAAAGTCTGATGCTCTCCCAACTGAGCTATCCAGGCTCACATTTTGGGGTTTGGGGGATGTTTGTCACAGGCAGTGACATCCCCCCTTCACTGTGTCACCAGAGGGACAATAAGGGGACTCGCTTAGACTTCTTCTACCCCCACGCTGTCCCTACGAGGCCACCGCAGCAGAGGGTGTCCTCCCACGAGGAGGAACCACCACCCGGAGCTCTACCCTGCGCTGGCACCTCTGCCTCGGGCGAGGACGGGGACACTCGGGGAAGGTGAGGCACAAACGCCAGGTCTGTCCCCCGGGGGACAGCCAAAAGCCAGAGCGATGAGGAGGAGGAGGAGGAGGAGGAGGAGGGGGACAGCCCGGTGAGGGCTGTGGGTGGAAAATAATGACCCAGCAGCAGAAGATCCCACCCCAGCAGCCGAGGGCTGTGAAGCAGCTGCTCCAGAGCCCAGTGCCGGCTCCTCCGCTCCTGCCCCCGGCGCTGGACCAGCCTCCAGCAGGCACCAGCCCCAGGGGGATGTGCCCCGGGAGGGTGCGGGAGCCACAGGGACGCGAGGACGGCGAGCAGAGGCTGCCGGGGGGCTGCCACCCCCCCGCCATCCCCACCGCTCCCCACGGGAGCCGGGGGGACCTGGCCGGAGGAGGTGGGCGGCCGGCGGGGCCCCGCGGGCGGCTGTGGCCGTAGAGCCCTCAGTTCTCCGTGGCCACCTCGGCGCGACTCGGGGTCACAGCAAGGCTTTTGCCAACGGGCTGGGAGAGGCCGGGGCTGCCAGGAGGTGGGCTCGCAGAGACGCCGCGTGTCCTGGTTTGGGCGACACAGGACTCACTTCTCCTCTAACGTCTGGGAAAACTGCACTTTTAGAAGACTCCTGTGTCTGAATTGGTGAAAATATTTACTTTATCGCCAGCTCTGGGGTGCGGGTTTCTAGGTCTTGAGGTTTTCAAGCTCAGCAGGTGCGGGGACGAGGAGGAGCGAGACCCAGGCACTTGCCCCAAGCTGCCACCAGGATTAATTCGTACCATGAACGGCACATTCAGTATAAATTAGGAAGTTTGCTGAGGAGCTTCTCTCTCTCTCTCTCTCTCTCTCTTGCTGGCTGCCATCCTGAACACTCCTCACCCCGGTGCCAGAGCCCTGAGCCCTAGAAGATGCTGGGTTGGAAGGATTTGCACCCAGAGGATTGAAAAGCCATGCTCCAGCTGAGCTTGAAACACCCCCTTCCCCCCCCACCTCCCTCAGCATCCTTCTGCTCAGCGCTGCTGCGCGCTGGCCCATTGCCCCACCGGAGCACACTGGGAAGGCTGGACCATACTGGGAAGGCTGGAGGAAGCCCATGAGCAGCTGGGTTCTGCTTCACCACCGTGGCTCAGCGCCATTCGCCTCTTCTCAAATGCTTTCCTCCGGCCATTCCAACAAGGGGCAGCTCTTCCCCTCCGCTGCAGCATCAAGTCCGGGGCGGAAAGTCCAGCCGTCTGGTCCCTCTGATTGTCTGCTTACAAATTTCAAAAATTAAAAAAAACAACACCAAAACTCATTTCCCCCATCCTGCAGCCCCTCCCCAAGTACAGATCCCTCGAGGCGGATGGGAGCTTGAACATCTCCTCTGCCCACAGCCCCGGCCCCGTGCAGGCACCACCACTGGGCTCAGCATACCAGGCTGGGAGCCAAGACCAGTGATTTTAAGGAGAAAAGTGAAATTATGCCATAATAAGCCCTGGGGTAAGTCAAGCCCCCCTCCGAGCAAGGGGCTGCAGGGCAGGGAGTCTGGCAAAGGCAGAGGATGGGGCAGGACGTGGGGTGAGCAGAGATTTCTTATTGCTCCTCTCTTGCCCCTGAGATGTCCCCAGATTTCTCTCCACCGAGGGCAGCATGATGGAGACGCTTCCCCAGATCCTCCCCTGAGCCCCGGGCGCCCAGTCGGTGCCACCGAGCTCAGCCCAAGGGTGACACTGACCCCTGAGATGGGATGGGGAGCCATGGATCTGACCTCCTCACCACCACGAGGTGACAAGGTTTGTTCAGCCCTCGCCTGCCGGGCTTTCCCTGGGCAGAGCAAGGCTGGGACACACTGGGAGACTGGCTGTGTCGGGGGGATGGAGTCGGAGTCTCCCAGGGGCATCGGTGAGGTTTATGTGGGCACCTGGAGCCCATTTCTGCATCCTCACATGGATTTGTAACCCCCTCCTTCTGAAACGCGGCACAGACACATCTTCAGAGCAGGCACCGTGGCCGTGCATCGCAAAAAATGGCTGAAAAAGCCCACCTGAAGCTGAGCTGTCACCCTCCTCTTCCTCCCCCTGGGGCTTGACTGTGCCCTAGGGTCCCTGGGGACCCGCCAGCAGCTCCCCCTTAGTGTCCCAGGGTGGGGGGAGAGCACAGGACAAGGGCTGGATGGCTGCTGGCGAGGTACTGGCTCCCCCCTCCTCGAGGGGGGGACACGTGGGATCACCCCCTGCACCCCTGTCCCTTCCACCCTGTGTACCCCTCCAGAGGCTGCTGTCCCGGGTCACCCTGCCTTCCCCTGGGTGCCTCCCGGTCCCCAAGGGTCCCCGCTCCCCGGGCCAAGCAGGGCTACCTGGAGCCCTGCCCAGGCCATGGGGGCTGTGGGAGCTCCCCCCAGCTGGTGCTGGTGCCAAGGGGACACCCACGGGGACCCGGAGCCCACAGTGGCCGGGAGCTGCAGGGTCCCAGGGCGCCTCCTGGGGGATGCGGCATCCCCTCGGGGGTGAGTGCCTGGTGGGAGGATGCCACATCCCCCCCCAACCCCAGGGACAAGCACCTGCCGGGAGGATGCCACATGGCGCAGCCTGGGCAGGGGGACACGGAGCAGGGGCGGTGCCCGGGGTGGCACTGGGGGACGTGCTGCTGCCAGGTGGCACCAGGGGCCGCCCAGATGTGTCCTCGCCTGTCCCAGCCCCGAAGTCTCCCAGAGGTTTGGGGTCCCCTTGGCCACGCCAGCCAGCACCAGCCCCCCCTTGCCGAGGGCAGGAGGAGCGGAGAGGTGTTGTGTTCGCCCAGGCAGGGAGCAGGCGGGTGCTGGCACCCCCGGGCACCCCCACGGGGTTACCCCAGGAGCGGGGCGCAGGGGGAAGTGCGTGGCAGCCACAAACCCCAGCACGCAGCGGAGGGACACTGAGGCACCGGGAAGCTGCTAGAATGACGTCCCCACTCCGCTGGCACCCCCAAGGCAGGGCTCTCGGGGCGCGGAGAGCCCCTGGGCGCCCCTGGGCACGCCTGGGCTGCCTTGGCAGGGCATGGCATGGCCGCAAGGCCAGTCCTTCGGCCCTCCCCGTCCCTCCTCCCCATCACGGCCAGCCCCTTGCAGCTCTCCCCTCCCCTGCAGCCCGGGTGCCTCTTGGCTGGACCTGCGTAAAAAATATAAAAGGCTGTTTTGCTTGGAAGACGTCCGGAGGATCCCGGCCGAGTTTGCCATGGGGAGCAGCGGCGGCGGGGTTGCGTTGCTGACGCTGTCACTGCTCCTGCAGCCCACGTCCCAGTTCTGGCTCTTCAACGTCCTCTTTCCACCCACCACCACCCCAGAAGCTCCCCCGACCAACAGCACGCCGCCCGTGGTACTCGGTAAGGTCGCGGGCACCACACGGGGTAGGGGTGGGCACCCCGGGTGCCACGCAGCCCGCCCCCCGCGAGCTGGCAGTGAGGTTGGGGTGCCGCGCTGTCGGCGGCTCGGCGGCTCTTGGCCACGGTGACCCTTTGCAGTCTGGAGCTGGAGCCACCAAATAGGGGTGACACACGGCTCCCAGGTTCCCCCCCCATCTGCCGGGCTGGGGATACAGAGCTGGCCACAGCTGCCTGGAGCTGGGGGGGAGCAAGCTGGGCATCCCAGAAAGCAAATGGGGCTCCAAAATCTCACAGCTGGGCCAGAGGGTGTTTTAGGGCTTGCTCGGTGCTAGGAGGGGGGCTCTGCTGGCAGAGGGACGGGGGCTGCAGCACGTCCTCAGCTGCTGCTGCTGCTGGTGGGCTGGGCCAGCAGCCACCACCCCTTGGTCCCCCAAAGAAGCCCACCCCATCCCACGTCTTCTGCCGCTCCCTGGCGATGGCTAAGGCATCCTCTGCGGCTGCAGAAGGGTGTCCATCTCGCATCCCGCCTTGCCGGGAGGCAGGGGGTGGTGTAGAGGAGAGGGAGCCGGCAGGCTGAGGTGATGGGCATCACCTCAGGGAGGTGGGAGCAGCAGCTGGTACCTCCATCCTGCCCGGCGCTGCCTTCCTTTGCCCCTGCACCATCACCGGGGACTTGAGCCAGGGTTTTGCCATGGTAAAACTGAGCAGAGTTGGGGTTTTTCTCCTTTTTTCTTGAATCAAGCCGAGTTTGCCCTTTAAAAAGAGAAGAGAAAAAGCAGAACATCTCTGCTGCAATGCCGAGGGCTGACCCCACAATGTCCCTTCCCAGAGGGATCAGCGAACGGTGTCGGGAGTCTCGGTGCCCTGGGGCAGGTCCTGCTTGGCCATGCTGGTGACCAGGAGACTTGGGTGGCTGTGACCAGGAGACTCGGGTGGCTGTCACCAGGTGCCTCTTCTCAGGATGACCTGTGGCGGTCGCAGCATCTCCCTGCGCTCCCAGGACCAGCCTCAGCCCCTGTCCTGTGCCCGGCCAGGTCCGGCTGCCCCATGTGCTGCTCGGCATCTGTGCATAGCCCATCCCCCTGGGCCGGGTGTCCCGGTAACCCCCAGTGCCCTTGGGACCGCCGATAACCCCTCTGCCCCCACAGGAACTCCCTTAATGATTACCAAATGTCCTCTGGAAAGGGAGGCAGAGCTCAGGGCTGCGTGCCGGGGGCTGGGTGCTGGCTGTGCACCCTCGGGACCCATCAGAGGAGCTCATGGTCCCCCTCTTCTCGCTGCCCAGGAGGTCCTCCTACACCAGGGTCCACTGGGTGGCCTGGTCTTCAGCTAGGTGCTTTAGAGGCAGGATTAGACCCTCCCTGTATCCCTGGGGAGGTGCCAAAGAGGTGAGGGAGCTGTGAAGCAGGCTCACGGAGGCAACTGCTACATCTCCTTCACCCCTCGCATGCCCCTGGTGTGCTGAGGCTGTGATGGGTGGGATGAAGGTACAGCATCTCCAGGCCAGGCTGCCTTCCCACCCTGCAAAGGGGACAGTGCTCCCCCCCAAGACACCTGCACCCGTGGAACCCGGGGTGCAGGGACACCTGAGGCTGGTGGGGACCAGGGGAAATGGGGCACGTCCTTCTCAGGTCAAAGATGCTCCTTGCCTCCGTCCTTCAACCCCCGTGCCAGGCAGCATGGCTCCCACCCCACAGTGCTTGTGGGCTCCCACAGCCACAGCACAGCCTGCCTCTGGGTCCCAAAGCAGCACAGGGCAGGCATCCACAGGGACTTTAGGCCACAAAGCAGCTTGTGGTGTCCTTGGGGGAAGCAGCTTATGTGGGACACACGGCGAGCCACGTAGCGGACAGTGCCTGCAGCGGCATTGAAGGTCCACGCCATCCCCAGCCATGTGTCTCCAGCCAGTCTTCGGCCCTGTTGAGGCCATGGGACTCATCGCCCAGTGATCTCATCCCACCAGCCACTGTCCACTGCAGTCCTTTCACCTCTCGTCCTCGCCCTCGGGGTCAGCGCTGGCACCAGGAGCTGGTTCTTGGTTCCTGCACAGCGGCTGGGAACACTCGCCGTGATGTCTGCCCCCGGCACCAGGCAGATACATTGGGGTGGCACCGGGATGGGTGCCCCATCGCTGCCGGGAACCACACTGATGCTCCCAGAGGCAGACTGAGCACCCCGGTGATGGTCACCCTCCATCAAGAGAGCCCATGTCAGCCTGTGAGCTTGCTTATAACCGTGCTGTGTTTACCGTATGGGCTATTTGCACTGAATTCCTGCAGGGTACGGTTCCGCTTGGCGCCGAACCGGTTCAGAGACCTTGTTCTGCCTGTGTGGAGGGTTTAAAGTTCAGGAAAACAGTGCGTGGGCCTCAGGAGCAAGCACTGGGGTGACTTTCACCTCCCGGGGGGACTCTGCGTGCCCCCAGTCTGTCCCACTACCCCAGGACAAGGTGCCAGGGTACAGTGGGTTGGACAGACCTGAGCAGCACCCACTCCTTCCCCCAAGGCTGCAGTGAGGAGAGGAGGATGGAAACACAGCCAGACATGGGGAATACTCCGGGATGCTTCGTGCTGGTGGGGACTGGCAGGTTTGGGCCGAGGGGGGCAGCTCTGGAGGTCACCCCATGGGAAAGGCAGCTGGGGGGTGGTCCCTGAGGATGCGTTTTTAGTGCCGTTTTCATGGTGACCCCCATTTTGGCTCCAAGCACCCTCGCTCCTTCAGGCTGCTCTCCAGGAATGCTGCTCCAGCAAGTCCCCAGTTGTCCCCAGCCAGGCAGCCCCAGGCAAGCCCAGCCTGGGGGCTGTGGGGAGCACTGGGGAAGTGGGACGGGGTCTGTAGCTGGCTCTGCTCTCCCTCTGCGGTGCCACCAGTGCCCGGGTGTCTCGGGAACCAGCTGGAAGCAAAGCTGGACAAGCCGGACGTGGTGAACTGGATGTGCTACCGCAAAACGGAGGACTATTTCACCATCTGGCTGAACCTCAACACCTTCCTGCCAGTGGGAGTTGACTGCTGGATCGATAACACCAGGTACCGCTCACCCCCACCCCGGGAGCTTCCCAGGGAAATGACCTACCAGGGATCTCCCTCCCCTCTCCTCCCCCCTGGGCCATGACCTAGCACACTTGGAAAACCACGGCACTGTTTGGGAACACAGCTGGCTGGCTCCTGCCCCGAGTGCCTGTCCCCTTCCCATGTCCCCGCCATGTGCTTGCGCCCAGCCAGGCTGTCCTCAGCACCCACTGGAGACGCTGCCACCCGCAGGGGACCACAGGGTGAGGGGACCATCGCAGGGGCCATCTCCATCAGAGCCTCCTGCCACGAGATGCCGGGGTGACCGGCATGGACGCCAGCTTGGCACCAGTCCACCTCCCCATCCACACAAGACTTGGCAAGAGCTGCCCAGCTCCAAGCTGCCACCCGGCAATCTCCACCCCATCCCTTGGAGATGTGGTTCTTCTGCTACTTCCTGTCCTGTCCCCGCAGGGTGGTGTACAACCGAACCTCTCGGAAAATGACCAATGCCCCAGGGGTGCATATCCGCGTGCCTGGTTTCGGCAAGACCTATTCCGTGGAATACCTGGATCAGAGCAAGCTGGCAGGTGAGAGGATGAGAAGTGCGGGTTGTCCGGGGATCTCACACGCTCCCAGTAAGTGGAGAGAAGTCTCCATGTCTCCAGGGCAGACTGGCTCTTCAGAGAGCCCAAGTCACCTGGGAGTGAGGGACGCTGGCCTCAGGGACACTCTCCCTTCAAGTGTCAGCAGAGACCACCCTGTCCTTGACCCCAGCACATAAGGGACTCATGGAGATCCTACCTCTGGCTGAAGCCATGAAGCTACAAGACTTACCAGAGGACATTAGTGCCATGAGCAGGACCAGGGTGGAAAAATGTTGACAGGAGAAGACCACTGACCTAATTCCCACCTATTCTCCCTGCCTGTAGGTTACCTGCACACCCTGGTGCAGAACCTGGTGAACAACGGCTACGTGAGGGACCAGACGGTTCGGGCAGCCCCCTACGACTGGAGGGTCGGGCCCCGTAAGTTTGGGGTTTGTGGCCTGGCCACCCATGGAGGGAGGGAAGCTGGGTGAGCTGGCTGGTTTGGAGGAACCCATGTCCGGGGCAGTTGCCCATGGTGGTGGTTGTTCAGCCATTCGTGGTGCTCTCATGTAATTGCATGGTGGCACTTGTGGTCCCTGTGCCCACGCTTGTCTCTGGTCGGGGCTCCTAGGGTCAGCCCTGGAGCCCTGTGGCCATGAGTGAGGTGGCCAAGAGCTGGTGCCCCTCTTATCCACAGAGGAGCAGCCCGAATACTTCCAGAACCTGAAGGCACTGATCGAAGAGATGCACGATGAGTACCAGCGACGCGTCTTCCTCATTGCGCACAGCATGGGCAATCTGAACATCCTCTACTTCTTGCTCCAGCAGACGCAAGCCTGGAAGGATCAGTACATTGAGGGTTTCATCTCCCTGGGTGCCCCCTGGGGAGGTTCTGTCAAGCCCCTGCGTGTCCTGGCATCCGGTGGGTGACTCCTTGTGTGCAGCTCCCTCTTTGCTTTCTTTCCCTCCTGCAGAAATGGAAGGGGGGTGGTGGGGAGGGAAAGGACACGGTGGTGGAAGAGGTGCGGGAAGAGGCTGAGAGGTCTGTGGAGGCAGCACTCATGTTCTGGTGCTGATGCCACTGCATCCCAGGGTGCAGAAAGGACCACGGATGTTCCTGCCACAGCCGCGGCAGCAGGAGAGCGGCCCAGTACATGCCCTGGAGCTTCCTCTGGTTTCCATGACTGGAGCTGGTGGGTTTGTGTCTGGAAAACTGCTGTCAGAAGGGTACTCCTGCAGCCTGGCCACCCCCCTTCCTCCCCACCAGCTCTCGCCAGACACCCCTGAGCACAGCCTGCACCATGGCCAAGGTCAACTCCTGAGCTAGGGGTCCTCCTGGAAAGCCGAAACACCCGTCCTGGGCATGAAAAGGGCTCAGCCAAAAATCTTGGGGCCAGGGAAGCAGTTTGGGGCACACTCACCCCCTTCTCACTGCCTCCCCAGACATCTGCACTACCTCCATCCATGCAGATTGCTGGACCTTCACCCCAAACCATACAGCCCCTTCTGCAGCAGAGGACACAGAGGCCCCCCAAGGGACACTCACGCTCTCCTGCGCCACTAGCTTGGATCTCCCCACATCTCAAAGCCCATCCCCCAGAAGCTTTGCTGTCTTCAGGCTTTAATCTCCCTTCACCCAGTTCCTCCTTAGTCTCTTCGCAGCCCAGAAAGCCACAATCACTTGCCTAATCCTGACAGCCCAGAATATCTACGAGTCACAAGCTGGGCCTCCAAAAATGCATGGAATTAAAATCATGTGCTTGAAGATTTTGACATCTGGCCCCTTGCATCACCCTTAAGTCATCTCCTCACATTTTTCCCTGTTGCCACAAGGGCCAGAGGCATTTTTAAGGTAACCTGAGATCATTGCACAGTCTTCGGCCTCCAGACACACTAAAAATGCCGAGGCTTGCAGGACGCATGTGGCTTGGCCACCCATGGTTGGGCTCAGCTGACTCCAGTCCCTGTGGGCAGGCATGGAGGTGCCGGGGTTGCAGGGAAAGTCCAGGGCTGGGTTGGTCAGGACCATCACACGTCCAGGTTTGTCTACGCTCAGCCCCTCCTAGCGGCTAGAGATGTTATGTCGAAGAGAAGAGTTTGGAAGGTTGCTCTGGACATCTGCAGCCAGAAGGGTGGGGAGCACACGCAGTCACGGGCAGTGGTAAAAGTAGGGGAAGGTCTGAGGTGGAACCATACTCCAGAGAGAGCTGTGAGTCACTGATGGACGGGCTGACCCCAGTACAGACGCCCAAGGGGCACCATTTTCAAGGGTACATTTTGGTGCTGTTTCTCATGAGCCCCTGTGTGTCCTGCAGGTGACAATCAGGGCATCCCACTCATGTCCAACATCAAGCTGCGTGAAGAACAGCGCATGACCACCACCAGCCCCTGGATGTTCCCAACGAGCCTGGCCTGGCCCGAGACCCACGTTTTCATCTCCACGCCCTCCTACAATTACACCTACCGGGACTACAAACGCTTCTTCACCGACGTCAACTTGGAGGATGGCTGGTACATGTGGGAGGACATGAAGGACTTGCTGAAGGGCCTGCCTCCTCCTGGAGTGGACACATATTGCCTCTACGGCACGGGCTTCCCCACGGTGGAGACTTACATATATGACGAGCGTTTCCCTTACGAGGACCCCGTGGACATGATTTATGGTGACGGGGATGACACCGTCAACACACGCAGTTCAGAGTTGTGCAAGCGATGGCGCGACCAGCAAAAGCAGAAGGTGCAGGTCCATGAGCTGCGAGGCGTCGACCACCTCAACATGGTCTTCAGCAACCTTACACTCAGTTCCATCAATGAAATCCTGCTGGGGAGCCCACAGGAGAAGGGGGAACCGGGGCAGGTGGGACCCAGCCCAGAGGCAGGGAAGGGGGGGAAGATCCTACCTGGATGGAAGGTCCTTAAGGAGCCCAAAAAGAACTGAAAAGAATGGGGGCCAGCTTCCCTCCATGCTGGTAGCCACCACAAGCTGCCATGCAGGGGAGCAATGGGACACGGAGCTGAGTTTGGAAGGAAAAGGAGCAAGACCAGCTCAGGTGGATGGGCTGGCACCCGCTTCCACACTGACTGGTTTTTCTTTCAGGAACGGCGATTAATTATATTTCTGAGGCTTGTCACTTCCCACTAGCGGGTGGATAATTAACTGCGTTGCCAGCTCATTAACATCACACTTGCGAATTACGGCGTATGCACAAGCCCTCGTCGCTAGCAAGCCATGTTTAGGCACTTTGGAGCCCGCGGTGCCGTAGCCTTTGCTCGTTTGGGACAGAGCGATTCACGTAACGAGTGCGGGCTCTGACTTACCGGGGCGGTCACGGGGTTGGCATGGGGGTGGCACGGCAGGGATGGCTCGCAGGAGCACCTCTGCCAGCCGCCAGCGTGCAGGCAGCGAGCGAGCCTCCTCGGGCAAGACCGACTCGAAATCAGCAGATTTACAAAATAATAAACACACTTTGCTTCTGAGCGCCGAGCCGGCCTTGTCCTTGCCCGGCAGGGCAGTACAGCCAGCCGTTGCCCAAAACGGAGCCGCTGGCTGCCTGGCGGAACCGGGGGCTATGGGAAAAGCCATGTGCTCGGCGATGTGACTGGGGCGGTTGATTCGACTGGGCTTGGTGACATGACTGGGGCTGGTAACATGACCGGGGTGATAATGTTTTGGGGCTGATGACGTGATCAGGGCTGGTGATGTGACCAGGGCTGGCAATGCAACTGGGATGACAATGCAATGGGGGCTGGCGGTGTGACTGGTGACACAACGAGGGTGACGTGACCAGGGCTGGCGATGTGGCTGGCTTGGCGATGGAACTGCCTCGGCAATGCAACTGGAGCTAGAGACACAACTGGGATGACAACGCAACAGGGGCTGGCGGTGTGACTGGGGCTGGTGACACAACCAGGGTTGGTGATGTGACCGGAGCTGGTAATGCAGCCACCTCGAGAATCCGATCACCTCGGCGAGGCAACTGGGGCTGGTGACTTGACTGGGATGACAACGCTACTGGGCTTGGTGATGCAAATGAGTTTGATGACGTGACTGGGACTGGCAACGCAACCAGGGTTGGTGACACAGCCAGGGATGGCCATGCAGCTGGGGATGGCGGCACAACCAGGGCAGCAATACAACCAGGGGTGGTGATGTAAATGGAGTTGGTGGTGCAACTGGGCAGCCATGCAACTGGGACTGGAAATGCAACTGGGGCTGACGGTGCGGCCGGGAACTGGGGATACAAATGGGGTTGGTGACACAACCAGGGCTGGGGATGCAGCCGGGGCCGGTGATGCACATGGGGTTGGTGACACAACTGGGACTGGTGACACAACCAGGGTCAGTGACACAGATGGGGACAGCAACTCAACTGGGGATGGCAACGCCGGGGCTGCTGATTCCAATGGGGTTGGAGATGCAACTGGGGTGGCGACGCCCCTGGGACTGGTGACCCAGACGGGGCCGGTGACACAGCCGGGCCTGGGGCGGCGGCGGCGGCAGGCGGGGAGGCCGGTCCCCCCGCACCGCCCGGTGCCGGCCCGCCCGGCGCCTCTCCCCTGGGCGGGCAGCGCAGCCTCCGCTCGGGGGCGGGGCTCTCCCGCCACGCTGCCCTCCCATTGGCTGCGGGCGCGCCGGGTGCGGCGCCGATTGGCGGGTGTCGGCGCCGGGGGGGCGGGGCGGCGCAGCCCACGTGCCGCCGCCGCCGCCGCCGCCGCCGCGCTGGAGGCCATGGTGCTGGACCCGGGGGCGGCGGCGGGCGGCGGGCTGGGGGCCGGCGCCGCCCCGCGCCTGCCCCACCGCCATGGCCCGCCGCTCTGCTCCTGCCCTTGCCCACCGGCACCGGGACCCCCGCCCCGTTGCCCGCGGGGAACCCGTCGCCTGTCGGAAACCGGCACCGGGATGCGGCGGAGCGAAAGCGCCGGGGGCCGCGGTGTCGGGGGGGGGATGCGCTCCGCCGCCTCCCTGCCCCACATCGCCCGGGGGCGGGGGAGCGGCGGGGGCGGCGGGGAGGAGCGGCGGAGCCCCTGCCTGCTGGTGGCCCTGCGGCCCCGCAACGTGGAGGCGGAACGGGAGCGGTTCTTCCGCGCCAGCTTCGCCTACGACCCCCAGTTCGAGTACGCCGAGCCGGTGCCCGCCGCCGTGCTGGATAAGTACGGGGCCGCCTCCGATCGCTTCGTGGGGCAGGTGAGGCGGGGCCCTCGGGAGGTCGGGGCGGGGCGGGGGGGCGAGCATCGCTGCCGGTGACCCCCGGTTCGCTGCCGGTACTGCTGCCGGCTCGGCGGGGGATGAGCATCGCGGGGATTCCGGGAGGGATGCTCCGGGGCAGGGATGCTCCCGGGAGGGATGCTCCGGAGCAGGGATTCTCCGGGAAGGGATGCTCCGGGGGAGGGATGCTTCAGGAAGGGATGCTCCGGGGCAGGGATGCTCCGAGGAGGGATGCACCAGGGAGGGATGTTCCGTGGAGGAGGAGGAACTTCCTCCCGCTCGGTGCTAAGGTGTGGGTGTCCTCGCCAGGTGCCACCGGGAGGTATCATGTCGGGACCACTCCATGGTCACGCCAGTCAGGAGCTGGTCCATGGTCCATGTGAAACCGAGTGACCTGCTCTCCTTCCGGCTTCTGGTTGCCCAGAGAAGCTGTGGCTGCCCCATCCCTGGAGGTGTTCAAGGCCAGGCTGGACGGGGCTTGGAGCAACCTGGTCTGGTGGGAGGTGTCCCTGCCCAGGGCAGGGGGCTTGGAACTAGGTGATTTTCAAGCTTCTTTAGTTACCTGCTCTGCCTGTGGGAATAGTACGTGCTCCGTAGTTGACGGTCATGCTGGTGCTGGGTGATGCTACCAGCATCAAACTGGTTCTTGCTTATGGCTGCACGGTGGTGGTTAGGAGCTGGGGCTCCATCAAGGACCCCTGTGTAGATACTGGGTTGGAAGATGCTCAGGGGCCTGGAGGACCTCTTTGCTGAGGAGAGGCTGAGAGCCCTGGGGCTGTTCAGCCTGGAGAAGAGCAGACTGAGAGGGGATCTCATCAGTGCTCATCAATATCTAAAGGGCGGGGGGCAAGAGGATGGGGCCAGACTCTTCTCAGTGGTGCCTGGGGACAGGACAAGGGGCAACGGGCACAAACTTGACCATAGGAAGTTCCATCTCAACATGAGGAGGAACCTCTTTCCTTTGAGGGCGGCAGAGCCCTGGAACAGGCTCCCCAGAGAGGTGGTGGACTCTCCGTCTCTGGAGACGTTTCAACCCCGCCTGGACGCGTTCCTGTGCCACCTGCTGTGGGTGACCCTGCTCTGGCAGGGGGTTGGACGGGATGATCTCCAGAGGTCCCTTCCAACCCCTTCCATTCTGTGATTCTGTGAAAGGACCTCAGGGATCATCTGGTCTACCCTTGCTATTACATTTTGCCCTTGGTGCCGTAGGAATAGCAGACAAGGCGCTGGAGCACATGGGTGACCTCGTGGGACACGGTCCTTGGCCTGAATGCCCTGGTGGTTAGGTCTGGTTTGTTTTCTGGAAGGCCTAATGGTCATCTTGTGTGGCAGCATCCATAACACGTCACCAAACGTGGTTAGGAATGATAATAGTTGTTGTAGACTCCGCTTTAGGCAGTTGCTATTATTTTGCTTAACTTCTTCCATTGCTCATACGCTGCTGAAATATTCCTGACTCTGCCCTGGAGAATAATGATGCTTGGATGGAGGTGAGCAATCACCGCCCAGCCACTGGAGCTGGAGGGAATGGCAGGAGCTCTCCCGGTGCTCCGCAGAGCTGTTCCAGCCCTTTGCTTCGGGTTCGGAGCCAGGTGCCTGGTGATGCCCCAAAACCAGTTTGCTCCTCGGGCTGAGCATTCCTGGCTCAAGAAGGACAGGGAACTGCTGGAGAGGGGACAGCAAAGGGCTACCAAGATGCTGAGGGGACTGGAACATCTCTCTGATGAAGAAAGGCTGAGGGATTTGGGTCTCTTCAAGTCTGGAAAAAAGACGACTGAGGGGGGATCTTATCAATGCTTATAAACACTTAAAGGGTGGGTGTCAGGAGGATGGGGCCAGGCTCTTCTCAGTGGTGCCCAGCAACAGGACAAGGGGTAACGGGCACAAGCTTGAGCATAGGAAGTTCCATCTCAACACGAGGAGGAACTTCTTTGCTTTGAGGGTGGCAGAGCCCTGGCACAGGCTGCCCAGAGAGGTGGTGGAGTCTCCGTCTCTGGAGACATTCCAACCCTGCCTGGACGTGTTCCTGTGCCACCTGCTGTGCGTGACCCTGCTCTGGCAGGGAGTTGGACGGGATGATCTCCAGAGGTCCCTTCCAGCCCCCACCATTCTGTGATTCTGTGATCCCGCCTCTGGCCAGAGCATCCTTTCTGCCACACGGACCCTTTTTAGCCTCATCCAAGGATGGAAAGCTCCTATCTTAAATTCGGGCGTCTCCGTGCACCTCCGAGTTGGGAGCTGACCTCTGGCGTCTCAAGTAGTGACTTCTTCACCCGTTTATTTATTGGTTTTTTGACTGTTTACTTATTCTTGCATTTACCTCTGGCTGATTTATGGTCCACGGGATTCAGGCTCGCTCTGTAAACAGCTTTTCTAAGCAGTTCGTCATTTCCAGTGCCCGGAGAAACTCTGCCCCAGATAAACGGGTGCCAGCGCTGCGGTTGCAGGGGAGACGATCTGACTCCTCTGGAGACCTCAATGGCTTTTCAGTGTTTTCTGCCTGCATTTAAATGCGTTTCATTCTCTGAGTAAAGCGGTAAAATGAGCTGTTCAGAGCTGTTCAACCCCCGCCCCCCGCTTTCTCCTTCGGGACAGTTGGCTTGCGACGTAGTAAAAGATGAATAATTGAGGTTATTTGCCTCCGCGCATCACTTTGCCTGAATGAAATTAAGCGCTCGTAACCGGCGGGAATGGCCTCGCCCCGGATCCCGAAACCTTTCGCCAGAGATACTCAGTGCTGAGCGTTTCTACCAGCGTTTCTCCAAGTTCTCCGGTGACGGTGCTCGTGTCACCGTTCCTTTGCTCGTGCCCTGCAGTAACCTCCTTCCACTCTCTTTTGTCTTGGGAAACTTTTTTTTCCTTGCCAGCTAACTGTCGGCTATAAACTTGCTTTTTGAAAACCGGCGTTTATCGCGGAGCTTAAATAAATGAGACGTTTTGCTCCGCCGGCGTCCTTGGAGAAGAGCAGCCAAACCAGCCCCAGCTCCCCGCTTCCAGCTTGCGGCTCCACCAGCTGCTCTTAACGGGCCAGGGTTGGGGAGGGGGGGTTGGGGCGGGTTATTTTATTTTTTTAATAGAAAAATGAAATAAACCAGAAGGATTCTTCCAGCCCCGTGGAGGCTCATCGCACCGATCGCCTCCCCAGTTTGTCACGGGAAGGCCAGGAGCATCCGCAGGGAGCTGGGGCTGGGGGATTCGTTATCCCTCGGCGTCTGGCGGGTGCATGGTTTCAGGCTGCCCGGGGATGTTCGGCGGCCTCTCAGGAAACTAAACTTGGTATTTTAGGAATTTTGCTCGCCGGGATGAGCGCTGGAGGTCGGCGGGGGGAGCGAAGCCATTTGGTCGTTCTTCCTCCTGGGCACCAGCTGCGCTGGGTTTGTCTTGGCTCGGAGCTGTGGGTCCCCTGGGAGGAGAGCGCAAGCGGCGGAGGAGAGGTGGGAGGAAGAAATGCTCCTTTTTCTGCCGCTGTCAGCAGGAGGTTCCTCGCAACGCCGCAAAAATTATCATCATGAAAAAAACCCCAAGAACAAAACAAAACAAAAAAAAAAAAAACCACCCCAAAAAAGCAACAACACCAAAAAAACCCCCGCACGACTTCTCTTGGAAAGACACAATAAGTGGCTCGAGAATAAAAAACCAGCTGTGCGGAGAAAACTCTTCAGGGACGGAAAAATCAGGTGCTTCTGCTGGGGCCGGGGAGGCCGCTTGCCCGCGGGGCTCCTCGGCAGGCTGTTGGGTGCTTTGAGCACTGGGACCGGTGGTGGGCACCCATCTCCTGATCCTGGGTGACCTGTGGGGATGGGACCTCCTCCAGCCGCTGCCTGGAGCCCGGAGGAGAGCAAAGGGGGTTTGCTGAGCAGGAGGAGGTAAAACACGCCTCGGTGCGGGGCTGGGAAGCTCGGCGGCAGCTCAGCCAGGTTTACAGATGCAATAAAACTGCTGGAAAAAACTCCAGAACTGGTGCAAAGTCATCGTCATTTATTAATAGGCTGGAGAAAGTCACTGCTTGAAGATGTCTACAATGCAAACTCACTTTGGGGGGAGGAAACCTGCTAATAAATGCTCATATTTTATAGAGGCTCCATAAATGTTAATGCTAATAAACATTAGCATTGATAAAGGGGCTGCTTTTGTTAGAAGGCTGTCGGTGTGCCGGAGGCTGGTCGTGCTGCGACCCTGGCCGAAGAGGAGGAAAAGGGCGATGCCGGCGATGCCATCCAGTGCCGCAACGAGAAACTCTCGGTGGGGGAAAAAGCAAGCGGATAAGCTAAACCTCTTTTGTGCGAGCGCTGGAGTTTGAAAGGAGAACCGAAAGCAGAAAAGATGAAAATAATCGCGGCTTTAACCCCCGGAGGCAGCGTGCTGCGGTGATGCTGTTTCGCTTCTGCTTTGCCCGGTTCCCCCAAGAGACGCTTGCGAGGGTGATGAAAAGCAGAAAGAACATACTGGGGGTCGTGCTGATGGCGTTAGGGGTCCGTCTGTCCTGGTGGCCACCTCCAGCTGGCTCGGTGGCCTTGTTTTCGTAGGTGTTGCAAAACCGCATCTCGCTGTCCAGGCCGTTTATCAGGGATTATCTCCGCGAGGGTTTTATTGCACGTGGGATTTTGTGGTTATAAGCGGGGGGCAGGGGGGAGTGTTTTGCGCTGATGTTTCTTTTCTGCCCGCGGCAGGCCATCAGGATCATCCGGGCCGTCCTGGAGAAGTACGGGACCTACGAGAGCTTTGAAGTCGCCACGGGCGGGAGGCTTCTGAGCAAGTGCCAGATCTGGTCCGTCATCCGAAAGTACATGCAGAAGGAAGGCTGCGTGGGAGAGGTAATTCCGTGTCCCTGCCTTCGTGCTTGTAGAACGCAACTGCAAAATATTTATGTTTTCTGATAAAAAAAAAAAAGAGGACTCAGATTAAGAAGCGTTTTGGGTGCAAAGAAACTCTTCTGCCCTGAGCTGTGGTGTCTCTTCGTCTCCGGCTTGGCTGCGGTCACTGTACCCCGGCGTTAGGACGTGGGTGCTGGTTCCCCACCAGTTTCCCTGGATTTTTTCAGTCTACATCTCCCTTTCATGATAGAGAGAGGGAGGGTTTGGCCGTGGGGCCGTGCAAGGAGCCTTTTGCGTGCGTGAGGCACCAGCTGCCGCCAGGAAAGCCCTCTCCTGCTGGTGGCGGTGGTGTGGCAGACCCCTCCGACAGCCGCCTTCGCTCGCGTGTCCGAAAGGAAAGATGGGAGGAGAGATTTCCTCCTGTCCTGCGGGATGTGCTGGCTTACGGCGCTTTGAAACCCCAAGCTTGGGTTTTAAGGCTGGGAAATATGTGGTTAAGAGAGGACGGTAGCCATGTGGGATGGGGCAGGGGGGGGAGTTCAGCATCTCTTAATCCGGTTTCTCTGGGCCCCCGGCAGCCCCCAGCGTGGGATGTCCCACAGCTTTGGTTACGGGGCTTTTTTTTTCCGGTTCCTGCCAGCAAGGCGCGGGCAAAACGCTCCCACCGTCCTGGGTTCAAGCGGTGAGAAGGATTTCTGGACCCGGCTTGGGTTTTTTGGGGCTCGCGGGGCTGCCTTCGGCTGTTGGCCGCGGAGCTGGCTGGCGCGGGGAGTGGCGGGGGGGGCTTCCTCACCGCTGCCTCTGGGCCGGGCTGTATTCCCTAGCTCTGGTTTTTCACCTCCATCTCCAAACAGGTTTATTCAGGAACGTTTCCGCAGAGCATCGCCTTGCTCCGTGGTACCCGGTGCATTTCACGCCCGCAAAAGTGGGGAGCGAGCGGTTCCCCGGGGTCCCACCTGGCCAGGGGACGTTCCTCCTCCAGCCCCCTCGGTTTGCCCTGGGATGTGGATTTGGCACCTTGGGTCCTCCCAAGACTTTGCTTAGGACAGAAAGGATCCCTGCAAACCTCTTCCTATAACTCGGCTGCCTTTTAGTACCCAGAAGCAGCCCCAGTAGCCAGCCCAGCAGCTGCCCAGTCTCACAGACCTACGCTTATGACACCTTGGTTGTGGTCTGTCTCTTGATTTTTATTTTATTCATTGATTAAATTCAGCTATTTTGCTCTTCTCCGTTAATCTGAACCCGAACTGTGCCCTGGCTGGGCAGAAAGCCATTTTTTCCCGTCGCGTACTGGCGTACCACTGGCTTCCTTCCAGCCCTGTGCAATTTTTCCCTTTGCTCAAGGGAGCGCAGGGCTCGGTAATTATGTTTGCACGTCGGCGTGTGAGATCCGGGGCCCTTTTATCCGAACCTTTTGGTAAGCGCTTTTTAAAACCATTAAAGCTTTGGTTTGTTCGTTCCCACCCACTACAAATTTTGCTGGATTTCTCTGGGGCGGGCAAGGAGGGGAGGTTTTCCTCTGCTCTTCATACAGGGGTGTTGGCAAACTTTGCACCCCCACCCCCCCTCCCCGGCTCCGGTACGGAACAAAAATTTGCTGGAACTTCTGCGTCGCTGCTAACGTAACAACACCCCGTCGGGGGAACCGGGCGGTTTCAGACGTGTGTCCGTCGTGATTCCTGATTTTCACCTGCTGTGCCCCGTTTGCTTCCCTGTGACGTATGAACTGCGATGGCTTCCTTAAAAAAAAAAAAAAAAGAAAAAAAGAGAAGAAAAAAAAAAAGGAGAAACTCTAGCGCGGGGGGGTTGCGTTAGCCCAGAGACCGGCTGGCTGACCCGCGAGCTGCGGGCAAGCAGCGGGGACAGGCTGGTGGCCATCGCTGCCGGCAACTGCCCCTTGTCACTGGCGCCCATCGGCAAAGGCAGGATCCCGCGTTCCGGCACCACAGGCAGCGTGCTCCTGGGTAAGTCTTTGCCCTGTAATTAACTTTGCCTCTTCAAAAGCTTCTTTGTCGGGGTCCGAGCTGCAGATCCTGAAGCTCTTCTGCTTTTTTCTTCTGGCTCAGGGCCGAGGTGG
Source organism: Rissa tridactyla (assembly GCF_028500815.1). Lineage (NCBI taxonomy): Eukaryota > Metazoa > Chordata > Aves > Charadriiformes > Laridae > Rissa > Rissa tridactyla. The sequence continues at coordinate 72,404,108 of NC_071469.1, read as the reverse complement.
CGCTGCCGGAGCTCAGAGGTCTCCGTAGGGATGTCGGCAAGCTCCCAGCTCGCGGCAGAGAAAGCCCTGGCCCCGTTGGTAAGTGCTGCATGGCAGTCCCTGGGGCTGTGGAATGTTCAAGAAGGACAGGGAACTGCTGGAGAGGGGACAGCAAAGGGCTACCAAGATGATGAGGGGACTGGAACATCTCTCTGATGAAGAAAGACTGAGGGATTTGGGTCTCTTCAAGTCTGGAAAAAAGATGACTGAGGGGGGATCTTATCAATGCTTATAAACACTTAAAGGGTGGGTGTCAGGAGGATGGGGCCAGGCTCTTCTCAGTGGTGCCCAGTGACAGGGCAAGGGGTAACGGGCACAAACTTGAGCATGGGAAGTTCCACCTCAACATGAGGAGGAACTTCTTTCCTGTGAGGGTGGCAGAGCCCTGTCATAGGCTGCCCAGAGAGGTGGTGGAGTCTCCGTCTCTGGAGACATTCCAAACCCGCCTGGACGCGTTCCTGTGCCACCTGCTGTGGGTGACCCTGCTCTGGCAGGGGGTTGGACGGGATGATCTCCTTCCAACCCCGGCCATTCTGTGATTCTGTGAGATAATGCTAGCTAGCATCTCCTGGGATCCCATCGGTGGTGCCTCTCCTCCTTGGAGCTGCTCAGTGTCGGCCTTCTGTTGGCGTGGGTGGCCTGAGCAGATGGGCAGGCTGCTGGCAGGGCTGGGGAGCCCGTGCTACGGTGCCGCAGGGGCCGTCAGCACTCTTCCCTCGGTTCCTGGTGACTTTCTCCATTGTTCCGTCCACAAAAGCTGAGCGGGAGCTTCCTGGGCTGCGAGGATGCGCTGGGGATGCTGCTCTCCACGCCGGGGGTCACACATCTGGAGAGCTGCTCCAGGGGGCTGAAGTCGCAGCCCCTGTTTGTAACAGCTTCTGCAAAGCTGGGGGGGCTTCCAAAATAAGCGGGTGGATGAGCCCCCCCCGGAGAGGGGCTGCCAGCAGCGTAATGGGAGCATGCGAAGGTGCGGGTCTCCGGTGACACTGAGGGTCCCTTCCCATCGCGCCCAGACGGCTGGCTCCGCACGGCGTGGTGCTTGGCACTTCTCTTTAATGAGAAAAAAACAATGCTATGTCACTGCGGCAGCAACTAAGGGGCAAAAAGAAAATGCCCCAAGCCAATGCCTCTTAAAAGTTCATCCGACTGACAACTGAAGAATGACGTCGTGGGGTTTTGCCCCTCGTCTTCTCACCGTGGTGGCCCCTGGGCACATCCGTATGGGCGGCTCTCGGGTGGGGGGACCGTGACCTGCCACTGTACCCGGGGGCTGCAGGAGCTCTCAGCCTCTCCCAGCGGTGTCTGATCCCGCTTCCCAACCCCCTGGATCAGCCCCTTGCCATCCCTCATTCCCCTACCCAGCTCTGTCTCAGGATCTTTCCGTCCTTAGGACAGGGATGGGGAATTTCCCCCTGGGCCCTGTCAGCCCCGTGTCTTCCCGAGTCGGGGGGTGGGGTGGGGGGGTGATTTCTGCCTGCAAAACCCCCGCCGTTAATTTGCCTTCCTGATCGTGAACCGCCGCAAACCTCGTGCTGCGGTTGGGCAGTTTGCTGATGTTTCTTCGTCCTGAATCTGCTTCCTAACCACCCCCCCACCCTTCGCTTGATGCCCTTTCCAGTACAGGGAAAAATAGTTTCCACTCCATATAACTGAGCTGAGTATTGCTTTTACCTTTTCTTCATCGTGAGAACAGGAAAAAATAAAAAAAATATCAAAAGTGCTCCCTCTGACTTGAATTCTTCCTCGAAAGGCGCTGGGGTGCTTTTGCTCAGAGTTTTTTTTCTCGATTCCCCAAAAGAGACCCGTTACTTCAGATGCACCCTTCCCCCTGTGCTCAGCCCCCGGCGGCAGCATCCCGCCTTGGTGCAAACCGCATTTTTCTGTGCCCTTGGGTCTTTCTCCAAGTGCCGTGTCCCAGGGAGCGCTTCGTTCTGCGTTTCGGCTCCCGCAAGCCCGGATTTCTGTGCTGAGCGTCGCATCGTCCTCATCCTCGGCCGCCGGTTCTTTTCCAGCTTTTTGCTGTCTTCCTCTTCGCTCGCCCTGCGCTCGGTGGTATCGGATAGGAAAAGAAAAAGGGGGAAAATTGGGTTTCGGACCGGACCGTCTGCCTCCTGCTCGGGTTGAGGGAGACAGCGCTGGCCTTTCCGCTCTTTGGCTGGGCTCGTTTGGGTCTCACATCGTGCTGCGCGAGGCAGCGCGTTGGCAGCTTTGATGGGTGACGTTGCTGACCATCGACTTGGCCTGTAGCAGAAACACCCCCCCCACCCCCCACCCCAAATAATATAAAAAAGTGACTCTTTTTCAAGCCAGAGCACTCTGTTGCTGAGTGTATCTCTGCTTGAGGGAAGCTCAGCCCCGGTGGGATGCTGGGGTGCAGGTAACAGCAGGGAAGATGCAGCGTAGGAGGCGGGACACGGCATTCCCAGTCCAGCAGAGGAAAAAGCCATGGGCAGGTGACAGACGGACATTCCAGTTATAATAAAAGACTTTTCTTTAAGCGGTGGGAATTAAGATGCCGGTGCGGATGGGAAGGGAGAGCTGGAGGTCACCGGCGATGAGCTGCGGGGAGCATCTCCCCATGGAACACTCCGCACAGTTAAACTCCTGGGTTTATACCATATCCCGCTCACGCGGGGGCTCTGGGCGTTGATTTCGGAGCCGGCTTTTGAAATTGCATGAGGGAAGCTTGAACAGTTTGGGGAGATGCCAGGCGAGCACCGGCCTCCCCAAATCCCGCCGCCAGGCCGACCCCAGCGCAGCAGGTCCCGCTGGCACGGGGGACCCGGAGCTGCCAAATCCCGGTCACTGGGGGATAATCCAGCGTAACGTGGCCAAGGATGAGCAGCTGGAAAATGGAGAAAAGCAGAGAGGAGGAGTTGGGGGGGGGGGGTGGGGGGTGGCATGGTATTTTTTTTAATAGGCTGAGGAAAAGCAGGTGTAAGAATGAGAGCGTTTATCCTAGGGAAGAAGTTTGGGTTTGTACATCTAATATCCTGAATTCCAACCTCCTTGGGGTTTATTTTTTTTCCCCTGTACAGGGGCAATGAAGCGCGACAAGACAAGAAGTGGACCTGGCCTTGCGGACCGCTCCCAGCCAGCCCAGCATCCTGTATCCCGGTAGCGGAGCTCGGGATGACACAGTCCATCCTCTCTGCTCCTCCTTCGGAAGAGCCGCAGGTCGGGCAGCAAAGAGCTGGGGACCAGGGACTGTCACAGGGTCCGGGCACCAGTTCTGTGCTGCAGCGTCTTCCAGGGAGCAGAAAAAGTGCTGCCACGACGAAATGTATTCCTCGTCTTTCCTTTGGTTTAAACTCTGGCCCCTGGCTCCCTCCGTCCCCTCCCGCAAGCCCAGGATTTCTGCCTCCGCTAGTCGCATTTGGGATTGCCACGTCGGATGTCTGGGCTCTATTCCCGTCGCACTGAGCTGCCCTAAGGGGTGGGAGTTGGTTAAAATCATCCCCAAAACCCAGCTCGTTTGTGCCACCTTAGCTCTGCTTGCCGTGAAGCCGTGACCTTCCCTGCCTGTCGCAGCTCCAGACGGGGCTGGTGGCAGGAGCTGCCACCAAAAGTCATCTCCCCACCAGGAGTGCCTCACCCCCCACCCCCCCCACCCCAACCCCCGCCACAGGAGCTCACGTCATGATGATCCTGCTGGAAACTAAACCTGGTTAGAGCATAAAACCAGTTCTGGTCCGGATCAGTCCCCTGCCGCGGTTTGGCCCAGGTCCCCCAGGTCCGTGGCTGGACGTGGGAGAGGGCAGCGAAGGGGCAGCCCGTCTTTATCTTGACTTGCTTCCTGGGGCAGAAATAGAGCTTGAGGAGACACGCACAGGTCAGAAACGAGCCGGCAAGTCTTTTCGCGGAGTTGGAGGGATTCTCTTTCCCACTGGTGTATTTTAATCCAGGGAAGCATTTGCACTGTAAGTATTTTGATACTGTTCGTTTTGCCCGGTGGTCGACTCCGTTAAGTTGCGCTTCTGGCTTCCGTCAGCAGCTTCGCACAACAATAAATCCGGGTTAAAGCAAACCCCCTTCCGTCTCCTCTCCTTTTTTATTAAATAAGCGGGAAGAATTGTCGCGTAGTGATACGCGTGCGTATCTTCATCCTGAAAAGCGTCGGCTTGTGAAATAACAGATGGGCCTTAGAGTTAATATGTACGTGGGGCAGGGGGGAGGAAGGATTTTGAGGTAGAATCGGTGTGTGCCTGAAGGTGCCGAGCATTGCCGCGGCCGAACCACGGATGCGAGAGCCGCGAGTCTCCTCCGTCCATGCTGCAGCTGCAGGGCTCAAGTCGGATGGTCAGAAAATGCTGCTTGGCCGGCACGTTAACTCACGTTAACCGAGAGCAGCTGCCTTGGCTCCAGCACTCACGAGAGCCAGCTTTCCCAAAATAGATGGGTTTTTTTTCCTGTCTAAGGATGTTCTCCCGCCCGTCCCTGCCTTGACTCCTGGCCGGTTCCTGCTGCGAGGGTGGGCTGGCGTGGATCCGTCCTCGCTGCTTGTGTCTTGGAGCCCCGAAAGGGAGAATCCGCCGGAGAGGCTGTGAGAATGGAGCTGGAGCCTTGGATTCCTCACGGGCTGTTTTTATCGGGGCGGGGGGGGTGGCTCTAGAGGTTGGACCCATAACAGAGTGGGTGCTGTTGTTTTTTGGAGTGGGGTTGATTTGGTGGCTGAATTTACTGCAACAGCCCATGGCATGTGGGGTTGCGGGAGCGTCCCCATCGCCTGTGACCACTAAATTGTGCGGAGCCCGTGGGGACAAAGACCATGGCGGGGAAGATGCTGGCTGTAAAAAGGTTAAAGAAGTTATTTCATCCCTCTCTTTCCTCTCGTCACCCCCCTCAGCGCCCTCCCTGCCTGCTCCTGCCAGCTGGAGTTTCTTTGGGGGTCGCCACACGGCGGTGGCTTTTTCTGACTGTCCGCCACCATCTCAACCTCTCCTTAGAGCCGAGACCCCGCTGAGCATCTCCTCCTTCTTCTTCTTCTTCTCCTTCTCCTCCTCCTCCTCCTGCAGGTGGTGGTGCAGCTCACCGACGACCTCCTGTCCCAGGCGGTGATGATGGTGGAGGACAGCCGGCCAACGCTGGCCATCAACCTGGCTGGAGCCCGGCAGCACTGGCTGGAGGGGATGCTGCGCCACGAGATAGGTCAGCGGGGCAGAGTTGTGGGGCGATGCTGCGAGCATCCTCTGGCCGTCACCTGGGGGGGGGTCACGGGGCCCACGGGACAAGGTGATGCCCACCAGGTCCTGCAAGGAGGCTCCCGGGCAGGTTGTGGAAGAGGCTGAGGCCACCTGGGTGGGGGGAAAAGGGGGTGTCGGGCAGGCACCCGTGCACTCGCGTGCTTGCCCCGGGGAGCCGGAGCAAGCAGCTGTCCCATGGCGGCATCTCCAGCTCAGACTGGCGCTGGCACCCGTGGGTGCTGGGTCTCAACCCCAAACTCGTGACTCGGGGGATGGAAGTTGGGGGTGGAGGGGGCAGTGGGTCGAGCTTTTTGGAGGCCGCGGCCGACGGCGCCGGTTCCCCTCCCCAGGCACCCACTACATCCGAGGGGTGAACAACACCCGGCAGCCCTGGCACAGCTCCGAGGGCCGCAAGCAGTACAGCCTGAAGCCCGCCAACCCCACGGAGGAAGGCTTGGCCAGCCTGCACAGCGTCCTCTTCCGCAAGCAGCCCTTCCTGTGGCGGGCGGCCCTGCTCTACTACACCATCGAGCGGGCCAGCCGCCTCTCCTTCTCCGCCCTCTTCCAGGACCTGGAGCAGTACGTCCAGGACGCCGGCGTCCGGTGGGAGTACTGCGTGCGGGCGAAGCGGGGCCAGACGGACACCTCGCAGCCAGGTACCGTTCGGGGAAGGGGGTTACAAAGCCTTGGAGTTTCGGAAGGGATTTGATTTTGTTTTGCTGGGGATGGTTCGCCGCGGGGTGGGTTGAGCATCGCTGACCCCATTGCCACGGCAGCCTTTGAAATGGTGGCTCGGCCCCACCCACGCATCCCTCTCCATCTCCAGCACCATCTCCTGTGGGTTTATACTTGTCTTTGTGGCGGTGATCTTCCAACATCAGCTCTTCGGCTGCTCAGGGTCGGGTGGGGATGGACGGGGTCCCCCCCGCAAAGGCTGATGGGAGCGACTCGCAGCAGCCAAAAGAGAAGAAAAAAAAAAAAAAAGAGCATTTCTGGGGATGCATTTAGGTTCTTGCAGTGGTTTACCATGAAAAACATCTGTCGATGCCCAGCAACAGGACAAGGGGTAACGGGCGCAAACTTGACCATAGGAAGTTCCACCTCAACACGAGGAGGAACTTCTTTCCTGTGAGGGTGGCAGAGCCCTGGCACAGGCTGCCCAGAGAGGTGGTGGAGTCTCCGTCTCTGGAGACATTCCAAACCCGCCTGGACGCGTTCCTGTGCCACCTGCTGTGGGTGACCCTGCTCTGGCAGGGGGTTGGACGGGATGATCTCCAGAGGTCCCTTCCAACCCCGGCCATTCTGTGAGTCTATGATTCTATGAAAGCATCCCTGTGAGTGGTTCGGGGCTCTCACTGCACCCAGCTGCCGCCACAGTCCCCGGCGCTGCTCCCCAGCGCTCATCCTTTGAGACCCAGCGGTCCCGGCCATGGCATGAGCAACACCTGAGCCCTGGCACACTCGTGTCACCCCAGTCCGGTGCTGTGACTGCAGTCGGCAGACATTCAGGAGGGTGGTGGGGTGCCAGGCTCCTACTCCCCATCCTCTCCCGCTCTTCCAGGCTGTTTCAGTAAGGACCAGGTCTACCTGGATGGGATTCTCCGCATCCTGCGCCATCGGCAGACCATCGACTTCCCGCTGCTGGCTGCACTCGGAAAGGTAGCGGCTTGTCAGGGGGGAGGACAATGGACGGCTGATCCCGGAGCCCTGTCCCATCCCCAGAGCTCATGTGGGCTCCCATGTTTTCCTGCAAATGAGCCCTTGGCTATTGGCCCGGCAGCTCTTTGCCGTTTCGGCGGAGCAGGGGGAAAGGCTGCGAGGAAGGACGGGACAATCCGTGCTTCTCCGCAGGAGACCTTTGGGGAGAGGCTTAACCCAGCCAGCGGGTTAAGCTCTGCTGGCCCTCTGCCTCGGCCACGCCGGTCCTGCTGTCACCTGTCCCTGCGGGGACAGACAATGACCAAATCCTTGCAAATCCCCCTTGCAAAACCCCAAGCAGCTCCGCCGGTGCTCCCCCCACCCGCCCCCGCAGGCAGGAGGGATGTTTGGGCAATGGGGGTGACCCAAGGGGGCCAGACCACCCCCCCCCCCACTCTGCTCCTTGGATGGGGCCGGCAGGGGGGATGCTGACCCCTGCTCCCTGCCTCCCATCAGGTCTCTTACGAAGACGTGAATCGGCTGAAGAAATTTGGGGTGCTGGAGAAAGCCCGCATCCCCCACTTCATGCAGGACCTGGAGCGGTACATGAAGCAGCTGGACCACATCGTCACCACCAACGGCCTGGACGAGGAAGAGCTGGAGCAGCTGCTGCCCGACTGAGGGGCATTCCCCCCCACCACCCCCGCCCCGAAACCGGTGCCCCGAGGCCGCAACTGGTGCCATTTATTGGATATTTATTGGGGCTGGAGCCTGGAGAGGGCAGAGCCTGGGCCCACCCCCCCGTGCCCGGGCGGCCGCTGTGCATGTTCTGCTGTGTAGGGTAGCGCGGCCGGGAGGGCCGGTGTGGTTAGTGTTGAAGTGTGTGTTGTCCACCCACCCCCGCAACACCGTCCCCTGTGCGTTTTGGGGACAGCTGCGCGGCTCCGCGTGGCTTCGGGGAGCCAGAGAAGAGGGTTGAGAGGGAGCGAGGGCAGAGCTGGGGGGGACGCGCTGCTCCCCCCGGGGTGCAGGGAGCTGTGCTGGGGCGGTTGCTATGGGGCGGGGGGGTGGAGGAATGCCCTTAGGGTGCCATGGGGTGCTCTCAGCAGAGCGGGGGCACCCCCTCGGGGCCAGCAGACGGGGCTGGGGGCTCTGGGCTGTGCCCAGCAGGGAGTCGGGGCTGGCCCGCACCCACCCATTGCCCTGCGTGTGCGTTTCCCGCTTCCTACCCCTTCCCTCAGCAGCAGCAGGAAGGACTTTAAGCCCTCAAAATACTAATTTCTGTTCTCCCCCCCAACCCCCCAGCTCCTAGATATTTGCCCACGATTAACCATCGCTCTGCGCCCCAACTACAGGAGGACTCAGGGCAGGGATGGGGCTTGGTGTTAGGAAAAAGCGTGTAATAAAAAAAATGACGTAATGGAAACAACGTGTGGGCAAAAGGTTGTGGATAGCATCGAAGGGCAGGCTGGAAAGGCCTGCGAACACGGACCGCGCGTCTCGCTCGCACAGGCAAAGCTGCATGGCTCCGAGCTGGTGCGTCAAGAGCGGGAAGGGGTCACCGGAGTGTGTAAAACACCATACTGGGCAGGGACAACACTAATAAATCAAAGTAGGCGAAAGCAGAAGCTGCCCTGAGCTGTTCCTGGTCTCTTAACACGTGGTTTCTGCAGCAATCGTGGCACCCCGGCTGTGCCACCCCCGGGAGAGTCGATTTAAAAGAAAGAAAGAAAGAAAGAAAGAAAAAAAACAACACAGACTTAGTTTTGGCTTCTTTTAGCCGCAGCCTTTCATCCCGCTGAGCTCCTGCAAAGGTAGCACAGGCCAAGGCTCAAACCCAAAGTCTCCAAGTTTGGCTGCCGGGCCCAGTCACAGCACCCCCCAGCTGCCCACGCTCCCCCTCTCGCAGGGCAGCACAGAGCAAGCTCGGGAAGGGCTGAGCCCACATTTCTTGGGGGATTTTGCTTCCCGCTGGTCCAGGTCTCTGGCATTTTTAACAGCTGCCCTCTGCGAGCAGCCCTGTACGAACACAGTGCCAGCACGGTCAGTTAAGACTCTGCTCTTTAATGTACTATTTCCTCCAACGTCGCAATCCCTAACCTCAAACGCGACACAGCGCTGCTTTAAAAAGGTATTTACACACATCCCAGCATCACCCCCCTCGTTGTCCCAAGGAGCGAGGCCTCGGCTGGCGTGAAGAACCAAGCAAGGGAAGTCTCTTGCGGCCTTTCTAGCGGAATGGCAGCAATGACAGAGGGCAAGAGATCTACTGCGATGGTTTCGGATTGGTTTCGGTCGCATCTCTGATGAAATAACAGCATGGAAATGAGAGACGGCGTTAATCTATCTTCCCAGGCAGGGCTAGAAACGCTTCATCTGGCGGCGTTCTTGTCGGCGTTGCTTCTTCTCATTTGGTTCCTGACCGGCAGGCGAAGAGTCAGCTGTAAACCAGGGCCCCAGGATGTTCACCCACAGGAGGTAGAGAGCGCGTCCCGGAGCCTGCAAAACACGTGTGGCACAAACTTGGTCACTTTGGGGACAGCTTTGGCAGGGGGAGTGCTACGGTCAGGAGGGCTGGTCCTACTGAGGAAGCCAAAAGAGCTGGAATGTCTTTACAGGCTGGCTCAGGGGCATCACAGGACGCACGGAAATCAAAGGCGATGGCAGGCGCCCAAAATAAATGGCCTGATTTCATAGGATTTAGGAACTTGCATACATATACAGCACTCGGGCTTCATATATGGAAATCCCAGCATCAGGTCTGCATTACCCAGAGAGAGATCCAGCTGCCCAGACATTCTGCCTCTCCCTCCTTCAGAAAAAAACACCCACGTTTCTCTAAATGAAAACAAATGCGCTCTGGATGGTCTCCGGGGGACAGAGTTCAGGCTGCCCCCTGCCAGGCCAGCTAGAAAGGAATATGTGAGGAGGGACCGAAATGAGAGGACTTTCTACTCTCCCAAGATTGCCTTACGTACCTTTGTGGGATATATTCAAAGCAACTGTGGGATATTTTTTTAACTGACCGGAGATATTTTTTCCTCCTTCTCCAAAAGCAGTTTTAGCTGGAAGGCACATGACAAACGTCTCAGGAGTAGAAAGAGCCTGGTGTGTTAAGGGGAAATCAAAGCCTACAGCGTTTGATCTACGCACAGTGTCCAGCAGTTCCCAGCCTCGGTCCGTGCTGGTGAATGAGAAAACCAAACAAGAAGCACAGTCTGTTTGCCACACTCAGAAAATGGCTCTGTGCACAAAGCTGGCTTTGATCTGCCTCGTGTTTCTTGTTGCCCTTTCACAGGGCCAGAGAGAAAGGCCAAGGCCAGCCTAGTTTTTGCGTGGTTGACTCGAAGGGATCAGGACTTCTTTCCTTTGTACGGTCTCCTTTTTAACAAGATTTGACAGGGGGATTAAAAAATTTATCAGAAGAGAGTTTTGGCCTGAAACAGGACACTGAAATGAAATGGATAAATAACGTCCTCGTCTCTGATGACAGGGAAAGACAGGAGCAACGCAGAGCAACAAGGAAAACCACAGGGGCTTACCAAGAGCCAGAAGTACCAGACGTAGAGCGAGAAGCAGCTCAGCACTTGGACTATAGCTGTCAGCAGGATCACATCCTTGAGGTGCCTGAGGGAAGAAAAGCAAAGCATCACCCTTCCATTCCCACCCCCGCCGAACACACCAGCTCCTCTGCCAACACAGCCCATCTGCACCGCTGCGGGGGAGCGACCCTGCCCGCCCCGACAGAAGGACTGTCCCTGCAGCTATGCTTTGCCACACGCGGTAATCTAGAAGAATCAGAGCAGTAAACAAACAAACAAAACCAAATCGGATGAGTTAAAGAGCCAGGCTCCCTCTGAAAAGGGACATTGAGAAAGCTGAGGAATGTGGGGGAGTGGAAATCAGCAACAAAACCACCGCCTCCGCCGCCTGCAACAGCAGCCGGCTCCTGCTGATTTGACACGTATCATGGTACAAAGCATAGCCGCGCACGGCTGGCTGCACTGACGGGAAGCGGGAACGTTCCCTGTGCCATTGCAGAGGCTGGCAGACACACGCGCAGGGTCACCAAAGGGCTGGGGTGCCGCAAGGACAAGAACACCATCACCTGCAAGTCCAGCTACGGCAATAGATGGCTCCCCCTCCCCTCCTGCTTCTCTGACTCTGGGGTCTTCTATGCCGGCCCGAGGCAGAGCTGAGAGCAGCTACGGAGAGGGACAAGCCGCCCACACCTCAGCCACCACCGGGGTGGGGGGGAATGTGACACCCAGGAGAGGTAAACAGGTATTGGGTTTTCAACACAAGTCACTGGGAGGGGGTTAGATGGGTTAGAAAAACGCCAGCTCCTTCACTCCCATTAAACAATCATCCGCTGGAGTAAGAAACACTCAAGTCACATCCAAGAATGGAGTCGAGAAAACAAAGGCAGAGGCAATGGTAACGAAATAGCTCGTCTCATTCTGGGCAGCACAGTGACATTAGGTATTATATATAAAGTGACATTAGGTATTCATCGCCAGGAACAACTGGTTTAGGTTGGGACATCGCCATCAACTTGAGACCTTGCGGAATCCACCATTGACAAGTCTACGACGGGACACCGAGGTTCAGAAACCTCATGCATCACCGGAGGCCACAGAGGGGGTCACGGCAGAGCTCCCACTGAATCCAGCTCTCCCAGCAAGGCCGGCCTTCCTCAACCCCAAAACAACACCCAGCATCTGTTTCAGTTACAGACAGCATGAGGGAAACGCCATCAAATCCGCAGCGTTCCAGAAGCAGCTCCAAAAGAGCGCGCATTACATCAGAGAGGCAGGAGAACATCCGCTGCTTTCTGAAGGTAACCACCAGCGTAGAGTGGTTCCCCAATCCCCAACGCAGTAATTTAGAGCGCTTCACCTGACAAACGGACACAGTCAGCAGGAGAAGCACTGAGTGTTCGTTAGCACTTTGCATTTAGGTACCAACAGGGTTAAAACAATGAAGGACTTGCACTCTCCCAGCTGAGGGCTCCGCACAGGCTCAGGTACAAAGGTAAAGGGTAAGGGTGGGAACTTCAGCTGTACAAGTTGTTTTTACAGCTCTGCCTTCAAGCCGCGCTGTGTTTTGCACAGACCGTGCCTTGGAAAAGCCTCAATTCATTTTAATGTGTCATAAAACTCACGCCAACAGTGTGCAGCTCAGGCAGAAAAACCTCAGAGCCCCAGCACCAAGGGAGGTACTGTCTGCAACCAGGCTGCAGCGGTGCTACGACTGCACCCAACACCTTTTCACAGCAGGTAACGGGATCCCTGTGCTAATTCCTGTCAGTCATTGCTCCTGAGCACCATCACACACATGCACAGGGCAGTTACTGGGGCACCCGCTCTGCCCCCGTGCCGTACACATCTCCCACAACAAGGAGGATACCCCAGATGACATCAAACTTCCATATTTTCCTGACTCAACTCTCCCGTGTTGCATTTCACAAAAAAGGTATATCCAAAAGATTTTATGCTTCTGGTCAGGAGAGCCAGAACAGTGTAAAACAAGAGAAAAACACTCAGCTGACCATCGGGAAAAAGAAGTCACTGTAGGATGAAGAGGGTTTAAAGCACCCGGCTGACAAGTCACAGTAGAAATAACTCCCCCTCTTCCTGGCCACCTCGTCCCTCAGCTGAGTCTCACTCTAGACACCCGAGTCACTGTGGCTGCAGGCAGAAAATGTGCTACTCCACCAACAAAAACACAAGATGAGAGCTCATCCTGTGCAGAGACAGCAGGTTCTGTGCCCCACAAGTCGGTCTGATAACACCCGCTGGCTGCAGAAATAAAACTTATATTAAGAAAAATAAAGATATATAAATCAATACATGGCCCTTCCAGCACGAGAACACTCGATGTGATGCAGAGGGCTCTGCTGGAAACCAAGCCCTGCTGTGTTTCTTCAAAAGCCTGGCAGCAAGCGAAAGATGGAGGTAAACCTTAAATTGCAGGCCAAGAGCATTGCAGGGAAGGGGCCAAGTATCCCAGGTACCTCGCTGAGCACACGCTGAGGATCCCCAACACAGGGCGGACCGACAGACGGAGGTTGAAGGCAGGGAGGACAGAGAGCAAAGCCTGACACGTCCATGACTGCCTGGCAGATTTCTGTAAATACTCTGAGGCTCTCTGTTAGAAAACATGTAAATCTAGAAGATATTTCTGCTGTTTCAGTACTGTCTCTCCTTATTTTATTGAACAGCGCTTTGTAGGAATTACTGTTGTATGTTCCTTGATCGACAAAAAGAGTTACATCACTGCCAAGAACACTGGACAGGCAAATGCTTGGCGCTGTCTGCAGTCAGACACAGAGAACGCACAAGCACAGGGGGTGGAAAAGGCTGAGGAGGTGAGAGGAAGCAGCTAAGACAGAGGGGAGGCTTTTTAGTGTGTAGAACAGTTGAAGACACAGCCAGTTTGCAGCTGGGATGGGGTAACTGGCAGCGCGTGCCCTTCTGCTCTGTCAAGCACTACCTGCAGTAGTGGTTTAAAAAGACACTCTATATTCCTCTGTGCGTTGCAGAAGCACGCACAGTGTCAGCACTGTCTCTTCACTGAAAAAAAGGTTATAACCTGCTCCAGCTGAACCGTTTGGGATCCCGTGTGCCTCAGCCCTAAGGAGAGTGACCATTCCAGGCCAACATACCCACGTGGCGGCTCGCAACTGGTGCACACCGGGGCAGGCATTCAGATAACAAGGACAGTTTAGGTACATTCTTGGATAAAAACAGCTACAGGCTTCCAGCGCCGGTGGGCAAGCTGAGAGGGGAGCTGAGGCCTGGCCTCCTCCCTAGGGGGCTCTCCTAGCTCTGCGTGCACGCTCAGGCAGCAGGTCCTGCTCACCTGGACTCGTGCGGGTGTGGACACTCACTCTGCCATCCCCTGCTCCATATTCAGGTCAATTCCCCCGTCGGCAAGGCTGCCATCGTCTGTGAAAGACGGCTTTGCCATGGAGTTCATGGACCGGTAGCTGGTGCCGTAGACCACCGAGCTGAAGACGAACGCTACCTGCAACAAGGGAACAGCTGTCAACCGCAAGAGCCGTGACCCTTGGGGCAGAGCAGTGGGGGCCTGCTGGCCTCGCCGGTCGCGACAACCAGGAAAGGACGCGGCTTTCCCCCGGGCCGGGCCCAGGTGCCCCTCGCCAGGGCAGGAGCCGGTGTCCTGCCCGCAGCGGGCCAGGCGCTCACCCACGTCCAGGCGGAGGCGGCAGAGTAGAAGATCACCAGGTTCACCACAGCATAGACGGCCTAAGGAGAGAGAAGGGCACGGCTGTCAGCTTCCCCGGGGCCTCCTCACCGGCCCGGACCCCGCCGGATCCCCCCCGGGTCCCCCCGGGCCGCGCTCACCGAGGCCCCAAGGATGATGCGGAGGTAGAAGCGCAGCGTCTCCCGGTTCTCCTCGAAGATCTGCTTCTTACCCTTGGTGCCCGCCTTCCCCTTGGGCTGCGGAGCCAAGACAGGTGGTCAGCGGCCTCCCTTACCCCTGCCGCCCGCACCCTCCGGCCCCGGCCCCGGCCCCGCCACTCACCGCCATGGCCGCGCCGGCTCCACACTCCGCTTCCGGACACACCGGAAGTGACCCCCACCGGAAGTGGAGGGACCGGAAGTGGTGGGGCCGCGCCTGGGACATGGCGGCAGGGGCCTACTTGAGGCCGTGGGGGAGGCCTGGGGTCCCTTCCTGGTCCCCCTCCCGGTTCCCTCTTCCGGGTCTGGGCCCTCTCCCCCCGGTCCCCGAGGACTCCCCCGTCCCTGGGGAGTTTCTGCGGTCCCCAGCCCCAGGGGACCCGGAGGCCTTCCCCCTGGTCCCACTGCGCAGCCCAGGGGTTTGGGGCGCCGGTGCCTGCCCTCCCCACCTCGGCACCTCTGTACAGCCCCTTGGCTCGTAGGAGAAGGTGCCCCACAGTGCCAGGATCCTGCACAGCCATCAAGAGCCTGACCTGAAGCTGAATGAGCCACGTTGCTCTCACCTCCATGGTTCTGATGGCTCCTGGGAGGTGGTTTGTTGCTTGGGGCAGGAGCTGGGGCTGCAGAGCCTGGCCCTGCAGGGCAGCAGCCTCGCAGAGACTGCCTTACCCAGCCTTGTCTTTCCTTGTGACAGCCTCTGTGGCCAGGACACTGCTCACCAAGCTTCAAGCCCAAGAGGCACTGGTACTGGGACCAGCTACAGTACTCCTAAACCTTCCTAGGCTGGAAACAGCCTTAGCTGTAGCTCCACAGCCGCCCTCCTTGGAAATGACATGACTCTGTGCCTTCTCCTCCACTCAGCAACAGGAACAAAACCTTCCTGCCAGCCATCCTCCAAGGCTTCTTCACGCCCTGTGCTGCAGCACAGCCCCAGCCTTACCCACTTTGGCCCCTTCTTGCCCACGGTCAGCCTGACCCCTTCCGCAAAGCTTTGGAAAGGACACAGCCCTGAGTTCTTTCACAAGTGTTTATTGTCCCAATACATGGGAGGCAGAGGCACGGCGGGAGCCCCGGCAACCTGTGGCTGCAGTCACAGGATACACCCGCTGGAGAAGATGTAGGCACGAGGAGGTACAGGATCCTGGGGTGGGAGCCGTGGGGGCCGGGGAGGAGGTAGCTTGTCATGGTACAGTAGTGCAGCAGCATCGCTGAAGTGTGCAAGTACCCGCCCAGGGGGGGAGAAGGCACCAAGGTTGGCACAAGCGCCGCAGCGCCAGGCAGTAAGGGCAGACCGGGGTCTCCTCCTCACACCAGACACAGTGGCAGTGAGCCCCTGCCCAGCTGAAATGGTGCTGGGAGGGGGACCTTATACCCTAAACACCCCCCTTCCAGGGGTAGGAGTGCAAAGGGCTCAGCAGGAAAACATTTCAGTGCGGCACAGGCCTGGCTGGGCAGGCACACTGTGCTCTGGAGATGCTGTCTGCTCACCAAACTGAGCAGAAAGGGTGTTTTATCCTTTTTTTAACCCTTTTCTTGCCCAGAAGGGAGCCCCTGCGCTGATAGGGACAGTCAGGCAGAGCAGATTCATACCTTTGTAGTGCTGCCCCTGCTCCAGCTGTCCCAGGGCTGCCTGTACCTTTAGTCCTGCCCACATCCTCACCCTCTCTGCCCAAAGCCTGTCTGGGGTGTCAGCGGGGGCAACACTACCACAGAGGGGTTCAGTTGTCTGTAAAGTATTTCATCTTGCCTGCCCGCAGCAGGGGGGCAAAGCAGCCGTGTCACCCCCCCCTCAAACAGGAGCCTGACTCTCGGTGGCTCAGCCCCGTGCTCTCGCAGGAGAGCAGGACAGAGGCAGGGAAGGGTGGGCAGTTGGCCCTGGGATGGGCAAGGTGCAGGTAGCAAATGCCCAAGCCCCTCGCCAGGGCCTGGGCTTGTCCCTTTGGGCCAGAGATGAGGGACAGAGCCTGGAGGAAGGGGTTTAGTTTTGGGGATCGTAGAGGGGGGACGGGACACAGGGAGGAACTCACTGCTCTGCATGGCTGAAGTCGTAGCAGAAGTTTAAGTTGCTGGGGGGCTTTGGGATGGGAGGGGGGGTGTCGGGGATGCTGATGTTCTCCAGGTCCAGGAGACGCAGCTTGAGCTCCATAGACAGCAGGACATCAAGGTCCGTCTGCGTTCGCTCGCTCGTCATCTCCTTGCCCAGGAGCACGTTCAGCCCGTCCGTCCAGAGGCAGAACTGGGGAAGCAGAGCACAGGCGACTGTCACCAGCCCTGGGCAGTGACTGTCCCTCCCTGTGGCTCCCACCCTCGGGTCACGCATACAATTCCCTTCCCTGCCTGCAGTCCCCTGGCAAGGACATCTGGCCACAGCGTGTCTCCCCAGCGGGCCGTTGGAGCTCACCTCGTACCGGGTGGGGGCAATGAAGTTGAGGCAGTATTCCTCCATGTCGTACACGATGGAGAAGGCCAGCTCCAGGACGTCCTGCAGGGACAGCACAGTGGGTAGCCATCTTCTCAGCTGGAGTCTTTCCAGCTCTGGCGGGGTTCAGAGCAGGAGCTGCCTCCCAGCCTTCTCCTCTGCACCCCAGAAGACCCAAAAGGTCTCCAGTCTCAAGCCACATCAAAAACCACCATGAAACCACCCAACCTGCCACCACCACCCACCCACCACCACAACCCATAAGAACTGCACAGCGTGGGGTGGGAGGTGCTGACCTTGTTCTGCTTCCCGGAGCTTTTCTCCTTCGTGTGCGGACACTCCTTCCCCACGAGCAGCATCTTCATGTCCGCCACAGGAACTGGGGCAAGCAGAGGAGCTGTGAGCACCTGCTCTCCTCTCCCCCAAGCTCAGAGCCCGAGCGCAGGGGCTCACAGCCATCTGCAACTCAGGGGGGGGCTCAAGCCGCTCTGCAGCACCCTTTCAAAAGCCATCCCACCCCAGCCTGCAACCCCCACAGCTCCCAGTTCCACAGTGCCAGCGGGCACTGGGCCACATGTGTGGCAGCCAGGCAGAGGGGCGATTCCCACCTTACACCATCGCCAGCACGTCACAGCTGGGGTGGGCAGAGGGCTCCCCTCCTTCCTACCCCCTCTTCTTTCTCCCCATCACCTACTTTTCTCTGGCAGGCTCTCAATGGGGGGAGAGTTCACCCCCTCCTCCACGTCCCCGTAGTGCAGCACCTTGTGGTTGGGTGACAGGCGGCAGTACCAGAGCTTGTCTGCAGCAGAAGGACCGTCGGGAAGAGCTCAGCATCCCCTCGCTGAGATGGAGCACACCCCACTTGGTCCCACCCCGTGGGTTAGCCCACACCAGCCATCCAGGGAGCCAGGCATGCTGCTCCTCACACAGATGAATCGGGGAACCCGGTGGCAGAGGACATGGGGACAAGCCTCTGTCCCCCTCCCAGGACCCCCGCCTGGCACTCACCCTGCCTGCGGCGGCTGCTGATCTTGCGGAAGAGGGTGCCCTCACAGAGGTGCAGCAGGCGCTGCTGTCGGATCAGCTCCAGGAGCTCCGGCTTCAGCCTCTCGCGTAACTCCCTGGGGTGACAGCCAGCAGAAGAGGAGGCACAGCCACTTCAGCAGGCACTCGCTGACCTCCCCAGCCCCACGCCGAGCACCCCACGGCCCCTCATCGCAGCTCCGGCTCCCTGCCCGCAACCCACTCACAGCACGGGCACAGCCAGCGTCTCCTCCTGGTGCAGCCGCTCCGTCTGCCGCAGCTTCAGGATCTCGCTGTAGTTCAGCGCGTTCACTCTGGTCTTGAAGAGCTCCAGGGAGGTGGGCTTGAGGGACAGGGTCCTGGTGATCTGCTCCCGCACCACCTGCAGCACCTGCAGGGCCCAGGACGTCACCCCCAGGCTGGTGATGCTCCTCAGACCCTCTGAATTTATGTACAGCCCGTGGACCCAGCCCCGAGACCTGCATCCTCTCGCACCTTGTCAAAGTCCTCCTGGGTAGCACGCATCTCCTTCCAGGTCTTGTTCACCAGCTGGATGCAGATGCAGAAGAGCTCTTCAAAGAAATGATCCTGCCCGAAGAACATAGGGTAAAAGGCCTGAGCCGTCTCCGAGCCTGCGGTGAGAAGGACAGATGATGCCACACTCCCCAGTTTTTCTAGGGAATTTCAGCATCCAGGAGAACCTGGACATTTCCCAGCCCTCCCTCCCCTTCCCCTGCTGTCAGCCACGCCTGAGCCTGGTGGCCCCACGTACACAGCGCCCTGCCCTGGCAGCTTGTCCCCAGCTCCTGCCGGCCAGCAGGCAGCAGGGCAGGGAGAAGGACAAGCAGGGCACACACGTACACGGCTCTCCAACGTGCAGGATCTCACAGAGGATCAGGGTGAGCTGGATGCTGCTTCGAGCGAAGGGACATTCGTGTTTGTCTTCCCGGCTGCTGTTCTCGAGGACAAACTGGAGGAGAGGATCGTTGCCTTGCGTTACGCGGGCCAGAAACTCGGAGGGCGAGCTGTCCCCCCCCTCCCCGAGTCGAACCATCTTAACAGAAGTAATTTACTGTCCCCAAAACCCAGCCCCAGCGTCCTCCTTCCCCTGCCACAGTGTGGGACCTGATCGCAGGCACAGCGGGTCAGAGTGTGGCTAATGCTCTGCAGCCACTGGCTGGTTTTGCCCAAATCGCCCCATTTTGCCCCAATTGCCCCATTTTGCGCAGATGCAAACAAGGCCTGGAAACCAAGCTGTGGGCAAAAAACTAAAAATTATGAGAACCCTTCAGTGCCACCAGCCTCAAATGGCTGCTCCTACCCACAGGGAGGACCTTGGCTCCATCTGAAACAGGTCAACAGTAGGACATCTGCCCAAAAGGGACATCCTCGCCTGGGTCTGGCCAAGGACAAGGAAAGGGAAAGAAGGTGGAGATCCACCAGCACCAGGGAGTTCTCCGTCAGAGAGCACGCACCCTGCCATAGGCGTTGGGGGTGTGCCTGGAGAAATACACCATGTTGTCGAGGGCAAGGAGTCCTGGTGGGGCACGGCGGAGGTCCTCTGCTGGGTTGCTGTTGTTCTAGGAGGACACAAAAGGATGGAATTTAGCAACTGCTGCTTTCTTCTCCAAGCAGCAGAGTCCTCCTGACGCAGCCATGGGGTTTGCCTTTTGAGCTCCGGCAGCTCCGCAGCACCCGCTGTTTAGTGGTGCCGAGGGAGCAGAAGGGAGGTTCTGCATGGTGGCCCATCGGCATCAACAGGGACAGCTGGGAAGGGGGTGCGGGGGGGACGCACCACGAAGCCCAGCTTGCGGAACTCCTTGGCACACAGGGATCGCCGCCGCTCGGTGCTGAAGTTGCTGGTGGGGGCCTCGCTCTCTGACTCAAAGGCGGTTTGGCGCAGAGACTGGAGGAGCTCCCGCTGTTCCTGGAGGGAGAGAGGAGAGGAGGGCGTGCTGGTGAGCCCCATGCAAGCAGGTTCTCCCAGGACCAACTGACGATGAAATGTAATATGCCTTCACCCGCGTCTGCTGCCACGGGTGGAAGACAGCAGGGCCAGACTCGCAAGGAGAGCGCTCGCACACCTGTGAGTAGGGATCCATGGAGGTCCTCATGCGACGTTCATGCAGGTTGAGGCTGACAGACTGCAGCACGTACAGGTAATGGGCCATCTCGTCCGCCAGCGGCTCAGAGCTGTGGATGATGTTCTAGAGGAAACCACGAGTGAGAAGGTTCCCCCAGGCTGCTGCTCCCGGTTCCTCCAAGCCCAGGGGCCAACAGCCGAAGCTCGGCAGGTCCCGCTGCTCAAAGGGGCGTAAGGAATTGGGCAGCTCCCCTCAGGGCTGGGAGAGAGGTGGGCGCACTGAACCACAGGCAGCTGGAGGTGCAACCCTGAGCACATGGGTGCCAGCACAGCAGCACCCATAGGAGGCATCGAGGAAAGGGAGTGGTGCACGTAGGCCACCCAGCCAGGCATGGCCACCAAAGGCTGGGGCTGAGGGGACGGGGGCTGGGGAGGAAGGAGAGAGGATGAAGCACAGCTCCTCACCTTGTGGATAAACTGCCTGATGTTCTTCTCCCTCAGGTAGTCCATCATCTCCTAGGAAAGGAAAAGGCTGTGAAATGTTCCCCGGCTCAGCACACCACCATTTCCCAAAAAAAAAAAAAAAAAAAAAAAGCTGGTGTTCCCTCTGCAGACCCACTTCCCTGCCGTGCCTGGCTCTGGGCCACAGGCAGGGTGGGGACAGAAAGGAACTGGCAGTCTGAGGAGGGACACTGGTGAGCAGGAGACCTGCCCCCAGTTTCCATTGCCCTGACAGCCAGGACTAGCCCACCCCAGTGGGGCTCAAATAGATCTTGCCCCACCAGGCTGCCAGGGGGGGTTGTGTCAGTCAAGGAGAAGAGGCAGAGTGAGGACGCTGACTTTGAGCATCTCCAGGCACCTCTCACAGCCAGCCCCACCATCCCAGAGAACGCAAACACTACAGTGGAAGACCAGCTGCCCAAGGCCCCATCGCAGAGTGTCCCAGCTGTGACGGCCCCGATGTGCCAGGCGCTGGGTCTGGGCCACCACAGTCACTGTGCCACCACCAGCCATGACACTTCTCCTGGCATTTGAGATCTTGCAGCTCCCCAAAACTACTCCCAGGGGTGCGAGACAGCAGAGGCATCTTGGCAGAGCACCCCCATGACAGTGGCACTGTGGTGCTCGGATCTGCAACGCCCACCACCCCACCGTCACCCGCTCCTGCAAACTGCCCGCGGGCAGAGAGCAGCCCCTTACCTGCCGCTCAGCATCGGTCGCAGACAGCAGCAGCGCGATGAGCAGGGCCATGGCCTTCAGCTGCAGCTGGGCGTTTGTCCTGCGGGAGGAGGAGGATGGGGAGAGTCACCAGCTCTAAGGGTGGTCTTGCCCTCCCCAAGGCAAGCCCATCGTTTCCCCCCCTTCACTGCTGGACCCCACTGCTCAGAGCTGGGGGACCCAGGGAGGCCAGAGCCATGAGTGAGCAGCTGCTGACAGCAGGGCCAGGGGTGAGGTGGTCCCCACAGCTGTGATTGAGGAGCACCCATGGGTGGATCAGATATTGCTCTGCACAAACCCACGGGTGCGGCATTTTGGAGCCGGAGGAAAACCCATGGCGAGCAGCAGACTCCTGTCTGGCAGGAGCCCTGGGCGTGAGCCTCTCCATTTTCTAAGAAAGAAAACCTACAAACCGAAGAGATGCAGAGTCATGAGGAAGAGGAGGGAACAAAGAACCCATCTTTAGCTGAGGGATTTAACAAACTGTTTGCTCAGTACTGCACCACCACCCCAGGTTGCAGGGAATATTCTACTGCTCCTAGATACACCGGAGAAAGGGAAGGAAGAGCCAACATCAGAACAAAGGCAGGTCAGCTAAAGAAGTAAAATATCCAAATGAAACAGGCCATGAATGAAGGAATCTGACCTGGAAACAGGACAGTCCATCCCTCCCCCAGCAGCGGGGACAGGACAGGCTGCCCACCATGTTTAGGAAGGGACAGCACAACGCTGTGCCGGGGATAACCCAGAGAAATGCCCTCCATCACCTCACGCCCACCGGCTCTGGGATGGGAGCGAACGGTGCTCTGGCCTCTCCACTTACACCTGCAGGTGGGTGAGGAGACGATCCAGTGTCACTTCTTTTTTGACTAGCTCAAAGAGGACGCGACTGGTGGGTACCATGTTCTCCAAGATAGACAAGGAGAGCTGCTGGACAGATGCATCCACCGCGTTCATATTGACGTAACTCACTATCTACGAGACATACAACCGTCTGTCAATGGCAGGCGGAGCCTGGGTGACGGGGGTAACAAGGAATCCCAAGGGCACAGGCTGTGGAGACCGCAGAAGGTGCTTACCTTCTTGATGAAGGCTGCACTAAGAGTCTCCCAGGAAACAAAATCATGCTCCATCAGCTCCATGAAGGCCTTCAGGGTGTGAGCTAGCATCTCCCCCGTACTGGAGGAACAGATGAGCAAACACAGTGAGGTGGACCTAGATACCCCACAGTCGCCACCATAAGTACAGCTGCACGTTGGTGGGTACGTTAGAGACAGCTAGACAAGCAGAGAGCAGTGAGCAGGAGAAGAAAGGAAAGAGAAACAATTGGGTAAGAAATCGGACTCTCGCTTAGTCATCCCAGGAAGTCAAGGTAGGGGAGGTTTGTTTCTGGAAAGCTGTGTTACCACAGTACAAAGATCACTGAAGACGAGCCCTCAGGAAAGCCAAGTCACCCTAAATCCCTCCTCCTATTTCCAAGAAACGCGCGCTGCACTGCCTGGTGTTGGGCTCCACATCCTCTGTGAGATAGGAGCGCAGAGGAGATGCAGCCTCACGTCCTGCAAGAGTCAGGCAGGCGCTAGTTTGGCAGTTTGGGGTTTTCTTGAGCTGCCTGCAGACCTCTCGCAGCTCAAACCTCATGGCAGAGGGATTATTCGGGGTGGGAGGAACGAGCAGCAGCAGAGGCCACAATCATCACAGGAGGTTTCCTGCCAGCAAAACCCATAGGGCTGCAGATGACCCAGCCAGCAAATGGATGGGAGGTTCAAGCCCGGTCACATTCACAAGGGGTGTCAGGACCACAGAACCCTGGGGACCTACTCCCCGCTGCCAGGCAGGTAAGGAGCCTGCGGAGCCAAGCCCCTGCCACCAGCGCTGCCCTTCGTGCCACAGCACAGGGGTCAACAAGCCAGGAACACGAATGGAGTCCACTCCAATGCCCAGCTTGGGGCTCATGCGGCGTTAGCGAGGGAGAATAAAAGTCAAGAACTGCAAGGAAAGTCCTCTCCTGATACTCACTCATTCCCTTCTTCCACAATACAGAAGATTTTTTTTAAGCCGTTCCTGTTGATGAATTCCTGAGCAAAGGTAACGTCCTGGGAGAGGCTCGCAAGCTTCTTCAGCGAGTCAGTCTTCACATCCGAGTTGTTGCTCTGGATCCCACTGTACAACCTCTCTGCTTCTTGATCCTATCAGGAAGGAAAGAATGAAGCCAAAGAGGCTCATCAAAAGACAGCGAGAAGCTTGGAGGAGGCTGGAAGAGCTTAAGCACAAGTTTTGGAAGGAGGCCTGGGCTAGAGCAGCCCCGGTGAGGAGCTGGAGCGAGACAGAGCCACTAGAGCAGAAACCAGGAGGAGCTGAGGAAGAAGGTCAGGCTGGCGCAAAGCTAAGAACGTTTGATGAGTTGGCCCACACATCCAAAGCGTCTCAGGATGATTTAGTTTCTCTTCAAACTCCCCCGGGCTCTGCCGAGGGAGGATGAAGGTTGAGACAGGTCTGCTAGGCCTGAGGCACCGAGAGGAGCCGTCATGAGCCAGAAGTCACCGAGCGAGGCAGTGGCAGAGGGCTTGGAGCACCACATCGCCCCATCGCAGGGGGACATCCCACCGGAGCACGCCGCGGAGAAGGAGACGGGGGGACGGAGGGATGTACCGGGGAGGTGGTCAGCCGTAAAATGCTCCCGTTCTTAATCTCCCCGCGGTTCTGTAAGGAGAAAGGAACGGGTGAGCGGTGAGCACCGTGCCGGTGGGGCTGGGGAGAGGTGGGTGGGCGTCTCACCGACTCAGTGATGTAGGTCTGCCGTCCGTCCGCGTACTGCAGGGCATAGTGCTCGGCATTGGGCAGGCTCCACCTGCGGCGACAGGCGGCCGGTCACTGCTCGGTACGGCTAGTGCCGGTCACTGCCGGGCTGGTGGCAGCCCAGTGGCGGGCTGTCACAAGCCGGTGGTGGGCGACGGGCACGGTACTCACGCATCGCAGACGTCCTTGAGCACGGAGGCGAGGGGCTTGGTCTGCAAGCGAGAGAACAGCCATCAGCCGGGGTCAGGGGTCCGGCAGGGGGGTTTGCGGGTGCCGAGCGGTACCTGCTGGAGGTCGATGAGCTGCGGGATGGCTCCCACCATCTGGATGGCGATCTTCACCACGTCCTTGGGCGGCGGCATGGCTCCCGCAGAGGCACCGGCACACTTCGGCACAGCTCCCCGCCCCGCCGCCCCGCAGTTCCGGGTCGCCGCTGCCTCCCCGCCTCCCGGAGCACCCCGCCGCCGGTCCCCACGCTGCCCTGCCCCCTCACCTGAGCTGACGCGGGCTCGGTGGGACCCACCTCCTTGCCGGGAAAGGGGGGACGGTGGCACCCCACTGTTCGTGTGGGGGACCCGTCCCTCCGGAGCCCGGAGGCATAGGCCAGGGTGGGGGTGGGAAACTCTGGAAAGTTTGTTGTTTTTTTTTTTTTTTTTTTTCCTGTGTGTTTGTTTATTCACGTCAGAGAACACTGTACAAATATTACAGGCAATTTTTCTTTCCTTGCAAAAAAAGTATAAAAATAATCTTTATATATGAATCAAAAGTTCATTCGCGACTGTAAATTTTTTCTCTAGGTTATCCTTTTCCGAAGGTGGCGAACACAAACACTTGGAGGGAGGGCGAGGGCCAGGCAATACACAGAGAAGAGCTCGAGCTACACCAAAGCCACGGAGCCTAGCTAACGCGCGCAGGACTGAGGGAGCTCAGTCAGCTTCCACGTGGAGGAGGGAAGGTTCGGGGACTGGCTGCATGCGGGCTGGAAGGTCACCCCCGGCGGGGTCCCACGCCACGGCTGTCTCGTGGCTGGCAGCAGCTGCCCGCTGCCAAACTAGAGAGTGTCCCGTTGTTCCTCACGAATTCTTCATGCTTTTCCCAAAGAGGACGACGGTGTTTCAGGGCTGCAGAGAGGAACGAGCTCTTCTGGAGGAGTGCCACACAGAACAGGATGGCCCGAGGAGCCACCTCGGGGACGCAGGTCCCAAGCACATACTCTTCTCACCTCCATGGCCTCCAGGAATTGAAGACTTTACATCTTTTATTGCTGGCGCTCCACCAGGTTGTGTTGTTCACAGGCGGTGAGCAGCTAAGCGGAGAAGTTAAACATCAGCCAGTTACGTGGATGGCTACAAGCTACGTCTCTGCGATGGCCAGCCATGCTCCTGGCCTGGCCCTCTCTTCAGCAGTTTGCGGAGCAGGGAAAGCAGGACGGCTGCTACCACCACATCAGCAGGAAGATGTGCAAAACTGAAGACGCTCAAATAGAGGATCTGATCAAAAACCAAAGTCGGGGCTTGCAAAATACAACACAAATCCATCAGAGCGTTTTGCTCCAACTAAAATGCACCAGGGTCTGGTACCGCCAGACCATCGTAACGACCGGTACCATCTGATCATCATAACGAACCCAACGGCAGACCTTCCATCACAACGCAATGAAGAAAACCTCGTGGAAAAATGATGCAGAGAAAGCATCACGCTAGGCAGCGACCTGTCACAGGATCAGGAATTGGGAGCATGGATACGGACACTAGAGGAGCGAATTCAAATATACAGAAAGCCTGATCCTGAGCAGATGCTAAGAGAGAAAAAGGCGGGGGGGGAAGCACTATTTTGACAACACCTACGTAACTTGTCACAGCAAAAGTACTACTGAATTGTTACTGCTTGGTCGCCTTTTAGACAGTTGAAGGCTCAAGTGCAATGGTTGGAGAAGACAGTTATTCGCAAATATGAGCGGGCTCTGATGTACCTGGAGTACCTTACAGGCACCAGCTGGAGCAGTCTTATCCTTTCAAACATCTCTTCACTCAGGCAAAAACAAATAAAAATTTTAAACAAAACAAAAACCATACTGGCACCTCTTCTTTAGGCCTGTAGAAACAGCACAGCTGCCGTACGAGGAGCTGGAGCCCCCAGGCTCGCGCATCAGCAGACTGGGGCACACAGAACGGGCGTTCCTGCTGGTGCACAAGCAGGGAAAGCCTCAGCTCCTGGCTCCTACTAGGAACGCTCAACTCCCGAGTCCCACTAGGAGGCACCGCTGGCTAAAAAAAGTGCTTTTTCTTGTAAAACATACTCGCTTGGTCTGGAGTCACTGGAAGAAATGGACACTTTGGTGCCATTTCCCCCCCCCACTCCCCCCGGCCTTGTCATCATTCAGAAATAAAACCGCCCCAAGCTGAACCACTCACATTGAGAAATCGAGCTAACTACCTCCAGGCTTGTGAACTGACCACGACATCAGGGCTCCTTGTAGCAGCTGGTACCTAGGAGGTGCAAAGTGCCTCTAGGAGTGCAGGAAAAACCAAGGCATGCAGATTTGAGGAAGCTCGGAGAGGCACATGGGCAAACTCTATGGGTGAACTGGGAACACTCAAAACACAGACCCTTTGAAGTGAGGCCAAGAATCCAGTGGAGAGAGAGATGCGGTGGGGCGAGTTGCACATGCACCTCGCACGTGCAAGAGAGGAAGAGGAATAAGCTACGGGGAAGCTCCCGGCCTGCAAGTCCACATCTCTTGGTTCTGAGTCCATACGAGAGAATCTCTGAATCGCTCGCTCATCGAGCTCTAGCACAAAAGGAATCCAAAAATAGACACTTTCCAAAGCGTTACAAAACGGTCTGTGTTTGCGAGGCTCACGGCCGCGCTGAGAAGTCAGAGGTTGAGGACAGGCACGTCAAAGAGGTCACAGACGCCTTCGCTCTCATCCAGGTTATAGATGTAGTCATGATCTCCAGGCGGAGGGGAGAGGCGGAGCAAGGGAGCAAACACTGCGGAAAGAGAAGCCCAGGGCTGGTTACAAAACTCAGAACTCCCACACCTATCCAAGAGCTGCCAATAGGCGCTGAGCTGCGGAGCCATGAGGAGGCCACCTCGCAGCAACAGTCTTTGAGCTTGCTTCAAATCAGCCTTGCCATACGGAAGAGACAGGCTCTTCTGGTCCCTCTCAGCCATTGGTGGGACAGTGAGAACGGAGTCTGTGTCCCAAACACTCTGTGTCCCAGAGAAGATGAGGGGGAATCTGCAGCGGCACGGCTGTCAGCTGGGTAAAGTCACACAGCGTGGTCCTCCTCCCCAAGGAAGGCCACGCCATGAAGAGGCGACTCAAAGACTCACCTTCAGATGACATCAGCTCCTCCAGCAGCTCAGAGTTCATACATTCTGGGGAAGAGACAAGCGTGGTTAAGCAATGTACTCTGCTTTCCCGCTCTGCTCCTGTGCCGTGTCCCGCCCTTCCCAGCCTCTTCCGCCCCTCACCCCTGTTATCCTCTCTCCGCTAAGGCACGGCGTGTGCCGCAGGCCTCCTGCCACGGGCAAAGGGAAATCTGTGTCAGACAATCCAAGCTACATCAAAAAATTCTGCAGGGGGTTTCTGCCTGCCGTAGCTCAACCGTCCGCCAGTCGCCTGCATACGGGCCGTGTCTTCCCCCTGCACTGCCACGCTAGCTGCTGCCCCAGACTCTCTCTCCTCTACTGCCCCCACAGAACTGTAAAAAAATTAATTATTTCTGAAATGTCATTCCTTCCTCCAGCCTTGTTACTCTTGGCTGGTAGGTTCAGGAGGCACTTGAAGGGCAGACAGACAAGCACGCAGATAAGAGATTGACTTGCACATGCTTTTTCTTTAAGAAGCTGAGCGTTTGAAAACAACTTTCTGAATACCTCTCGCGCTTGACCAAGTTAAGATAGTGAATATCGAACTCGATCTAAAAGGGTTGATGAGACGCTACCCACGCTTGAAATAAGCTTTCACAAAAGAAACCTCGGATGAGCCCGTTTTCAAGACACTTATCCACAGCAGGCTATTCCCTAGAGGACAGGAACCTACCTAATTCACTGCCATGAGATGAGAGAATTTCCACACCAAGGGACGAGATAGGACTAATACCAGCTTCAATAAAGAGCAATTAAATGCAGAGCCTGCATTCTTAGATCAGGGCTGGTAATACAGCAGGGCGTGTGTATGTGTGTGTTGAAATG
Organism: Rissa tridactyla; assembly: GCF_028500815.1. Classification (NCBI taxonomy): domain Eukaryota; kingdom Metazoa; phylum Chordata; class Aves; order Charadriiformes; family Laridae; genus Rissa; species Rissa tridactyla. The sequence continues at coordinate 72,376,075 of NC_071469.1, read as the reverse complement.
TGTGTGAACAAGAATGTATATGTGTGTGAAGTTTTTTTTTCCAGGATACGAGTTTAAAACAAGCAGTTATTAAGCAGCCATTCAGAAGAAAGAGAAAACCATGTAGAAAAAGTAATTCTAAGGAAGAACTCTCCAGGCTCTTGCAGCTTAAACTGCATAGCCTTAAAAGCAGCAGCCAGTGCCAGGGCAGTATTCCTGAGATCACACAGGGATGAAAGAGGCTGCGTGGAGCACGCTGCAAGGCTCATTGCTCCCAAGTCTGTAGTGTTGCTTTTTTCCAGTCTCTGTAGCTGTTGGCTGTTTTGTCCTTCCTTTTGTCCTTCTTTACCTTCCCCCTCCAAATTGGGAAGAATTCTCCATAAAACAACATACATTACTGTAAACAGCAAACATCTTTTTAATAGTGTCCCAGAGTAGTTAGTTTGGGTCAAGCTAGATCTTCTACATGGGCAGGGGCCTCGCAGCAGTTTGTGTTTCATGTTGTGAAGTCACATTAACTGTTCGGCTGCCTTCAGTCATTACCAAGACTTTATCCACTGTCTACAGCAGCGGGTGCTGAGCAAGAAGGAAAGGTGTTCTCCAGCCCGAGCGCGGAGCCCGGGGCTCCCAGCACACAGATCAGGCGGTTCCACGTCTGCATTTGGGACTGTGGGGTCCCTACACAAAGACAGCGCTTTCACAAAGCACCTGCGAGAGCACAGAACTAGGGACTGTTGTTGTACGCGTCCTGTCACCACCACAAAAACGCTCATGTGTACTCAGCTCTGCCTAGCTGCGGGGTTAGAAAGGATTATGCCAGCATTGAAGGGAAATAAGAGTGCAAAAAACCCCCAAGGTTTCCCAATTTAGGCTTGTGTTAAACCAAATTCCTTCACTTCTCCTGCCCTTAGCCCAGAGTCCGTCCCACCATTAGGCAGCGACACCCAGACATTCCTTGGCCAGAGGCAGAACTCCTAACACAAGGAATCCCCTCCCCTACCGCTCCAAAATTACCGGCACCACCAAAACCACGGAGGGATATTTCAAAGAGAGAAGACTATCTTCCTAGATTATTTGCGTGGATTAGCCTTGGGCAGGCTACCGCTGGAACAAGACGAACAGGGATTTTTCTTTTACATGGTGCCGACAGGCTGGAGAAAGAGCATGGGAAGCCAGAGCCCAGATTAGCGTTGGCGTGGGGACAGGAAAGCCCTCGTCTGCACACTGTAGGGCAAACTACCAGAGGTTACTGGCAACATAAAGACAGAAAAACACATACAGAAACCAGTCATTTTGAGAGTGCCTAACCAAAGAGATCCAGCAGCCACCAACAACCACAAGCACCTTACAAAACCACAACCCCAAAATAATCCAAAAGGGAGTGAATAAAACAAACTGTCCCACTTCTGGGGCTGGATGGGCACAGAAGAAAGCCGTGGTCAGGGAATGAACATACCTCTCGTTGGATCAAACATCTCTGACAGCTCTTTGGGAAGTTCCAGTACTGCAAATGCAATAAACCAAATAGTTTGCATCGTTACGTGAAGAGTCTGGAATGCTTTACAGCGTTATCACCTGCTGTACTCCTTACATGCCCAAATCATCCTATGTCATCCAGAAATTCTGCTCCCACACCCCATGTCACATATTTCTGCTGAAATGATAAGGAATAAAATACTTATGCTCAACTACTTTAAAATAGATCTGTAGGAGCCCTGGGACACGAACATGTTATCACAGTCAGCAGCTCTAGAGTAATCGCCTGTATGTAAGGCTCACACGGCGCCAGCTTCTGTACACCCCCTCGATTTATCTTGTGCAGGATGAGGACGTGCCTTCAGAGAGTCGGCACGGGCCCACTGGGATACGGTGGGCTATACACACACCAAAGGCCTAATTCCACCATCCAGGCTACTCCAAGATGAAGACACACAGTCCAAGCTTCTCTCAGACACGCTGGCAGCGGAAGCGTGAGAAAAGCACTGTGCGAGCTACATTTGAGCAAGGTTTCCTCTTCTAACCGTAACTCCCTAACCTAGAGTCTTTCTGCAGTGAAGGTGGGCTTCAAAACATTCAAGCAGCGTGTCCTACCCAGAGGATGCTTTTCTCTCCTTGGGCCGCCCTGCCATTTCCCGGCATAAAGCTCAAATGTTCCTTTTTTAAAGCCCCTTTCACCTCACCAAGCACATGAAGGAGCTCCCCAAATATATGCTGTGAGATCGTTAAGACCAGACCGCAAGGTCACTACAGATAAAAAAATATTCCTGAGGAAAGCAGAGACAAGAGCTCTCCTAATAAAGGAAAACTCCCCACGAGTTACAAAGGTGCTCTCAGCGACAGCTGGAAATTCTATAGCTTGGACCTTGTACTAGAGAAGGGACTGAAAGGGAATAATCCTACACGTAACAGCAGAGATGTGTGTCACGCGAGTGTCCCTCGCCGATTTTCTCGTACTGTAGCCACAGGAAGCGTCAGGACACTAGACATGACACAGTCACCTTCTTACCAGGTTTCCCAGCACCCTCAGAGGGAAATGCTCATCCCTTGCAAAGTCTGGCTGACAGTGAAGGCAGAACAGAGTTCAGCTTCTCCCTCCAGGACCTGCAGCCTTTCCCTCGCTCCAAGCAGCATGTTTTTGAAGCGACACGCAAAACGAGGGAGCATACTCACTTCCTGTGGGGTCGGGCTTGATGGGCTCGAAGGAGGTAGAGGGGCTGGGTAGGACGGAGCTGCTGTCCAGGGAGGCAGAGGACTGCAGCGGCTGGGTATCTAAGCCGGCTGGCTGGCCGGCCGATGCAGACGCGGTGCTGAGGGGGTCAAAGTCGCCGCTGGTCTTGGATTCTGCCGCTGAGACGCCGCATTCTGGAAGAAACAACAGACACACAGAGGCTTGTCATCGCCCACCAGCCCTAAAGCAAGCTGCTGCAGCGCAGACCGAACCCTCACTAGCAACACCGGCCAAGCACAAACGGCTGCATAGGAAGAAGGCTTCTCGCTTTCACCCAGAAAAAACTCCCAGGTCCTGCTGGAGAGCAGCCTTGGTGGTGCCAGACCAAGAACATGCTCTTGCAGCAATTAACATGAGCCAGGTAGTAAGCTACACCGGGAGCGCAGTAAGGGAAGGAAGTTACTATCTGCCTGCTCAGGGCTGAGGCTGCACTTTGGACTACGGTGTCCAGTTTTGGCCATCTTCCCGTTCGAGAAACATGTGGAGAAGATCCGTGTGAGGGCTACCAAGACGGCCTGTGGCACACAGCCTACAAAGAGGGGTGGGAAGGCGCTGGGCTTTTTCAGGCAGGCAAAGAGAAGTCTAAGAGCAATCTAACAGCAGCTCGCAGCTACCTGAGAGGCAATTACAAAAATTAAGAACTTCTCGGTGGTGCCAAACGTTGTAACATGCAGAACAGGCACGAGATACAGCTCAAAGGATCCAGACATCAGGAAACAGGAATTCACTGAGAGGGTGCTGTAGCCCTGGAAGAGCTCACCAAGGAAGCTGGGGATCTCCATAGCTAGAGGCTTTCAAAATTTGGCTGGACAAAGGTACAACCAACCAATCGAGTATTTCTGACAGTCTTTTTTTCAAACTGAAAGTTGAACATGAGACTCAAAAAGACCCTTTTACAAACTTCTGCTCATCAACAAATCTGCATGACCAGTCTCTCCCCCACCGCTGCTCGTCCAGACTGGCACTACCCCCGTCAAGCGAAGTGTCTTATTTCCATTAACACAGCCAGACCCGCTAATGGTGACAAAAGAAAAGGCTCACGGCAGCAAAGGCAGAGGTGCCCCCTTTGCCGGAAGCTGACAAGGAACGTCCTCTCCTTTGTCTGCCACCATCCCCTCTCTGCCTCCTGTAGGCTCCCTCTCACCTGTGCTGGCGGCTTTCTGCGCGGGAGGGCTATGGTCCTGAGTGCTGGTAGGTGTCGGTGTAGAGGGCTGGGTGCTGCTGGGAACGGATGCCTCCTGGAAGTGGGCGAGCGGTGCTATCTGTGGTTTGGAGGGTGCAACTGCCTGGCACTGAATGAGGTCTTCAGGGGGAGGGACGGGTAGTACGACAGGAGGAGAGCTCCAAGCATCTTTGTTTACTAAGAGAACATCAATGGGACCGCTTGTGCTCTTCAGATGGATCTGGTACTTCTTCTGCCCATTTAGGCCCTAAGAAAAGTGAAAAGCAAAACACATTCATACATGAAATGCCCTTTCCAAACAGGACAGAATTTCCCAGAGGCAAGACATGCTGTCCAGACGGTTCAGCACGGTTCCACATAGAATTCCCCTGACAACCAGGACTATCCTCTCCCCTGATGCTCCTGCAATTACTCACGTACTTCCAAACAACAGACTTTGCCGGCACTTATTTAATATCTGGAGCCTTCCTTGGGCTGCTGGTTCCTCCGACTCCATCAAACCCCTGACTACCAACTCCCAGCCTGGTCAATCCAACAACAACCCCTGCCCCAACACGCACACTCCTGCACCCTGCCCATGCGTTTATCACTCACCTCAGGGATGGGAACCTCCAAACGCGTGCCTGATGGGGCTCGAATCGCAAGGAGGGTGTCTCCTGTGAAAACAGACTGGTCAGCACTCAGTGGGCACAAACTGTCATCGTTATAATTAAGCACTGACAAAGAGCCCCTCCTCAAAGCACCCCCGCACCTGCTGCCCCCGTCTCCCACACTCCCTTCTGCAGAAGATTGCCACTTACACCCATCTGAGCTGCTACGGATATCATACAGCTCCCAATGTGCCAACTCCCCGGGGCGCAAGGAACCTGCGAAGTTTCTTCCAAAGCAATCCTAGAGCTTTTTGGCAGCATCATTAACAGGACTAACCTTTCTTTCCCTCAGAAGGGCTGGCTTAAATTCACTCTTAAGAACATCTGAATCCTAAGGGAAGGATCCTTCACCCTGTTGTCACAAGCTTTTCGATGTGAATTAAAAATGAAAGAGCTCACAGCTCGAAGAGCTGCAGTGCCAGCAGAGAGAGGGTGTCGAATAGGCCCAGGAGCCAGACTGCCAACAGCATGGCAGCCTCGGTGCTGGAGTACCGATACCCGAAACCAACACCCCCCCAGTCTCTACTGGCAAGAGAGCTGCCTGGTGCTAGTTGTACTGGACCCTGCACAGAGGGGCTGGGAGCCAGGCTGACAGCGTCTTTCCAAGCTCCGCAGCTCCTTAAGGCCCGTGCCCCTAATAACACAACAGTCACAGGCGAGCAGCTTCCAGTCCATATTGGGGTTTAGAAAAACGTGAACAGAGAAATACCAGCGCTGTGAACATTCAGACCGAGCAGTTAGCAGCTTTCACTTTGAATGTTTAAGTTTTAGTGTGGTCAGTATTCACACTTCACCGGTATTCTGCATTAAGCTTCGCTTGATAATTAACACAGAAGATCCCCAGAGCGATGAGAGCGAGCAGACAGCAGAAGAGCACGTTCTTTAATTTCAGGCAGGCAATCAAAGGTCAGATCAGCAAAAGGTACGGGAATTAAAAATACGACAGGATTTGTCAATAAGATGGGATTCCTTTAACAAATCTGCGCTTAAGAAAAATATTAAGAGACATTAAAAATGCATAATAAAGCTCAAAGACACAAGCTCAAGCTTTAAGACGCATTAGTTTCAAATACAGGTGTTGTGTTTCTATTGCCCTTGATAGCTACATCCCAACTACTTTTACAAATCTGTGCAGTGTGTTTCCACTTCCCTTTTGATTCTCCAAGTGCTAAATCCATCACAGCCACAGATGGGGAAATTACGTTTCCCAGTCACTAAAAACTAACATATTCTTAGGTTGGTTTGTTTTTTTTTTAATTAAACCAAGTAATAAATCCATATTTGACAATAGTCCAAGCATGGAAATCTTCAAGCCCTAACTCACTTTGAGAAAGTGAGTTCAACAGCAGGCTGCACCACAGCTCAACAACACAAAAGGTCCAACAAAGAACCTCTGCAAGGCTCAAACGCTCAGGAGACGGGGTGGGGGGAAGTCATACAGGAAAACTGAACAGACAATGGAAAAACATGGATCAAGCCTCTGTTCTAGCAGGAATTCAGACCTGCCCTCAGTAAGACCTAATCTCTGTGCATTTTGGTGAGGTCTAACTTTAGATGCAAACCAGTTTACAAAAAACCCAGGTGCAATAAAATGCAAAGCGCTCAATCAACCAAGCAATAAGCTGTCTGCTGGTCTCCAGTAAGCTCTTCCAGACTGTTAGAAGTTATCTGGCCCCAAGCACTGTCAAACTGAAAACCCGCTCCCTGCCCCCAAAAAGTCATAGCTTAAATCAGAAGAGAGAGTAAAGCAAAGCGGGTGGTGATGCATAAGTTACCAGCAGGAACTCGAGCAGCGTAAAGTCTGGTGAAAAAGGAAAGCACACGAAGGCAAAGATGAAAACTAGAGCTGATGAAGTGTAGGGTGAGAAGAGGTTGGAGAGATGAGGACAGAGCCAGACAAGGGGGAGATTACGCATGGCTGGCGGAGTGAGGGCAGGATAAACAGCTTCAATCACTGCTGCAAGCAAGCAGATGTGGGTTGCACCGGGTCGGGAGAGGTCAGGAGTCCACCGAAGCAGAAAGGAGCTGCAAATCTATGCCACCACAGCTGAGAACAGTTTATATACTGCAGGCTGCTGTATTGCGTGCTGGCCACCGGGGATTTTCTACTTATTTTTTTTGGTCCTACAGCTATCATTAAAATTGGCAATAGAGAAGAAACAGAGACTCCTGTGGGTTTTCTTCACTTTTGCCCCACAGAGACAGGACACATGGCTCTTTATACAGGCACCTCACAGCTTTAGGACGGCAGTAGACAAGGGAGCGAGGTCACAGCAAGCCGTGTATTCCCTTCTGTCCCGCTCTTCACTACCTCCCTCTCGTTGGTAGAGGGCAAGATGCAGCTGAGGGACCACTTTTTATACCATTTTCCTGCTTACACCCAGATTTCTACCATGCAATACAATTTGCTTCCTATTATTAGAACATTGCCTACCCAAGCCCTCAAAAAGCTTCTAACGTAACACACATACACCTAAATAGTGACACCCAGCAAAAAGACTTCCTTAGGAATAGCAGCTAGGTTCCTTTAAACGCAAGTAAAAGAAACCACCTGTCCCCTCCGATGGCAACAAGAAAGCTACAGCTCAGTGGTACACAAACCCAGGATGGCATCAGAGCTCACACTACATTTAACTTGATGCTGTCAGGCAGCCTGTGGGCCGCTGCCTCCTCTTTCCTGGAGAAAGGAGAGCAGCTGGGACAGACTGATAGGGCTGCAGAGTTATATATTTACGATGGAGACGCATCTCCTTACCTGTGAAGCACTTGCAGATATCTTCGTGTGTCACATACGCTAACGTTTCCAAGGTTAAGGAGAAAGGCTGCAGCTTCCTGAGCAGACAGAGAACTCAAAGGGCACCTGACGTTTCCTTCCTGAGCGCAAAAAATGCCATTCCCAGAAAGCTACATACTCATCAGAGCTGACATCCTCAGACAGGCAAGCCACAAGAGCAGCTCTGCACTGGAGAAAGTGGCACCTGTGGCTCAGAGAGAAGCCTTTCTCTCACCACGCTAAACATTACAGCATTTTTTACTTCAAAGCCAGACGAGAAGCCGTGCACCACAGAGAAGGATGGTTCCCAGCCCGGACAGTTATCCTAATTTCAAAGGCAGGCACTGCCTCTTGACCCTTTCAGCACAGACCCTCCAGCAACATCAGGTCACCACCACACCTCCGCCCTGAGCAGGGCAGCACCAACCCAGCCCTCAGGTCTCTGCTCTCCAGCCCAGCAAGCAAACATGGAGACGGAGTAATCAGTTCACACAAAGGATATCGACTGTTCTGCACGTCTTCTGTAACGTTTTTGATGCTCTGCTGAACCCACATCTTCTGCTGCTCCAGCTCCTGTTCCCGCTGCTCCAGGTCCTCTATGTCTGCCTTCAGCTCGATAAGTTTGTGAGCTATTTCACGTGTGTTGCAGCCAGGACCCACCCCTCTGCGCAAAGTCAAAAGGAGTGACATGCATCAACCTCTGGAGGCACCCAGACCAGCCCCAATGTCTCAGAGAGGTTGTCACCTCCCTTACCCCGTCATACGTCAAGGCTGGATCACCCAGAAAGCCTCATCTATACCTGCTCTAGATCCCATTGCACAGCAACACTTGGTACATCTGCCTACATCCAGCAGACCAGCCGGGCTCTCTCCCATCCCCAGTGCCATGACAGGCATCTTTTCTAGCCCAAGGTGCTGGTAGTATGTACCAAAATAGCAGCTCTGCTGTAAAAAGAGACACGCCATACGTACTTCAGCTTTCCTCATTACTACCATCAGCATAGCCCGGCTGGGGAATCATAGAATTGCCCAGGTTGGAAGGGACCTTTCAGATCATCGAGTCCAACCGTCAACCTAACACTGCCAAGTTCACCACTGACCCATGTCCCTCAGCACCACGTCTGCCCGGCTTTTAAATACCTCCAAGGATGGCGACTGCACCACTGCCCTGGGCAGCCTGTTCCAGTGTTCGATAACCCTTTTGGTGAAGAAATTGTTCCTCATATCCATCCTAAACCTCCCCCGGTGCAACTTGAGGCCACTTCCTCTTGTCACTTGGGAGAAGAGACCGACCCCCCCTGGCTACCCCCTCCTGTTGTAAAGAGCAAGGTCTCCCCTCAGCCTCCTTTTCTCCAGACTAAACAATCCCAGTTTCTTCAGCTGCTCCTCATAAGACTTGTTCTCTAAAAGTACAGACCACTGAGGAACCTTGCTCTGAGCAGGGCATTTTAACCCCAGTGTCACTGAGACCTGGACTAGAAGGGACCTGTGAATGATTTAGACCTTCTCTGTCACTCACTTCCACTGGATACTGTTCTTGGATTTCTTCTCGATCAACCCGATGCCTTCCAGGACATTCGTGATATCATAGATCCGTCGCTTCTGTCGCACAGCCAAGGTATCCGCAGCCTGCAAAAAGGTTAGACGCTTAACTCCAAATTCTCAGTCATGTTTCGCCCCTTCCTGCCTGTCAGATTAAATCCTGGCCAAGCACTCTGCTCGCCACCTCATACCTCTCTTGTCCCAGCGCCTCAAGTTACAAAGCCATGTTCTCAATGTCATCACGACCATGAGAAGAAGCCACTGCCCCTTCGTTCCTTTTCTTACCCAGCCACCTCCCCACTAAGCACAAACCAAATTCCAACCACCTCGCACGCAGTGGGTCCAAAAATCACCATTCCTCAGCAGCAAAGCAGTGCCAGAAGACACTAGTTTGGCAGCCTAAAAATTGCGCACTCCTTCAGGGTAGGAGAGATGAGGATGGGAAGAGGAAGGCAGAGAGCTGTCTGTGCGACTGACAACAGCTTAGTGAAGCTGACATTCAAAAGGTCTTTTCTAAATCTGATCTGACGCTGCTTGGTAGAGAACCAACGCCTTTTCAAGAGGCAGATCCCTCTGTTTGAAAGGCACCGGGAGGAGAATAAGCATGGCTGTAAGGCAGGACTCCTGAGCAGCCCTGGGACTTCCCTGCCTTGCTCACAGGACTCTCCTCCGCTCGGGTTTTGGGACACACAGGCCTGCACCTGTTTCCACTACCACATGGCAACCTACTGCCGCCAAGAGTTTAACGGGCGCTGCACCGGCATAGCCGGGACCAGTAACGTCAGTTCCCTCTCACCTACCAGTAACTGACCCTACACCGGACAACTAATCAAATCACGCTAACAAATACAAATCCCACTTAACATTTTAAGCAGGAAAAGACTGGTCTTCTGCCCAAATTCAAAGACATAACAATTTGGCACAGGGGAGGACGGAAGCCTACAGCCAAAAGACCCCTCCAGCCCCCGCATCTTCAGGGCTTTCTGGGTCTGCTGCCCACGAAGGGTCAGAGTGTGCTCACACGTGCATCCACCTAAGAGATATTTGTATAAACCACAGCAAAGGAACTTCATTTATAGAAAAGGACTAAGTTTAAGTACCGTACACGCCATAACGATAGTTACTTCCTCTAGGTAAAGGTCTTTAAAATGCAGAAACAAGGCATGTTCCTAAGGGCATCAGGGACAACCTTTGGCAGAGATGAATTTGCCCATGCTCTGCTGCATACCGGAGGGGCAAAGTGCAGTAGGGAGGATCGGTTTCTATAGGCATCTGTTTCTATAGGCCTCAGAGGTTTTATGGGGCCGGATCATTATGGTGACGGTGATCAAGCAGCGCCTTGGCGTGGGGTGAGAACGTGGAAGAAGACAAGGTGGCTCCCACTGAAGCACACAAACACCTGCAAGGTCCGGTGCCTCCTCCCTGCCGGGGAGAGCAGAGAGGCTGGGACAGACCCGCGGCGGGGGAGAGCTCCTGGGACAGACCCGCGGCGGGAGGGACCGCCGGGGATCCCCGCGCCGCTGGGGACCCCACTGTCCCTGCGCCGGCCGCTGCCCTGTCCCGACCCGCTCCCCTCCCCCTCAGCTTCAGCCCCCGGAGGGCCGGGCCCACCGGAGCTCCGCTCCCCACGGAGCCCTCCCCCCCCACCCCGCCGGCAGCCCCCGCACCAGCTTGAGGTCGAGCACGCCGTCCTTAGCCTCCTGCAGCAGCGACACGAACTTGGTAGTCAGCAGCCCCAGGCTCTTCTCATGCCGGCTAGGCGCCCCCGCAGCCCCGCTCCCACCCCCGGGGGGCTGCGGCCCGCACTCCGCCATCTGCCCGCCGCCGGCTCCGCTCCCGGCCCCGCCGCGCTTCCGCTTCCGGCCCGCGCGGGGCACGACGGGAACTTCCGGGGCGGGGGCGGTGGCGCCCAACGGCCGCTCCCTAAGGGGACCCGCCGGGGGAAGGGTGGACCTGGCCCCGCCGCCGGCATCCCCTCGGGTCGCGGCTGCCTGCCCCAGGAGGGGTCTTCCCGGGGTAAAACCGGGGGTGCGGCCCCCGCCTCCTCGCCGCCCTGTTGGTACCAAAGCTAAACTGCCATGTTGTCCCCGAGGCCTGGCGCCGCCGGGCTGGAAGGAGCGCGGCGGTGCTGCCCGCCACCCCCGTCTGCCTTAAAACACCCGATGTGGGCACGAATCCCCCTGGCCGTGCTCGGGGGGCGGGGGGCAAACCGGGCCTGGTGTCCCCTCCCGCCGCCTGCCTTCCCCGGTGTTCCCCCCTCCCCTCCGCCCCACCCCGGTTCCTGACGCCCGCTCGGGGCTGCGGGAACACAATGAGGCCCTGAGGAGCGCGGCCGCTGCCGGCTGAGGAAGCGGCTGCCGGCTGAGGAAGCGGCTGCCGGCTTCCTCCGCCCAGCCCTGCCCCGGCTCCCGCAGCTCGCACAGCCTGGAGACCATGGGCATGTCTGCGGAGGAGGAGCGCGCCCGCAGCCCCAGAGGTAACGGGGCGCTCCGGTTCCCTCCGCCCCGGGGAGCCGCCGGTGTCGGGCAGGGGAGGGACGATACCGTTTTGGGGGCTCCCCCACCCTTTGCCTTATCACCCCGGGACCTTTTTCCCTTGCTGGCCGCCTCTGAAGCCCCTCGGTCCCCTACTGTGCAGGCAAGCTTCCCAGCAGAGCCAGAGCCCAGCTTGGCACTGGGTGGTATCCCGTGGGGCTGCAGAGAGCCCCAAGATGGGGATGGAGAAACGGGGAAATGATGAAGCCAGGGGATGGGGGGCTGGCGTGTCATAACTCTGCTGGTTCTCAGCCTTCTGCTCTGGCCAGAAGACCTCTGGCATGGCTTCAGACCCTGTGCAAAGGGGGATGCTGTTGGCCACCTTTGGGAGTCCAGGACCCTCCCATCCTCACCTCAGCCTGGCTCTCCTTCATGCTAGAGCTGCCGTTCTCCATCCCTCCTGCTGACTCACTGCCAAAGCCTCAGCCTTGCCAATGGCATGTTCCCAGGCACCATCAGACCCCACCTCAGACAACGCAGCATTGTCTGGTGGGGGAGCGATGGGGATGTGCACTCAGCCTTGGGAACAGCCTGAGCTGACAGGCTGGATGACAGCTCCTCAGGGCATCCTTTGCCAAGGCTGCTGCGACGACCCTGGTCCACGCTGGTGGCATCTGGGTGGGGGGATGTTGTGGAAGGACCCGCTTGCTGCTATGTTGTCCAGCTTCCCGCATCTGGGTGTGCTTGGATGTGCTGGCGGCCAGCTTCCTGCCACCGGCCTCAGGGGCCCTTCCTGCCCTGCCAGGAGAGCCTTCGTTAACCCCTGGCTTCGTTGTGCTTGTTAACCCCTGGCTTCATCCCCAGATGAGGAGTGGCCGGAAGCGGAGAAGGCTGAGAAGTTGGCGAGAGGAGCCGCTCTGAAATGGGCCTCAGGGGTGTTTTACCGCCCTGAGAAACTGGAGGGCCTCGGGCAGTACCGGAGCCGAGAGACGCAAAGGAACAGCTCCATCCAGTCCCGGCTGAAGGTGGGTGTTTGCCACAGCCCACCCCATGGACGCCCACAGCCTCCCCAGGCAGGGATCCCAGACAAGGTCCCCTCTTCCGCATTGAATCAGCTTTGTGTCCACTTCTTCCAAAATCTTGTCCTTTGGCTGGCACTTGGAGGGAGAAATGCAATTATCTGGGGGAAAATGTCTGGTAAACCCCACCACCACCCCCTGCCCTCCCCCCAGATGGTTTCTGAAGTGTTAAAATGAGTTGCCCGTTTCTCCGACCATCCTTCAAAACAAAAACACTGAGGGTGTTCAGCAGGTCCCATGTGCGAGAGTGGGCACTCCTCATCCCCTTTCCATCCCAGCACCAAAGCTCCCCTTCCCCACAGCTGGGAGGAGGCAAAGAGCTCCAACCTGCCCCGGCCTCCACATCACACAGGAGAAACTCCATCTCTGTACACATCAGTAAGGGCTGTCCTCAGTCCCTGTGTCAGTCTCCCTGCTCAGGGCTACCCTTTTTGTATAACCCCGGGAACGATTAACCTCAGGACCCAATCGGTCTGAGCACCCCAGCCTCCTCCTGAGTATTTTGGAGATGGTTTCTCCTACCCTGAATGTTGGGTGAATTTTCCAGGAAGCAACTTGTTTTAAGTCATGTGGCCTCAGACAAAAAAGCTGGGTAAAAGGGCTTCTTGGCACCAGGAGCCAGGAGTGAAATGGGTGGACAAGGCATGGAGATGTGCTAGTGCCGCTGCGGGGCTGGAAAAGATGGAAATCCATTTTGGAGGAGGGCTCATCTGGCCGCTGAGGTGCTTCATGCCATTCGTATGCCTAGGGGGCCACGCTTGGAGCCCTGTGGCCTGCAAATATTTTGCAGAACCAAAGTAATATTTTAAAACCGAAAGGAGACATCTGGTTACTGCTCACCCTTGATCACCCCAAAGTGACACCCTTCTCTCACCTTCTGCACAGCAGCCATTGCCCCCACCCCCTATAAATAGTCACCGTGACTCAGTTTACCCAGAGTGGGGAGAAATGAGCCATTCCTGCTGCTGGAGTGGGTTTCTTGAAGCTGGCTGTGCTTGGGTCTGATGGGATGGGGTCATCACAGAAGGTCTGGGAGATATGGTGGCATGATGGCAGAGGCAGATGTGACCTTGTGGGGCTGGGAGTGCATGCAGGAGAGACCTGGCGAGGCTGGGGCAAATGGTGCTTGAGTCCTGCAGTCTTTGAGAGCTTCTCCACTGCCCCTCCATCCTCTTCTGCTCCCCAGTCAACTGTCCAGTCCTACCTGGAGGGGGTAAGTGCGGGGCTGGAGCAGCTGCGGTCGGCGGCCCAGGAGGTGCAGAGTGCGTGCCAGGACCTGGGGGCTGCGCGCTGGGCCCTGATCGACAGCACAGACCGCTTCCAGGGCCTCCAGCAGATGCGGGCGCTGATGGCGGAGCACGTGCAGCTGGCCTCAGTGGTCCAGGTGCTGCCCCAGCTCTTCTCGGGTAAGGCATTGGCCCGGTCCATGTGGATTTGGGCTGGAAGGCACTGGGGAGAACTCCAGTCCATTGGGCTGGCAGCAAAGCTGGAGCAGGTTGCTCCAGCTTTGCCGGTTGGGTTTGGAAAGTCTCCGTGGATGGAGATGCCACTGTCTCCCCAGGGCCTGATCCAACATGGTGTTCCCCAAGCCCCAGTTCTCAGACCTTTCCCCTCACCATCTCCCTGCTAACCTGCCTCTGTGACCCTGGTGCCGACCCCCTTCACCCCCCGCAATCAATCCTGGCATCTCTCCTCCCTCTCCCACAGTCCAAGAGATGTTTTCCCATACCCTCCAGCTGCTCCATGGGCAGCACCTCCTGGAGGCCCACGCGGAGCTCATGATGATGGAGCATCTCCGGGATGACATCCTCTCCCAGCTGCACCTCCGCGGGCTCTCCAGTGCCCAGACAACTGTGCTGTCCTACTTTGGTGGCCTGCAGGAGCTCAACGAGAGCCTGGCCAAGCAGCTGTGGGACATCGTGGGCAACAGCCTGCGGCTGGTGCGCGAGGACCCAGTTCTCTTTGTCACCGCTGTAAGGATCATCGAGCGGGAGGAGAAAATAGATGATACTCTGCTCCTGGAGGCCACCTTCCTGCCCCCTGGCCGCCCAAAGGGCTGGAAGCAGAAGTTTTACCAGGTTCTCCGGGAGACAATCACAGGAGCCCACTTTCATGCCCCCGGCATGGACGCTGAGGGGCCAGGGCTGGCCAGGCACCTGGCAACGCTGCAGAAGGACATCGTGTCTGAGCTGCGTGTGGTGAAAGACCTGATGGTCCAGTGCGTCCCAGCTCACTACAACATCCTCAGCATCTGCACTGCCACGTACCACCAGGCCCTCACCAGCCACCTCCAGGACATCCTGCGAGAGGACCTGGACAAACAGGCGCTCTTCCTGCTCCTTGAGTGGGCACTTCGTGTGTACCACAGGTCAGCACCAACCCCAGCACCAACCAAGCAGGGGAGGTTGTGGAGAGCCCAGTTGTCCACCAGCACACAGGCGGGTTGGGAGAGTGGCTCCAGGGATGACCACTGGGAGGGCAGAGGGAGAGGTAGGAACTGCCAGAAAATACAGGTCTTCACAGCCCTGTCCTACCATTGCTCTCCAGTTCAGAGATGATGGGTCACCCTGACCTTCTCCCAGAAGTGGACGTTTCTGCTCTGGGCCCCTTGATGTCCCCTGAGCTCGTGGATCAGACAGAGAGGAAATACGTGGTGAAAGTCAAGGTGAGTGAGCAGGACAGCACACATGCAATGGGGCCGGGGACCCAGTGACCACCACTGAGCCACTATCTGCTCTGGCAGCAGCAGGAGACCATGAGCCTGTGGGACAAGCCCCAGGACTCACTACTGTGCTATGTGTTAGGTCTCAAGGGAGCTGGTACCTGACTTCTTGGGCTGACTGTGGTGGGCGTCCATCCCACAGGCCAGCGTGCTCGAGTGGATGCAGAGGACCCTGGAGGTGGAGTTCAAGGAGTGGTTCAGGGAAGAGGAACCTGAGACAGACCATCAGGGCTTCTTCCAGTCAGCCCTGCCCGTCATTGTCATGCAGGTGGGTCCCCAGCACCATGGGGCATGGCCATGTTGAAAGCCCGCCAAAAGGGGGCTGTGGCCTGCAGCCTCCTGCTGGCTCACCTCCACTCTCCTCTCCCTATGCAGATGCTGAATGAGAATATCCGGGTGGCCTCCTTGATCACGGACTCTCTGCAACAGAAGGTCTACAACATGGCCTTGGAGGAGCTCGAGGCATTTCTGGGCCGGTCAGTGAAGCCCCTTGCATCCCTGCTGTCCTCAAAGACCTTGGGTCCCATGGCCAAGCACCACAGGCTGATGGTGGAGATGTCTGCCATGGGGCACCCAGCACTCATCCAGGTCCCAAAAGGCTGTCTACCCATTGGGGCTACTGTCTCAGCCCGTGGGGCCATCAGCTCCCAGGGCTTGCTGCCCCAAGCACCTCTCCAGTAGCGCCAAGCCCTGCTCTCCTGAGGGATCTAGAATGGGTCCCACTGTCCCACCCTACTCGACAACCTGCCACTCTCCAGCCTGGTGGCAGGAGCTGGAAAGAGCCAAGTGAGCTGGGAGGGTTGTGGGAGGTCCACGTGCCCCCAAGAGCATCCCAGCTCCAGGTCTTTGTGGCGAGACATCTGAGGCTCTGCCCACCCTTTGTGTTTGACTCGCTGTGTTGCAGTCTGCGGGAAGCCCTGGTGCAGTGCGGGAAGGAGCACCAGAAGGACCGTACCATACCCAAGTACTATGTCGCCTACCTGCTGGCCATGCTCAACAACAACCTGGCTCTCAGGTACCATGCACCAGCACCTTGTAGGTCTTGTAGCAACCCCACTACCCCATGTGGGACCACGCTTCCCGGGCTACCTGTCTCCTCCCTTCTTCTCTCTCTCTCTCCTAGCTCCTCTGTCTCCTCCCTGCACCCCGACACTGCCCGCAGAGAAGTCCCCGCGTCCCTCCGGGCTGCTCTAGACAGGACACAGAAGAAAGCCTGCCAGCTGCTGCTGGAGGAGCTGCTCCTGGACCTCCAGGTATGTTTGTCCACAGCCCGCGAGGCTGGCAGGGCTGCAACAAACCCAGTCCTAGCAAGAACAGCACTCCTGCTACACCCCGAGGCACGGGTTTATTCCTGCCCAGGATCCCCGTTACATACCCCGTGGCCTGCTATCATCCTGCAGACATCTCTGCCAGCCTGGCTCCCAGACCTCGATAAACCGCAAGCAGCTCAGGCGATGTCTGTCACCAGCGAGCACCGCCCTGTATCGCTAGGGCAGATGGCTTGTGGCCCCTGAACCACTAACTGACAGAGTCTGGGAGCCCCAGCCCCCCAGGGCTGCCTCACGCTCCTTTTTATGGCTGTTTCATGGCGGAAAACCAACAGGAGAGAAGCAGCGTCCCCGTGGAGGATACGAGCCCATGTGCAACTGCCCGACTCATTTCCTGCCAGCGTAGTCAAATTTAGCTTTCCTGAAGTCTGGACCAAAAATCTGGAATAATTAACAGCATTGCTATTTCGGGCTTGAATGCCACGAAAACAAAAGAGAAGCTAAAGGATGAAACGCTCGCAGGCAGCTTGGAGACTGCCATGACCCCGGCAGAGACAGAGAGGGAATGTCTGCCTGCAGGCAGGAAGACGGGCAAGGACAGCAGGGGAGGAGGAGGTCAAAGCCTTCAGCCAAAAACATGTTATGTCTGCATAAGGGAAGTGGAGAGGAGTGGAAATTAAAAATAAAATCACAGCAGGAGAGGCCACAGGCGGGTGTGTGAGGAGCAGCTTGCTGCCCAGACCTCAAGGTGCTGCCCACGATGGGGCATCGTGACCCAAATAAAGCCCCAAAATGTGTCTTTCTGGGTGCCAGGGAGGGGTAGCCCCAGTGTATTTCCATAATTTCCTAATCTAGACCACTCTTCTATTTTTATGTTGACTTTTGGCTGGCAGCGGGGGCTTGTGGTTTTTGCAAGGCCAAGCAGACGCACTGCCAGGCAGCAGGCGGGCAGCGGCTGTGGGATGTCGTGGCATGGCAGCTGGCAGCCGCTGCGAGAGCGATGCGATGCAGGGCACCGTACGCTGCTCCTCTGCTTCTTTCAGCCCCTCTGCCTGCAGCTGCCTTCCCGCAAGTGGCTCTCCGGGTCCCAGCTCGTCGGCAGCATGTGCGAAGTGATTGACAAGTATGCAAAGGACTTCTCCCGCGTCAGGAAACCCATCTTCACGGTATGCTTGCTGCGGGGTGTCCTTCAAACAGGGCGAGGAGGTTGGGTGGTTGCGTGCAGGATGCAGGGGATGCAGTCGCCGCTGGGTTTGCTGGAGAGCCTGTATCCTCTGCAGCAGCCCTAAAGGGCACCGCCATGCAGAGATGTCCAGAATTTCCCCCAAATTCAGCTACTTTCTCTGTCCCTCTGACCAGAAGGCATCCCAGCATGTCGAGCCCCTGGCTTGGTGTTGCATCCAGCCCCTTTCCCCTCTGCCTTTCCCTGGGCAATTGAGGTCTGACACCCCAGCGCTAACAGCTCTCCCCTGCCCAGCTCCTGCTGACGGAGAGCGAGCTCCTGGTGACGAGCCAGTACCTGCGGGCCCTCATGCAGAAGAAGATGGTGTGTAAGAACGAGGAGGAGCGGGGCCAGCTCTGCGACCGCCTGCTGCAGGATGCCACCCAGCTCCGGGACCTCTTCTGTGGCCTGGTGAGAGGTGCCAGGGAGCAGGGGCTGGGCCGTGGGAGGGGAGCATCGCCCAGCGAGGTCGGTGCAAGGAGCTCGTAGCTCACCTCCGTCACCCTCCTGCTCCTCTCCAGCCCACAGCAGATGGGGTGGGTACCTCAGCCCCCAAACAAGATGGGGCTGTTCCACTTGGGTGGTTGTGAGGCCAAGACGAGCAGAACTGGCTGGATTCACGGGACCATGCCCCCATCGCGCTGAGTGGGGAGACACCAGCCACAAGGGGCCAGGTCCCCCCGTGGGCGCCAAGGACCAGGCTGCAGCTCACAAGCCACCGTGGTGGCCTCCTCCCAGTCTCACGTGTGGCTGCTCTCCCTCCCAGGGGCTGGACCAGAGCCAACAGAGCCTGGAGGCTGTGTTTGCCCTGCGGGAGCTGATCTGCCTCAAAGACCCGGCACTACTCAGCCTGGAGGTGCTGGGCTTCATCACCAAGTACCCTGACGTCAGGTAAGAAGCCCAGCTCGGCTCTCCTGCGAGATGGGGGTAGGTGTGAGTCTGCCCCAGGGAGCCAAGCTTGGGCTGGACTCCATGAGGTTATGCTGCACAGCAGGCAGAAACCTGGGTTTTTTCCCCCCACTCCCTCCCTGAGGTTTCCTTTTCCTGTGCTCCAGATTTGAGGGGTTCTTGCAAAGTCCCAAGGGCACAGACGTAAAGGAAAAAGCAGTTCTGCTGTGGTATTCACCCATCTGTATTTGGTGGCCAAACAAAGTGTGAGAAATCAGAGGGCTGGAGCCCCTCTGCTGTGAGAACAGGCTGAGAGAGTTGGGGTTGTTCAGCCTGGAGAAGGGAAGGCTCCGGGGAGACCATCCAGCCCCTTCCAGTCCTTCAAGGGGCTCCTGGAAAGCTGGGGAGGGGCTCTGGATCAGGGAGGGGAGCCATGGGACGAGGGGGGATGGGTTTAAACTGGAAGAGGGGGGATTTAGCTGAGATCTGAGGAAGAAATTGTTTGCTGTGAGGGTGGTGAGCCCCTGGCCCAGAGGTTGCCCAGAGAAGCTGTGGCTGCCCCATCCCTGGAGGGGTTCAAGGCCAGGCTGGACGGGGCTTGGAGCAACCTGGTCCGGTGGGAGGTGTCCCTGCCCAGGGCAGGGGGTGGCACTGGGTGGGCTTTAAGGTCCCTTCCAACCCAAACCATTCCATGATTCTAAATCACAAAACACCAAATTGGAAAGGTGAGAATCAGCTGAAACCCATGAAATGGCAAAACCAAATTCACAAGGTTTGCGGGGTTATTTTCAAGCAAATTTTAAAGTCTGGCTGGTGCAAAGTACCGGCTCTCCCCCTGCCTCAGCTCAGCTTCTCTGGATCAGGGGAGGTTTGCGGGACACGAGCGCTGTGGACGGTGCCCTGTGCCAGCAGACTCACCTCTTCCTCTCTGCCCAGCGATGAGCACATCTCCACCTTGCTGGATCTGCGGGGGGACGTCTCCAAGGAGGTGCGGCACATGGTGCTGGAAATGATGGCGCAGCATCCCCAGGTCCTGCCCGAGGGCTACCGGCCCATCTTCAGCACCATCCTGGTCCCCGCGCCCGAGCTGCCCTTCTGCCTTCGCAAGGGCAAGTGTGCCTGACGCTGCGCCCCACGGCCCGCTCCCCGCTGCCCTCACGGACCATGCAGGACGTCTCTGAGGCTGCGTGTGGGGAGAATGGAGATGACACATGGCATCCCCCACACAAGGCACCTCGCCCTGTGCTGGGGACAGTCTGGATATGTGCCGTCCTCCTCTGGGCCTGCCTCGCTGAGACGAGTGTCCCCTGTGAGCGCCAGCCGCAGGAGACCTGGGTCAGGAGAAAAATCAACCCATAGCTATTCTGCTGGCCTGCTGGGGTGGTAACAGGTCTTCTCAGCTCTAGCCTACTGCCTGCAGGAGAAAGAGGAGCCGCAGAGCAAAGGACGGGAGCCTGCAGCTGGGGCACATCCATGTCTCCATGGGGCTGCAGATATTTGGGTTTCCCCAAGTACTCAGACAGCCTCTGAGCCAGCATGTCCTGGCCGTGGAGTCTGGTGTCACCCCAGAACCAAGGCAGACTGGAGCCCTGCTACACCCAGGCTTACAAGGAGGGGTTTTAGCCATGGGGGAGGTCTTCTCTGTTATGGCTCAGCCCAGCGGTCTGGTGGTGCTGCTCCACCAGCCTGCGCCCTGCATGGACAGTGGGGAGCAGCTCAGCCAGGGCTCGTGGCCGCAGAGAAGAAGGGCACAAGGAGGTCTCACCGCCCTGGGTAGTGCCATCAACCCTGTCCCTGCCAGCATGAAGGGACAGCTCTGAGTTCTGCTGACCTGACCGGCTCCTGGCCCCAGCTCTCTTGCATCCAAGACAGGTCTGGAGTCCAAGACAGAGCTGGAGCCTGAGACTCTCTGGCCTCTTGGAGAGCATGAACTGAGTTGTGTCTGGTGTCTCGAGCATCCTCTTGGATCAGTTTCCTCCAGGAAGGGCAGCACCACCCTGGGCACTGGCTCTGCCTCCATCCTCTGCTGCTCTCCAGCCCATGGTCATCTCCATGCAAAGATGAGGAGCAAAGCCTGGCTCTGTGCCTTTGGCCTTGTGCCCAGACCCGGGGAGGCCTCCACGCTCTGCCACACTTCCCGCCTCGTGGCGGGCCTGATCCTGCTCTCATTGCACGGCACCACTGCCAGAAATAAAGGCCCAAGCTCTGCAATCACACACCAGTGTCCAGGCTCCGCTCTCCAGGGGTCAGGGCAGGGATGAGGGCATGGGGGTGGCGCAGCAGGGGAGGATCCATCCATGTGCTCGGCATCACCCCAGGGCTGTCTCCCTGCACCCGGTGCCACCCCGGGAACATCACCCAAGGACATGGGGGATGATGGAGACACTACATGTGTGTCCCCTGCACGTCCAGTGTGATGATGGAGGGGTTTGGGCGGGGATGCTCAGGCGGAGGGGTCAGCCTCAGGGAGGTGGCCGCTGTCCTCCCAGGGGCTCACAGTGCGTTCACCCAGCTTGCCACAGTGGCCACGGCTCCCACCTGCCTGGGAAGGTGTCCGCTCTCCCCACCTGCCCCAGCTGGCTCTGGGACACGCTCACCTGCACCAGGGTCGATGTTCAAGGGATGGCCCTGGACCCTGGGAACATCCAGCTGGGATGGGCAGTGTCCCAGGTCAGGGCTTCATGGCCACAAGGGAAAACCGCCCCGCTGCCAACAGATCTGAAACGGGCCTGGGGACAGGGTGAACTCCCTCAGCACAGGCACCGGCACCCGTCCCAGCACGTCCAGCCCCACTGCCACCCCACCTGTGTGCCCACAAGCAGCCCCCCCTGTGCCCCCTGGTGCTCTCCCCCTCCACAGTGAGAACTGACACAACTCATTACAGTGATAGCCCAAGCACCCCAGGGTGCCTTTTGGCAGCACGTTCCCACTTGCAGGGGACAAGGCAGGTGCCAAGTTTGGCCCGTCACCATTGCCCGCAGCTGACAGAAGGCAGCAGGGGGACCTTGCCCTACCTGGCTACGAGCCACGCGTCTCCCGACTCCTATAAAAGCCGGTGGCCCCAGGGGCACGGCCCTGTCCTGCCAGGATGGCGTTCCTCTGGGCAGTCGTCTGCTTGGCCCTTGCCAGCACCGTCTCAGGTAAGTGCTGCCCACGGGTGCAGGCAGGTCCCCGGGGTCCAGCAGGACCACGGCACCCCGGGGATGGTGACACCAGCGCAAGCAGCCCCTGGGTGCGAGCCCCGAGCTTTCGGGGTCACCCTTGTGCCCCTCTGCCTCTCCCGCAGGCTGCGGGGTGCCCGCCATCAGCCCCCTGGTGCAATACAGCGAGAAGATCATCAACGGGCACAACGCTGTGCCCGGCTCATGGCCCTGGCAGGTGTCCCTGCAGGTACGGCACCGTCCTGCTCCCGAGGCAGGACCCCGGTGCCCCAAGCGCCGCAGTGGCACAGCACGGCGAGCACTAAGGGGACATGTGACACCCTCTGCCTGTCCCCAGCTTCAGGGGACACATCGGCCTGCCCAGCCCCAGCTCTTCCTTCCCTCTTTCCTCCCCAGACCCGCTCGGGATCCCACTTCTGCGGCGGCTCGTTGATCAGTGAGGAATGGGTCGTCACGGCTGCCCACTGCCAATTCAAGTGAGGAGCGATGCCCGGCCGGCCCCCGGCGCTGCCACCCAGCAGGGACAGGGGCTCGGGGCACGCTGGGCATCACCAAACGGGACAGCCCCAAAAGCTGGCACCCGAGGGACTGAGCCCCCTCCTTGGGGCAGAATTGCCCCATGCCCGGGCAAGCTCCTGGTGCTGCTGCCACCCCGGGTGCTGGCTGCCGTGCATCCCCCTGACTCCCGTACCTCTTGCAGCCCCTACTCCCACGTCGTCGTCCTGGGGGAATATGACCTCACCTCCAACTCGGAGTCCGTCCAAGTGAAGACTGTGTCCAGGGTGAGCCGGGCTGATGGCCATGGTGCTGGGACAGGGGTGGGCTGCTCTCGGAGGGCAGGGATGAAGCGCTACGGTGGGTTGTTTTTTTTTTTGGGCAGGCCATCACGAACCCCAACTGGAACCCCAACACCCTCAACAACGACATCACCCTGCTGAAGCTCTCCTCGCCCGCCCGGCTGGGAGCCCGCGTCTCCCCTGTCTGCCTGGCACCCGCCAACCTGGCTGTGCCCACCAACCTCCAGTGCGTCACCACCGGCTGGGGACGCATCAGCACCAGCTGTACGTACGCTGCGGCCTCGGGGAGGGCTGTGGGTGGCCACCATCCTTCCTGGGGGCGCGCAAGGTCCGGGGGTGCCCAGGGTGGGGTGACAACCTGGTGTGGACACGGGGATGGAGGAGTTGAGTTGTGCGGTTGAGTGACCACATGCAAGCGTGCGTTGGCGCGAGCACAGGTGTAGGTGCAAAGCCCAGGGGTGACTGTGCATGGACATAAACTTGCCCTTGCTCGGGGCTGCGTGCACAAGACGATCCCACTCAGGGAAGAAGGGGGATGTTGGGACGGCTTTGCATGGCCGCGCCCGTGTGTTTGGGAGCTCGCCCAGGGTGCCCGTGTGCTCCCAAAGGCCCTGGGAGATCCGCCAGCACTGGGGCAATTTAATGGCGCTTCTTTCCCCTAGCCCAAGCCATGGCCCCACGCCTGCAGCAGGTCGTCGTGCCCATAATCTCCCCGAGCCAGTGCAAGCAGTACTGGGGCAACCGGATCACCAGCTCCATGCTCTGTGCCGGCGGCGTTGGCGCCTCCTCCTGCCAGGTAAGGAGCTGAGGTCCCACTGGACCGCAGGGAGGGTGGAGGAGGAGGACATGGGGCATCTTGCATCTATGGAGACAGAGATTCAAGCTGCAGCACCTGGCTGTGTCCAGGTGGCTGGGACCAGTTTGGAGCACGTGCTGGGACCACTAAAGTGTCTTCTCCGCAGGGTGACTCTGGCGGACCTCTGGTATACCAGAACGGAAACGTCTGGACCTTGATCGGCATCGTCTCCTGGGGAAACAGCAACTGCAACGTCCGCACGCCTGCCATCTACACCCGCGTAAGCCAGTTCCGAAACTGGATCGAATACGTTGTTTCTCAGGGTTAGAGGCCGTGCCAGAGGGATCCCTGTGCCGGGCGCTGCTCCCAGCGCGGTGAGCTGGGCAGAGCCAGCGAGGGCTGAGCTGGACACAAGGCACCCCACTGCGAAATAAAATGTCAGCATTTGCTTGTGCCAAGCGCTGCCTCTGGTTCTTTCCTCTGACGATGCAGACTGGTGGAGAAGGCGCACGGGGGGTTCCTCTCCCAGCACCTCCCAGAGCCGGAGCTCGGTGCCCAGCTGGGGTGGAGCAGAAGGCAGGAGCTGATGCGCAGGCAGAGGGGGAGCAGGGCTGGCTGTGGCTCCAGGGCTGCTCAGGGGGTCTTCAAGCACACGTAGGGTTGGAAGGGACCTCTGGAGATCATCCAGTCCAACCCCCTGCCAGAGCAGGGTCACCCACAGCAGGTGGCACAGGAACGCATCCAGGCGGGTTTGGAATGTCTCCAGAGACGGAGACTCCACCACCTCTCTGGGCAGCCTGTGCCAGGGCTCTGCCACCCTCACAGGAAAGAAGTTCCTCCTCATGTTGAGGTGGAACTTCCTATGGTCAAGTTTGTGCCCGTTCCCCCTTGTCCTGTCACTGGGCACCACTGAGAAGAGCCTGGCCCCATCCTCCTGACACCCACCCTTTAAGTGTTTATAAGCGTTGATAAGATCCCCCCTCAGTCGTCTTTTTTCCAGACTGAAGAGACCCAAATCCCTCAGCCTTTCTTCATCAGAGAGATGTTCCAGTCCCCTCAGCATCTTGGTAGCCCTTTGCTGTCCCCTCTCCAGCAGTTCCCTCTCCTTCTTGAACCAGGGAGCCCAGAACTGGACACAGCACTCCAGATGCAGCCTCCCCAGGGCAGAGCAGAGGGGGAGGATGACCTCCCTCCACCTGCTGGCCACACTCTTCTTGATGCCCCCCAGGATGCCATTGGTCTTTTTGGTCACAAGGGCCCATTGCTGGCTCATGGTCATCCTGTTGGCCACCAGGACTCCCAGGTCTCTTTCCACCTGCACCCTGCCACCAGCCCCGAGACCCCCGCGGCGCTGAGGGTGGGCGATGTTACCTCTAACGGCCTTGCCACCAAGCCAGGGCAGAGGTCTCCAGCACCAGCTGGTCCCACCAGCATCAGCTCCTCCAGGAAAGGGATCACGGAGCTCACCAGGCCCAGCACGAGCAAGCGATGGAGGGTGGGCGCTGGTGGGTGCTGGTGGGTGCATGGGGTCTTAAAAGATCCCTGCCTGCAATTGAACACTGCAACTCGTGTAACAGCCTGGGGACACAGAGCTGGGAGGGACAAACGCCAACGGCAACTCCGGCTCTTCGGGAAGGCAGAAGGGGGCAGCTGGAGAATGGCACACTGCTTCACCCGCACAGATTCGCCAGGGAAGAGAGCAGGAAACTGAAGGCCATCCCAAAGGAAAAAAATCGAAGCCGAGAAAAAAATTGAAGGCGAGGTGACAGGTTTTCAGAAGAAAGCAGCGCTTCCACCCAAACAGGTCCTTGAGACAACAGCAGGGGCGAAAAACCGAAGTCATGTGCTCACACATGGTCAATGAATTAAAGCCTGGTTCCTGGCAGCTCCAAACAGAGCTGGTCAGGAGGACACCATGGAGACCGTCCCAGCATGAGGCATGGGGGGTTTTTTCATTCACCACCGACGTGAATGCAACGCGAAACCTCTGCTGTGTGAATCCCAGCCCCCAAGACGTTGCGACCACTCTCACATCAAGCAGTCGCAGAGAAAAACACAGAGACATACCCACGGGAAAGGCCATAGCTCATGAACGGAGGGTAAAGACAAATACGCTTGAGTTGAAAAACCCAAAAGCTGCTCAAATGCAGCCCAGAGCCAGTAAGTTTTAGTTTGCTTGGATAAAATTTAGCTTCATTTAGCGGTCTGCACTGCAGGGAGCAAGAGCAGGTGGAGCGAATTGCTGTGGGGGCTTGCAGAGAAAGCCGTGAAGCTGCTGGCTTGGACTCCTTTGCCTTGGAAAGCCTCTCCTGGGACACAGGGGACAAGGGCACGGGGGCTGAGCTCCTTGCAGACCCCCGCTATGGCTGGTGGTAGCAGCCGCACTAGGTACACACCGGTCCCACCAGTCTGCCATGACATTTAGGGTGTGCTTTCACGCCGCGGTACCTGAAAATAAGACCCACCCCACCAAAGCAGCATGCTCTCTTTCGGCTTGAGCTAGCTCCTCAAGGACCTCGAAGACAGCTGAACGTCGGAGGTGTGGGGACGGGCCATAAGAAACTGGTGGCCACGTGGAGCTTCAAACAGGAATTGCTCAAACTGCAGCCCGACGGGTCATTTGCTCGGCATGGTCGGGGCACCGTCACCCCTGCCACTGCTGGGATGGGGTCCCTTGCCCCTGAAAAGTCACCTCCCTTCCAGGAGGACGTGCTCCAAAAGCCGGGGTGCGTGTGTGCATTCTTCACTTGGTGTTACAGTTTTTCCCGTTCACCCATAGAAGCTGCTCCGAGTGAAACCAGAGAGGTGAGAAGTTGCTGCGGGCAAACCAGGGTTAGTTCTCTGGCCCTGTTTGCCACCTTGCAGCCAAAGACAAGTGAACAAAACGCCCCGAAGTGCCCATTCGGCCTCCAAACCCCACTTTCCAGCACGAGCCTGAGCGCCCAACTCATCCGGTGCATCCCGCAGACATCCCAGCCCCGCAACAAGGTCTCCCTCAGGCAGCTCCTGGCCTGGAAGCTGCGTTAAAAGAAACCAGCAAACTCTTTTTAAAGGCATTTTGGTACCTTCTTGCTGTGCTCCGAGAAGGAATTAGAGGGGTGAGCAGCTCCTGGCTTTGGCTGTGTTCGC
This sequence comes from Rissa tridactyla, assembly GCF_028500815.1. Taxonomy (NCBI): domain Eukaryota; kingdom Metazoa; phylum Chordata; class Aves; order Charadriiformes; family Laridae; genus Rissa; species Rissa tridactyla. The sequence goes on along the minus strand of NC_071469.1, from coordinate 72,349,684 downwards.
TGACCATCGCTCCCAGCCCGGGAAGCAGCGCCTTTCAGCGGTCGGCCCGCACACCAGAAGTAACGACAAGCAGAGCGATGGGGTACACAGAATACATTTACGTGTTTAGCAGACCGAGTACACAAAATAAATAATTCTGTACACTCTAATCGTAACGTTACAGACTAATGACAATGGTTCCGACCTCATCCTATAAGACAGTCCTTAGTGGAAACGCAGGACTCAAAAGGCAAGTCACAGAACGGGATGCTTCTCGGAACGCCCCCATTAGGGAGAGTGACGGGACACGACCAGAGGAACTTCCAAACCATTCCAACCCAGCACCGGAAATTTGGCAACCAAAAATAACAGCAAGCGCCGGAAGACCTGCGGTCCCCAGAGCTTCCCGGGAGGTGTCTTTCCGTAGCGAAAGGCAACAGGAAAAACTCACGGCATCTGGATGTGCTCGCCAGAGTTGATGGTTTCTAACGCGCCGCGCTGGGGACGGCCGATGTCCTCCACGTTCAGCAGACAAACACAGCGCAACGATATTTGCCACGGCAGGCAGTAGCTGGCCCGTCACGCGAGGGATCTACAGTATTACCGCACAGCGGAGGAGAGCAGGAGGAGGAAAAAAAAACTGTCACCAGGCAGGCAGAGCTCCCTCCACCACAGGGACACCGAAGGTGGAAGGTACCAAGCTCCACGATGCCCTTGCCACCGCGCATCCCTGCTGCTTCACATTTTTGGGGAGGTGGGGGCAAATTTACTGCTCAGTAAGGCACAGCTGACATGTAGGCGCCTGCCTCCACAGCACCCAAGAGCTGCCGCCTTAAACCCAGGCTGAAAGTGGTCAGAAAAAGCACCAAAAACCTCCCCAGAGCGGTGTAGGCGACTCGGGGCTGGGTATCCGGCACCGAGTGGTACAGGCACTTTGTGATATTTTCCAGGATGAAGCCGAGCTGGTGAGAAACCGGGACACAATCACCCTTCCCTGCAAATCCAAGGGCTCACGCTGCCGCCAGAGAACAGTCTGCAGCTCCTCCAGAGGGTGGGATTCCCCCCTCCCGAGCCAATCTCTGTGTTGCTTTGCATCATTTAGAAAACTAAATTCAGTCAAACAATTGAGATTTTAATTTACCTCGCCTCAAACCTCTCCAAATCTTTAGCATCATCACTTATAATAGGAATACGGCCCCACACAGTTTTAATAAGAGGCCTGTAACAGCCAGGCACTGGCTGTCCTACATCGTACAAGATCATCCGGAGCTAAACCTGCACCGCGGGGTCCTCAAAGGGAGCCTTCTCCCATGCGCGAGGCACCATACGGATGCTTTTCCCCGGCTCCGGGACTCCCCGCGGGCTCCTGCAGAGCCAAATCCAGAGTCGCTGCCCAGTAGGTGAGTTAACCAGGATTCCTGTTCCAGTTTGCGCGTTATGCAGAAGTTGACTCTATCCGTACTTCAGCCAAACACCCCGGTAGAAAACAGGACTGAGAAACAGAGCAGGGCAGAAGAAAGAACGTAAATTACCAGAAGAGAAAAATATCTGACCTAAAAGCAGAAAACATCCAAAGAAGTTAAGACTTTGAGGGTTTATCGTTTCCAAAACAAGTCTGTAACGCAAGCCCTGCACTGCAGCGGGTTTCCACACCACCACCAACGCCAGCAGGTCAGAGCCCTTTTCTCTGGGCGTCCTCTCATCGCCAGGCTATAAAGGCTGTCCCTCACGGACAGTTGTACGTTTCCAAGAACAAGGCGGTCCAGGGACTGGCAGGAGCATCTGGATGCTATCAATATCTCAGTGTTAAACAGCACAGACTTCTGCTGGATTGAAGGAAGGGGGAGGGTTACCACCACTGGGCTGATACGTTGGTTTTTTAGAAGCCTGAGAAGGATGAGACGTCAATCAAACATGGACAAGTAATTGCTGTTGTAGCAAAACGGATAGAAAAATACATTACGTACTCAAAAATCCGGATGCAAGTCTGTAGACCACCTAACGTTATTTCTGGAAGACCTTTTCACATTCATTTCCAGTAACTCTCAAAAAAAATTAAAAAAAAAAAAAAAAAATCAAGGAAGCAACAGGCCACGTTCTTTGAAGCCGTAATTCTCTCCCCCAAGAGAGCGCAGACAAACTCCCAGGACAAAACGATGGGATTGTTTTACACAGTACCGCTAAGTTCCAAAAGGCAAGCAACCATAATTCCCTTTACTCCTTAAAACTGCATTTCCCTGAAACGGAATACGCTGGGAAGCAACATCTTGAGCTGCTCCGTTGTCTCTCGTGATGGGAGAAAGTCCCAAACCAGCTTCTCCTAGCCTCAGCACCTTCCGTCTTTTCTCCTAGTGTCCCTTAGATGAGTCCCCAAGGCAGGGTGCTGGGGAGCATCTCCCTTAGACACTGGGGACCGCGCACATCTTTTCCCCAGCATGGAGCATCCCTTCCAGCGGGTGCGCGTGACCTCCTGCTCACCCCTCTGTGGGCTAAAAATGCCGTTCTTTGGGATCAGTAGAGGAGAAAATGGTGCCACACTGAGAAAGATGTTGACCATCCAGGACTGGAGGTGTGGTCCAGGACCATCACTCAGCACGCCAAACCCAGACTCCTCTTTGTGAAGGGCATCTCACCCGGAAAGAGCGGGAAGATAACCAGAAGAGGGCTGTACTGGGACAAGGACACACTACAATTTGCCACTAGGTGTCATTCCAGCTTCATTTTCATGGTATGAACAGAAGTAGGGAAAACAAAAGCACCGGCGTACAGAAATTTGCACCCCAGCTAATGTAAAGACTTCAGCTCGGCGATGCTCTGCAACAGGCATTTGTTACCTGCATCCTGCCGGCTCATTCAGCACCAGAGGACGCCTTGCAGAAAAACCCCGCGAGCCAAATTAAGAGGCGCCATTAAGAGCCAAAGAAAAAGATTTAAAAAAATTAAACCAAAGAAAAAGACGTTTCGGAGACATTTTAGAACCTAAAATCCCCAAACAAGGCACTCCTGAATAGTGTCAACTCCTGAGACTTGAGATAAACTGAGAGAGCTGAGATGCTCCCGTGGAATATACACGAGGACGGACGATGAAGATAATTCACAGTGAAGAGCTGCTTAGAGGACAGACTGAAGGCACCTGAACTACTGCTCAGAACGACGGCACTCCCGGCAGGAGCCAGCTGAACACGTGCCCCAACTGCAAGGGTAAAAGCACCCGAGGAATTGCTCTTGAGCTGGACCTTGCAACGGAACATCCGGAGCATCGCAGTTTTCCGGCCGGAGTGAAAATGGAAAGACGAGCGAGGGCTCCAAGGGACACAGGAGGAGCTCTGCTCGTCTCCTCTCTGCCCACACGTGTTATTCTCTGGGTTCCCGCAAATACTGAATATAGAAAAAGAAGAGGGATTGAGCCAAGAGTGTTATTATCAAACGATGGAAGGAAAGCCCATAAAGATTTTCCCTATGTTTATATTGATTTTTTTCCACGCAAATGAGAAAACTCTGGATTTTTAAAGAGAATTAGGGGTCTTTTTCTAGAAAAGCCAAAGCCCCTTATGGGATGGACTGGGACCTCTTTGGTGCAATTCCCTAATAGCGGGATGCACCAGATGCGGGACCACCTCTGAGACCCCGAAGAGGCAGGTTGCGGCTCTCCGCTACTGCTCGTGGATGTGAAGGATCCTCCCTTCCGCCAACTCACCGCCGGGTCATAGCGCATCACCGCAGAAAACTGACAGCACCAGGAACCTATATAGCAACATCTCACTTCCCCAAAACATACTCCACCCCAAAGTCACCCTAAATGACATCACTTTGAACTTTTCCTGGTGAAAACCCAATTGCCGAAGAGAGCAACAAAGCAAAAAACTGTCACAGATGAGAAAACTGTTGTTCTGCTTTGTGAAGGTGGAGAGGAAACAAGTTGGGTCAGACCAGAGCTCAAGGTCCTCACCTTCTTTCCACCTTCATTTATCCCCCACGAGGGAAAGCGTGAAGGAACAGTGTGGGCAGACATCTGCACAACATCTGTGCATTTTGATGGCCTAGTGGCTAATGGAAAAGGTCTCAGGTGCTAGAGGCTTTGGCTCAGTTCATCAGTTTGACCTCCTCGTGTAGACAAAACACCTATTTTAAGGATAAAAATGCAAGATAATCTGGGGAGGGCAATGAAAGCCAGAAAAAGGGAGAGGAAAAGAGATCACAGTGCCTGGGTGTGGTGCTCCAAACACGTAGAAGACTCTTACAAGTGACGGCTCAGAACCAGAAGGCCTCTGAGAGACCATCCTGCCATCTCCTACCTACAGGGAAAGACGAATTTTCCAGTTGATACTTGTCTTGGAGTGGTTGCTGAAGAGCTGTTTTTGCAGTAATATGAGGGGAACTGTTTATGAAGCAAAATACGGCAAGCTGCCTGTTTTGTCAGAAATCACGTCTAGTTTATAGTCCATGGTAACGACCCAGGGAAGACCACATGAGAAGGTAATAGAAGCAGAAGAAACTTTTTTTTTTGCAGTCCACACAGCCGAAAAAACCCAATTTTTGGTAATTCTGCGGTAACCGTTAATGCTGATGGAAGAAAGACTGTGTGTGATATAGTAGAATGGCCACTCCGAGAAAGGGCAGCCTGCAAAGAATTCAGAGTTTTCAAAAAACCATAGAAAACCACACAAAGGACTCAGAATTCACCCCTGCTACACATACCGGTTTGTCCTCAGGCTTCCTCTGGTGTATTCCCCACCCCACGCCCGGGGAAATCGAGCTGCGCTCTCAGTGGTTATGGCCCATCCCAGCTTTGCGGGGTGGGAAGCACATCCCTAGAAATTCCCTTTTTTTTTTTTTTTCTTTAATTTCCTTAGCACAGCAAACGCAGTCTTCTCCCACTGAAACTACACTGTCTGCTGACCAAGAGGGGCTGTGGACAGTAGAGTTAGAGTCACTTCAAACCTTGCTGACACTAAAACGCAGCAGCAGAGGACATCAATCCTGGGTGGAAAGATCACGCGCACCAGCCCCTTGAGCTCGCAGAGCCTCCATCTCCAGCCCAGAGCCAAGCAAACACTTCCCAAGTGCATAGCATGAAGCAAACCGCATGGCCTCATACGAAAAATTTCAAAAACCGGCATTCTCCTTCGCTGCAGATCTCATCTCTGCTATGACAAGAGGCCAAATCCACCCTGAGATTGTGCCACCAGCCCTGCTTTGCTGTTCTAAGTAGTTGGGAAGATATCTCAGGAGGCTTGCACAAAGCTCAGCTCTACAGCACCCACCTTCCCCCAGAGGTCCTTCACAAGCAGCCCACGCATCGCCCACCCAGCACGAGGAAACCCAAAAGGCAGCTTTTTCTGGTTGGCTTTAAGTCACAGCTAACAGCTCAAAGGTGTTTGTGCAACGTCTCCAGGGCATTATCACTGCTGATGCTCCAAGATTGGATCTCCGCTACTCAAGCCCTGACCCTGATGCTACAGAGCTATTTGCGGCCATCCCAACCGCTCCCACCACCGCTTCACTGTCCCAGAGCGGGGATGGCGGTACCGGGGCAGAAGAGGAACGCAAAGCAGGGGAGCCCCGTAAAATCTGCAGACAGGGAGGAACACTTGGAACCACCAAAGTGTTGGTGAAGTGTCATGGTTGGCAACGCTCATCTGAAAGGCACAAGACGCGTAACAGGTCAAAGACATGACAGGGCCACAAGAACAACAAATCCTGCATGGTAGGCACCGGTCTTGCTGCAAACAGGGGAAAGATAATTCGAGGGGGACAGCAAGGACCCCCTCAAAAACCTGCCTTGCCAAAGAGATCTCTCTGTGTACCACCAAGTTCCTGCAGCAGGATGATCCTCTTCCCACCCCTTCATCAAAAGCACCCACCCAGTCTGGATCAAAGGAACCAGACTCCAGTTCCGAGCCCGCAACGCGCTTCAGCCCGGTTGTCAATTTGCCCGGCAGCTCTCGCACAGCTTGAGTAATCCCTTGACGTCATCAGGCGGATGGCAGCCCTTGGGGGAAACCTCGCAGCTTCCCAGCCATCACGGCAAACTGCTGTCTGGCATCTCTTTGAGGAGGAGCCGGTGGGCAGCACGGCCGGCGGTGAGTCAGAGCTATCCTACTTCTAACTGCATGTGACTCATCCCAGCTTCACTGCAAAGGCACCACAGAGTCTGACTAAACCAGCTCAAAATTTGTGTATATATAATTTTTAAATACATATACACACCCACACGTGTATGTGCACACACGTACGTGCGTGTACATACCCATAAAGTGATTTCTTTTTTTTTTTTTTCATATGCAAGTGAGAGAAACTTAAGGCTCTGGAATTAATAAATAACTATGAACAACCAAGCTCCTAGGCTACAGAAAGAGCTCTTCTCCCCACGTGGCTCCTTAATTGGTGTATTACTTGAGGCTCTGAGCTGTGCTCTGAGCCCACCAGGGCTCCCCCGTTTCCTGCGTGAGACCCCACGGCACAGCTCGCAGGGTGGGATGGCCACCACGCCATTCCCTTTCCTCCGCACCGGGGAGGGGGGGACACCTCCTCATGGATGGGGGGGACACCTGGAGGAAGGAAGGGAGAGAGGAACCTGGATGTTCCTCACTGAGTGAGGGCGCAGCAAAGGGTGCTGCACACCTACGCCGCAGAGAAGACGTCTGGAAAGACGTCTGGCAGGTCCCAGCCCAGTGCTCAGCCAGTGTACTGCTGCTGGTAGCGCAGGTTGAGCTCACGCAGCTCCCGTTCCCGAACCCGCCGCGACTTGTTGGATTTGGTGGAACGGCTGGAGCGGGTGGACTGTGCGGACTTGGTGCTCTGGCAGCGGGAAGACGCCCTCTTGAGAAGGTTTTGTGAGATAGAACGGTGTAGGTTCTTCATGGAGGAAGAGGCTGCCATGCTGACCACCCATGGGTGCTTCAGGGCCTGAAGGGCTGTCATCCTGTCACTGGGGTCCACTGTGAGTAGACGATCGATGAAATCCTTGGCCAGGTTGGACACGCTGGGCCAGGGCTGAAACACAAGAGAGATGATTAGAATGAAACATCCAGGCACAGCTTCACTCACCAATTAATTCCTCCCATCCCCAAAAGGTGCTTCGGGGCATTCTGCTTCTTCCGTTCTCTCTTTCATCCTCAAATCTTCCAAGCTGTAACCAACAGTATCTGCCCAAGGAGAATGAGACACAAGTACTTCAAGAGACTGTCAGGAGAGAGGCAGAATCAGTGGGAAATGTCTACACGTGCATTAGGTGGAGCGTGGATCCATCCAGCAGCAGGGCTCAGGTGCTCAGCCTGCCCAGTAGTTGACCCTGGATCCCAGTCTTCCCAGGTGCCTCGAGCCTACAGACACCTGCACACACACACACAAGCGGTCTCAGTCAACCCCCAGACTCAACCATCTCTCCAGCAGCTGGCTGGGACTTCCCTGGTCCCTCTGGTCACCAGATCCTACTCGTGCTTGTCCTTAGAGAACACACACACACGTGGACGGTCAACACGCTGGAGGGAAGGGATGCCCTCCAGAGGGTCCCCGACAGGCTGGAGAGGCGAGCTCATGCAAACCTCAAGAAGTTCAACCAGGCCAAGTGCAAGGTCCTGCACCTGGGTTGGGGTCACCCCAAGCACAAATCCAGGCTGGGCGGAGAATGGCTGGAGAGCAGCCCTGAGGAGAGGGACTTGGGGGTGTTGGTGGATAAGCTCAACACGACCTGAAAACGTGCGCTGGCAGCCCAGAAACCCCCAGCAGCCTGGGCTGCATCCCCAGCAGCGTGGGCAGCAGGGCGAGGGGGGGGATTCTGCCCCTCTGCTCTGCTCTGTGAGACCCCCCTGCAGTGCTGCCTCCAGCGCTGGGGCACCAACAGCAGAAGGACACGGAGCTGTTGGAGCGGGGCCAGAGGAGGCCCCGGAGATGCTGGGAGGGCTGGAGCCCCTCTGCTGGGAGGACAGGCTGAGAGAGATGGGGGGGTTCAGCCTGGAGAAGAGAAGGCTCCGGGGAGACATTCCAGCCCCTGCCAGTCCCTAAAGGGGCTCCAGGAAAGCTGGGGAGGGACTCTGGAGCAGGGAGGGGAGCCATGGGACGAGGGGGAAGGGGGGTTTACACTGGAAGAGGGGAGATTTAGACTGGATATTGGGAAGAAATTGTTTGCTGTGAGGGTGGTGAGCTTCTGGCCCAGGTTTCAACCTGGCCCAGGAGCAACCTGGGCTGGTGGGAGGTGTCCCTGCCCAGGGCAGGGGGTGGCACTGGGTGGGCTTTAAGGTCCCTTTAAGGAACCAAACCACTCTATGATTCTGTGACATCCCCAGCTTCCAGGCCCCTTCACCTTCTCATCCAGCTTCATCTTTGCCAGCAGTCACACACTGGGTCACACGCTTGCTCTCAGGCCCACGCTTGCTCCAGCTGCTGCACCACAGACACACAAATGGGCTCCCAGACCTCTGTCCCGCTTCAGCTGCAGGCCCTGAGGCCTCCCACCTCATCTTCTCCCACGTCATCTTCCAAAATCACACAGCTATTACAAAAAGAACAGTAACTGTATGCCCCTAAAGACCCCCCTCAATCCAAGTGCTTTGTGTCCAATGGAGCCACCACTGCTTGGGTGCAAGCCGTATTGCTCACAGGTGACACATCCTGACACCAGGGCCCCGGTTCTCTTCCGACCCTTCATCTAGCGAGCAAGCACTGAACTCTGCATTAGCCCTGAAACCAAGATCGGGGAGATTTTTCTACCATGGTCTCACTCCCAGGTGGAAATCTAGGAGATGGTGCTACTGGTCAACCCTGGAACAGCCAACTCACCCCAGCTGGAAACAACCCCGTAAAACATTCTCAATATACATAAATGTCAGGTATATGAAATTTTCGGGAATGCTTACCAAGGAAAGAGGAAGGAAATTCTTTACAGAATACTTTCTTCAAAAAAACAAACTCCAAATAATTAATTACTCCTATAATTAATTCCTGCAATGCACGGAAGTATAGTCACAATAAGTTACAACGAGACAAACCCCTACACAGCCATGCGTGCTGGAATTGTTTCACTTCTGCCGAAACACCGTGTATTCGCACTAACGTGAGAAGTGAGAACATCTCCTTTAGCAGGGGATGAAGGCTGTGGGCAAAAGAAGGAAGAAAACCCTGGCAAAATCCCCTCTGGGAGCGGAGCGGAGGAGGCAGCGTGGCCAGCATGAAAAACTGAGCGGCGAGTGGAATCCAGGCACGGTTTCTGCAATCACTGGGCGTCGTGTGGGTCTCACCCCACCCCTGGAACCATCGATACCGAATTTTTCAGGTACACGGAGGCCACGTGCCAAGCAGCTTAAAAAAAGCCTGAGCAGATTCAAGGCAATGCAGCGAAGATTTCGATACAATAATTAAGGTCATGTACAAACACATACGTGTAACTGAGTGGAACAGCACGTGTGGTTAAAAAAAGAAAAAGGCTGCTATTCTCTGTCTTTCAGTCCTCTCTTCCTTTGGTGAGGAAGAAAAGAATCCAGCTATTTTAAAATTCGGGGTCCACCAGCCGTACAGGCAGATATAAAGCCCTTTTCTTGTGTGAAAGGTCTAAAAAAAAAAATAAAAAGGTATGTCCTGATTCGCTTGAGGTCTGCAATTTATTGCTCCCGAAAGAAATTTTCTCTTTCAAATGACTCAAAGGCACCGGCAAAAGAGCTAATCCACGGGAGGGTTTCGTAACAAAAGGCGGGATGCTCATGGAGTTACAGCCCTGCTCCTGGCCCCGGACCACGGATAGTCTGTGGCGTGGCCAGGAATGATGAACTTTATCTAAGGAACCTGCTATTAAGATGACCAGGGCACAGAAAGTCTTATTTTACGAGCGATGACTAAACCAGCCTGGCTTACCCAGCTTAGCTAAAGCGGGATAAATGATCCCCCGGCAATAACTCTGCAAGAGAGTGAAAATGATAAGAACTACTTGATATAAAGAAAATACCGGCACACGAATAAAAAACTATAAATGTTCCTGAACGTATTCAGGATAGAAATGGAAATGCTCAGAGCCAGAGGGCTCGGGAAGGAAGCAGAGCCTTCTCCTGCGCATCAGACACCACTTCTGTGCTTTGAAACCACGTCCAAAATCCACTCCCCTCCCCGTTTCAAGAACAAAATCAGTTAGCCAAAAAAAAAAAAAATCTCTTACAATGAAAGCTCTTCTATCTACTGCTCTCAAATATAATTAATTTGCCACAACCTGCCTTAAATCTCTTTTTCTTAGCTGACGAAACGCGTCTTGACAGTGAATGGTAAGAAAAAAAAAATCAGGCACTTGTTAGAATAGAACAGGGAGAACCTTTGATCAGAGACTCATTAAAGCATTCATTTATAAAGAGGATAAATAAAATAGCAAAAAAAAAAAAATCTCTCCAAATGTAGCAAAAACCACAAGAAAGGTTACAATTGCCACTGAATGCAGTGGTCTGTTTTGCAGAACTCCGGAGCCTTCGGAGAGCTCAGCCTTCCTGCTATTTATAACAACGGAACCAGAAAGCCAAATCCGCCTCTGCCACGGAGAGAAATAAATCCCGTTTCCAGCCTATAGATTTCCTGCCAGACTTCTGGATAAGGTGCCTCTGTTAAATGATAGCAAAGGGAATCAACTTGCAGGGTCTAGTCTTGATTGGCATCATGTCTGATAATACCAGGGTCGTGCCAAATGTCGATTGGCAGGTCCACACGTCACCTTCCTCTTAAACTCCGGATCTCCAGCTACAGGACGACCTTTGGGTTCTCTCTTCCCTAGACGGACAGATCCAAACGAAACCCAGCAACAAGAGGGTTAGCCTCCACTCTGACCAGGATTGCCTCCAAAAACTTTTAAAAAAAACTATTTTCTATAGCTTTTTTTTTTTTTTTAATTTTAAACTCATTTATCAGCCAAGTCATACAACTAAAATCACCAGCTGATCATTACCTGCCTGCACCCCATTAACCTCCCACCACTTCTCTCCTCCTCCTCCTCCCAGCAGATCTCACCCTGCCCTGTTTCCTTCGGAGAGGACTCATTTTCTGCTCGCCAAATAATGCTAACGAGACATCTAAGCTGACAATACATCTACCCAATTTACCGACTGTAACTCAAAAGCGATAGTAAATGTCGGTGACAATTCTACTCTCCTTGCAATGAGAACTTTTTAAGAACTCTTTACTACCATCTTCATCACTGTTAACCAGCAACCGAGAGGACTTAGATACCTTCAAACAGCTTTTCTCCACTCAAGTGGAGAAAACACGTTCACACGCGAACAAAAATCCAACCTTTCCTGGGGTATTTCTTCCCGTGTATCTAAAATCTTTTACCTTTCTGAATATTGTCCCTCACAGAGACACAATCACACCAGGTTCTCCATCCTCTCTTTTTTACCTAAATCCAAAGAGATTCGGGGGGATCTTATCAACACTTATAAACAACTTAAAGGGTGGGTGTCAGGAGGATGGGGCCAGGCTCTTCTCAGTGGTGCCCAGCGACAGGACAAGGGGCAACGGGCACAAACTTGACCATAGGAAGTTCCATCTCAACACGAGGAACTTCTTTCCTGTGAGGGTGGCAGAGCCCTGGCACAGGCTGCCCAGAGAGGTGGTGGAGTCTCCGTCTCTGGAGACATTCCAAACCCGCCTGGACGCGTTCCTGTGCTACCTGCTGTGGGTGACCCTGCTCTGGCAGGGGGGTTGGACGGGATGATCTCCAGAGGTCCCTTCCAACCCCACCATTCTGTGATTCTGTGAACTCAAACGAAAAATACTCGAGGACTGACACAACAATACTTTTCATGGAAATACATCTTCAGGACATGCAGGAAAGCATTATTTCCTTTGGCAGATATTAGTAACTGCACAGATCTGGAACTTGAGCCAACCTCAGAACTATTTTGCCTTTTGGATACATCCAAATTTCAGTCAACCGACAGCTGCCCAACACAGAGCAGGAGATTCTGGCGGGTGATACAAGCCTCTAAACACCAGGAACCATATGACTTCAATCATTTTAAGTCATATTAAAGGATGGCAAATGTGATAATTTAGAATTTGAAGAAATCCATGAAGAACATCGCAGTTTTATGACCCAGAAACCGTGAATACAACACCAGCCGGAGCATTGGGAGGCCTGTGCATTGCACCAGTCCAGTTTAATGAAACCTAAAGAAGAATAACCTCCAAACAAAAGCAAATTGGATTTCTCATTATTCCAATTACTCTAGTTTCACCACGAACGTCGAGTATGGAGTACTTGCAATTAGATTTTTCTTCTGGTCAGCAAACACAAATCAGTTTATTGATCTGTTTATGCAGCCAGGGGGTTCAATTGCTGCACCACACGCATCTTTAGGTTTATTTCACCAAAGCTTTTTCTTTAAAAATAGGTAAGGCTACGTTCTACTGAAGCACCGAGTAGAATGAATTTAGCAATTTTCAAGCCCAGTCCCTGGAGAAATGTATCCATTCTCCAGAAACCTTGTTGGCAAAACAACAGTTTGAACTCAGCAAAACCCCAGGAACACTCCCGATGAATCCTGCAAGGCAGCTACAGGAGTTTCTGTAAAGGCTGAGAAGATCGACGTTGGTGTGTTTGGGGAACCCCAAGAAGGACACGAGTGCAGGACACGAGGTGCACTCACACGACAGGACTGGAGTGATCTAGAGGAGATTCTGCTTCTCTGAGGAGAAACAGAGAATGGCTTGGGAGGGCAATGCTCCCATCCAGTGGCCATGAAAGACTGCATCGGCTGAACCCCATCAGGTACCCTTGCCTTTCATCTCACTGCTGCAGTGACAAATTCCTCTCTTTTGTGTCACCAAAATAACGAAAAGTCACCAATGCTCATTCATCTTGCCCCCCTGTTCCTCTACGAACTGATTTAAAATGTGACACAGTTTGAGTATAACTTCTGTGGCGTTCCCTGTGTTAGACCGCATTCCTCCGGAAAGGAAAGGTACTACAGTAGTTCTGGTGCTTTTCTACATATCTTTAAAAAAGGTAGAATCACAGAATCACAGACTAGCAGGGGTTGGAAGGGACCTCTAGTGGTCACCCAGTCCAACCCCCTGCCAGAGCAGGGTCACCCACAGCAGGTGGCACAGGAACGCGTCCAGGCGGGTTTGGAACGTCTCCAGAGACGGAGACTCCACCACCTCTCTGGGCAGCCTGTGCCAGGGCTCTGCCACCCTCACAGGAAAGAAGTTCCTCCTCATGTTGAGATGGAACTTCCCATGCTCAGGTTTGTGCCCGTTGCCCCTTGTCCTGTCACTGGGCACCACTGAGAAGAGCCTGGCCCCATCCTCATGACACCCACCCTGTAAGTGTTTATAAGCGTTGACAAGATCCCCCCTCAGTCGTCTTTTTTCCAGACTGAAAAGACCCAAGTCCCTCAGCCTTTCTTCAGAAGAGAGGCGTTCCAGTCCCCTCAGCATCTTGGTAGCCCTTTGCTGTCCCCTCTCCAGCAGTTCCCTGTCCTTCTTGAACCAGGGAGCCCAGAACTGGACACAGCACTCCAGATGCGGCCTCCCCAGGGCAGAGCAGAGGGGGAGGATGACCTCCCTCCACCTGCTGGCCACAAGCAATGTGCCAAGAATGGCCATATTCTGAGCAGAACCTCAGCAGTACTTGCCGAATGCCAGCAGAGACCTCCTACAGGTGACCAGCTTTCCAAACAACTGCAATCAAGTCCGTGTCGGGGATAGCTGGTGCAGCACCCATTTCACAAACCCCATTTCTCACGAGAGAAACCCTGGATATGGACTAGTTTAACGCTGGAGACTATTGGCCCTCACGTTGGAGGACTGAACATGCTCTGGGAAGTAATGTCTGTAACTCCAGAATTTAGCAGAGTGGCTAAAAACACAATCCAGCAGAATTAGAGAAGAGCTGCGGTAAGCAGATGCGAATAGCTCACCTTAACGCAAAAATAACGAGGCTTCCTGCAACAACCAAAGGAAACAACAGCACATCTTTACTCTGGCGTGCAGGCTCAGCAGCACAGGAAGGAGGATGCCTTGCCATCATTTTGCTCTCCTTTATCATCAAGAAGCACTGGCGAAGACTTACCAGCTCAGTCTTACAGGACAACAGCTCTAAGGTGCCCTCCTCTCTGGTCCCCAGGCAGGAGCAGGACTGGTGGGCTTCTGAGATCAGAAGAGATGAGATGCAGCAAAGCCTAGTACTACTGTAAGCTGCAAAGGATCCTTACATCAAAACAAAACAAAAGAAAAAAAAACCTCCCACCAAAACCATATGCTACCTACGAACTAGCGCAAACCTTCAGGCAGGCGGAGATCCCTAGGAGGTGAGAAAGACTGCTGAACTTTCCCTAGTGACTTTGAGGATATTTGAAAGGGAAAACCAGCAATTAGTAACTCATGGTCTTTGAGAGGAGCTACGTGGTCACCCATTCCTCATTTCTGTCTTTCGTGCAGAGTTATCCTATTCAAAAACTGAATCCAAGAGGTTAAGAGGCCTCTCGGGAAGAGGGGAAGGAAGATGGGCTGCAAAGATGTATATGGACATCGTATATGTAAGAAGTGCAGTTATTGGCAAAATTCCCTCCTCGTCAGAGTGCCTGTCCCCTTGCATCCCTCCAGGCCCAGGTGACACCTTTCAACACCCTGCACCTTGGTAGATAACCTAGAGGACCAACACAGGGTCACCCTGATGCTCAAACTCACAAATTCTCATCGTGCTTTCACGGCCTGGTGAAACCGTGAATGCAGATGGCAACCAGGCAAACTTCAGACAAACCCATTTTCTTACAGGTGACCTGCTTGAGCCTGACTTCAGCGTCCTCCAAGCTAGCAGCAACTCCTCCCTGACCATCCGAGAGGTCTCCTCGACTCCATGGGCGCAGCACTCAGTGCACAAGCCTATACACCCACACTGAAGCTCCTTGAGATATTTCCTAGAGACGCAAAGGGATCTTCTGGTTAGTCCTGTGCAAATAAAAGTAGCAGCAGTCATCTGACCTCCAAGCTTTGCCTAAAAGGCCTTGCCTGACCTCCAAGGCCTAAAAAGCCTTTACAGTACCCACTGAAGGAAAAAAACATACTGATTTCCCGATCCCTACCAAAGTTATGTGCCGTTTTCAGGAGAACTGACATGAGCTTTAAAGATGACGTTATGGGAAAGGTAAGGGACACCCAGAACTGCAAAGGCCTGAATCTCCCCTGCCAGTTGGTCTTCACAAAAACATGAAGCAAAAAGCATGTTACCACAGCTGCTCTTAGGTCAAAAATACTGTATCCCAGCCTCACTGATTCCTAGGAAGAGTCTGAAAAAGTGCTGGAGAAGCCTCAAAGCAGCAGGGAGAGCAAGGAGCCGTACAGCAACGGCATATGAGTTCCTGCCAAGTTCCTACAGAAAACCATCAGACAGCTACTTTAAAGTTTTACAAGACAAAAAGATTTATTGGGAATGAGCCTGCCCCAACAGATCGACTGGGTTGAAGATGTCCACTTGGTCAGAGGGACCAAGGAACTTCATATGAAGGACCTTCTGAACATTCTGGGCTCCCCGATTCAAGAAGGACAGGGAACTGCTGGAGAGGGGACAGCAAAGGGCTACCAAGATGCTGAGGGGACTCGAACACCTCTCTTCTGAAGAAAGGCTGAGGGATTTGGGTCTCTTCAGTCTGGAAAAAAGACGACTGAGGGGGGATCTTATCAACACTTATAAACAACTTAAAGGGTGGGTGTCAGGAGGATGGGGCCAGGCTCTTCTCAGTGGTGCCCAGCGACAGGACAAGGGGGAACGGGCACAAACTTGACCATAGGAAGTTCCTATGGTCTTCCTGTGAGGGTGGCAGAGCCCTGGCACAGGCTGCCCAGAGAGGTGGTGGAGTCTCCGTCTCTGGAGACATTCCAAACCCGCCTGGATGCGTTCCTGTGCCACCTGCTGTGGGTGACCCTGCTCCGGCAGGGGGTGGGACTGGGTGATCCCTGGGGGTCCCTTCCAAGCCCACCGTTCTGTGATTCTGTGATATCGTGCCCTTATTGCTATTAAGAGTGATGTTCCATGCTACAGAAGACGAGTGCACCATCTTCTCAATGTTCAATCCCATTTTGATGCTGCTCTCTCCATTGTGCGAGCACAGAGGGTTTGGCTTGTGCAACCAAAGTGAGCCAAATCAGGGAGCTCCTTTTAATTTTTCTGCTGGGGCTTTCAGCCACCGCTCCTTGGCGTGACTCACCGGATGGCTGCAGAAGCAGCTACATCAGCCCAAGCGAGCGACTGGCACAGAGTCTAGAATTAGCAGCACTTCATCCGAGTATGAAACCCGTGCCACAGTCTGTCTTACAGCCTTAATGACAACGGGAGAAATTCCCGCGGTGGAGATTTACAGCTCTGGCCCCTCAGGAATGACAGCTGCTGCTTCCGAGATGCGCCAGCATTTCCTACAAAAGCATATCCTGTACTTCTAAGCTGTATAAAACACAGGGTGCCTTGCCTATCTGCAACTTCAGCCCTGCTAGATAATAAACCCGGGGGAAAGCCGCCTCCTTTACAATGCCTTAAAGAGCTTTCAAGTGTGCTATGTTTTATTCAGACTCGGGCTCCGAGTCTGGAGGAGGAGGAGGAAAAGCAAGAGATCCTTCTCTGAGTATCACTTAGGCTAGGTGACTGCATGCAGCCCTCTGTGATTAAATCCCATCGCCGCCCCTGCTTTTTATTCACATCAGCACAAAAGCTATTGAGGTGCCATCCACGCCGGCACGCGGGGAACAAACAACGCCTTGTTCTCCGCTTTGAACAACCAACCCACCTCTTTCGCTTACAGCTGAAGCGAGCGTGGACCCGGCGTACGCCGGCAGAGAGCTCCCGACACGGGCATCTGAAACAAACCGCTGAGTTGGGTTACCAGGGTGAGCATCTCGCCCGGCTAAACTCAACCTAGGCGGGGGTGGGAGCCAGGCACGCTGCAGGCAGAGCAGCTTTCAGGGCGGATTTTCAATGCCAGAGCAGAGCCCCTGAATTTTACTCTGCCTGCGATGTTGCTGTCAAGCGGTCACCAAAACCTGCGCTGCAAGCAAACGACCGAGCCAACTGTTTTATGCTGGCTTGTTTTTACCCTAAAACACACACCAAATGTGTTTCTGATCCGTTTCCCTATTGGACACTAGTTCTTTAAAATACTTCTATTGCATTCAAGTTTCTAAGTTACTTTTGTTTTTTCCCCCCTAGGTACTTTTTTAAAATCAGATTTTGGAAGTCTCTACATGTCAGCAGTGCATCCTCCCCAGATACACACTCCTACCCCTACGAGGCCAGGCCACGCAGATACCATTCAAGAGTGGTCTTTCGGCTTCTTGAAGACCCGGACAGGCAGAATCTTTGCTATAAAGGAGTTTGTTCAGGATGTTCATTATATGCTCCCTTCTTGCCCTGAAGAACCCAGCTGGGACACAAGGCTCACAACAAGCCGCTCTCTGTCCTACAGGCACACCTGGCCACACCACCGCTCACAGTTGGGTACGTGTCCCCATATACGCCTCCACTCGGTGTTCACCAGCTGCTGCTGTCTACAATCCCATTGAAGACATCCAGACCACTAAAAACCATTAACAAGAAAGTCAATCCGGACACAGATGGCACCCAGGTATCACAGATATGAAGAGCAAAGGCATTTTTTTTCACAAAAATGACTCAATCTAAGACGTGTGTATGGCGCTGGAGGCAGGGCACATCTCTCCCCCTTCTACCATTTTTCAGAGTAGCTGCGTTTTAAAATTCAGATGTCTTTGGCGGTCGACAAGTGACATGTGTTAGTTTTTAAAAATAAATTAATTGAAGGTCCCCAAGTACTCTCTGCATTGCATCTTTCACACATTCACGCTAACGTAGCTGTTTTGTCTAATTTAGGAGGTTCCCGCGTGCCTTCAGAAAACGGAAAGCGTCAACTCCGAAGGAGCAGGTTGGGGACAGCAACTGTGAGATGTCGCTAGGACGGCGCTGGGGCTCCAGGAATGACAGGCTGGCACAGTCCCGGGCATCGTTAAGCCCACGAGCAGTTGCAAAGAGGTGATCAAAACCAACCCGTTCAAAAGAGCTGGAAGAAAAAGTTTCCCATGAAAAGCTGTAACGTGCTGAAGCCCGCGCAGGACAGATTCCCAAGCATTCAGCATTAATTTGTTGATGTGGGGAGGGAGGAGGAATAAAGAAAGGATGAAAGAGGAAAATACAACAGCCCTTTAATAATCCACAGCATTATAAGTATGCGCAGCCATCTGGTGCTGTGAACTTCTATAACCCAGTTTTTCGAATGGAAATAGCCAGCCGATTTTCCCCGTCCAAGCACCGAGTATTCAGCTAGAATAATGCAGTGAAATTACAGCAGCTACAAAAAACAATAAACACAAGGCTTTTCTCTACAGTCAGGGACGGCTCTTCTAACTGTAATGCCGAGGGAAATAACTGGCATGTTAAATTGGCGGAATACCACATTGTAGCTTGGACTTCATATCTGTCTCTTAAAAATGTGGCAGCAAGTTCGAGCTGGACACAGGGGACTTGAACCTTGACTGAGAAATTGTATATTAAGAAAGCTCAGGGTCAAAAGACCTGAACTCAGAAGGATACTGGTGAAAACGGCGAGATCACCGAGTGCAGATGGTGGAGACCGCCATGGAAGGGGCAGGCAGGGGAAAGAGCCAGACATTTCCAAAGGCATTGCCATAGCACCCGTTCGCAGCGGTATCTGCGGTAACTAAACTGGGAAATACCTTTTCCAATCTGTTCGTAACATCTGGGTATCCTGACATCTTCAGTGCTTTTACTCTCAAAAGGAAACTTCAAATTTGATCTCAAACGTTCTCTCATTCTGAATTATTACCTTAAGAGAGGCGTTGGCTGAGAACTGGAACTGAAGCTAATACGTGTTTTTATGTACCAGTTCAGAGTAAGCGTTGAATTAAGGAATAGTTAAACTAAGGAATCCTCCCCAATAGGGAGGAAGAATCTTCCCCAGCAAGGAAGAATATCTTTTATCACGCCGATTAGTGCAGCGGCGGGGGGTGAACAGATAAGCTTATAACCTTCCACGTACACACCCACCCCCTCCCGCAGGCTCCAAGCTGTCGATGCACAAGCCCTGGGTGCTTACAAGAGAACGAACAAGGGGGAGTAAATCCTAAGAAAGTCTTAGCTGCTAGTCCAGCGGGGGGTGCCCTGCTCCCCGGCTGCCACCAGCTTCTCCTCAGCTGCTCGGGACAGCATGAGGCTCCTTTAACCTCCTCGAGCCCAAGCGCCGAGGGCAGCACGCCAATGAGGAGCTCCGCTGAAAACCTCAGGGGTGCCCAGGCTCCAGCAGAAGAGCAGCACCCGCCTCGCCGCCCGGCTTGCCCTTCCCTTTCTTCCTTATAGTCACCGCTTAATTTAATCAGAATCCAACCCAGGCGTGGGTCAGAGGAGGTGAAATGCCCTTTCTTCCCTCCGAGCATTTCCTAAAAGCTCAGGTTTAGGTATTTAAGTGCTTCCCAAGCTAGGCTGGTACGGCCCAATCTCATGACATTCCCGTTTCTCTCCCAGAAAGCACTTTTTCAGGTAGGCAAGGTGGAGGGTTGGAACTAGTTGGATCTACATGACCTTTAAGGTCCCTTCCAAACCGAACCATTCTATGATTCTATATAAACTATTGCTGCTCTGAATAAATTTAAAGTTCATAATACATCGGGAGACACCAAAAGTAGGTTTGCTTGGTCTAACGCAGCGTGACTGGTTTACAGTTGTCTTTCCCGGCACTACTTGGGAAGTTTTAGTTAGAATCCAGAGCAGGACAACTGTTTGGGATACCACAACACCGTGTTTCTCCTTAAAATCTTCTCAGCCTCTTTCAGCATCCGAACGGTTCAGTGAAGGAGAGAGAGGTCCTGCCGAACAACAGAATACGTCATCGAAACTGCACCAAACTGCGCATACACGAGAAGGAAAAATCAAAGGAGCAAGGACAACTCAAACATCCCTACCTTACACATACCTAATTCTGCAGCTATAATCTTATAACAGGGGGAAAAAAATCCCATTAATATATCCTACATTTGTTTTTTTCCCTCCAAAAAGAAGATCAGGAGTTTTCGGTTTGCTATGTGGAATCATACTACCTACCGTCAAGCATGGCCATCCCCCAGTTGAAGAAGGATGCAGAGAAGATGCGGGTGAGGGCTGCCAAGGTGGCCAGGCATTTGTGGCACGTGGCCCGCAAGAAGGGGTGGAAGGAGCTGGGCTTGTTCAGCCTGGCAAAGAGAAGTCTGAGGGCAATCTAACAGCAGAGTACACTCATTTGAAAGTAGGTAGAAGGATTACAGAGCCACAAGCAGCAACAGGGAGGAGCTGCACCTTGGGAGGTTCAAATCCCTGGAAGGGTGGAAGGAGTCACCAGGGAGGTGGGGGATCTCCATCCTTGAAGCCTTTCAAGACTCAGGAAGACAAAGTCACAGCCAACCCGATGTAGTACTGGCAACAATCCCATCTCAAGCTGAACGGGATGAGAGACCTCCAAAGGTCTCTTGTAACCAAGGTTTCTATGATTCTAGTGCTTTTCCTCCCTGTCCCCAGCTGGTACTGGCACATCCCCTCCACGGCTGCAGCACATCCCTCCTTCCTACCTGCACCGCTGCCCAGGCCCCATCCCACACGCTTAATAGGGACAAGTGTGTCACAAGCGGTTCAGAATTAAACACGTGCTGATCAGCTCCCTGGATAAATTTGGATTGATATTTAAATTACCTTTCCTGCAGCAAGGATGATTTTAGTTCTCTCTCCTACTGAGCCACCGACTTTTATAAAATTCACAGAAACTCCAGGCCTTTGAATTCTCCACATTGCTCAAATTGGGCTGAAACAGACCTTAGAAGTTAAATAGTTAATTGTGGGAGGCTGAAAGCCAGATAGCACAGTTCTACAAACTTTGCTTCCTTGGGAAATCAGGGTAAAAACAGGGCTGCAACGGACATCCAGGGATCATCCGATCCATCCCACGGTTCCCAAAGGATCCACTGCAGATGCATCATTCCTGACAGCTGACTGCCTAACTTGTTCTTCCAGACAGCTTCAGCAATCCTCCGGGAAAATTTTTTTTAGGAGCGGGAGACACTAGTGTTGGAAAAGGTCTAATGTGAATCTTTCTGAGTGCAATTTAAGGCTCTTGTTGGACATAATCTGGAAAAAAGATTATTCCTTTTCCTCTCCCGAGCAGCCTTGTGCACATTTGCAAACTGCTATGACACCACCTTCTTCAGGCCAAAGAGCCAAAAATGCTTCAATCTTCCGGAGACTGTGGTTTTTTTGACTCGCAATTGTTTTTGTTGATCTTCTGTCAAGTCTCTCCGCTTGGCCCGCGGCGTTTTTGAAGTCCGCTGCCCAGAAGCGTCAGAGCTTCAGCTTGGCACGCTGCAGCAGCCACTAAAAGCAGCGGGATTACACCACACGCAGCCTGTATTTCTCTTCATACACCCCAGTACATTCATCTTTTTCCACAAGCGTGATATTGCTGTCTCGCATAATAGTTTGTGATTCATTGACACGTCCTTTTCTGAGAAGCGAACACCTCCTAATCTTCTGTTCTTCACCTATTTTTGTGCACTAACTTACTCTTATTTTTTAAAAAATTCGCACCTGCTGTTGAATTGCTCAAATTCCTCAGGACCATCTGGAATTCGATGCGCTTTGCAGCCCTTCCGATTTAATGTCATCTCCAAATATAATGAACGTACCCTCCCTTCCCTCAGCTGGGTTAGTCAATAAAGCCCCAAATACCCCTGGACCTTTGGCAATTTCTCGAGAGCCACGCTCACTACGTATTCCACTTCGTTGATGAGCCACCGCTAAGTAAATGCCAATTTTAACACCACAGGGTTTGGGGAAATCCAAGATTTGGTCCCCACGCTCTCCCTGCGTCACCCGCAGCCGATTTTCAAAGCGCCGTACAGCAGAATCTGCCTGCCGGCTTCTGGCCCCAGAAAGACTGGAGAACATTATTTTCCTAGCTTCTAGGCAAAGGAGTTTTGCTCGGCATGAAGGGCAGCCGAGGACACAATGATTTGTAGCAGTAACTGGAGAAGCATAGTTTTTCCGAGTGCCAAACCCCCTCTCCCACGGTACTTCTCGCCCATTGACACAGAAGATACCAGCCGATGCAGAGGACGCGTGAGGCGACTCCGCTTGCCCAAAGCCAGAAGGCTCCTTGCTTCCAGAAGATGAGGAACGCTTCAAATCCTGCCTCTCCTTTGCCTGCAGACGTGGGTAATTCACCGTCGCTGTTTGTTAAGGACGGTTATTGCACTTATTGGATTTACCCATATTGACTGTTTGGGAGCTCCACGTGCCTGGCACACATTCAAGCGCACACAAGGTTTCCAAAGCAAGGCTGGCAGTGCTGCAGCTTATTTCCAAACAGGGATTTTTCAGAGATCGTGAAACACCTCCATGAAAAAGCTAAAGACACCTCCAATGGTGGATCCATCCTTGCTAAGCCCCCGGGGCCAAACACTGGAGGTACAGGAACTCCTATGAATTTTGGAAGACGAGTGTGCCATGAAGTGACTTCACATTCTCACCCAAGAGCCAAGCTAGCATTTCCCTCAATTTTGCAATATCAGCCTCTTAAAGCAAAAAGGTAGCTCAAGAATGCCACCAAGAATTCCTGAAGCTTGTAAAGCTAAAAGCAAATGAAAAAAAAAAAAACAAAATGGAGGACTAAGAGGAAAGAGATAAGAAACTGTAACTTAGGCATTCCTATCAGCACCTGATATAAGAGCCTTTTGAGGCATCCCAGCCATAATAAGAAGCCTTTCTTATGTCCGAGCTACATAACCATTCTCAAAATGATCAGACTGTGAAAGAATCCCTTAGAAATTATTCTTCAGATGCAGACAAAGGTAGGAAACATGCAAACGCTCTCCTTCTCAGACAGCTCAATACTGCCTCTTGTCAGGTACGGAATCAAACTCTTGGGTTAAGTGCTCCAAGCACGTGAAACGCTGGGTATATTTGATGCGTAGGGTGAACGGCGCTGATGGAAGTTCAGGAGCTGTAGACACGCAGCCAGGCGTACAGCCACCCCAGCAGTCAGGCGTACGCTGCGTTAACAGCGGGTATCTCTCAACAGCCACCACCAGAACGTTCTGCCTCTCCTCGACTTGTCTGCCTGGCTCCCACCTCACCAACCAACGCTAATCTGGTGTATTAGTAAAAGCTCAGTTTTCAGGAAAATCCATACAAGCGTCCACTTAAATAACAAAGGTATTGGAAAACAGGCCTGGGATTTCTCTCTTAGCGCTCCCTCGGGGCAGCAGGAGGGTGAAGCAGCAGGGTGGTGAGAACAGAGAGCAGGAGAGCCAGCCTGAAGCTCGTGGTCCAAAATGGGAACTCGCAGGCACCGCTGCCTGGTTTGAGCCATCCCTTCCAGCTCAAACCAACTAACCCAGTTCCCTTGCGTCTACCAGCCTGAAAGCTTCAACTGCATTCTTGTCAGATTTAGGGATTTGAGGGATTAGGTAAAGAGGCTACCAAGAAAAACTCCAGGCTTAGGAAGCATCTTTTTAACCATCCAACTCAGTACCAACAGAAGCTCCCCAAAACAGTTTTTACAGCTGAAAAGAGATTTTAAGTATCTGAAATCAAAATCTTGACTTTCCAACCTATGCCATGTGTGCTAGTTAACTCCTCCTGTGTCTCACCTCAGGGCAGGAGCATGCTGCAGCTGCTAGGGAAGTCCCAAATTCTGGTCAGAGGAAATCTAAACCAACTCTCAACAGCAGATTGTTCCAAATATACCAGGTCCGATCGCTTTCCCCTAAGGCAGGGTCAACTACAGGCCACAAAATGATTTGCAACAAGGTGCGTGCTTACAGCCTTTCTTTGGAGAGCTCAGGTTTGATTAATTAAAACTAGTTTTTAACCTGCAGCAGGGGACAGCTGCTGGAACTACAGCCTCAAAACCTCCAAGTCTGGTGCTCAGTCTGGGGGCTCAGATGGGAGGTGGGAAGATGCTGCAGTTTTCTCCAGAGTGCAATGCATTTACAGCTCCCCCCCCCCCCCAAAACCCCACTCCAAAAACATTTTACAGGCACCAGTCGGGGCTCCCTGTGCCTCCAGAGTCGCACTGCTCTTCCAGTTTTGTACTTCCACATCCACCTTCTGGAGCCATCAGGGTCTTCGGCAGACCAGGGCTAGCAAATCCAGCTGAAGCAGTTTAAGCTGTTACCGCCATCCACTCACCCTGGGACTTGCTGTGACAAACTCCACTGCGTGTCACAGCAGGGACAGAAGGCAAAAACTGCTTGCGCCCTGCTCACGGGTTGCACCCACCTCCAGGCGCAGGAGAGCTCTTGTATTTAGAAAGAAAAGGAATTAAATCAGCCAAAAATAAAAGGGGGAACTGTACGGGAGTCACAGACATCAACGGCAGTTGATAGTTTAAATCCTTTCTGTTAATAACGTATATTCTGCACAGAGGCAGCTTAATATTCTTTTTCTACCCTACCAATGTCCCTTTATCCCTACATCCTTAAATCTGCAGAAATAGTATTCTACCATTAACAGGATTTTATAGGGCCTAAAGATGCAAAAATGAAAATATAATGTCAAATCACAGCATTATCACAAGTCCTCTTCCCTCGGATGCGGCTCCTGCTTTCCTCCATCCTTAAAATAATTATGTGCCATACGCTGTGCGCCGCTTCCCCAAAACCAGCCATTCACCCAAAAATCTTAACCAAAATGCTCAGCTGCTGCCCTTCACCCTGCCTTGAGCCTGTGGGTGCTACTGGTATGGAGTGTAGCCCCAGGGACAAGGGGCTGTGGATGAAGTTACTGGGAAAAACCACATTCCTCTTCTCCATGAAGATTCGCTCCCTCCTTTCTTTATCCCTAGGGGCTTCGAGGTGTAGACAGAGTGTCCTCCCTGGTCTCTTCTGCTCAACACACCCAAATAAATGGGAGCATTACAGTCCAAACAAGCCACCACGGTGAAGCATGTGGTGTCTCCACCTCGTTGTTTCAGCAGACGCTTCCAGCCACAGAAACTGCAAACCCAAACGGAGGGACAGCCCGGCCAACTCACCTGCCACGAGGCACCAACTCAGAACATTCACTGACCTGGCAAAACTCACGATTCTGGGAAATATAAACTTCTTAACGGGGTGTTGCAGACTGTAGCTGTACGGAAATGAAATAGGTACGCAGAGACAGACCATCCCTCTCCTTGCCTACCCTGCCCGAGGATTTGGAGGGATCTTCGCAGCCGAGTTGCAACATAAACTGAAGAACATGGTAAAAAGGCAAAAGGAATGATTTGGAGAAAGGTCCTTGTGACATAAGAATTCCATCGGAGGAAACATTCCTCAAAAAAAAAACCCCAAACACCCCAAGAAGCAGTCAAAGCAAAGGGGAATTGATTTTTAAATGCATACATTGGTTTCAAAGCACTTTCACTGAAAAAGGTGTTTCTTTACCTATAAATAAAGTGTTTCCACACTAAAGTTTTGCAGGAGCGCGGTCACCGATACACGCAGGAGGTTGGAGGATTTTCCGGGCTTTAATTGAACTTATCGCGTTTCAGAGAGCCTAAGATGTCCGCTCCCGCAGCGGGAGAGATCTGGACAAACACTTCAGCTCTCAGAGACGTATGGAGCAACGCAAATCCACCCGTACTCACCCCCGCCGAGCCGGTGCATTAAAAGAAAAGAAAGAGCAGAAGCTAAGGGAAGTACATTTCCTGGGCTGGCCCGGGTGTTTTGCGCCAGGCTAGGAGAGGCACACTTTCATCCTGTTCAAGGGTTTCAGCTCTTCAAAGCAGAGCGCGGTGCCCTTTTCAGCAGAGAGCCATCTCGCCAACACTCCTGTTGCTCTGCTTAAAAATCACCACGTTCTCACAGCCGTCTGAAATGCAAAAGCACATTCCTCTGTAAATTGATTTCCCCACACTCCCACCCCCCTTTTCCAGGCAAAGGGCTCAGAGATTTATATTAAAAGAGACCAACTCTTCCTTACATAGAAAAAAAAACCTCTAATTTTTAGAAAAAAACAAACGCATTTCTCAAACAACGGGGTTATTGTAAAACACTTCTACCATCTAATGTGGCAAACGGGAAAAAAAACAGAGCAGCTGCTATAAGTAAAAAAACTCTTTCTTCCCTCAAGAAAGTTAAAACATGCTCCCAGAAATTTGTATGATCATGGAAAAGAATAAACACGGTTTAAAACCTCGCCTTCAGCTGCCCTGTCCATGTTTTCCTTGTTATGCTAATATGTCAACAGCTTGGCACACTCAAAATCCAGGGAGAAGACTGAAAAAATCAGCCACCCTACTGGTTTGGAATCTCTCCTCTCTTCCGGCATGAAGCCCAGAGACCAAGGTGATGATCACGTCTTGCAGGGCAATGAGGAGGTGGCTTTGCAAAGAGCATCTGTCAGAGCAAAGGGTGGCACAAGACACCGCGCAAAGGCAAATCTTGGATAAACGGGAGACAGACACTAGCTTTCCCAGCCTCTTATAGCTCATGACTTTATTTTTTTGATTTTTATTATTTATTTTTTTTTTCAATACAGGAGATAAAGGACCAATGGGAACATTAGAGGGCAGCGGTGGTACTCTGTTCCTGGCAATATTTTTTAATCTCCTTCGAATGTTTTCCAGAAGACATCCTCTAGTCCAAATTAAGGGTACTCCCCATCTTAAACTGGGGATGTACTAGGAGGAAATCAGCGGACAGAGAGTTTTTCCCCCCCTTTCAACACAGCTGCTAACCCTAAAACCGATTTAATTAGCATTTCACATACTACACAAAGCTTTATGATATGTAACAAAGCTAGAGCTACGAAGTGCATGAAAAAACTTGGACAAATTTCTGGGGCCAACAAAATAGAAAATAAACCAAATAAATTATGAAACACTTGATGATTTTTTTTTTCCAAATGAGTATTTTTTTTTTCCTAAAGTGGTTATAATTATCGTCATTAAAACAATAAAAGAGGGATTTTTTTTTTTAATTACATATGCATATATAATTAATTCTCAGTGACTGGGAGTGCAAACACAGAGGAGCCGTTCCAGGGCTGGCAGCCAGCCAGTCCCGCTGCAGCACCGACGCAAAACTTACTGTTCTTTAAAAAGCCACCTCCAAATTTTGAGAATGTTTGCTCTGTACTGACTGAACTCTCCTGCAAAGCGCTAGGGAGGTGCGGAGAGACATTTTCTGCGATACGCAAGTATAATTTTTTTCCTCTCCTATAGGAAATCAGTTTCTACACTAAAATACAAGTATGCAAAATAGAAATGTATCTTTTTTTCCCTGCAGATCACTGCTGCTATACATCTCTACCTGCAACTTTTATAGCAAGGAGGTTACCAAGTAGGTCACCAACCCTATTCTTTTTATTGCTTGTGCCTTTTTTTTTTTTGTATAAATTTGTAATTTTTTAGAAATACCTGACCACAGTCATTATACAATCCCCGATCAGTCTCTTTGGAGAGGGACAGGCGATTCAGTAACCAGTTCCCACCTGAGTCAGAAGAAGCCTGTGTTCAAGCTCTACACCCCACTCTCTCTCAGAAAGCTGAATAAACACAGGAAATTAATATTAAAAGTTGACAAGACTGTCACCTGTCTCCTCCATTACATGTCCCAAGGGATTTGGGAGGTTACAGGTCCTCCGCAGTCTATTAACCAGCCTCCACAAGGAGGAACAATTACAAGGATCCTTTGGAAACGCCCTGCAGACGTACTTGGAGTAAGAACTCACACTGTAAGCGTGCATCACCTGGTTTGAAACTGTGTATTTTTATTTTGCTCTCTGTCAGGTAGCAACGAACAGCATGGGCACGCCGTTTGTTTGCTAATGCCCCACCAGCACTCTTCGTTCTTCCTGCTTCTGTTATCACCTGCAGGCAGGGAAAACTGTTTGGGGAGAAAGCGTTTCATTTCTTTACTTACATGGACCACGTTAGTTATCATGAAAACACCATTCACGCTACCCCACTCATCTTCTACTAGGGTAATTCGTTTTTCATGTAATTAAGTGCATTCTTCCAGCCCAAATCTATCCATAGCAGTATTTGAGGAGTTTACTCAATATCTGCATTTAACTCGGCGCTTTCAACTCCAAGCTAGGGCAGATGGTCATTAAGATGCTGAATACTCAAGAAGAGAAATAGGAAATGCTACGCACATACAAACTCTGCATGTTAAGCCTCTCCTTTGCTTTGCTCTGAAGCCATTTGTGTTGCAAATCTCCCTTTAGCATTACATTTTTTAGTACTTGCTTCTTGGTTGCTTTTCACCAAGATTTGGAGAAGCTGTTGATACGCAGGGCTGAACTGCCATCCAGAAGAACCTCAGCTAGCTGGAGAAAGCGGATCTAAGGACACGAGGATGATGATCAAAGGGCTGGAGCACCTCTCCTACAAAGACAGGCTGAGAGAGTTGGGGTTGTTCAGCCTGGAGAAGAGAAGGCTCCGGGGAGACCTTACAGCCCCTTCCAGTCCCCGAAGGGGACCTACAGGAGAGCTGGGGAGGGGCTGTCTGCAAGGGCATGTAGCCATAGGACGAGGGGCAATGGTTTAAGCTAGAGCAGGGCAGGTTTAAATTAGCCATGAGGAAGAAGTTCTTCACACTGAGGGTGGGGAGACACTGGCCCAGGTTGCCCAGAGAGGTGGTGGAGGCCCCATCCCTGGAGACATTCAAGGCCAGGTTGGATGAGGCTCTCAGCAACCTGATCTAGTTGAAGACGTCCCTGCTCACTGCAGGGGGGTTGGACTAGATGGCCTTTAAAGGTCCCTTCCAACCCAGCCCATTCTATGATTCTATGACATCTGCCAGTACTGTCAGGGCGGTTACAAAGAGGAGGACACCACACCAGATGGTCTCAGAGATGCTCAGTGAAAAGGCAAGCGGTGACCATAAAGCTGCAACCAGGTAAATTCTGTCTGTTGTAAAGAAAAAACATGGTTCCTACAAGATTGGGACAGCCCCAGGACAGGGCCCAGACCGGTGGTGACATCTCCATCCTTGTAAACTTTCAAGGCTTGAGTGAACAAGGTGCTGAGCAGCCTCATCGAGCTTTAAATTCAGCCCTGCGCGGAACAGGGGTTTGGACCAGAGACTTCCCAAGGTCACTTTGAGCCTAAATCTTCCTGTAATTTTAAGATCAGTGGTACGCATTGCAACACGGTACTGCAGGAAGCCAGACCAACCGTTTGATGATGCTGTCTCACCTGGAGCTTGCCAGTTGGTCGCAAAAGAAAAAGCGGAACCAATTCACAAATGCCATCAATTTCTTCATAAAGTTATCAGAAGTAATGGCATCTAGATTTAGAAATAGGTGCTCTTTATTTGACTGAACTTCAAAAGGTGCTATCACTACAAAAATACTATGAAATTGTTATTTACATTACTTCTATGTGCATCTTAGTTATTTTTCCATATTACCGACACCTGAAACCCATGTATATGAACAGTCTCCACTTTTTTTGGTTATCCTAGGGAGCTGCCATCCATTACAGGGACAGACTAAAGGACCACAGCACACCCTTTCAGCGTTACAATCTTTGCTAACAAGGAGCCACAGACCAGGTGAATCTAGGCAGAAAGCGTAGGTAACATCTCTTTAAGAGATGGAGAAGAAGAAATCTGGGGGGACGAGGGCCAAGGAAACAAGCTACAGAAAAAACGTGCAGCAGAGACCTGCATGTGCAAGAGCAAGAATGTTCTTGTTAAGTCAGGAGAAAGGGATGCTGCAAAGGTTTGGACTTAAAATGAGAGCCTGGATGAAGGGTTTGCCGTGTAGACAGAGAGAAAAGGCCAGTTTTTAAATGAAGAATGCTCAAGACTTAAAAGTTAGACTTTGTTGAGGACCCACAAGAATCCTTGGTTTGAAGGAGGACAAGTTTCTAAACGTGCCCCCGCGTGAAGGGCACTCATGTGGAGAGAGGAGAAGGTGAAGCAGTCAATAAAGGATGCTGCCAAAAAGGGTCAGAAAGATGTGTGTGTGATCTTGGCAAAGGAACTGACCCGGTCTCGAAAGGCCGTAAGCAAACTCTGCGCATCCAAACCTCACACGAACTCTGTTCTCATGAGGATGAAGAACCAGCTTGCTGTCCCAAGAGTAGCAGGTTCGTTGCAGAAGAGCACAGAAGCCATGAAACCTCTGCAAAATCTAGTAATTCAGCTTCTGAAACTACAGAAGGGCTTATGTTCCACATGAATTCCATGGGGAGAGGCACCGCACACTCATGGGATCAGAAAGAACGGCTTAAACACTTACACATGGGGCTTTAGCAGCCCACCCCAAAATTGCTGTCACCCTTCCTCATCTGGCAGTAGATGCAACAGGGAAGACAGCACCTCGGGATGTTGTTGGGAACACAAAGAAAATCAGTAAGCCAAACCCTAAACAGCAAAACCAACTGGCAAGAGGAGCTGTCATAGAATGAAGCCATCATATTAAGGGCACCAGGGAGGAAGCCAGGAGGGGAGAACGGCTAAGAGTGGTTCTGCATTCAGGCGTCGCAACTGAGTCACCGAACAGAGACGGGCAGAGTCACAAGCAGAACGCAATTCACGCCACATTTCCTTTAAACACATGTAACGTCAAGAGATGCTCATTTCTCCCAAGGAAATAAAAAAAAATCACCACATTTCTGCAGGAGAAAGGGAAGTTAAACTAACTTTACCATCGGCAAAATGCACTTTTTATTACCACTTAGTATGTATATATTGCCTGCTTTTTCACCTACCTACAGGCTTTGGGTCATAATTAAAAGAGTTCAAGAACATTTCCGTTTAAGAGGAAATGTGTCCCCTCCTCATTTTTTATACGTCTAGCCTTTCCAAAGCAGTATTATACAGCAAGTAAAATTAGCCCGTGGGAGTTGATAAGCCTGGGGATTGATTTCCGATTCTCAGACTCAGCTGAAATAATGCTGCCTCCAAACCACGAGCCAAAACCGCACGAGACATGTGGTACCTGCCTCACTGAGGTCCGACGGGATGGCTGGACGCCCCCAGCACAGAGGCAGGCGCCCCAAATGCTGCACCCACAACCTCGGAGCACTGTTGGCTCTGCTGGCTGCCTCTGACCCAGCTCAGTAACTCGTGGGAGTGGATGAAGCCCCCAGCTGAGGGATGAAATGAGAGAAGGAAAGACTAGCACCAACAGGACTGAAGGTTCCTGGCTCAAAGACTTAGCCAGTCCAGTCCAGTGTCTCCAACATCAGCCAACAGCAGAAACAGAGGGACAGACCAAGAAAACAGTCCCTATGTTGCAATTAACACCCCCCCCCATACAGAATCACAGACTGGCAGGGGTTGGAAGGGACCTCTGGAGATCATCCCGTCCAACCCCCTGCCACAGCAGGGTCACCCACAGCAGGTGGCACAGGAACGCATCCAGGCGGGTTTGGA
Source organism: Rissa tridactyla (assembly GCF_028500815.1). Lineage (NCBI taxonomy): Eukaryota > Metazoa > Chordata > Aves > Charadriiformes > Laridae > Rissa > Rissa tridactyla. The sequence goes on along the minus strand of NC_071469.1, from coordinate 72,318,316 downwards.
ATGTCTCCAGAGACGGAGACTCCACCACCTCTCTGGGCAGCCTGTGCCAGGGCTCCGCCACCCTCACAGGAAAGAAGTTCCTCCTTATGTTTAGGTGGAACTTCCTATGGTCAAGTTTGTGCCCGTTCCCCCTTGTCCTGTCGCTGGGCACCACTGAGAAGAGCCTGGCCCCATACTCCTGACACCCACCCTTTAAGTGTTTATAAGCGTTGATAAGATCCCTCCTCAGTCGTCTTTTTTCCAGACTAAAAAGACCCAAGTCCCTCAGCCTTTCTTCATAAGAGAGATGATACCCTCAAGCCTCAAAAATTTGTGGCTTAGGGACCTCTTTATCCATACTTAGGACTTTTTAACAACGTTCTCTCCATTGATTTATCCTCCATGAATTCATCCAGTTGCTTTTTTTAACTCAGGCAAACTTCTAAGATCCACAGCCTTCGTCTTCACCATCTGAAGAACTCTGTATCATCCGCTTCATGAGTGAACTTTGTCCCCATCACTTTCAGGCAGAAGGGAACAGATCCTTCAAACTTCACTGTGTTTTTTTTTTTTTTCCCTCCCCATGGAACTGACCACGTATTTGAACCTTGTGCTTATCTTCAGCAAATTGCTGATCCATGCAAAGGCCACTGTCGCATTACAGCTGCAAAGTTCCTTCAAGAAGCCTTAGTGAGGGACTTTATGAAACACCACTGGAAAACCTAAGCAAGCCATGCAAAACCATCTCTCCGCAAGGCTGCCGAGTCCCTTGCAGAGCTCCTACAGACTTGCAATGCCCAGCTTCCTTCATATATCAAACGCATCCCTCCTTGCTTCACATTGATCAAAGAATCCACAAGCACCATTATTTAGGTTTTTTTGGTTTTAAAGGAGATGTTTTCCCACACCGGCACCCACCAGCCTCACCCGTGGTGAACACACTGCAAAAAGCTGATTGTCTTTTATGAACAGGAAAACAGACCACAAGGGGAAACGATTTGCACAGATCAGGTATCAAAACCAGAACAATCCCTAGCTCAGTTTCCCAATTTATCCACAACACGTATTATCTTCCACTTCTTCCAACAAGGTTCCCAGGTGTGTTAAGCAACATAAAAGTATCAGTATTCAAGAGAAGGACAAGCTGTGAAAGAGAACCGGAGCAAGCCTGTCCTAGCAGGGTAACGATGGTCGGATGTTCATTTCTGCACTTTCAAATTCAAAGGAAAGTGTGAACGGAATTCCAGCTTTATTCCTCAGACAACTTTTTTAAGCTACAAAGAGATCTCTAGAAATCGGTTTTAACCCCAAGATTTCAATTAAAATATTGCCAAATCTTCTTTTTAGTCAGCTCTAACAAAACAAGTGAAAGAGACCGACTTTGTAGCAGGCTACATCAAACGCGGTTTCAATAGCCCAAGCAACCCATACTCAGAGATGCTCAGGAAAAAAAAAAAAAGCCCTGCCAAGTAACAAAGCCAGCTTTTCTTCATTCCTCACCCTACCCATTACTCCAAGCAGTTCAGAAAGTACAGAAGAAGCTACAAGAGATGATCAGAGCAGTGATGTCAGCAGCACCTGAACAAGCTATTATGGGAGACCTCTCCTATTGATCTGCTAATAGCCTCTTCAAACAGCCCTCACACTCCAGGCACAGGAGAGCGGTGGTGAGAGCGTCCCTGTCACAAAGCAGTTACATTAGCAGGACACAAGCTCACTTGTTTTTCAAGAAGATGGAGCTCCTTCTCAGGGCAGTGTGCATCTTGGCTTTTATTCCTCTCTCAATACAGCTTTGTCCTCTCTGACCAGGTTTTGAGGCCAGACCTTTCAAAAAGTGGGACTCAGCACCGATTCCTGGCAAACGCGCGGCGCTGCTGCTGCGTGACATGATACGGGAATACGGTTCGGAAGACAGCTCCCTCCTTCCCTGCTGAAACCTGTCTCAGCCACGCAGCTCAGACTGTCAAGCTCTGGGCACTTTACTTTGCAGACTTTCTTTAACTTTTCCTCTTCCATTACACAGCTTCAAAGTTCACGTTACAGAGAAGAGGAGTTCCCCTGAAATCTCTGCTTCTGCATCTATCAGACACTTTCTGCAACGCGCTCAAATCTTCTGCTCATTCTTGTTCCAAATAAGCCAGGACTTGCACCTCCTGCCACTTCCATTAGTCTGACGAACTTATCAGCAGACATTTCTGACATCTTCCCACTTCTTCCAGTGTAACACAAAAAAAAAAAAAGCAGCCATTTTCTGTCAACACTGGAAATTTGGAAGCATTTAAAAGTCCAGAAGATGGCTTTAAGAAAGCTGGCAAGGTTGCGGGAAACATGCCAGACACCTCTAAATCTCAGGCTCACTTTGATTCTGGAATTTATTCACAAAGTGGGCATTTTGTTACTGCATCTCCTGCCAATACCCGGCTACACTCAACACACCTGCAATTTAGGAGTACAGGCTTAATTACACTGGTAAATTAAAGCATCCATTTTCCCTGCCTCTGGAAAAACAGAAAACATCTGGGCAAAATATACAGGCTATTGGCTGACACATATTTGCTTTCCAGGCAGTAAAACATCCACAGCTTTCCAAAACAACCACTCATGTCACACATCGTATCCATAACAGCCTCCTGAAGTACGTAATTCGTGGCGGGATAACAAGTAAAATGTTTCACGCTTGTGCGCTGGCACTTCCAAAATACAGCCTAACACCTTCTCTGTGGCACACGTGCTACCGTCGTGTACACAACCTACGAGCCTCCCGTGGCCCTAGTCACAATGAAGTCACAACATTTCTCAAAATAATTCAGTTCTGACACAAGGACCACAGGACATCACATTAAATTACCCCCGGGAACGCTCAAGACAGTTGCTCTCTCTATTCACTCTCCCTATTCTGCTTACAGCTGTGCTGTTTGGTCAGAGGCCTCCCTCAAACCTGTATTTTTTTGGAGGAAGGGCCCTAGAGTCTGGTCACTCGGTCTTCAAAAGGAAGCCAGCCCACACCTTTGGTTATTCACTCTGCCCTTCTTCATATGTTTTTTAATTCTGTATTTTTTTTCGGGGGAAAAAGAACTGCACCCAAGTGCAGGTGAGATGACGGGCAATGGCACAGCAAGGACACCTGCAATAACAACACTAATTCCTAATATCAATTGGCTTCTGATCACGAGTTTCAGGACGATGTTTAAAAGTGTTTAAACTCAAATTGCTTCTTCTGAAGGGCAAGCATCCTCTCCAGGGCCCGCCATCATTTACAGAAAATTCAGACTGCTCGTCTTCCCATGGGACCACTTCAAGTTTGTCCACACCAAACATCAGCCGATTTATCACGCGGTCTCCCATTACTTCCTCAGCTTTGTTTTCAACCTCAACAGCTCAGTAGCACCAGCATCATTTATTGGGTGTCAAACCTGTATCCCACCACTTGCTTCTACGACTCCAGAATTACCGCATTTCACAATAATGGGCAGAACCTGTCCTGGATAGCATGCTAAACTTCATTAAAAAAAAAAAAATCTGCAAAGAGGTAAAACCAGCAAGTGACAAAGTTGAACGACAGTCCCAAAATTCAAAGTCACACAAGTTCATGCACTGAGGGAAGGCACCAAATGATATATACACTATGACAACCACAAATCAGCTATTAACACTCCAGAAACCTCTTGGAATCACAGTGGATCACACTCTACATCATCAGCCAAATGCTCAGAGGTGTCAAAGACACAAATACAGTATCAGAAACCCTACGGGAAGAAGTAGTGAACAACCAGAGAGATCCTTCTACGCCACAACACAAACCCACGGTGCTCGTGTTATCGCCCCGTCTCACAGATTATAAGTAGCCTAGGGAAAAGGGTAATTTTCACCAAAAAATACCCCGATACGCCGCTTCTTCAAAATAAAAGGAATGGAAGGAGAAAAACGAATGGCCAAGATGAACACAATGGAATGAGCTAAAAAGGACGAAACCCGAGTTCGGCCAAGGAATCTAGAAAGCTCTAAAATCTGCAGGCCTAGAGGCCAACATCCAGGCTGAGCCAAGCCAGCACCTACCTACTGCTTGAATGAGAAACTACGAGGAGGTGCACGCACTTGAAATGAGTTCTGCTACATGACAATCACCGGCGTGAACTGGCCTTTCCACGTGAGAAAAATAACTTCTACCATACCTACTGCCAGTGGTTACAGGGTAAACTAGGTAACGAGGACGCTGCCTTTCAGAGTGACGCTGCAGATGTTACACGCTGCTGGCAATTAATCTATTTCTGCATTAGGATAACCCGATTGCACGCTTAAAACTCTGCGGCTGGTTAACAAATCGTATTAACACAGCAAATTAACAAAAGCAGCAAAGGCTGCCAAAGTCAGCTGAAGCTTGCAGTTCAAGGAAGCAGTTGATAGAATATTTTGGCAAGAAACTAAGCAAATGCTGTAGTTACTAAAGGGAGCAACACACTTGGTCCAGGAAGTGCCAAATTTGGGGTTTTACGGCTTCTCACGTTTGTGTCTCCTCTGTGCACGCGGAGACCTTCGGAGGAGCACTTACAGGAAGAATAAAAACATTCACAAAGCTGTCAAATCTGGGCTCTCCTCAGTGGCCTCCTATGCAGATGCCAATAGTCCTCAGCTTCATTTAACTTGGATATTCCGACTATTAACACAAGCTGGCCAAGTATAAAAGTCTTGCTGACACCTCTGAAAACCCTTCAGAGAGCGATTGATTTATTTATTTATTTTTAAACACAATCCTAAAGTAGCTTAATATGCTTAAAAACTTAACACGTTAGACTCCTTCCATCCATCATTAAAATGCCAACATACCTGTCACACCTAAAAATACAAGAACAATCATTAATTTGTTCTATTTTTTTGGACAGTTATTTTACTGTTGTTTCAGAATCATAAACTTAGCAACTCATTAACACTTTCCCAGCAGGCTTCATCTCACAAAGTCATGGCATTCAGGAATCTAAACCCTCTCCTCTCTTATTAAAGAGGAGGAGGTTATAAAAGCTTCTTTTTTTTTTTTTTAAATATTTCCAGTGAGGAATATAGGCAGAAATGCAACTTGAAAATGCGGATACTCCCGCTTTCTGTAAGGGTGATTCTTAGTGAGGCTGTGCCTACGCTTGGCAACTGCGCTGGCAGAGAAGCCGGCTGGTAATCAACATCTCCCACCACCACCAGAAACAAGTCAGCAGGAGCTGTGTCAGCCTGGCACCCGGCCATTCTGCAGAGTGATGGGACTCTGGGATGGTAGGGAAACCCACCGTCTGCCTAAAATCTATCCCCTAAGGTTCCTCTTTCCATAGTTACTTAAGAAAACCACCCTTCCGCCCTCAGTATTGTCATACGTTAAGCTCAGAGACAACGCAGACCAATTTCAGAAATGCTCATGTCTCCAGATCTAGGAAGCAAGAGCCCCTTTGTCTGCCCCGACCTTGTCTTTCAGCAAAGGTATTTTCCAGTCTACACTTGGATTTGTATCAGAAAACAGACTAGGCAGGTACACGCTACATTTCAAACACTCGCCCTGGCAGCAGTTTCAACAGCGAAGCGTCAAACAGCAGCTTACCAGGGCTGAGGTCTCCCCAGCTAGAAACCCACAAGCATCCCAGTTCTGTCAATCCCTCCAGTCCTGCTCTACAGGAAGAGATCTCTTCTTTCTTTAGATACACATTTTTTTAAAGGAACTCACTACTCTGCACTGGAAGCAGTTTTGAAAGCAGACAGAAAACAGGAAAGGATTTAAAAAGCCGAAATACCCTGGTAATGTTACCACCCTGCACATGACATCCAGTTCTGCTCATCACAGAGACCCACCTCCGGAGAGCTTCTTGTTTGACTTTCCTTCGTCGTGAGCCCTGCCACACTCACCTCGCCTGAGTAACTGTATTTTCCTTTCAGGATCTGCCGATACAAACGGGTGCGGTTGTCATCTTCAAAGGGCATAGTGCCACTCAGGAGGATGTACGAGATAACGCCCAGCGCCCACATGTCCACAGAGTTCGTGTAGGGCTTCCTGACCAGGATCTCGGGAGCAATGTACTCTGGGGTCCCACATGTGGTTTTCATCAGGCAGTCATCTCCTTTTTTCCGAGCACTTGCCAGTCCAAAATCCGTAATCATGATTTTGGAGTCTGTTCCCGGATGGTAGTACAGCAGATTCTCTGGTTTTAAGTCCCGGTGCGTGATACCCAGCGTATGCAAGTACTTCACACCATCTAACACCATCTGCAGCACACGCGTCGCATCTCGCTCGGTGAAGGAACCTTTAGCGATGATTCGATCAAACAGTTCTCCTCCGGTCGCCAATTCCATCACCATGTACACACGGTCCTGGGTCTCAAACACCTCAATAAGCTGGATGATATTGGTGTGCCGAACCCGCCGGAGCACACTGAGCTCCGACTCACACACTTCCCTCCCCTCCCGGTATTTGGTCTCTATCATCTTGATTGCATAGGGCTGCTTGGTAGCCTTGTGTTCCACCCGTACAACGCGGCTAAAACTCCCTCTCCCGATCAGGGCTTTAATGTCATACTTGGCTGTCACGCGGGGGTCAAATTTGGCACGGTACTTAGCCACTTTGTTCTTGCGGGGTTCCGGCTGGTCCACGTGGGCAGGCAGGTGGTTCCCAGGGTACGGGTTCGCGTGACGCGGAGGTGAAGGAGAGCCAGCTTTGATGACAGTCCCACAGTCATCTTTGATGAAATGCTTGTAGATGTCATTGTGGCCTGTGTAAGGTTCGACTTTTTTAACCAGGTCTAGCTGCACATCTTTGGGGGGCTCGGGAAGGACTTTGCTTGTCCCACAGCCCATCACTGAATGGTGTTAATTCCCTATCAAGGCATTTTCCCAGGGCAGCATCAGCAGCAACCACATCCAGGGCAATTCCCACATTTGAACCTTAGGAAAAGAACAAGAAGGAAGAGACATAGGAATCAGTGTAGCAAAGTTTCAAACAGGAAAAAAAAAAAAAAAAAACAAGGCAAGTGGTTCACATCTCAATGGAGCCACGCTGCCGCAAACTAAGAGTATGGGGTTTTCACAATACTATACTACAGAGCACACGTCGCTGCTTTCATCACAACCTAGTGAAGCGCGCCTATAAAACACAGTCACGGGCAGCACAGATGGCTGTGGAAATCACACAGCATCTCTTTTTATTAAGCATAGTTAATTTACGGCTCCCAGCTGAGCACTGAATCACAGAGTCACAGAATGGCTGAGCTTGGAACAGACCTCTGGAGGTCTTCTTGTCCAGCCCCTATTGCTTAAGAGAAGTCAAATTAAGGAAAGCGTCAAGTACGTTCCGTAACTTTGTTTAATCTGCTCAATTTCATAAGACAGTAGCCACTCTGCATCTTACAGTTTTGAATTTTCTCACTCGAAACTCCCCAAAGCATCTCAGCAACTTGTTCATTTAACAAATCTTCCTAAGATTTTCTTTATATTGTAGTTGCACCGGTGTCATAAACCCCTCGCTACCGTGCTCCCGGGGATCAATGAAACTGCACAAGAGGCAGGGAATATAGAGACAGCGGCACGCTGTTTTCAAGATGCATTTTAATTACCACTGAAATCACTGCATCCCCTGCAAAAAAGCAGCCCTTATTTAACCAGCTTTTATTGCAGCTTTTAGCTAGCAATTCCCTCACCCTCCAAACGCTAAGAAATCAAGGTAGCCTTTGACATATTTTAACAACCTGACTCAGCTTTGCTTTCATTTGCATCTTCAGGTACCAAGTGGCACTTCTGGTTTTCCATATGGAGCTGGGTGTAGGAAGTGGAATTTCTACCAGCTGGTCCAGGCTAGAGCAAAGGGAGATCCTGATCATCACCCCGTATTCCAGCAGAACCAAATCAGCTGCACTTCAGCAAGTCTTCAGGTGCTAATTAAAACAGTATGACTGGCTAGGAGATGGAGAACCCGCCTGTCTGCGTTCTGGCAGTTAGCCAAGCAGTTTAAAATTTCTACTCTTTGGCTCAGAGCCCATCAATATGGTGCCTGAGCCTTCACAGGCGGCTACAGAAAAGCCGTTAGCCTTCAAACGTAATTGTACGCCTTACCACCACCAAACGTATCTTCACTCATTCACCACCTCTTCCAAGCAACTATGCAGCGTGAACGACAGAACAGGAACCCCCATTGATCTTCCACCAGGAGAATTATGTAGAGAAACAAGAAATGTTTTAGGGGGACACCCGGAAGAAGTTCAGACTCTACATCCAACCTGGAAAGAAAACAAGGCTTTAGTTAAAATTCAATTTTAAAATCAGACACCAACGAAGTAATTTCTCACCTAAGATCTCCTGGCAGTACCGCAAAGCCAAGCACACCAACCACACACAAGCATGTCTACATTAGGCTGCAAGCAGTAGAAATAAAAACCAACTTCATAGAAAGCTTAACTGACATTTGAATTTCACCATGGGCTCTCCTGTAATTAGGTGTTCATTCAGATTAAAGTACCATGTCAAAAAATACATAAAATACCATAGCTATTCCTGAATAATGCCTCACACAGACAGGTTTTCCCAGCATTATTATACCTCAAAGCATACCAGGTTAACAGATGAATGGAATGAGAGCACGTGCAAGCAAGGTTATTACAGAGTAATTCCACACGTAGAGAAGAAATTGTGTAAAACATCCCACCCGTAAACAAAACCAATGAGGGGGGTCGAATGCTGAGCTTGAAAATGTTTTATATAAATCCACTAATAACATCAACTGAGATCAGACATCAAATACTCGTATGTCTGTGGCTCTTCCTCATATACATAAGGGTCTCAGCGAAGCCTACAGAACCCCAGAGCTGCATGCCGTGGCCAGCAACCAAACACTTAACTCCACATCAGTGCAGGTGAAAACACTCCTGTGTAATAATCACCAAGAGTTTGGGAAAAGGAATTAATGCATTAGAGAAACAGGGCATTACAACTCTCTTCTGAGCAGGAAAGTCACATACTCATCAAGCACCAAACCCTTGGAGAGAGGACAGCACACCTGAGCTGGGGCTGTCAGTGGTGAGAAGGAACACGGGGTTTATGCTTCAACACCTATTCGCTCATCTCCTTGGGACAACCAGCACGTTGCATCCCATGGCTCTGCTGGGCAACACCTCGACTCCTGCTGGTTCAGAAGCGTCCTCCACGTCTTTGAAAATATCAGGGCCTGAATGATTTCATTCCTGAGGGCGTCCCCATGGATAAGGCGCGTCAGCCACCCCTGACTAACACACACGAGGCCTAGCAGGCCTTCCACCACCAATTAAATACCTCATGACTTGAAGCTATTTCATTTCGCTTTTCTATGAGATGCCAGTAAGGAAACTTGAAGATACCAGCTCCTAACTACATTAAGAAATGCTCACACACAGCAGCCTTCAAATCACAGCTAAGCCAATGCAGCGTAATGGGGAAAAAAGACCTGAGAGCACCTTACCTTCAGTTTTACTAATAGTATCTGATTGCCTGACACGAACCTGGCATTACCGGCTCCCTAGCTGGCAGGGTAAGCCTTCAGTGGGTTTATGAGGGGAAACCCGGGGCTGGGACTGCTGCGGCACTCCAAGCAGCTGTGCCGGAGCCAGTGGCAGGCCAGAACCGGTCAAACCGACCGGGTTTTCCCAAACTCTGGATTTTTTTCATAACTCATCCCGAACCAGGCCGTTTTCCCCCCATCTCCTCCGGGAAGGGGACCCAGGGCCGGGCCGGTAGCTTGTCCCGCGGAAGGCTCGTCTCCAGGCCCGGGAAGCCTCGCACCCTACCCGGCCCGGTGAGGGGACGCTCCGGGCCCGCCCGTAACCGCGGCCCCTGGACAGCGGCAGGGCTGAGGCACCGGGGCCCGCCGCGCCCCCCGGGGCCGAGCCGCCAACGCCCCGGAGGTGGGAGGGCAGGAGCCGGGGCCGCCGCCCCGGCCCGGAGCGGAGCGAGGGGCCCCGGGCGGCGGCCGAACCCGCACTCACCTCGGCCCGCTCCGGCCCCGCGGCTCGGCGCCGCCTCCTGACGTCATCGCCGTGCGCCGGGGTGGCCGGAGGTGGGAGGGAGCGGGCGGGGACACCGCGCCCGGCGATTGGCAGAGAGCCGGCAGGGAGGCGGGGAAAGGGGCGGGGCCAGGGCGGGGCGGGCCCGGGGGCGGGTGTTCCCGGCGATTCGCCGCTCCGCGCTCTAGCGCCCCCTCCCGGGGCCGCCGGGAACACCCGCCCCCGGGCCCGCCCCGCCTCCGGGATCCCCTCAGCCCCACGGGCCCCGGGAGCCTCGACGGCCCCGGGATCCCCTTAGCTTTCTGGGCCCCCTGAGCCCCCACGGGTCCTGGGATCCCCTCAGCCCCACGGGATCCCCTCAGGCCCATGGGATCCCCTCAGCCCCACGGGCCACAGAAGCCACCACAGGTCCCGGGATCCCCTCAGCAACATGGGCTCCAGGAGCCCCCACAGGATCCCTTCAGCCCCCACGGGCGCCGGGAGCCTCCATGGGACACGGAATTCCCCCAGCAACATAGGCTCCAGGAGCCCCCAGGGGATCCCTTCAGCCCTCACGGCCCCTGGGTTCCCCTCAGCTCTGTGGGCCCCAGGAACCCCCACTGGGCCCTGGGATCCCCTCAGTCCCACAGAGCCCCAGAACCCCCCTCAGACCCACAGGGCTGGGCCCCCCACAGGCCCCTTGAGCCCCGTCAGCCTCATGGGCCGCAGGAGCCCCCACAGGACGTGGGCGTCCCTCAGACCCACAGAGCTGGGCCCGCCTCAGCCCCAAGGACCCCAGGAGCCCCCTCAGCTCCATGGGACCCCAGAAGCCCCCACAGGCCTCCAGTCCCCCTCAGCCCCACAGGGCCCTGGATCCCCCTCAGCCCCATGGATCCCAGGAGCCCCCACAGGCCCTAGGCCCTCCTCAGCCCCACAAGGCCCTGGGACCTCCTCAGCCCCAGGAACTCCAGGACCCTGCTCTGCCCCGCGGGTCCCAGGACCCCCTCAGCCCCACCAGCTGAGCAACAGGCACCCCCGACTTGCACGGTGTTCCCGCTCCCCACACTCCCGCCTCTGAGGGGCGGCCATGGTGACACGGCGAGGGGACAACTCCTTGCCTCCTTCTTGGAGCCAAACCCATCCCAAACGGATCCCCAGCAGCGCCTGGGAGAGCTGCTCCCACCGAGCGGCTCCAAGGGCTCCCCGCTGGGCTGCAGGGCTCTGGAAAAACACTCCCTTTGCAAGAAAATTGCCCGGAAGCGTCAGCCCTTTTCTTTGGCAGGGAAAACCTGGTCCCTGTGGGCTAGCTCTTGTGCACAACAGAATAACGAGGCACATTCCTTTCTCCTTTCTTTTCCCCAGCTACTAAGTGCCACAAAACCCTCAAAGCTTGCTTGGTAACTGCCAATGGACTTTCCTCCTCATCCCCTTTCCCCATCCTTAAACCAAACACTCCACGTTTCAGCCCTAGATGACCTGAAAACATGGGATGACACCTTCTTGCAGAGATGCTGACGGCACTTCTTTCTCTGGGGAAGACACAAACGCGACACTGTCGGGCTTGTTTTCCAGCCTGGCTGGAAATTCGCGTCATTCCCGACACGGTTGGGGTGGAGAGGGGCTATTTTCACACTCCTACCATGCTTTTAAAAATAGCTGGTTTTATTTTAACACTCCTGGGCTCTTTCGGCTGCTTAAAATGCTTAGTAAGCCACACCATAATAAAAGTTATACCTGCTGATGCATGCTATTGTCATCATCTTCTTTTCCATGTAATTCCAGATAATGTACGGAAATTTAACGAGTGAGATGACAGAGAAGGGGCTGCTTGGGCTGTACTCGGCAGATCTGGTGAGTGGTACGGTTTCCTTCAAGGGAAATCAGCCTGTTCTTCTTTTGCCACACAGCAGTGGTGCTGCTGGGACGTTTTCAGCCCTAGAACCGCCCCCCCATTTTCCTTCTGGAGAGGTTTCCACAGCCGCACGTCCCCCGCACTGTCCCTGGGAGGTGGCTTAGCCTGTGCCCAACATGTAAAACCTTGCACGTGTCCCTGTTAAAGTTGATCCTGTTATTTTAGACCGTTTCTCAAGGTCATCCCAGCTTGGTGCCACCAGCAAATTAAAAAGCACCTCCCCTCGTCAGCCCGGCTGCTCGGGATGAGCGTACAGCACGGGGCTGCCGCTCCTTGGCCACAGCTGCTGGGACAGGGATAAACGGCTCTGCAAGGATGGCTTTCCCTCAGGGTTTTGCATCTTCCATTAGTCACTTCCTCACAGCTTTGTTTCCCGGCTGGCTCATAAGAACATCAAACGAGGCAGCTACAGGTCCATCCGCCACTGCTAATTATCAGCACAAAAATGCCAAAGAGCCAACACGTATGGAACTCTTGGGCCAGAACCACGGACTTCTGAGAACTTCAATCAGAGCGGCTCTTTCTTGTATTATTTATGCCATGGTAGTGCTCTGAGACCCACCGGAGCCAAGAGAACGTCACACCAGACATCCGCACAAAGCACAAAAGCCGACATATCCGCCCGGCATACTAGCCAGGGCCGAGGCCGGGAAGAACCCGTAGCTCACTGCACAAGTGTGAAACCTGTGACGGAGCTTGGGAGTGGGCGGGGATCTCGGAGAACCCTCTTCTCCTCTACATGATCTGCTGCCTGCCAGTTTGGGCACCCCATTTGAGTTTGGGGTCAGTGTCAGTTGGCCCCTGAAACCTGTTACCCGGTCTGGAGTCATTTCTCCAGCAAGAAATGTTTCATGGCCAGGGTAAGCGTCTTGCCGCTGGGGGTGCCGGCGGTGGGCTGCGAAGCCCTGGGCGCTGGGGGGGCTCTGCAGCCTCTCACCTCACTGCCAGCGGGCTGTCATCTTCTTGTTTCTTGATTGACTTTCACCCGGTTCTGCCCCCTCCCTTCCAAGCTGTTGCTTTCCCAAGAGAGGAGCCTCTCCCTGCTCCTCCTTCCTTCAGAAATCCCCTGCCAACTCTTACCCCCAAGACCCGTAGCCTGCCTGCGGCGCTGGTGGGAAGGATTCAGCCCCTTGAAGGGGGGCTGATCTCTGCGAAGAAGCAGCAGCAAGAGGTGTCCCTGAAGCCTGGCTGCTCTTTCCTGGGAACCACCATCCCTCTGCAAGGATGGGACTACCATCCCTCTGCCAGGATGGGTTCCCCTCAGGGCTTTGCACCTCCCATTAGCGTTTTCCTCGCGGCTTTTCCTGTGGAAGCTGCTCAAGGCAGGCTGGGACCACTGAGCCGATGCTCACCAGCTCCACCAGAGAGGTGGAGAATCCTCCCTCCTTGGAGATGCACAGCTCCCCCAGAGACAACCTGCTCCAGCACCAGGGTAGACCCAGCTTGGAGCAGGAGCTTGGATGAGAGATCTTCGGAGCTCCCTTTGCATCCAACACCCACCTGCAGCGCTGCCATCCAAATCCGGAGTCTCACTGGGGCGCAATGAGCTGTAATTTCCTGCGGAGTGATGGAAACAGCCAGCACCACCTCCAGCACCCCCTGGCATCCCCAGGCTGCCCTGGGACATTGCTGCACGTCCAGGGCACGGGGCAATTCAGGTAGCCCAGGGCTTTCTGCTGTGCTGGGCCATAGGAAGGTCACAGAGCACAACAGGGTCCTTCGTCTGCCATCAAACAGACACGTGGTGAAGCGGGAAGCCCGGATTTCCTCCGAGCCACATCCCAGCCCCACGCGGAGGTGAGCCTGAGTGTCAGCGGCTATGTCAGGCCGGAGCTCAAGGTTGTCCCGGCAAAGCTGAGCAGAGGTTGGAGAGAGAGGATGTTCAATTAAAGCTGCTTAAAAAAGAAATCCAAATTTCCATATGTCTCTCTGGAGAAAAAAAAAGCCCCAAAGCTGAGTGCAGACGGGGTGCCAGCCTGGGGGCTGAGCATGGCCCCAGCGGCAGAGGTGACTCCGGCTCAGCCATGCCCGCTGCATCCGATCTGCAGGGATTGAGGTTGCCTTTTGACATTTCCTTATGGAAAGTTGGACATTTGGCTCAGCAGAAATCCCCAGGCGAGCTCGGATGGTGGCCAGCCCCGTGACATAGTGTCCTCCAGGCTACGCATGGCTCCCAACGGTCCTTCTCCCCGCAGCACGCTGGGGTGTCGGTGATGCTGGAGGCAGCTCTGCCCTGGCAAGGGGACACCAGACTGGGACTGTGGCACTGGGGACCACGGGAGGGCAATGAGCCATCCCACCTCCAGCGGTGGCCCTGGCATGGTTTCGGCCCATCCTGTTGGAGAAACCCAAGTGCGTCCCCACAGATGAGGAGTCATTCCCCGGCCGGCACCTTCGCCAGGAGGAATTTCCCTGAGCAAAAAGGACGGAGGATTCACCCATCGCGTGGTGAAGACGGCGAGCAGCGTGGCCGGGAGGTTGGCCCTCGTGTCGCCGTGCCGCGCATGCCGTCTCGCTCACATGGCTGCCCAGAATAGTGTCACCATCTGATTCCAGCTGCCCGGGGATGCGGGAGCCTCCCCAGCCCCTTCTGTTGTCACAAAAAGTGAATTCAAACATCAACCGAACCTAACTCGGCCTTCCTTTATTCCCTTTTCTTTTCTTTTTTTTTTTTTTTCAATAATTCAGGTTTGTCTCTTCGAAAAGAGAGAGGGAGATAATGTCTGCAGAGCATTTAATCTTCTGCCCAAAGAATAGCGGAGAGCAAATTAGGATCTACTCCAATTAATTTGCCTTGATGGGCAAAATCTGGAGAGCGGCCATATCTGGGAATTAAGAACAAAAGCAGGGAGTGTAAAGTAGGTCGCTGGAGTTTCATAACCAGAGCAATGGGTTTTCACAGCACGCCGGGTGCTCAGAGGTGCCCGGTGCCAGGGGCCAGCGGTCCCCGTCCCCCCCGTCCGGGGTTTCAGCCTGGGCAATTGCTTTAAGACACCAGCCAGCGTGCAGGGCACCAGCTGTTCATTCTTGGGGCAGGAAAAGGACGTTGTCCCTTCCCATGGTGGGACTGTCCCAAACCCTTGCCCCAAACCCTTGAACCCAACGGCAGGACAGACTTTTGGAGCACCCGGAGAGTTTTCCCAGGGGTCGGCATGCCCGTCCTTGATGTCACATTGCCATTCCCAGCCTTGAGGGCACCTCCTTGAAGGAGGACTAGGGATGACAGGGTGACAGCGGCAGTGCTCTGCTATGGACTCTTGCACCATTAGGTGTCACCAAGCAGTGGTGACCCACAGGCCTGTCCTAGCCTGGCATCCCCAAATCCCAGCCCCAGCTCCCTGGAGCCTCCAGTGGCTGCAGGCTGTGCGGTGACATGCTCTGGTGTCACGGCTGGGGTCAACTTCCAGCTGCAGGACACGAGGGACAGCATAGCCAAGGGTGTGGGCCACGTGTGGTGACATCTCCCAGAGCATGGGCCATGTGCAGCCTGTCTTTCTGGATCAAACACCCCGAGCGTTTGGTGGGTGCCTGCGGGTCTTCCCAGGCAGCTCCCAGCGGGATCAAAGCGGCACGGTTCGGTGCACGCCATTGTCACCATCATGGTGACAGACTGGCAAAGCACTGCTTTGGTGGCCCTCCAGCTCCCCAGCCACCTCCTGCCACCCTGCTGGAGGACGATGGCGAGTGCCCGTGGCAGCGAGCCCGCCATGCCGGCCCGGCGGAGGTGTCGGCGGGGGTGACATGCCGGTGCCCGTCCGGTGTTTATCCTCTTAGCCACGCTGCGGGGATCCGGCACTAATTCACCCTTAAACACAGGATTGTCGTGAACTGGAAAGGAAGGAATCGGCGGATTATCCCCCCTCGGCGCCAGCGTTAAAAACAGGGGGCGGCAGCTGCTGGCCGAGGAGAGCCGGGACAGCGTTTTGCCCCATGTCCAGTGGGGCGCCTGGCCCCGGTCTTGGCACCGTCCCCTGGCCAAGGCTGCCAGCAGCCTGTCCCCGCTCCTTCCCATGTGACGGTTGTGTCCCTCCCCAGGCCGGCTCCAGGCTGTTTAATGAAAGAAATACGGGGTCCCCCCGTAAAGCTGAGGGATCGGCAGCGACTGCTCGCCCCCCCGGCATGCAACACGGCACAACAACCCAGGCAGCATTTCCCGACCCCGGATGCCTGCAGGGGACAGGGGCAGCTGGGGTGACACCCCAGAGGTCAGGGACCATGTGTTTAAGTGACCAGGAAGACATTTCACAATGAAACGAGGGGGGTCGATGACGGCTGGACGAGGACAGCGGTAATTGAGCTTCTTGCTCCCATGACAAAGACTTTCAGACACGGCGCAAATGCTTCCCCAGACCAAACCCATGACCGTGCCCCGTGACTGGCCACAGGGATGTTTTTGGGACACCCTTGAAGTCACCCCAGGAACCGAAGCCACTGCAGCAACTCATCCTCATGGCACGTGGCTGCTTCTCTCATCGCTCCTGCTCGCAGCCGAGCCTCGCGCGGCCACTGGGGCTGTCACAAGTCTGGGACATGGTGGCACTCACGTCAGCCAGAGGATTTTGGTGGTCAGGGTGCTGTTGCCTTTACCGAGCGGGACGGTGTCCCATGTGCCGGCCAGATCTACCCACCGCCACCGGGAGCCTCGGGGCCGCGCCAGCGAGGAGCCGTTGAGCTGCGCAATAGATGGGGTGGCCTGTTCGCAGTTTTAATGTCCCTTTAGGTGGCAGGCGAGGGGAGATGGCTGTTCCCCGGAGAGCAGGGAGGTCGCCTCGCCGTCCCACGCCTAGGGAACTAACTGGTTTGACATGGTGGGTTTTAGCATGCTAGGAAAAAAAAATATCTGAAGTTTGCAGCGAAACAGCAACAGGGATGGGAAAAAGAGCATCTTCCATTGACTGACACAAGTTTAACCGAGTTAAAGTCCAGCACGTCGTCTTGGTTTCACTTCAACAAGTCCCACTTGGACCTGGACGAGAGCTTCAGGTCCCTGGGTTTCTTCACCTATATCATCTCGGCTAAAAACCAACCCTCTCTTCTCTGCGAACCCCAGTTTCCTTGATGACCGTTCATAGGACCAAACGTAGCAGGACCAAAATAAAACAGAGGCCATCGGAGCTGCCTGCCAGAGGACAAGCTACCCGTGTTTTCCTAAGATGCCCCTTAAAATAAAGACCCCACTTGACCCATCTCTAAAGGGACTATCCTTTACGCCCAGCCCTGGAAAGCAGCTCTCAGTGGGGTGATGGGGATCCCCGGTCCAGCCCTCCCCGGCGCCATCGGGGTCCCGCGAGCTGACCCGTGTGGCCTGACAGAGCCCCCCCCTCCCAGTGACCCTCCCCAGGGCTGGTGCAGAGAACATCCCCTCTCCAACCCCCCCCGGGGCAAACCTGAAGCTTAGGAAGAAGGCAAGGGGCATCCCATGGCAGAGAGACAGGAGAAATGTAAAAGCGTCTTTTAATATAAATATAAATCCATCTGAAGGGCTCCAGGAGAGGACTGTGCCCCGCGAGGGACGCCCGGGCGGGAGGTGGGCTCGGCAGGGACCGCGGGTGCCAGTGCTCGGCCAGCACCAGGGGACCAACCCGGAGCATCACCCGGGCACCTGCAGGGCTAGAGCTGGGCCACCGGCAGCAGCAGGGCCAGCAGGGCCAGGAGACGGGGGCCGCAGGAAGGTGGCCGAGCCCCGCAGCGTGGCCTGGTTGGTTTCGGCATCTGGCGAGCCGCGGGCACTGGCCAGCCGGCTCCGGGCGCTGCACAGCTCCTGCAGGTTCCCCTGGAACTGGATCTTGCGGGACTCCTGGCGCAGGGATTCCCAGATGGCGGCCGCTTCCTCGGGGCAGCTCGACAGCACCTCGCTGGCGCAGGCGTGGAAGTCGTCCCAGGACCTGGGGAGACGGGCAGGAGTGACGGGGACCGCTGGTGGCAGGTCACCCAGCCGTCCCAGCACCTCCCTCAGGGAGAAGGACACTCACTTGCAAACGGTGTCCAGCTCCTGCGCCTCTTCGCCGCCTTCCTCCTGCTGCCGCCGGACGCTCTGGGCCATGCTGTCCCCCAGGCTGATGAGGCAGCCGGCGAAGCCCTTGTAGATGGTGTCGCACTTCCCCGCCATGCTGACGGGCTCCTGGCTCACGGCTGCGGGGAGAGGAGAGAGGGAGCTGAGCCCCCGCGGACCCCCTGATGGCCATTGCCTGCCTGGCAGGGGTGACACCAAGCTCCGAGATGTGGCGAGGGGCTGGCACCCCCTTCCACATCCCACCAGCCCCCCCGGCATCCTCTCCCCAGGTGCTCGGAGTGAATCTTTGCTCCTGGCCCAGGAGCCCGACATGACACAGTGTGATGACCCCGCAAGTGATGCTGCCATCAGCCGCCGGGAAAGAATGGCTGCCTCGCCTTGGGCCCCCGGGCTCTCCCCGGAGCCATCTGTCCCGGCTTTTATCCCCTGACAGCAAAGATTAATTTGGGACTACAACAGAAAAAAAAAAAAAAAAAACAAAGGCAAAGGCAAAGGCTCAGCAAGCTGGAGTCCCTGCTCCTACTGAGGTGGGAGAGAAGGGGAAAGGGAAAGAGGAAAGAGAAAGGGGAAGGGTAAAGGGAAAGGGGAAAGGGGAAAGGAAAAGGGGAAGGGGAAGGGGAAAAGGAAAGGGGAAGAGGAGAGGGAAGAGAAAAAGGGAAGGGGAAAGGGGAAGGGGAGAGGAAAAGGGAAAGGGAAGGGGAAAGGGGAAGGGGAAGGGGAGAGGAGGGAAGGGGAGGGGAGGGGAGGGGAGGGGAGGGGAGGGAAGGGAAGGGAAGGGAAGGGAAGGGAAGGGGAAGGGGAAGGGGAAGGGGAAGGGGAAGGGGAAGGGGAAGGGGAAGGGGAAGGGGAAGGGGGAAGGGGAAAAGGAAAGGGAAGGGAAAGGGGAAGGGGAAAGGGAAGGGAAAGGGGAAAGGGAAAGAGAAAGGGAAAGGGGAAGAACAAAAGGAAGAGGTACAAGTGCAACTCCATCTGCTTCACCCTGGGAAGCCCCAATTCCCACAAGGGACACACCACCTGGACTGGCCGAACCTGGGTGTCGGCCACGGGACGATGGGTGACAGGGTGTCTTGGGGACAACGGTGAGTGACATCCACGGCTGGAGGAAGCCCAAAAAGAGTTGGTGTGCGGCTGGGCCACAGGGAAACACTGAGCAGTCGGCTCAGCTCTGCCCCGGGGGTCCTGCAGGACCACATCACGGGAGATGTGAGACTTTCGGAAGTGCCGTGCGTGTGCCCGGGAGCTCTGAGCTGAGGGTGCTAAAAAGGCGTGAGGACAATCCCGGAGGGGTCCCCTGCGGGAAGGAGCCCCCAGAAGCAGCCGAAAGTTGCCTGGCGGCTGCCAAAGCAGCCAAGATGTCTCCAGGGAGCCGTGTGCCGCGCTGCTGGCATCCCGTGCCTGTGACCCTGGAACACGGCCCTGAGCAAAGCGGCTGCAGCCGAGACTAACACCGGGGCAAGCCTGAAACCTCAGCCCGCAACGGAGCACAGTGGGTGTTCGTGAGGAGAAAGCCCCCGACCACATCACCGAGGAAAGTCTCGGGTTGATGGCAGCCACGTGGGTCGCAAATGTTGCAGGTATCGATGGAGAAAGTGGGATCCGTTGCTCCTCTTTTGACCCAACTGGGCAACAAGCATGTCTCCAACCAGCCCAGGGACACCTCGGCTGGTTGGGCCAGCAGATGCCTTCCCTCGGCCAGCTGGTCCCTGCCTGGGCTTTGGCCCCCCGGGCTCCCCTAATGCCCAGTATGAGCCCACCCCTCTGCCCGGCTCCCTCAGCACACGGCTGGGCAGGAGGCAGAAACCAGGAGGGTAAATCACCTCTGCCACCCGGTCGCAAAAACCACATGGGAAAAACCTGCTCCCAGCTCCAGCTCCGGCAGGGAGGGAGCCCCGAGGGAAAGGCAAGGAGGGAGCGCCGGGTGCTGCAGAGCATCGCTGGCTCCAAGTGAGCGCCGAGGCAGCCATCCTGCTCCTGAATCGTCCACCTTCCGAGCCCGACAACTGCCCCAGGCTCGGTGGTCCCCATCCTCCATCCCCTGCATCCCTCTTTGGGGCAGGGATGCCAGCGGGTACCACTGCACCCGGAGCCGGACAGTGTCCTCCCTCGGCTCTGGGAGGAGCGGGAGAGCATGGAGGTGGCACGTTGGGGTGCAGGATCTGCCGGATGACCGTTCCCCAGCGGACAGGGAGCCCCCCAGGCCCCGGGCGAAGGTGGGCAGGCAGGGAGAGCCAGCCGGAGCGTGGGGTCGGCGGGCAGGGCTGGCCTTGGGGCATTGCTGGAGAACCGGAGCCGAGGAGCATCCCAGCCTGAGCGGAGGGACCCCCCCAGGCGGCGCCGCGAAGCCGCTTTTCCCCCTGCCCGGTGGGCGACAGGGTGACGGTGGACCCCTGAGCCTCCGCCGACACGAGCGGGGCTCGGGGCAGCCGGGCACCCCGGGGGCTGGGGAGGGCACGGGCAGCGAAGCCGGAGACAAGCGGGGGTCCCGCTCCCACCCTCCCCCAGCCCGCCGGGGACAGCCCGGGGATGCCCGAGCCGCGGCCGCCGGCAGCCCGGGCACAGAAGGGGGGGTGTCCCCGGTCCCGTCCCCCCGCCCGTCCCGGCGGCACTCACCGAGGTGCAGGAGCAGCGGGCACACGACGCCCAGCAGCCGCCAGCAGCCGCAGCCCATGGTGGGTCCCCGCCGCCGTGTGCTCCGCGCCCCGTCGCCGCCCGCAGCCCCGGCCCCGCCGCGCCGCCCCCGGCCCGCCCCAGGCTCCCCCCCCCTCATCCCCCCCCGCCCCGGGCTGAGCCCGCCCGGCCCCCGGCCCCTGTAATCCCAGGAGGGAGAAGCAGCAGGAGACCCTTTTGCTGGGAAAAGGGGAATCAGTGTCTCCTTCCCAAGCACAAATCCAGAAAAATGGCTAGAGAGAAGCCCTGAGGAGAAGGATTTGTGGGTGGTGGTGGTGGAGAAGCTCAACGCCCTGAAAACGTGCAGAAAGTCCCCCGCAGCCTGGGCTGCATCCCCAGCAGCGTGGGCAGCAGGGCGAGGGGGGGGGATTCTGTCCCTCTGCTCCGCTCTGTGAGACCCCCCTGCAGTGCTGCCTCCAGCGCTGGGGCACCAACAGCAGAAGGACACGGAGCTGTTGGAGCGGGGCCAGAGGAGGCCCCGGAGATGCTGGGAGGGCTGGAGCCCCTCTGCTGGGAGGACAGGCTGAGAGAGCTGGGGGGGTTCAGCCTGGAGAAGAGAAGGCTCCGGGGAGACCTTCCAGCCCCTGCCAGGCCCTAAAGGGGCTCCGGGAAAGCTGGGGAGGGACTCTGGAGCAGGGAGGGGAGCCATGGGACAAGGGGGAAGGGGTTTATACTGAAAGAGGGGAGATTTAGATGAGATATTAGGAAAAAAATTTCACTGTGAGGGTGGTGAGCCCCTGGCCCAGGTTGCCCAGAGAAGCTGTGGCTGCCCCATCCCTGGAGGGGTTCAAGGCCAGGCTGGACGGGGCTGGGAGCAACCTGGGCTGGTGGGAGGTGTCCCTGCCCAGGGCAGGGGGTGGCACTGGGTGGGCTTTAAGGTCCCTTCCAACCCAAACCATTCCATGATTCTATGATTTCTAGGGCCAGCAGACCACCACCATCCATAGCCAAGCCTCCCGGCTCTTGCGGGATGGAAAGACCACGGCGCCTGGCTGGACTCATACAGGAAAAGCTCAAGCAGAGACTTGGGGGGAGATCTGTGAAAAAAAAGGGCATCCCAGCCCCTTGCCTTGGGCTTCAGCCTAGAGATCATTTCACCTGCTTCAGGCCTGGTTCCAAAGGCCACGCTTTCTTCCCTTCATGGCACAACAGAAGCAGGTCCCGTTTTTTTTTTTTTTTCTCTCAAAAAGTTCTTTATTGAATTGTTCTTAATGTTATTCCAAAAAAAAAAAATTCAAAATTTAGATAAAAAGAAAAACCCTGGTGTAAAATCAAAACTAACATCTGAACCACGGACATGCTCTGATACACAACAGAACCGATGGCCCCTCTCGCAGCTCCCTGCTGCCTGACCATCCCGACCCAGAGCGCTCCTCGGGCAGGCTCCAGAAACACGCAGCCCCCTGCCCAAACCTGCCTGCCCCACGTAGGATGGGCTGGACACTGCGGTGGCAGCGTGGATCCGGAGTTCAGGAAACCCCCTTCCCGCTCGGCTGATATCCTTCCTCCCAGCCACGCACCCCACCAGGGAGGAGGAGGTTTGAGTCCTTGACTAAGATACAGGTAATAGTTTCTCATCAAGGCGGAGCAGGCGTCCCCGGCCGCCCCTTGCTCGGGGCTCAGCACACACCTCCCTTCTCCTCTGCTCATGGCAGCAGACTCCAAACTAAAGGGGTAAGAAATCCACCGGCTTCTGCTGAATGCGACTTGGACTGCCAGCCAGGCCTCGGGGACGGATGGGCAGGTGGAAGAAGAGACTTAACTCTCTCATAAAGAGGCTATTTAGGAAAAATAAGCCAAGTGAGCGTTCAGTGATTATTTGGGACTATACACAGATGGCGTTTGCCTTAGAGACATCACACACACGTTGATAGATTTCCTGGCAAGAGCTCTTAACACAAGCCATACGTGGTTAGTAACTACTGGATCTGCTGGGTGGGCTTCCACGGAGCAGCCCACAAGGTAGCCAGGTCCTCCTAGGTCATGCCAGGGGTGACCAGGCCCTGGAGCATGATCATGAGGCGACGGGCAGGCTTGCTCAGATTGTTGTGGGGTTCCACCTGGAGAAACTGGAAGAGCTTCTGCCGCACCTGGTTCATGACTGACCCCATGTGGTCTCGGGTGATGGGGTCACTGTGGTCCAGGTGCATCACCGCTTCCTCCAAGTAACTGAGGGAGAGAGACCAGGGTTAGCACCAAACCCAACGTGCAATCCCGATCCCATTCAGTTCATTTTTAGCTCTGAAGATGCACAATTCCGCTCCCCCACCCACCCACCCAAACTCAGTGCAGCATGGTCAGCCACCAGAAAATAAATGTTACTGACTCAGGGAAGAGTCCACCTACCCCTTCTTCAACACGTACGGGCAGCCTATATATTTCGCAGGCTGCAGCACGCGCCAACACAACCTGGCTGCCCAAACCAAGCAGGCGCAACAGCAAGCCACAGCTCCCTGAAGTGCTGGAGGTGGCGCTCGGCCACAGGCCACGCCTGGTCACAGCCCCGTAGATATTTTCTTTGCAGCCTTTTTAGCATAAGTGGCATGAGTCACTTATTAGCCGGTAAAGATCCTCAGCAGTGAGGCTTACTCCACGTAGGGATATATTTATGGTCATCTTCCGACGTCTGTCCAGGAAGGGGTGGGGGAAGAGCAAGAATTTTACCACCAAGCTGTCGTGAAGTTCAGACAAGCCATCAACTCTCAAAGCACAGCCTGAGAGCTGTGCGCTGCGGTCACTGCAAAAGGGTTCCACTAACAGGCCAGCCTGAACTCAACCGCAGCAGCTTCGACTCCGATTACCAGCTCTTCTGTAACTTAAAGCTCTTTTTCAGTTTTCCTACCTTGCTTTAACCCTATTGTTAATTTGAGTTAAAAACGCAATTTAAGTCATTTTCCATACAAGGCCAGATAAAAACCCGCAGATACCTTAACAAGTTCGTTTTTTAGGGCAGATAGCAGGGTTTTGACTCACTCACTAAAAATGTTCATGGCAAGTATCAGCACAGTCACTATTTTGTCATACGAGCTTTGCTGAGAACGTCTGACAGACATTACTCCCAGCAGCTCCTGCTGCCGCCTCCCACCGGACCTGCCTGGCAGTCACGACGAGAAAACTGCCGACACAAAAGTCCAGCGACGGGGTTAAGAATTGAGGACAGAGCAAAGTTGCTCTGGATTATTGAGCTATCCAGGAAACACAACGCTCTCCCTTCCTTTCACCCCCGCGGGGGATATTGTTTCTCGGCTAAAGGAGATTGCGGCACGGAGCACAGGTAACATTTACAGACTACAATCCAGGAGGTAACAGCCCCTACAGCTGGGTACCCCTTCTACTGCTACCTCTGGGCAGCAAAGCTTTCCGTGGTAACGCCCTCATCTTTTTCCAAGTCATTACCGGCTGTTCACATGCCAGTAAGAGGCTACAGAAGTTCCAACCTCCATCGAAGCACCACCTTCCGCTTCCCGGCAGTGAATTTAAAGCCGGAGGCAGGAATAGGTCCGCACAGGTTCAGACCCAGCGCTCTGACCATACTCACTTCAGCTTCAGTTCCGTGCGAGTACCCAAATCGGAGGAGAGCTGCTGAATGAGAGAGAGCAGCACAGGCTGGGACAGCGGGCACGGATGCTGGCCGAATACTTGCTGAGTATCCACGGTCTCGCAGACGTACAGGACCAGGTTGAGATCAGCTGCTGTTAGAGCCTGCAAGGAAGACACAGCTAGAAGCGCCGAGGAGCGAGCAGGCAGGCGAGGGGCACAGGACGGAGCAGGAGGCAGCCCTCCGCCTTGGGGCAGCTCAAGGGCTCGCCAACCTCCTCTGGGAGTAGGATTCTCTGCAAAGCCTGCTGTCCAGGCAAGCAGGACCATGTCCATGAGCAGGACCTCAGTCTATGCTCAGAGGACACCTGTGTCTGTTCTAAGCAGAATCAGACAAAGGGGAGCAGGTTACAGGTGGCGGCACAGAGCAGGGCCAGGTTCGCGTCCCCCACCAGCCCAACGCCGTGGCATTGCTGTTGTTCGCAGAGGAGTTTGTCTGCAGCAGCTCAAACAGATCTGCCAACAAGCTCAAAGGCAAGGCAAGGTCAGGCCCCAGCTGGTCAATCTGCCTGGAGAGGCTTACGAAGCTGTTGCTCTTCGGAGGCGCACCACGTGCCACTGCTGATGGCAAAACGCTGTCTCGCTGGAGCGCTGACACTGTCCTTTGAGGGCACGGACAAGGAAGGAACTTAATTGCCAACAAATCGTGGTACTTGCACAGCTCTGGCTTGACCTGCATGAGAGCGCAACTGCAGCCCTCCAGCAGCCCGCTGCCACGGGTCTTTTCAGCCAACTCCCGTATAAGTTGTTGTGGGATTGTGTCCCCACCTCAAAGAGCCCTGTTCCCCCCACCCCACCGCCCAACGAGCGGCGATGCCCACTGCCAGGAAGCCCAGGTACCTGCTGGAAAGCTTGGTTGAGGTGTCCCTGCTGGAGCAGCTGAAGGATGTGAGTTTGCTGAGACTGGAAATCCAAGTGAGCAGAGGGGATGGGAGTCCCGGCCGCCGAGCGCATTGCCTGGACGATGCTCGAGGTGACAGCTGCTTGCTGTTCCTTCATAGCCAGGCTCACTTCTCCTTTAATGACCCTCTGCACCTGGGCCAAAATAGACTCCTGCATGCTAAAAAAAAAAGACAAACCCAAAGGCGTCTCAGAAAACGAAGAGCTGAGGGACTACACTGCACAAAGCTTGTACCGGCGAGAAAGCACAGGCTTGTTTGCTTAGCGTAGTGTGGCTCCCAAAGGGTTAACACAAAGCGCTTGGAGGCTTCGGAAACATGCTGCTGCTGCAAGGTAGCTCTGTGGCCAACGAAAAGGTCCCAGGGTGCATGGGGAAGAGGTTGGGATTCTGTGTGAGGGAGGTGATGTTTCGGGGAACTAAGTCTCTCATCACACAGCATTTTAAATCTTTAATCTCTCTGGCTCACAAGCAAGGCTACCAACAAGCTCTAGGTTCACCCCGAACGGGCCCAGCTTTCCACACCACATCTGTTAGATGCAGCTTCCTCGCTTGCAACCGACACCTTTAAGAACGAGAACTCGCTTCCACCGAGCCCGTGGGTTCTCCACGGAAGACCAGCTCACAGCGCCGGCTGCGCTGCTGTGCGTTACGCCTCTTCCCCAAGGGTAGGAGCCTCCCCTCATACGAAGGGTGCAAAGCGTCAAACCTGCTCTACCGCAGGCAGTCGCAGCACTTCCCTGGGAGCAAGCACAGCCTACGCAACGAGAATTTAGTCTGGTAGCCTTTCTGGCAAGCCTGGCCTGTATCGAAGATCCCAATGCGCTCTGACATATGTTCTAGTGGCTTAAAACAGACAGGGGCATTCTGCCCCGTGGGTGACCACCGGCCGATCTTAATGACCGCAACCTGCCACCAGCTTCACGGTGTGAATGCGCTGAAGGCACCACCGGGATCACACCTTGAAAGCAGGATGGCCAAGCGCGAATTGCTGCAGAGCAGCTGGGAGGCCAGGGTAGCCTGCAGAAACTGTTGGCATGCCCGAGGACACAGTGTTAAGAAGAAAAGCCTTCAAAAAGACCCGTTCTGAAATGGTCTTCAAGAAGCATTCACTTGAGCGTGCTTATGGGCTGCCTTAGGTCCTCCTGTCCTCCAACGTGCACATGGGACTCTGTGAAGAGCAGGCCCCGAGCTCCCAGATGCAGCAGCGGTACAGCGGGTTGTCAGAAACCTTCTGTGGTCTTCATTTTGTGCTCTACAGGGCAACAGTTACACCAGCCCACACGCTTTGTCATACCGTGCGCAGAGCCAACGAGCGGCCCTACAGTGGCAAACGGCCTGTTTCCACAACTAAGCAGGGAGCGGTTTTTCTTACGCCCATGCATACCTCTCTCTGACATCTCTTTCCGCAAGCCCAGCCGCCAACTTACTTGCCCACGATAATATGCAGCTGATGCTGCACCTCAGCATGGACGCTGGCTGCGACAGTGGCAGCCAGCTGCTCGGTGCTGCTCTGGAAGGTGCTTATGAGCTGTCGAAGCTGGTTCAGCAGCGGGTCCCGGGCCTCCTGTTCTCGTACTTTCTTGTTCTTCAAGTGAGTCTCGAGCTGCTGGACATCTGCAACAACCAGAAAAAGACGTTTGTGCCATCGGTACCTGCGGAAATGGTCAGGGCAGGAATCCAGCTGGAGGGGTCTACACATTCTCCAGCAGGAGCAATTGCTGAGACAGCGTACGAGCACGGGAGAGAGGGGAGAAGACACAAGCCTTGTTTTGGGCTCTGTTACACTAACCTAGAAACGCTGCTTCCAGCCTCCCCATCAATGCAGGGTTACATGATACAGCAACAAAGACACGAATTCCCTTGAGACAGACCTTTACAATCCCTGTTTGTTCAGGCAAGGTAAAGGTGGGACCGAGGGTATTTTATTTCATACAGAGCGTGAGTTGCGATCTGCGTTACTGATGGAGTTCAATGCCAACGAAGAAATCGTTGAACAAAATCATGTCTTGCAGAGATCAAAAAGCTGCATTTTAAAATATTTTACGAACTGATCTTATCAAAAGGGAGAAGAATATAAGCTCTATTTAATTGTGGGAGACTTGCAAAGAACACAGAAAAGGTGCAAAATAAACAGCAGCTGGAGATCCTGTAGGTCTACGGACAACAGAAGTCACTGTGCCAGCACCAGCCAACTTCAGAAACCAGCTCTGCAGAGTAATACCTGCCTGACCTCCTGGAAGGCCAAAGAACTGGATCCTACGCCTGAGAACAGGAAATATCTTCTCCAGTGCATCAGTGTACAATATACCTTACTTAAGAGTTTTCTTTTTTCCCGTCTGACCATGTCTACACTGTTCAGCCACTATTTAACTTCTGATCGTCCCTGTAGCAAACCTCCCTCAGATTCCATTACCCCTCTGAGAGGTGGGCCCAGCTGCAGGACTGCTACCCTCTCTGTACGTCGTCTGCCTGATGTCAGCACGTGGTAATGCCACAGCTGGGCTTTTCTACTCAAGAGATGAAGTCACAGGTTCACAGTATGCGGCCAAGTGTTTCACTGCATGGGTTACAGAGACCAGAGGCGAATATCTGCTCTTACAAGCACTACCCACAAAAACCTCCTCACTCCCTGCTTCCGCGTCCCAAGTGTGAAACGGAGCATGCAGACGGGCTAAGAGGTTAAACGGTCACCACTGAAACTCTGAATGGCAAAGACAAAAGAAAAGGCCACCTTCTTGTCAGCCACTAATGCAAATACGCTGTGCAGAGAAAACTCAGAGAAGAAAACCTACTCACATTCCTGTGTGCCCTGCTTGAAGGTGTCATTGATTTGCTGGAACATGGACTGGCAGCTCTTCTCGAAGGCTGGCAGCACGACGCTCTGAAACGCTTCCCTGTAGGCTGCCTGGATCGGCCCCTGCAGGGTATCAGCCGTTGCCCTCACGACAGCATCTGTAAGGTTCTTACAAGCACACACAGAAGAGATTTCAGAAAATTAACAACAGCCTGTTGCAGGACAGAGCTGTGAACAAACACTGTGGGTCCCTGCAACACACCCACACCAGACAAGGACAGCCTGGCGTTGGAAGCGTGTATTCCCTCAGCTCTTTCCACTGGCCGGGTGGCATCGTGACTACAGCAGGCAGAGCGCCTGCCTGCCGAGGGGCTGCCCCAGACCTTCCCCATTTCCCTGTAGTTTAGCAGTAGAGCAAGGGGAGGTGTCAGAGTCAGGCATGGCTCCTTTCCCCATCCCCTGCTTCCCTCCCACCATCCACCGTTCCCTACCCAGGAAAGTAACAACCTTCTGCTCCCTAAAGAACGTAGAAACGGAGAACAGAGCAGAGAGCAGAGGAGCCCGTCAAAGTTTCCCCACTTGGCTGACCGAGAGAGCCCTAAAACCACTGCTGTAGTGAGAATCTCTACTCTACTAGAAAATTAACAGCTCGGTAAATAAAAGAAAGGGCTAATGAGGCAAATCAGGCAGGGGAGTACACAACAAGTCTGCTCTCCTCGTAAGACCAGGAAAGAGCTCTCACCACTTGGCAGCTAAACTGACCTTACCCGGAGATATGGGTGAGGGCAAGAAGTATGAGGAGTCACTACCCAGGGCAGGTGACAACTCAGTGTTCCCAGGAAAAGCTACAGTTTGGTTCTCCTTACCTTTGATTTCACTAGCTTGGTGATACTCTCCTTCAGCGTCCCCTCAACAGCAGTCAGCTTGGCAGCAATAGTGTTACTTAGCTGGCCAGCAATAGGGTCCACACTCTTGGAAATGCCTAGGCACAACACAAACATGTCAAAACTGCGGCTTTAGGCCTAGAGTCACACTTCAAAACCCCAAAAAGAAAATGGAGCCAAGCTCTTCTTTGATATGACACAGCAAGGGGCAGCGATCACAAGCTCAGGCTTGGGAAGCTAAGGTTGGACATTAGGAGAAACTTTTTGCCAGGAAGGTGGTACAACTCCAGGAGTCACCAGAGAGGCCGTGGAATCTCCAGCCTTGAAGATTTTCAAGACTTGCCCAGACAAAGTCACACTTGACCTGATTGAGAATAGCGGGTAGCCCTGCTTCAAGCAGAATGGTGGACACTAATGGCTGCAGAACGCTTTCCCACCAGCGTTTCTTTGAACATTTCCTTACACGGATGGTGCCAGTGTGTCAAGGAAGGGGAAAGACAAGATTTAAGTTTGCTCTAGTCAAGTCTCAGCACTTCCAAACTCATTAGCCTCTTTTGCTTTCCTCTGCTGAACAGATTCCAGAAACTTTATGGATTATAATGGAAGGTCAGAGCACGCTCACTGGAAAGGCATCGCCTCTAGGAGCCTCACCCTCCTTCCAAACCACAACTCCTCAGATTACAGCGGGGCCCGCAAAGTTTAAAGTGCTATGACTAGTATTCACGGAACCCAACTCCTGCTTCACATAGCGCCAACGCTTTTTACGCAGCATGCTTTCAATCCCTACAGGGTCAACTGTAAGGATCCACCTTCAAAATCTAGGCAGCACCACTCACACTGGGGTACGGTCTTCTTCATCTCCTCGCGAACGGTCCTCTCCAGACGGTTACACACAGCAGTGGAAAGGGACTGGGAGAGCTGCTGAGACAGATGCTCCTGGAGCTGCCCATTGCGCTGCTGTCCTTCCGTCAGTGCTCGGTCTAGTCTTCTCTCTAATGAGAATGCACGTTAAGGAGCACAAAGAACAGATTTCCTCTCTACCCTCGACACCCCACTCCACAGAGACGGACACTAGCCTCACCTCCAGAGGCTCAGCGAGAGCCAATCTGTGGCTCTGGTGAAAGAGGGGGTCCATGTAACATTGGTGAGATGTCCCTGGGAACAACAGGGTGCTCTTAAACAAACGATCAGGGTCAGAGAGGAGCTCTGGAAGGCATGGCAGAAAAGCCAAACAGCTAAAAGAAGCTTGGTCGCAGCGTTCCCCGCACACTGTGAGTTAACTTAGCTGCCCTGTACGCAGTTCAGTCCCACACAGGCATTCGGTCAACTCCTCTGCAGCGGGATGGGGGAGAGAACAGGAGGGCTAAAAGCGAAAAAGCTCACAGGCTGAAATAAAGATAGTTTAACAGGTAAAGCAAAAGCTGCACAAGCAAGCCAAGCAAAATAAGGAATTAGTTCACCACTTCCCGTCAGCAGGCAGGTGTTCAGGCATCCCCAGGGAAGCAGGACACCATCATGTTGTAACGGTGACTTGGGAAGACAAATGCCATCGCTCTGGATGTCCCCCCTTCCTCCTCCTTTCTCCCAGCTTTACGTTGCCGAGCACAACATCACATGGCACAGGATATCCCTTCGGTCAGCTGGGGTCAGCTGTCCCAGCTGTGTCCCCTCCCTACTTCTTGCGCACCCCCAGCCTGCTCACTGGTGGAGCAGCGTGAGGGGCAGAGAAGGTCCTGACAGGCAAAACCATCAGTGTGTTATCAACGTTGGTTTGCTCACAAATCCAAAACGTACCACCACAAGAGCTGCTATGAAGAAAACTAACTCCACCCCAGCCAAAACCACTACACAGAAAACAAGAAGCCCCCAATATGCATAAAAAGCAAATGGGTAAAAACGTTTCTACGAGATTGAATTGGTGGACATAAGTGATATAGTGCTTGGGAGCAAATCCAGGCTTAACAAAAGCTCGCCATGCCTCACAAAGCAACCAAGCTCTCTGAAGGAGCCAACACACAAACACTGAGATGCATGTGCATCTTAAAAAAAAAAAAAAAAGAAACCACACAACAAAACAACAAACCAAAACCAAACAAAACCCCCCAACAAAACAAACAATGAAAAGACAATTTAGCTGCCGACAAAATTCAGTGCAGATATGAAGTCGTGCGGATAGGGGAAAGTTATTATAATATAGCTCTAGCCTCCTGACTACAGGAGAAAGCTATCCGAATTATCTATGAAAGTACCAGTTCGGTAGTCAAAAAGGAACATCCAAGACTAATAGAGAATACAGAAATCATTGTCACCGCATAGAAGTTAAGAGTGGTTTCAGACATGCAACAGGCTAGCGCTGCTCAGTTTGGGGAACGCGACCAAATTCAGTCCAGCGAAGGACGTAGAGGAACCGACTACTCACGATACAATAAAAGTAATCGGATACCAGGTTTGAAAACACCAAAAGAAAAGTACTTTTCAGACAACACGTTAGGGACCTGCGGACCACCAGATGCATATATGGGTCCAGACAGGATAATTCTACACTCAGCTATGCAGTGCGGCAGTCTGCTGCTATTTCTGGTGCAAATACTGACGTGCCTTACGGAGGAAAGGATCATCCCGTAATTACTCTTGTGCAACTGCCCACTGCCTGATGCAGGATAACGCATTAGGCGCGCCTCTAGTCTACTCCAGCGTTGCAGCACTTATGGTCTTAATGGGTAACTAGAAGATCTAGCGTCACGGAGAAAGCAGCGGTTCTTCTCCGTTCTATTTCTGAGTTTCTTGCCCTTAGAAAGGGACTGAGAGGAACCGAAACAGCTTACGCTGCAGCCAGGCAATTTTACTGCACCTGTGGCCCATGCTACCAAGATCCTTCAACTTCCTTAGCTTTCCTCAGGTCTCTAGTCTGCCCACAGCCTTCCACTCTACCTCCCACGCAACATTTGCAAACAAGGATACGTTCCTGCTCCTGCTGGGAGTCAATCACCCTCTCCACATGGCCCATAAGGGAGCTCTGAATGGCATCAAGGTGATCCGTGAGTCTCTGCAGCAGCTCCATCTGGTTCTGACGCAGCTCGGAGAGCTCCCGCTGTTGGCTCCTCAGTATGCACATCAGCTCATCCTGGAACTCCGGTGTCACCTATGCGTGGAGAGGACAAACATTCATTTCTAATAGGATCGGAAGTCAGTCAAGCTTTCTGCTAGGCATTAAGTCAACCCCCGTGCCTAGGAACGAAGCATAACACGCAAAGCAGAAAATGGGGTCACCTTAAAGCCTATTTCTAAGACTTTTGTCCCAAGAAATAAACTGACAAAGCAAAGTGCATGAAGTTCCCACATGGAATTCATAAACAATTGCTTAGAATATCCTCAACTGTTTAGATTCAAGACCCTTGCTAGAGCTCTGACATCTGAAAGAAAACAGGTTCTATTCACTTTTTGGCCAGGTACTGAGAGAAAGTCTTTACGCCTCTGAATGTAAATAATGACCTCCAACACTTAGGAAAAGAGCTGTGCAATCAGTAGAGGAAGAAAGAGGTTTCTCAGAGCACTTTTTCAGCTCTTTCACTTATTTATGAATAACCAAACAACTGGAGAAGTATACATCTATGGTTTGTTGTCTCTTCAGCTGCTCAAAATATTCAGAAGAGGAATACACATCGAGGGCAGTTTAAAGAAGTGTATGCAACTCTGCTGAGAGCATTTTCTGTCAGATACGGAGATACTATCAACAGGGATAAGAAATTCCAACAGGCCAGTCCCCCTTACTTTGCTGCGAAGAGCTTATCCTGCTGACGACACATGGGAGTCGGCTCAGCAGGGAAGAGGAAACGAGTGGTAGAGTCTTGGGTAACACAGTGCTTGTGAGCACACAGAAATTTACATCGCTACGCAAAGGCGAGAAGGAAGGGAGGATGCTGTCGGTCCAGACAGCACTAAGCGGCTCCGTCTCTGCTGCTCAGAACAGAGCAACGCCAAGCCTGAGCACAGCCCCACCTCAACCTGCTCGGGCACAGCAGTGGCCCACAGTGCTTCAGGGAACTGGGATGAACTTTCTCTCAAGTCTTTAGTAACGCAGTCAATAGAGATGAAGCATCATGCCCTTGGGAGGGACTGCAGAGCGGCTCTGACTCACCTGGTTGTTAGAGGATCTTGGCGACTGGTTCATATCCCTGGAAATAAAAAAAAAAAAAGAGAAAAAGTAGTAATCCAATTATGTCAATTAGCTGCTCTTATTATCCAAGTCTTCTGCCAAAACAGATCACACGTTTTACAGCTGGTTTAGATTTTACACTCCAGCTCATGCTTCTGTTTTGCCTAGTACAACTCAAAGAGCGACGGCAAGGCGATGAAATCCCAGGCCTTACAGCAGCTGTGACTCCTTCAATTGCGCAATCCACAGGCCCCGAAGCCCCTTACAGACTGGTCCCTTCGCAGGGAGGAGATCTGAAGCAAGTCTTAATGAGGAGTGTTACAAAGGAAAACGCACACTGATTTTTCAGTTTTGTCCAAATTCAAAGCCAGGGAAGGCTTTGCCCAACCACTTTTGAACATCTCCTGATATTTTACAAAGAAAAAGCAAGTACCTGTTTGCTAAATACAGAATTAATGAGCTTCAAATAATCTAGAATGATTCCAGCTCTCAAGGTGAAGAAACTAGTGATGCATTCCAGCATATACAGCACAAGAAAGAAAATCACTGAACTGATTCACTAATATTGCACGTCTCCATCACAGTCACACATTTATGAATATTCAAACGCTACCAGAAGGGAAGTACACATTTGTCGTTCCTAGACAGCATTTTTCCCATCCAGCAACTTTAAAAGGACTGAGGCAGGAAAAATGAAAGGCATTTCTGAGGCTAAGAGTTTCTGGGTGTCACAGTACAGGACCACAGCCAGAAACTTAAGGCCATAGCCCATCTTTGTTGTAATCTGCACAGATAGAGATCCAAATCATGGAGTTATGGGAAGACAAGAAGAGGATAGAGCGCCCCGTGCAGAAGCTGTGCTGCTCTCCTCACACTAATGCAGACAGGTTGGTCTAATTTCCCACGGGCAGACCTTTCCAGTCATCAGTTTTCACTTACAAGACATTCACATGGGCACGTTTAGAAACACACGAAAGCAGCAGGCAGGTAACAAACAGTAGATATTGTTGAACAAGGGCACCGTGCCAGCATTCAGAAGCCAACCAAAAATGGAGACCCCCCTTAAGCTAGACTCACAGCGCCACAGTTCCAATGAAACCTTCACTGAAACTGGCAAATGGATCCAGTGTCGTCCCCCCCAGCAACGCGCAATTCACTTCCCACACATACTTCTGAAGCCCAGGCTGTATTTTGGATTTTGAGTCACAGCTGGAAAGGTAGTGCAGAACCTACTCCCACACCCCCTGAGTGGCAGCCAGCATCTGAGAATCCATCAACGCTTTCTGTGGCATTTTACTGCCATTTGCAAAATGGGATGAGGGTTGGGAGCACCTGGCCACAGCCCAGCCTCAGACCCTAGTCTCGCTGCTAATGGCTACAGCAGGTTGTGACCCTCCACAGCTCTTCCCACAGCCACCTGCATTCCGGCAAGCCCAGCATACCCGTCATCTTTCTTGCCCTTCCGCTTTAGCTTTGGGGAAGCCCGGGGGGACGCCTTGGCTTTCCAGTCCTTCACAGGCAGCCTCTGCGTAGACGCTTTGGCACCAAATCCACCTGACGTAGAAGCCAAGCTTGCAACTTCATCATCATGGTCACTACGAAGGAACAGCAGGGGAGAGGACATCACTTGCAATACCGGACAGCATTAGCCTTCACTAAGGGGAGGGGACTCACACTCTGCTCTTCATCCACACACGGCCAGAGTCACACAGCTAAGGATGCCTGTCACCTTGATCTTTAACACAGAGACCTCTAGGGAGCTCAGCACGTGCTGTTCGTTTGGATCCAGGTCTGCTCAGGCTGAGCTACAGCGCTGCGCAGCAAGACTTGAAGGGTCTCTGCATTAGGGACAACTGTGGTTCGGGCAGCATGGCAGAACGGCACCTGCTCTTGCTGCGTACACACACTAGCACGTACGCCCTAGGGTGTGACGCTGACCCAGCAGGGAACCCAAGCACAGCACATCCTTACAGCTTTACAGACAGAAAGCGCTTAACGCAGCAAGTATTGCAGGAACAGAGGAGAAATCAGGTTGAGCCCAGAAAGCGTGTGATCCTCAGTATCTTGGAGTCTTTCAGCTGCTGACCAGCCATCCAACACAGGCCGCACGCTTCATGTCTGAATCGTGTGGATTATGAATGAACCCTCAGCAATCATAGAATGGTTCGGGTTGGAAGGGACCTTAAAGCCCACCCAGTGCCACCCCCTGCCCTGGGCAGGGACACCTTCCACCAGACCAGGTTGCTCCAAGCCCCGTCCAGCCTGGCCTTGAACACCTCCAGGGATGGGGCAGCCACAGCTTCTCTGGGCAACCTGGGCCAGGGGCTCACCACCCTCACAGCAAACAATTTCTTCCTCAGATCTCACCTAAATCTCTCCTCTTTCAGTGTAAACCCCTTCCCCCTCGTCCCATGGCTCCCCTCCCTGATCCAGAGTCCTTCCCCGTCTCTCCTGGAGCCCCTTTAGGGACTGGCAGGGGCTGGAAGGTCTCCCCGGAGCCTTCTCTTCTCCAGGCTGAACCCCCCCAGCTCTTTCAGCCTGTCCTCATAGGAGAGGGGCTCCAACTCTCTGAGCATCTTCGTGGACAGAGGCCAAACAGGGCTGAGCTTGCCAGGCACACAGAACGTGCTGACGGAGCTTTAGAGTGGCTCCTGAAGGAGCAAAGATGTCAAGAGCAAGAAACTAACTCCTGAGATACTCTCGCTACCTTACCTGGGGCACAGTATTTGGAAACTGATCCCTTAATAGGTTTTCACTAGTAATTAAACCAAGTCTGGTCTATGCTCTTAGGAGCAGCACAGTCAGACCTTTCCAGAGGCCAATCTTGTGATCAGCTGAAGTCATCAGAACACTACAGAAGCTGGACTGCACACACACACGAAGTCAGGAGACAAAGCAAAGACATTCACCCCACACGTGAAGGCTTGCTGGGGACAGAAGCACGAATGCAGCCTGAACTGAGTCCATGCAGGGCGAGAGAGGGGGCTGAGCACTCTGGTACCTTTGTTCTGCACTAGCATCCTGGCTGTCATGCTGCAGCAGGTGGTAGCTGTGCCGATGATAGGAAGAGCTCTTGTGCTTTTCTTCAACCTCATCCCTTGGGCTAGAGGAGGGGAAAAAAAAAAAAAAAATGGAAATACCACCATGAAATTCTCTTTCAGCTTGGGTATTTGCTCGCTCCATTTCTCATGAGAGATCCCGATAGAAGGTCTAAACCCAACAAAAACCTCACACCTACATGCAGAGATCCAGAAAGTGGTGTTTAGAGGCACTAAACACTCACACCTCTTCATGTGTTTTTCTGGGGGCCTTAAGAAGGGAGAAGCAGCTCAGCTATGCTTCAGGCACCAACCAACAACAATCTCCCAACAGACATTCATGGAACACAAGTGAGCCGCTACTCAAAATGGGTAGTACGGTGTACTGCCGCGAATACCATCACCTTGGGTTTGGTTTTCCTCAAGTAACACTGATCAATGGGGCAAAAAAATCATCAGTTCATCAGCTGAAAAAACCACCAGCTTCTCAATTCTTTAAAGTGTCTGAAGAAGCGTGCGAATTTGAAGGGCTAGGTCTACCAGAGAGAACACAATCATAAAAGTGAATCTCATCCAAG
Source organism: Rissa tridactyla (assembly GCF_028500815.1). Lineage (NCBI taxonomy): Eukaryota > Metazoa > Chordata > Aves > Charadriiformes > Laridae > Rissa > Rissa tridactyla. The sequence goes on along the minus strand of NC_071469.1, from coordinate 72,281,823 downwards.
TTACATAAAGATTTTGAAAGCAAATTGCACCTGCTTCTAAGCTGTAAACTAGGTCTGTCTGAACTCAGCTCACAGGAAGATTTTTAGACAGAAGCAAGCATTTCTTGCTTTCACAGCAGCTCATGGCTTGACTGAGCTGGAATGTTAAAAAAAAAAAAAAATCTCCAAGATCCAGAGATCTCTGACTTGATATGAGAAGTCCTGAAGAATTCAAAGACAGAGTGGGATCGAGGGGAGTTGCAAACGCTTATAAAAGTATTTTCTCAACTTCTAGTTATGAGCAAAAGCAAAAACACTGCGTAGAGACACAGCCTCGGTGCCCTCCCCAGAGCCATCAGAACTGAGACTTTTCTCTTGCTCCCATCAGAATTACAAAGAGGCCTGGACAGCCCGAGGGACAGCACTGGACATGCTCAGCCCGCCAGTCCTGTTGAAAAGCATGGTGTTTGCAGGCCCTCACACTAATTCCGTGATGAATCCTAACATTGCTCCAGTGTAACAGTTTGCTCCTGGTAAGCAGGCGTTGGTGATGCTGCCCCACTCTGCACGCCTGCTCCACAGAGACATTGCCAGCCATTTTCTGCCTTTTAAAGTACTTATTTATAATGCTCGCTGCACAGAGCCAATCCAAGGAGAGAGATATACAATTAACCCAAAAATCAAGTCTCCATTCCCAGGTGAACACAAAGGCCAATAAATTGGACTTTTCACCTTCTTAACCGAGATCCTTTATGCTGCAAGGAGCGTGAGAGAGCACAAATTGTTAGAGCTGGCCTAGGAAGTACAGGACACCCCGTACACAGAGCAGGCACACAGGAAAGTTGAATCATCAGATCCTTTTAGGAAAGGGAAGGATGGAGAACTGTTCTGGTTTAAACACAATGTAAGAGCTTTACACCAAGTTAGCAGTTTGCCAAGCGCAATGAAATTGCCTTAAGCAAGACAAACCCAAGTGATTACCTGTCTGCCATGCTGTTCCTGGTTTCTCTGGTTATGTCAGGAGCTGCTGGCCACGGCTGACTCACGACACTGTCAGAAGATGCATTTTCCTGAGTTAAAGCAGTCTCCAGTAACGATGGAGCATTCAGTCTGTCCACCTCCACTGGAGGCATGTCCAAAGAGTGGTGGCTGTGCTCGGAATTGTGCCGGTTCCTCGGAGACAGCAAATGCAAAGCTGAGGCAGCGGATGCCATACTGTCTGCGTGATGACTGGGCTCCAGCACCTCCGCAGGGAGCCCAGACGGAGCTGCCGCAAAGCTGCGTTGCAAAGTCTCGGAAGCAATCTCTGGGATATCCTGGGACATGGCTGTGGAGGCAGAGGAAATGACGTCTGGCGAGCGCTCGCGGGTGGGAGAAGCCTGGGGCACCACCAAGGGCTCCACCTCCTGCAGTTCCAGTGCTAGAGAGGGGTTTCCTGGCGTGACCTGAATACAAAAAAAATCAAACAAGAGCCTTCAGGGTAATGTGGAGACACCCCAAGAACTCCTGGTACCTTAACACAAACCACCTCTGGAAACAGCTGGCTCTGTCCTTTCCTCATGTGATCCCTGTGCCCCCACTCTGTTCAGTAGATGAAGAAGGACCCCAAAACTTGTAACGGACTCTTAGCTGGGCTGACAACACACTTAACCCAATGCTAGTTCGAACAGACTTTCAAAAGAGAACGTAACACCAGTTCTACCTCGCTGCTCTGCTCCAGGATCCTTTCTCTTTGAGGGGAAAAAGTTAATTTTAACATTTAATATCTCCTGGATTTAAAGTTTATTTCAATGTCAAAATTTGGTCATAATCTGTTTTACAATCACACCTGGAAAGAAAAATTTAGGAATAGGAAATGATGGTTTCAGACCCGTAAGACCAGTAAGGAGGAAGAAACCTTTCCGGATAGCACTGTCTCCTAAAGTAAACCATTTCCAACCACTGTGGTAGTGACAGCACAAGCTAGAGCTGTCTCTAGTTTTCAGAGACACGCTATTTTATACCGTCAAGTTCCATTAACACGGGTAAGCCTGGCTGCAGATCCGTGCCCACAGCTGTGTTTTCCAGAGGGCAGCCGCTGGCCCTGTTATGATCCAAGTAAGTCTAATTTTCAGCCTGCGCAGGCCCATAGAGACAGGTCCCTTGGCCCACGAGAAGAAGGAAGGGAGCAGCATTTGGAGCCTTACTGGAACAGGTGCCTTTGGCGTTAGCTTGTCAGGGAGGCCTGGGATAAGAACCGAATGGCTCCTAGGGCTAGTCTGGAGACTGCTGCTACTGCTGCTCAGTGTCAGGCTGGTGTCCAGCTGCATCTTTGGGCTCACAGTCAAGTCTTCCGACGGCCTACAGAAAACAGAGACACAACCAAATCAAGCAGGCCAACCTAATTATACAGATCTGCATCTAACACTCAAACTGAGGAGATGGGATCCACAGGTCAATGGAGGAGCCCAACCCAAACTTCACTAGTGTTCTCCAAGCCCTTGCTCTTTCCGCTGTGGTCAGCCACTGCCTGTCAACTCCCACCTGCATCTCCTAGTCCCCACACAGCCCAAAGAGAGACCAGGTGGGAACAAAAAAAAAAAAAACAGAAGGGCATCGCAGTCTCTTAGAATTCAAGGTGTCAATGAGAGAAGGGACCTGTTGTATCTTCAGTTCACGCTGTACAGAGTTTAAGGAGAAACAGGACACTATGGGATAGGTCTTTGTCCTTTTCCCAGCCCCCAGAAGGGAAGTTTCTCCTGTTATGCAGCCCAACCCACCTCAACATTAGTAAGACTTTCCTAACAGTCCCAATTATCTTCCTGTCCTTGGTGGCTGCAGCGTTCTCTTACCTGTAAACAACGACAGCCCTTTGGGAGAAGCATGTAAAGCAACAAAACTGAGATGCAATAAGAGAATCCCTGCGAGGCACAAATGAAACACTATTTTGTCCCCTTGGATGACAACGGGCATGCTCCAGGCTGCACTAGAGATGCAAACAGTTGCCCATATAGGGACTTTGGGACTCAGGCCAATTTCTAACTCTGGTTACGATCTCCTCTCCTACAAGATGCACTACAGCTCTGCTTCACCCTGAAGGACACTATCAGCTCAGCTGCAGATGTATTATTTAATACACGCGCCATTTACCTGGGCATAGAGGCATCCGTGACAGAAGTGCTGCTCATGGCTGTGACTGCCGTCAGGGAACTGACGCTGCTGCCCGGAGACACAGCGATCTATAAGAAAATACACAGCGGTCAGGATGTGACAGAAAAGTCCAAGAGCAGAACTGGACCTGAGAATGCTGGCTCCAGAAGAACTCCTAAGGAGTCTTTGGCAAAGAGGGAATAGAAAAAAAAAAATAGGTTGAGTTCTACTGCCAGGGTGCTCAGGTGCTAGTCAAAGGCAAGCCCAATACATCCTCATCACGTGAGCCACGACTGCTTTTATTGAGCAACTGCTCTCCCCAAACAAAGCATCGTTCTGCAGGGCTTAGCACCAGATCCCCATTTTGTTTTTTGAGCTAGACTGCTCTCATCAAGACGCATTGCCAGTAGCAAGGCCAGAGTCTGTGCTGGGTTTAGGTCCTGCATTGCTGATCGAGGGAGGGAAGAATGCTCCAACGTGCAAGAAGAGGTACTGCTCATCTAGCTAGCTGGCTGACGGTGAAGAGCACAGGTGGACATGCTAGTCCCCACTGCTGCTTCTGGATACCAAGAAACACCTACAGAGAACACCAACATAAGCACACAAGTGCTCAGCTGGGAAAGCTGGTTTGGCCAAGCTTCTTGCGTTTCACACTGCTTATGGCAGAGAGCAGAGATTGAGCTAAACAACTTCTCTCTGCTGCCTTGGGAAGGCGACCCATCCTTGGGCACAAAATTAACTTTTGCACTCAGCAACTTTCTAGGAACATCAAAACCTTTAGGAGTTTAATTTATTCCTTGCTCCTCAAGTTGTCGCCGGTGTGGCACACTCTCATCAGTCAGCTCAGCACTAACTGCATTTCTACCTATCTCCACATGCTGCCCATCCACATCCAGGCTCCTCCAGCTCAAGCTGGTGACAACCAGGGGTTCCTCCCTTGGAGGAGGAAGCCCTGCCTTAGGATGTGCACGTGGAGTGCTGCTCACAAGCACTCTCCTCTGGGCCTGCAAGAGCCACATCAGCACGGCAAATATCAGCTGAGGGTCCGTTTCGCACAGGGAGGCAGAGAAAACACAAGCACCGCAGCTTCTCACTAGGGCAATCCACACCTTGTAATTATATTGCAGATCACTTTTCAAAATGCTTCTTAATTTACATCTACTCCCATTCTAAAAGCACGTGGAGAAAACGACAGTCACAAATTGAGTGAGGCACGGAAGCAGGTTATAAAAGCAAGAATATCTGAACGGGTTTAAGACAAACTAACACGATACTTGGATGAAGAATGGCAAAGAAACAGTGAGCTCCTGCACTTCTGCTTGTTGGCATAACCCAGAAGGGGCAGCAGAACCCTGCACCGAGTCAGACAGATGCACACTGCCGGTGCCAGCCAGCCTCCAGAAGTGCCCGGCAGGACCCCAAGGTATGTGACGCGGCGCTGCTGGCCATGCACACCTGACAGAGCATTAAGAGAAATTCCGTGTTTTCTGATGGCTCCATCAGAGCTCCACTGCGGTGTAAATGCTTGCTTACGGCTCTTCACCAAGACACTTTGCTATCCTTTGCAGAGATCACCAAATCCCGGGGAATGCTTCATGTGCTTCCTGATACTGAAACCCCCGGCGCAAGCACAGAAGACTTGCCTTCTGCACAAGTGAAGGCCTCCTGAGTCAGATTCAAACAAACCCACTGAGCTACTGGATCAACAATTTGCAGGTCTCATCTAGATGTTACCGTCCCAGCCACCTACTTGATCATTTCAGACATGCACTTCCCCAGCACCCCATTAGACAGGGTAGGCAGAGGTGGCGTATTTTCTTCCATTGTATCACAACCCCCAACAACACGTGTAAACCAGTCTGCCAGCTTAGATATGGTTATTTAGCAAACCCGTATTTCTACGCAACACAGCTACGTCAGCAGTTTTGCAGCTAAACACAGCACTCGCAACACAAGCTTAGGCCGGCGTAGCATTTTAGATGTGCCAACGTGCCTTTACTCAGTTTGATTACATGCATTACAATGCATTACATGCATTACATGATTTCCTGCGTGCTCTGCATTCAGCTAGCATAGCCTACCGGAGTCTTTACGGCCTAGAAAAAGTTCCCAAAAGTATCAAAATCCAAACCCACCCCTTGTACCACCAATAACGGTGCTGCTCGCTAGTTACCTGTTGAAGAGATGTACTCGGTGTCATGAACGCATCTGGAGTCATCAGCTTGGGCTTAGCATCATTTGAGAGAGAAAGGAAGTCTGCTGGTACGGGCAGATCAGCAATACGCCGCAGATCTGGTTGAGAGCCGTGCACCGAGCCTTTTTCAGATCCCAGCCCTTCTGTGCTTAGATCAGCCATGTGGTCTGGAAAGGCTTCCAAGGGATAAATACAAATCAATTGACACGAACTTCCCCCAAAAGCTAAAGCTTTAATTCCACGAAGTATGAACGTAGGCCATCGCCTACCATACTGGATTCCAAAAGAACAAGCAAAAACCCTGCGACATCCCAATTAAAGCTAAGGGCAAGGCAAATCCCGTGTCATGCTTAGTCTTTGTAGGCTAAACAACGGATGTTATCAGTTTTGATAATAAGAGATCCAAGTTTCTTTTCTTCTCTAAATGCAAGGCCAGTTTAACAGCCACGTCCCAGAATGGTGAATGAACTGAAAAGAGCGTGCAACACACAGCCCAGTCCCCTCTACTCCCAAAGCTCTGGTGTCACTCTTAATCTCTTCCGCCTGACAAGAGACAAACGTCAAGTTTCTGGCACAAGTGTCAAATCACACAGAAAGTTGAACTCAAGCATGCACAAAGCATTAGCGCCACTAGCCTAACATGTCCCCATGCTCCATACTCACACCAGGCTCAAGTGGCCTGCTTCACGGATAGTCTATATTCAGAATCCTTTACGCAACGACACCACTCTATTACAAAGATGCACCCAAAGCTGCCCCCCTCAACAACCTTTAAAGGCTCAGCAACACTGAAGATCGATTTAACACAAACGCTCACCAAATTCTTCATGAGAGCTGTGAGAAGGCATGGATGCACTCATGTCAGGGCTATGAAGAGGCTGGAATCTAATCTGCACATCCTGTAGGGCCCTGAAAAAAAACCAGGCATCTCTGATTAGTTTATGAATCCCTGAGAGAAGTCTAAGGCTTAGAAGATTTCTCTTCATGGAACTGATTCCCTAGGAATATGCTTTAGTGTTTTCTGCCTGTGACAGAAGCAGCAGAAGCTGATCCTCATTCAGCTGTGTCACCCGGTTCTGGAGTCCAGGGTATTCGAGAGACGTTTCCCAGCACTTACGCATGAGCACAACTCTTAAGTCACCACGTACTCATGGCAACAAAAATACTAGCTTGCCACAGCACCACGCAGGGCTACTTCCTGCCAAGGCCATACGGAACACACCACGGCTAGAAGTTTCTACGGGTCCAAGTAGTTGTGGTTATGAGCAAAAGGAATTGGTAAGTGAAATTTCTATAGGTTGGTGCAGGATTAGGATGACCGCAGACAGCTGCCCATGGTACCTGCTCCACATACTCACTTGGTGTGCACACAGAAGAGTTTTATCAGCACGCCTGCTGCTGATTCCACAGCCCCAGCTCCCTGAGCACCTTCTGGAAACGAGACAAAAGTAAAATATGAAGTTGGATGGAAACTGCAGAAACAGTACCATGTGATGTTTTCACAGAATGTGAAGCAGGAGAGAACCAGCACCATACGGCTTCATCGTGTCTCCGCTTCAGAGGTGGATTCACCCTGTTAAGGGAAAGTATATTCTACATGCCCTTTACTTTACAATGTGAGACCAATCAAATTTGCTCTACTCCAGCCAAATAAGCCTCAAGGAAGAGGCGGGGGGGGGGCGGGGGAAGGACACCTCGTAAAAGACACTAGGTAAAGAGGTGGAAGCTGAGGCCTGGAACTGCCAGCAATTTGTTCTGTCTGGCTGTTGAAGTGACTGGTTAGATATATTTTAAGGGAGACACTGTAGACAGAAGGCACAGAGGCACATCATACAGAAGTTCAGAGTAGGGCTCAAGCATCCCTCCTGGCTTTGAACAACTGTCGTTATGAAGAGCTCGGCAGTAACCTCCCATCAGCCAGCACTGACAACATTCACGCAGCACCTGTATGGGTCTCACTGCTAAGAAAGGAGGCTGAGTAGAAAAGATAAACCTAACTCCCCATAAAAAAAAAATAATAAATTGGCATTCCTATGTAAATTGTCCTAATCATGTGAGCACCAATTGGGGACCTCAAGTTTCAGTCCCAGTCTGTGGCTGACTTGCTACATGCATCAGTCATTTTTACTTCTGCATTTCAGAGCAGTATGCCACAAATATTGTCAACAACACGAATTAACTATTACGTACAATAACAGGCATAGGGAAGCACATCATACAGCTGTACTGACAGTCTGGGAACCTTTCTAACAAGAAATATGTTGATGTTATTCAAAGCATCTTTCCAAATCTTACTAACAGAAAGGTAGGAGATCAGGAGCAAGCCAAGAGCGGGGCAGAGGCAGCAACCAAGGAATGCCTGCCTGGGACAGTTCTCCACAGGATTTTCTATCATGTTCATTGCAGTAACAGCCAGAACAACATTATCTCACATGTTTCTCAGAAGACTCTCCTCTAAAAGAGATTTCCTGGTTCATTTCTGTTGCAAGAAGCTTTATGGTTCGGGAATATACCTTCCAGGCACAATGGAGAAGAATCCCACCCTCTCCCTCAAGCCAGACTGCATGCTGTCCTCACAGCTGTCACAGCTCAGGCACCGCAATTCAGAAGCGACCAGTTGGTTTCTCAGATCATGCGCTCACACCTCTGATGTTTAATTACGCGGAGTTTACTCAAACAAGCAGTCACAGAAATATCCCCTGCCAGTTCTTCCAGGAACCCTTTTGCTCCTGTGTGCCTGCATCAAACCGTGCTGGAGGGACACTCAGCCCTGAGCTGCCAGAGGAAGCTGTCCCCTGCGTTCTGCTGGGGGCAATGATGCTATGTGGTTACATCCCAACTCAAAAAATATGCAGTTAACCTTGTACCTTAACCAAAGCGTCACTTGCACTCACTTCAGTCTGCACAGCCCTGGAATGCTTTTTTTAATAACAGAAACACCTCAGTGGAGTTGGCATGGTAAGGGACAATGGCTACAATCTGGATTGGGAGGTTCAAGTTCACATTAGGAATATTTTCTTTAGGAAGTGGTGCAGCCCTGGGACAGGGCACCAGAGCAGAGACAGAAGTGTCATGTTTGAGGGCCTTCAACATGCAACCAGATAAAGCCATAGGTGACCTGATCTGCCACTAGCACTAGTCCTGCTTCAAGCAGCAGGTTGGATCAGAGACCTCCAGAGGTCCCTTGTAACCAACTCTACTGTGTTTCCCTGAAGTACGGTAGCTGCACAGGAGGTATTTCATACATACTTAGAGAAGAATAATCATAGAATCATTATTTAGGTTGTAAGAGACCTTTACGATCATTGAGCCCAACCTAGCACTGCCAAGTCCACCACTAAACCATGTCCCTCACTACACGTCTTCTAAGTACCTCCAGGGATGGTGACTCCACCACTTCCCTGGGCAGCCTGTTCCAATGCTTGATAGCACTTTTGGTGAAGAAATTTTTCCTAATATCTAATCTAAGCCTCCCCTGGCACATCGCCTGTTCCTGGGGAGAAGAGACCAGCCTTTCATGAGAAGGCCAGAACCAGCCAGAAAAGAAATCCTGATCTCACAGCAGCCAAATCCTCTTTGTCACCCACCTACACTCAAGTTGTCGTTTTCCTCTTCTGCTGGAAGCACTTCGGTGTGCCTTAACCGACAGCGGCTCACTGCCTGGATGCCAAAGCTTAGGACTGGGTGGGTGAGGAGGAACTCTGAGATGGAGCTGAAGTAAGCTTTGCCCTCCTCTTGGTTCTGCATCAGCTCCATCACATACAAGACCTAGAAGAATCAGAAACAGAGAGTCACTGGGCTTTCAGAGCAGACCATGCGTACGTGTGTGTGGACTACAAAGCATAGCACCTGAACTAGATTTGGGACAATGGAAATAACATGAAGAATAAAGCCTGGGCCATTTGAATTTGAAACAGAACACCCAAGGGAGACACAATAAGCACATTCCTATCTGAGTCTCCAAACACTGGAGACAGGTGTCTCCAAACAAGAACTTTACTTTAGGGTGAGAAATAATCCTTAAGGCTTCTTAGGATTAATCAGCTGAATTGTTACCATTTGTCATCTTGTAGTGAAATAGCTGAGGCCAATCACTGTGTTTTTAGCTATTAACATGCAAATCCTAGACCTAGGCAGCAGAACCAGTCACAGAAAGCCATTTCTCCTTCTGTCTGCATTCCCCACACAGCCAGCAATAAAATGAACCACCTACTTTTCTCTGCACATCGCTCAGTATCAGATATTCAGCTGAGAGGTCCAGGCAGACTTTCAGGCTGGGAAGAATACTCATGGAGCTGAAGATGTCAGGAGAAAAGCTAAATCCACAAACAAGAGGTGGGGAGGTAGAGAAACCAAGGTAGATTAGCACAACCAGAATGTGAAACTGCATTACTTTAAAAAAAAAAAAAAACAAAACACAAAAACATCTTAAGGAGTTTGCAGTCATATTACAGGGCAACCACCCACTAGAACAAAACCATCACTGCAAAAATTAGTGCTGCCTTCAGCCAAGAGACTTCATCAGGGAGACCATACAACAGGACCTAGATTCTGAACAATTTAAGCGACAGGTGACAGTCTGCCGTTACGTAACATGTTCCACATTCATAGGAGGACAAGAGCCAAGGCTACAGATTTAAAAACAAAAATCCACCAAACCAAAATAACCCTTCTATAGGTTTTGGACCTTTCTGCAGTATGAGGTGGAAAAGGCAGCTCTCAGCTGTATGCCATATTCTTCTCACTTTAAGAGGGCAATTCAGAAGCGGCCTTACACATACTTGTAATCAGAGGCCACAATCCACGAGCAGAAAAGTAGAATCAGGGAACAAAAGCAGCGTGAAAGGATGGACTAAAGCATAATTTGAACTTCTGGACTTGTGTGGCTCAGCAAGTAGAATCATAGCGTGTTGGGTTGGAAGGGACCTCTAAAGGCCATCTCGTCCAACCCCCCTGCAGTCAGCAGGGACGTCTTCAACTACATCAGGTTGCTCAGAGCCTCATCCAGCCTGGTCTTGAATGTCTCCAGGGATGGGGCCTCCACCACCTCTCTGGGCAACCTAGGCCAGTGTCTCACCACCCTCAGTGTAAAGAACTCCTTCCTAACGGCTAATCTAAACCCACCCTGCTCTAGTTTAAACCATTGCCCCTCGTCCTATGGCTACATGCCCTTGCAGACAGCCCCTCCCCAGCTTTCCTGTAGGTCCCCTTCAGGGACTGGAAGGTCGCTCTAAGGTCTCCCCAGAGCCTTCTCTTCTCCAGGCTGAACAACCCCAACTCTCTCAGCCTGTCTTTGTAGGAGAGGTGCTCCAGCCCTCGGATCATCTTTGTGGCCCTCCGCTGGACCCGTTCCAACAGGTCCCTGTCCTTCTTGTAAGTCAGTCTTGTATAATTGCTTAAGCTCTGTCAACATGGCAGCTTCTCATTATTTAAATCAGAAAAAAACAATAACAGGAAAAGGTCCTAGATTGGTTATTGAATATCTAATATTTCTACAGAAGAAAGCACTCAAGGCGTGCAGTTTTGGAATGCTCCTCATGCTACAGGTATGTTTATGCTCGGCAGGCCAAAACGAAGACACCAGGTCTTGGTAACACCAAGGAGACTGTATAAAAGGATCAGCCTCCCCTGCCTTGCCAAAGCTTGACCTGATAGCCTGTCACAGCCCTGATAGCTTTCAACAGATAGGTCAGACTGGCAAAGGAGGTGGATCTAACTGGGGCTGCAGTAGACTCCCTTGGGAGATCAAGGATCACCTTTGCAAAGTAAGTATAGCCAGAAATTGAGAGCTTTGTTACGATCCACTTCTGAAAGTAAATCCAGCCCTTCGGGGGAGTCGGCATATCAACACCTACCGGACAGTTTGTAGACAAGTCCAAGACACAGTGCACCACATCTTCAGTTCTCTATTCTGATCTGCTCCTGTGATGAGAAATCTCCAGAAGGGAACCCTGCAGGCACAAGAGAATTAAGTTCTCTTAAAGAACTGGTCCTTCCCACAAGGACATTTCACAGAAAAGTTCCTCACAAGCCGCCCACGGTTGATTTTACCCAACCGTGTCTTAAAGTTCCCAGAAAAATCTCTGCTTCTGAGGCAGATTAGAAACCACTCTAGCTCTCATTGCTCTCAAGAACCCTGAGGCCACAACTGAGTGAAGAAAGAATACACATTAAAAAACAAAACAGTTACTTTTTAATCACCTGCAGTAGAAATTTGGAGGATAACAGGCCAGTTAAAACTGACCATACCACAAACCTGGAAGAACTCATCAAATTAGAATTTTCCTTGCTTTCATGGATTTGACACTAGAATTAAGGTCACTTATTTATTTCTCCACCACTGGAAAACTGACTGCAAAGAGGATGGGACTTGCTCCTGCCACAATGCAATTTTGGTTGGTTGGTTGGGTTTTTTTTGTTTGGTTGGTTGGTTTGTTTTGTTTTTGTTTTTTTTCCAAGTACAATGCAGTTATAAGGAACCCTCCAAAGGCAGAGTTAGAAGACACCACTAAACTTTGTCCAAGTACAGGATTGGAGACTTACTCTGGGTCTTGCTTTTTATGGTTGTCACAGAAGAGCAGGCAGGAAAGAGGCCTCCCATCATGGGGTTTCCACTCATGAAGACACCTAGGAAAGAATCAGAAAAGACTGAGTGTGCAGGGAGTAGTAAATAAGGAATACATAAGGTGAGTGCTGAACACATTATCCCTTGTCCAAAGACAGCATTAAGTCAGCAGCCACTAAGCGTTATCAGCTTGTAGCTGTTTACAAGCCTATATAAAATAAGGAGATTAGAGCACATACGGCCATAGACTGGCCAAAACCCAGAGAGTTCATGTGTTGATGTTTGGTTTGGTGTCTTAACAAGGGCACAATACACAAGAGAAGTCAACCTTGAGAAGAACAGCTCAGAGAAGCTTTCTGCATTTACAGGGACAGTGCAGAAGAGTTTGACTACAGCCTGTGCAAAGCACAGAACTCCTGCTTCCAGACACAGCTCTTCGGTTAAGTTCACCAAACCTTAAGCACGCGTCATATTCAGTGATACAACTCTTCTGCAACAAATTACTTCACAAACTTTCACCCTATATCTTTATAATGTCCTGAGAATGACCACTGCAGGTAATTCCGTAACAAGGAAACTGTCCCAGTCAAAATGCTGCTCTCTGTTCCAAGATCCTTCATTTTCTAACCCTCCAGTTACCTTGGCTCATCTTGCCCCTCAATATAGATCTGCCAGAATTTGACAAAACCATCATGGCTTGCTGTAGCCAACACAGTTCCATCTGGAGAAAGTGCTCCCTCGCTCAGGCACTAAACAGAGAGGGGGGGGAAAAAGACACAGAAAAGTGATTTCATAGCTCTTCATAGAGAAACAGTACTCTCTTCAAACAGGAGTTTGGCTAACAGTCTGAAAGCACAGGAGAGGTCAGAGCGATTTCCAACACACATGCCACCAGGTAATTTAACCCTTCACAGAAGAATTGACAGGACTTTTTTTTTTGGTTGTAATAATAATTAACAATCTTTTCCAGACAGCAAACTTAAGTACAATGGATTGCGCTGCTACTGTTCCCACCGTTACTCACGTTATGAACGGAGCTCATTTTGTTTTGGGATGTTCTGGCTTTTCACAATCATAATTGTTCCATCTCAGCAATACAATTACTTTATCATCATCCTGTTCAAGAAGTGAAATTGGACTCTTTCTAGTTGGGTGTTTTTGGTTTTTTTTTTCCCTAGATTTAAAATATCGTCTACTGGATAGTCAGCTGCAGTCCTGGTCCATTGTACTCACAAATTTAACTGTACTCATTATGGAAATCATAGAAGAATAAAGACAACATCGGGCTTAATTCTGCCCTTCTCATCCAGCAGTAAACCACTGCCATGTTAAGTGTTCCGTTTACCAGGAGATATAAAAAAAGAGTTGGAATACAGCCCAAGTTGTCAAACAGGCCCTTGGAAATACAGATGAGTTTTTTTTAAAGAGCCATTCTCAAAGCAAATGACTACACATTCACCTTGGCTCTTTTTAAACAAAGGTTACTCGCCAGCAGTGTGCGTACGTAGCCAGTAGGTTGTGGGTGATAGCGTGGATGGGTAAGAAACTGGGGTTTTTACCGCCAACTGTCCTAAGAACTGCAGCTCCTGAGACACTCTAACCCAAAGAAAACCTAAGTGATCTGTACTGACCATCTATGCGACGGCAGTAAAGAAAACAAAATAGGTTTATACCGTGCTGTGGCCTTTCACTACGATGAAGCCTTCTTTGATGCTAGGCACTTCCACCGGCCAGGAGCTGTTGTTTGTTCGGATAATGTCCAAATCCCACACCTCTGCCTGGAAAACAAACATGTGGGCACACAGGTTTATTTCTGCAACTACTGGTCTTATCTAGTGAAGAATTTCTTATATCCTTGTCTTATATCCTGACATACCAGCCTAATGGAAAGTATGGGACATAAGCCTTCCCGTTTAGGAAGTTCCACCTAAACATGAGGAGGAACTTCTTGACTTTGAGGGTGGCAGAGCCCTGGCACAGGCTGCCCAGAGAGGTGGTGGAGTCTCCGTCTCTGGAGACATTCCAACCCCACCTGGACGTGTTCCTCTGCCACCTGCTGTGGGTGACCCTGCTCTGGCAGGGGGTTGGATGGGATGATCTCCAGAGGTCCCTTCCAACCCTACCATTTGGTGATTTCCACACAATTTGGCCATTAGATGCTTTCGCGGTGCCCAGCTGTACATAAGTACAGGGACCTGCTCTCGGCAGTTGTAGTTGTGGCTCACCAAGCCCCTCCCCATACAAGTACTGGCTCAGCCTCAACAGACACATGATGCCTCTGGCCTGACCACACTATTTCTAGTGGTCCTCGCTGTTTAATGGCAAGTAGAAGTTATCACTTTCCATCCTCCTGAGGCCCAGAGAAAGATCAGCATGACCTCTCCTCAGAAGAGAGGAATCCCACATCTCATATTACGGGAGGATCCCCAACGTGCACTAGGCAGGAGCCTTTACAACTCTAACCATATCAGGCCTTTCCTTCATTAGATTCTCTCCCTCTAATGATAAGGACAATGTTTCAAAACTAGGGTTTCCTTACCCTATCCTCATGCAACAACGCCAACGTCTGACTTCCCTCTTCACCGCTCTCCTCGTTATCATCTGGGATGAAAGGGCACCAGATGATTCTTCGAGAGGTGTTCAACGGGGTATTGTCAGGTCGCTTGATGTTAACCAAGATCTCCTCTCTGATCACCATGGTTAAGAAATGTAACATTCTGGCTGCGTTACTAATGGTCAGCAATAACCTATTCAGGTTTGGTCCTCTGTTAAACACTACGAAACCTCCAGATTTTTTGGATCGCTGTGATTCAAAAAGAAACCAGGTAAAAGGATTCTGCTAAGAAAGCAGGCAAGCTAGTGTTCCTTCACTGTCGGAAGTGGTTAAGCTTACAAAAGTTAATAGAGTCTCATAATTTTCTCTTGCAGGTTGCAGACAGGGACAGGCTAAGCACAAGAGGAGCGCACACATGCATCATTGTGCAATCCACGCAACTGCTAATGGACAAATGAAATGATTTCAGCGAGCATCGCAACACTACCACAGAAAGGCCGAAAAGCTACCACGTTGCCCCAGGCTGAATGCTCTAGTCCACCCCTATAAATCACATCTTCTCATTGACTACCGTTGCCTGGACCAGAAGGAGCACTGAGGTGTCACTCCTAGAATTTCAAGCTACGTGCAATTTCGAGTAATGACTGTGCTGAATACAGGCACAGGTTCACCGATTTGATACTCTGAAAGGAGCAGAACTATTGACCTTCCCCCTGCAAGCTGCTGCTCTGGAAAGGCTAGGAAATGAATTGCAATTTTGAGGCTGCATTCACATCTAACCATTACACAAAGACTGGTATGAGGCTTATTTTGACAAGATACTGGATTTTTTCTTTATCCATAGCCAGGCGCCAGACAAAAAGGTTGCCAGCCTCATCCAGGCACGCCAGCTGGTTGGAGTTGAGATGAGCAAAAGCCAGGTCTGCCACACCGCCTGTGAATCCTTTCAGCAAGGTCCGCTCAGCAGTGCTGACACTCAACACCCGCACCATAGCGGAGCCGTTGCTGGCAACTGCAGAAAAGACAGAGGGAGAAGACACCATTTATCTATGCTGTTTCCCCACAGGGCTGCTTTCGCTTCCAGCGATCAGCATTTCCAGCACCCATCCTGCCATCAGCACACTGAAAACCCACCATCAACAGATACCATGTTATCTTAACCCCTTCAAGAACCAGGATACACACACAAACATCCACTGCACTTTTCAGCTTTGGTGCAGAAGATTGGAACGGCAGCATCAAGGAGGAGTCTGCCTGCCTTGTAAGGGGCAGCTTAATTCTCCATATCTTCTACAATTTCTTGAGCACCTCAAATTCTAAGTTGCTCTACTTAAAAAGTTGACAGAAGTCAACTTCTCACGATTCCCAGGATTATTCTCATGAAAGATGCCTTCATTAGATGCAAGGCCTAAATCTTTATCCCAGGCAGACAACAAAGCTACCAAACCTCCAAGAGCAACCTCCAGTGACAGTGAATTAATGTTAACTGCAATTTCATTTTCACTAACTAGAGAAAAGGAGTCACTGAGAGGCAGGTAGCTAAAATACATCTTCTTTAAGGGAAATGTAAAAAAACATAAATACTCACCTGACAAAAAGCACTGGTTTTTGGTTTGCATGACTGAAAAGAACATGCTTGAGACCATGCACATACCAAGCAAAGTTTGCAACTTCCCCATTTATGCAAACATCGCCACAATGCAAGCAGTCTTATGGAGACCCTGTTGTTTCCACTTCTTGATGCCCAAGCCAACCCTTAGCAGACCACTCAGCTCTCCATAGTGTTACTGCACCCAAGCTTTAATACCTTTAAAAAGGGTGAGACACCGTAAAACTCCTCTAAAATAACCTCAGCTGGAAAAAAAACCCCACAGAAACAGAGTAATAGATTTCATAAAAGGCCAGACAAACTGATGGGTGTTAGAACTAGGAAGAAAGTGAAGAGTTGATACAACCAAACACGGTGTGGTTGGTTATATGAGAGCAGAAAGAGACGCCGCAGATGACCTGGCGTTCATTTGTTTCACGTATGTTGTGAAACAGTCTTTCCCTGTGTTGCTCTGCTTTTTCTCTTCCTTCCTACTGCAAAACACCCTGCATCTATATTGCTCTTTGGCTCCTCTAAATTTAGCATTAAACTCGACTCTAAATTTATGCAAGCAAATCTATCACAAACATTTATCTGCTCAAATTACCACGGGGCTGTTTCTGTTCTTAGCTACACAGAAGCTTGTTTACTGTAGAAATATTTAATTAGAGGAGTAATCTGAACATCAGTTTACTGTCCGGTGAAACCAATGTAATCCTTCAACTTTTCCTCCATCCCCAGAGTCCTTCTCTTTCTTTTATTTCTAACTTCAGAATAGCTTTCTTTCTCAGTGGAAATTCTCCTACGCCACCAACTCTTCCCTCCCCTGTAGCTCCACCTTCATTTTTATTCCCGCTACGACAGCGCCCTGACCTGGGTATTGCAAGATGTGTTTCAATTATTGCCGGTTACCTTCTTCTGATGCAAACTTTGCCTCTTTTGGACATACACAGAGCAAAAGAATACAAATTACACCCAAGACAAGGAAGTATCTCACCTCTAATGGCATAAGCCAGGTAAGAGTTTGAAACAGCTATCAGATTGCCATAATAGTATTTCTGCTCCCAGTCATATCTAGCCACAGGCTGTATTTTCACCTGCTCAGGAGAAAGAAAACAAAACGTGAGAAATGACTGGAATTAACTTTTTCCTGGAACAAACCTGCCAAATATACAATTTCCTCTAGGGAAGATCTGTAATGCTTAATAGGAACCTGTTAGAAGTGGCAGTTGGTAAGAAGAATTGCACGCTGAATGCCAGGTAGCAGAGCCCTGAACATTCAAAGTTCTGGAGGCTGAAGAATGTTTCCTTCCGTTGCAAGGAGGCATGCAACTCGCTGAAATCGTCATGCTGCAGAACAAGACTCAACCCTGCAACTTCAGCAAAGCAGCCTTTACCTCTTTATTAGCACCGTGTCTGGATTCCCAGTTCTTGGAAACTTTTTCGAAATACAGAAACACATTCGCTGCAGGGGCAACTCACTTTTTAGTTTCAATACCGCTTTCCAAGAAACTGAGATTCCTGGTCCTATTTGGTAAGCATTGTCTTTGCAAGCAAAGAATTAAGAAATACTATCAAAGTTATGGCAGTGATCCTCCCTTTCATTTTTATCTCCAGTATTATCTATGAAAACCAATAACAATATAGTACAGTATTCATTTACAACCTCTGAGGTCCTTTAATTCTTTGCACATCAAGGAACAAAATGATACAACATGGAAAAGTGCCAAGAGGATCAAGACGAGAGTTCTCTCTCCCAATTATTAGCATTTGTTCTGAGCATGCCTTGGTACTCTGCTACAGCTCGAGTTCTGATCTCAGTGTGTTGGTTCTTCTGCAGCTCTGATCTGCTGGGTGGAGCCCTCAGCAGGACTGAAGCTAGCAAGCTATCAAACACAACCCTCCCTCTACAGCGAAGACCTTCCAGCGAAGAAACAAGCAGCAGGAAAAGCTTGTTTGTGAAGGAAGGGCAATTTCCCAGGAACCTACAGCTTAAATCACGGACTTATTCCTGAAAATCAGAGGATGACTTAGCCAGACTCTGGAATAACAGTAACAATCACTTGCAAGATACCACTCCAATTTTTTCCCCCTTGTTAAGCTCTTTGACAAACTTTTACGTAATTCTAAGCTCCTATAACACAGGAAAGAAGATAGTGGTTTCTATTTAAAACATACAAGCATGAGCTGATGTGTCTAAAAAAAGAGACCGAACCATGCTTTCTCTTGCTCCTTACCTTGTTACTCCCTCTGGCCTTACTGGTGATGCTGGAATCACTGCTGGCCACTATCTCCACATCTTTTGCTGATATCACTACGCAAGTGGAGCTGTCATCACCAGAAAGGCAGCTTTGAAGAAAAACAACGAGGGGAAAAAAAAAAAATCAGACAGGACTCCACAGGAAGAGAACACAGATATTTGCTATTCATAATTTTAACAGCAATCCAGAAGGACTGTCTGTGCACCTAGGAGGTTGGAGCTGAAAAACTGCAAACAGAAACTACTTGCCGTTAAGTGTCTCCCTTCCTCACGTGCCGCAGGTTTGAGAGCGCCAAATACCTGCTTAGTTCAACTTAAAAACCTCCCGTCTGTTTGACTTGAGCACACACCTACATTTGGTTGAAGTACCCAACATTGGAGGGTGCAAAGAGACCAAAGCAAACCAGTTGGACCTCATCAACAACAATGCACACCGCTCATGGCTCTCACAGCATCCTCCCTCAAAACTATGAGCAGAGAACCCAAACCAAAGCTATTTACATGAGCTCTAATGTTAAGAGTCAGCAGACGAAGCCAAGCATTACACTAATTAGACTGATGCAGACTTGTAGTTGTGGATTTGTATTATAACTCCCGTGACAAATCTAAAGTACCCTATAATGCATATGTTCTCTTGCATATAAGCAGGAAAACCCCATGTGCTGTCCAAAACACACCAATGTATACGCACAACTCAGCAAAGAGTTAGGTAGAAATCTAGCTCAGGATCATTTGTCCTGTTTCAAGTTCTGTAGAGAGAAATGCTTTGACAAGTGCAAGGTCTACTGCACTGCAAACTGGTATAAGTTACCTCTCAAGTAACTTGAGTCCCAGAAGGAGTCCAGCTGGAGGTCTACATGAGAACGTGAGGTTTCACCCAGAGCCCTGCTAATCCATCGCCATCTTGACTTACAATGTCCGCCAAGTGATCAGTCCTGCTCCCCTTCTCTCTAAACAGCTCTGACGATATTCTTCAGCTCCTGAGCAGCAAGGATGGCAGGCTCCATGCATCGGCCTCACAAAAGCTACAAAAAGCTCTGACCAACCGTATGGACTCATAACTGTCACCTGAACTCAACGTAAAACTCACTATCGGATTCACAGAGTGCTTGTCCAGGCTCACCAGAACTAATTTTGAACTGTTTTCTATTCACTCTCAGACTTTTTTCAACAAGACTTACATGACTTGCTTCTCCTGCAGGGCTCCCAGAGAAATGCTGCGATGCACTGGCTTAGCCAAAGAAGGTCCATCTCCGGCCACGATGGGATCTGGCACCAGCAGTCCATTCAGGTCTCCATTATACGAATTTGACGGTCTCTGGTTCTCATTCACTGAACCTAGCGAGAAGCATAACCAACTGTGTACAACATGCATTTAAAAGAAACAGTGTCACGTGAAATACACTACTTCCAGATGCTTTTTGTCACGTTCTACTGGTCTATCAGGTAGAATACGCTGAATTGGTTGGGAAAACTAGTCTTCTCCAGAAAGGATGTGTAAGAGACTTCCATATAAGAAACTTATCTCCACATAAACAAGTGAAGTCATAGCTGTTTTCTTACACAAGCAATCCCAGCAGACCAGAAAAACACCAAAGAACAGGTTCAGGGAACTTACCAGGTTTAAGGATCAGAAAGACTAAGCTGGTAATTCAGATTTACTGAATCAAGTGCCAGACCAAAGGGTTCTTGAAGGATCATTTCTAACCCTCATGCCTGCAGAGAGATCTCTGAAGCCCAGCAATACGGTCCTCAGCTGCAACGTTTGGGGTTGGCTGGAAATAATACATTTGTTACTTTCCAAAACTGGCTTCTGACTGAGACCCTACCTCAAAGTCCAGATGTTTGAGTAACTGAGCTATGAAACTGTGCAGCTGTGCCTACAGGATTCCCGTAGTTTTCCCTTGGTCGACTAGTCACATAGAAGTTTACAGCACTCAAGTTTTGCATAAAGCAACCACTTGTTCAGAGCTTCAAGACTGCATGTGCCCTGCCTTCAGATATTGGACCTAGCACAAGCTGGCTGGTGGCCTCCACGCTTTCCGAAGGCTTTTAGAAGAGGACAGATTAACAGGGAGTGACGGAGACTCTTCTATATTGCTAGCAAGGTAAATCATTGACGATCCCCATTGGAGAGGAAGCCCACTCCACCCGCACTTACACATCAAAACACCAAAGTCAAAGCCTCTCATCTCAGCAAAATCCTCGCTTGAAATTTTCACTGGTTTTGAAAACTGAAATTTCGTATACTGTTGCCAGGTAACAACTGCAGCTCAGCTCGTGCAAAATGGCTGCTCCCAGGACCAGAAGCTCCACCGTTACTAGCACACGTAACAAACCTAAACATAACCGTGGGCAAGAGGAATGTCCTCTGAGCGCCAGGCAAGCGTTCAGTTACCAAACAGGGTTCAACGTATCCGGACAAGCGCTGCTGCCTACAGAAATACCTGCGACCGTTATTCGTTTGCCAGCAGAATATTTAAAACTTGCCTGTTGTTAAATCAGGACACAAAAAGCCCGTGCAGCGACAGGGTATCCCGATGCAGAGACCAGCTGGGCGCTCACCTCAGTTTACCTGCGCTGCATGAAGAAACCAGCAGCACAAGGAAACTTCAGCCACCAAACACATCTGTGCTGCCCTTGCTGCTCTTGCAAGATTAAGATGCACCTCTTATTCCTACAGCACATGGTGGGTGCTTGCCCAGTTGCAGCAACTTCCATCGACTGCAATTTATCCTTTGTGCCCGAAAGCAGGAAAATACTCACTACAGAAAAAGCATCCAGGCTGCCAGAGAAAGACAACGCAGTCTTTGCTCTATTTGCAGCATCAGGAGTGCCTCACGTAGGTATCTCTGCTCTCTTACGGACAGCAGGACAGTGATGTTCACTCCGTGGGAAAGGGAAGGAGGAAACAGTCCCCAGAGGCTGACGGGCATGAGAAGAGCATACTGAAGTTCAGGAATGGGGCTGAGCCCATCACTGCCTCAGTGGGAGACAGACAAGCACAGGTGCTGCCTGCACACAGTCCTGAAGGCACAAAAGAAGGGAAGAGGCTCAGTGTTTAGCAGGTATGCGAACAAAACAAAATATTAACCTAGACTAGCACTAGCCGTCAAAGGGAAAGCAGCGCGATTGTATTCATTACCTTTCTTTTTAAAGGGTGGGTAAGCAGGAACAATCAGAGCTGAGACACTGAACTGTTCCTGCTCACACCAGCACCTGCACCAGGGGATGCTGCATTTACTGAACAGAACACTCCCCTGATAAACGTCAGGATGAGCAGGGTGAGCCCACGTAACTCCTGGTTACCAGCAGAGATGTCAGCACAAATTGCAGGATTCTGCCCACAGCCCCTGCAGGGACTGTCCTCCACAGCAGGCTGGCATTGGCGGCCTGTCTCCCTGCCCCAGCTGGGAGCTCCGTGTCTTGGTCATGCAGCTCCCCCTTGCTGAGGGGCATTAAAAAAAGGGGCAAGGGCTGCCAAAGCAACGGATGACGTTTGCCAAAACTGGGAGAAAACTGTGTCAAGAGAGACTGGAGTGGTGGATCGCATTTCCACAATCACCAAAACCAGCAGAACTAAAGACGCGTTGTGATACCTGTGAACTCTTTAGAGCAGGGAGTATTTCTTGTCCCCTGCCTGGACAGCACACAGAATAACACATTGCTGCTCATAGCTACGTGCACCTAGTACTGCAAAACTTTCTTAGCAGTAATAACCTCAGAAAGCAGCTACACTAGTCTCTGCTGGGTATTAAAATCTGTAAGTGAAACCTGGGGTATAACAGAAACTAGAACTAGAGAGGACTTTGACCACAGCAACTTTATGCCAAGCAAGACTAACCCTATGCATACAATTCATAAGGCCGCTTCTATGCTCTTTCAAAAGCCTTGAAGGATCCCTCAGTTTCCTTTTCCTCTGGCATCCTAACAGGATTTTCAGAGGCTTTCAGTTAACAGACAAGTACTCTTGCACTTCACTTTAGCTTCTCCTGTTCTTTCAAGCCTACTTGCTACTATCCAGGCAGTGATTTCTGCTGAGATCAACAACACGTTCCTTACGGCTTGACTTACTGTCCATTTGCTCCTCTTCCTCTCAACTGCCTTCTTGTGCACTAGAGTTCACAGAGAAGGTATAAAGACAATGAATAGGAAAGAAGAAAAATGGAAATAAACCATACTCGGTAAACAACTCCTTTGTGTCAACCAGCAAGAGAAGCTGTTGCAGGGGAAAGTCAAGTCAGCTTGAGAGAACAGAAACAACTCCAACCGCTTCCCAACCATGACACATCCTTTCAGGGCAAAAACTGCTGTGAAACAAGCGTTCCCCACCCCTGCACTGAGTTCTGCTTTCAGTCTTTCAAGTACAGAGTGCTGCTGCACTGTGAAGGAAAAATGTATTTTCTTACAAGCATTATAATCTGGGAGTATCCAAGTGCTCCAGAAACAAGAGAAACTACTTCAAGCAATAAGAAGTTTCTCTGTAGATTGTAAAACTAATGAAGCTGGCTTCCTGTAGGTTTGCGCCATCACTCCATATGCCTCTACAGCCCTCCCACAACAATCCTGCATCCAACCTCTCATCCTTTTGGCCAAGCAAAAGGCAGCACACATGGCAGTTGCTTTGGAGGTAGCACATTCGTACTGACTCTCAGGACACTTAAAAGCTATGATGTTCCTGCTTTTTCCTCAACAGGAGCACAACACGGGCATAAATTCTGTCCTCTACCCAGAGGCTAAGTTTTTTCTGCAAAATATTCATAGTCTCAGGCACCTTCAGACCTCATCAAGTTTGAGAATGGCTCCAGGGAGACTTTATAGTAGCCTTCCAGTATCTGAAGGGGGCCTACAAGAAAGCTGGAGAAGGACTTTTTACAAAGGCAAGCAGTGATAAGATAAGTGATAACGGCTTCAAACTGGAAGAGGGGAGATTTAGGTGAGATCTGAGGAAGAAATTATTTGCTGTGAGGGTGATGAGCCCCTGGCCCAGGTTGCCCAGAGAAGCTGTGGCTGCCCCATCCCTGGAGGGGTTCAAGACCAGGCTGGACGGGGCTTGGAGCAACGTGGTGTGGTGGGAGGTGTCCCTGCCCAGGGCAGGGGGTGGCACTGGGTGGGCTTTAAGGTCCCTTCCAACTCTAACAGTTCCATTATTCTATGGCACTGATCTGAGAGGCCTGAAAGCCTCATCCCCTGAGCCCACACATCCTTAACATGGCATGGAGACTCGGGCAAGGATGCGAGTGCTCTTCAGTTCTCAGCAGCGATACATCTCGGATAAGAGGTGCCCAGAGACCCACAGCAGCAGCGAGCTCTGGGTCCGAGCTGCTCCGGCTCAGCTCAGCGACAACAGTCCCCTCCCGTCAGCGGGGTCCTTCCCGGCTCCTCTCCTCACCCGGCCGGCGCGCACCTCCCTGCCGGGCCCGGGCAGGGCCGACCGGGACCCCCCGGCCCCGCAGCCAGCGGAGCGCGATGCCACCGGCGCCCGCAGGGAGACGGGCCCAGCCCCGAAGCGCGGCCGCCTCACAGAGGCACCAGCTGAGGAGCGTCCAGCAGCCCCGGCCCGGGACGGGGCCCTGTGAGGCGGCCCCGCCCCGGCCAGGCCCCGCCGCCGGCGGCCTCCCTCGGTCCCGGCCCCTCACCTCCCGGTCGGTCCAGCTTGAGGATGTCCCGCAGGTGCTGGGTCGCGTCCTCGATGTCGATGCTGGAGGAGGAGGCCATGGGGCCCAGCCCGCTTCCCGCCGCCCGCACAACCGCCACCGCGCTGCCCCTGCCCGGCCCGCCGCCCACGCTTCCGCCTCCGGTCCGGGCTTGCTGCGCCGGGCGGAAACCGCCGCCGGGACGGAGGGTTCCGGGCGCGGCGGGGGCGGAGCCGGCCCGGCACCGGGCGGCAGCGCCAGGACTGGCGGCACCAGCCCCCTCCTCCTGCCCGCGGGAACGGGGCTGCGCCGACGGGCCGCCCGCCCGGGCGCTGAGGGGGCGCTGGCGGCCGCAGGGGCCTGCACCGGCCCCGGGGCGCATCGTGTGGGTAAGAGCCCTGGCCTCACGGCCGGCGTGAACTCCCGCTGGGGCCAGAACCGTGAGGGGAGACCTGAGGTCCCACTCGTAAAGGGTGTTTTTTAACGTCACGCAGCCACCGGCCCTCCCTCCACGCAGGAGACCCCGGGGCTCAGTCTCACACTTGCGGCAAACATGGGTATGGAAAACAAGAGTTAAGAGACAGCAGATCTGTTTGCATGTATCAGGCCTCAAAAGCGTGTCAATAATATTAAGCAATACTGATTTAGACACTGCGGTGTTTGTCTCCTCCGGCTACACTGACAGGAGTGACGGGCTGTGTGGAGAGAGGCAGGAGAAAGAGGCCCAGAAAGATCTACGTGACCCAATTTCAGGGGATAACCGCTTTGAACTTTCGATGGCCTAAAAGAATCTCATTTCAGATAGTTTTTAAACCAACACCTGCCACGCGTATCGTTCCTTGAGCCTGACTTTCAAGCAAGCTCTCTCTTGGCATATTGAGCTCATTATTCAAGGGACTACCCCGACCTCAGGGACCAGCCCGGGTTCATCAGCCAGACCTATTCTTAGATCCCCCCTCCTCTGCCAGGCTTCATTTAGAACTGGAGCTACAGCAGGAGGATCCTTGCTTAGTGGCAGCCACACCAAATGAACAAGGGTTCTACTGAAAGAGCTAATCTCTTCAAGGGATGAATTTTGAGCGTGACTTTTGCAGCACAGGAGCAGCGACAGGAAAACAGCCCTGCATTTAACACGGGGAATACAGGAGAATGCTGCAATGCCAAACAGGAGGGCCCTAACATCAGCTGCCAAGAAAGCTCTGTTCCAATTCAAGCACCAGAGCAGCGGGATTTGAGAACCAACCAGCATGAGCACAGCCCATCCTGGGCTTTCCTGAAAAGCCTCAAGAGGAGGAATGCCAAGTTTATACACTTCAAAAGCCCAGCAAGGTGTGCTAAGCCCTTGAAAACTGAGGCCTAATGGCTTAGTCAGGTCTGAAGGTAAAGCGAATGGGATTCTGCTCCTGTGGCATGCTGGAAAAATGAATTTAATAAATCCGTTTACTGGTGGAATACCGCCACCTCCAGGGTGGAAGACACATGACAGCCCACCACGTTGTAAAAACCAGCCCAGCTAAGGCAGTACTACCAAGCAGCTCAAGTTACAACGAAGGGATGCTAGAAAAACAGACAACACAGAGCAGGGCCAGGGCTTCAGAGCAGCCTACAAACTCCAGGACGGTGCTGGATTGACAGCCCACGTGTCTGCTTATGAAGAAAATACAGCATCGTGTTCAGTTTTGAGGGTGAACGCAATAGGTATCGTGAAGATTGACTACAGGCTGCCATGACCAATCATCATTGTGTATGATTTACGGCATTTGCCTTGGTACAATAGAACAGCTGGGAACTAACCCGTCAATGTTAAAAACTGAGCTAGAAGTCTGCATTATAAACGCTGCTGAGGAGGGGAAAACGTTGTATGGCCAAAGGCATACCTGAACTGCCTTCATCAGTAGAACTATCAAGTGCTCTTCAGCTTCAGATGTTTAGGTTTGAAAATGTTTCCCCACCAGGCAAACGCAGGACAGCCAAAGCAAGCAATACTATATACTCCATATCCAACTCATTAAAACAATTTAAACTGTTAAGAAAATCTTATGGTTTTATTGTGTAATGTAGCATTGAAACATCTGAACAAATCAATATCTGGGCTGTACAGGCTGCTGTTCTTTCATTTCTTTGGGTTATAGAGCATCTTGTCAGTACATAAACAACAACCTTTTGCATTGTAAATTCTTTCCGAGGCATGCTGGTACAACACAAATTTCTCTTGTCAAATGCAGCTAAGTCTAACTTCCAAACATCATGCACAAGAAACTCATCTAGTGACAATGTAAACTCAGCAGAAGGGCAGGTCACAGGTCTTGCTTGCTCACGCTCTGCAGGGCTGCAGCTTTGTGTATGATATTTGGAATGTTCCGTGAGTGTGAATAATACCAGTAAGAGGAGAGGAGGAAAAAAAAAAAAAAAAAAAAAAGCACGGGTGCCTCGGGGTTTCCAGCTCAGCCAAAGTTGTGCAATGCTAGCCTGAACATGTCATTGGTGCAAACCCAGGCATCGTTGATGTTCTTTAATAGAAATATCTGGTGGAATCCCATGATAGGATCTTCATCAGCCTGTAGAAAGAGAGGGGGGGGGGAAAAAGTTCAAAAAAGCTCTTTTTTGAGAAGTACATTCCAAAACTCACAATAAGACAACTTAAAAGCTAACGTTAACAGTGATGTCACATGCTGTAAGATGCCAAGTACCTCAGGAGACACCAATACAACCAGAGGTTCTGTTCAGAGGTGCTTTGCAGACAAACACCTGGGGCCCATTGACACAGAAATCCTACAACGGCATCTGAAGTTGGGATTTTCTGGAAGACTTGCAGACATCTCATTCCAGCAGCTTCACAACGCTGGTAAGGGCATCCCTGGCTTAGCGTCAAATCACAGATTTTCTTTGGGCCTTGCCCAGGAACCAAGCACAAACCAAGGTGTTTCAAAATTAGTTTGTAGCTGCTGTACTTTGGATTGATGACAGAAGGGAGATTCCGTAGAAGTCAGTATCAAGACTATTGCGTGAATGATCTAGGTCATGATCCAGGCGGTTGAAAGCTTTCCCAGAGCAGGTACAGCTGGCCAGTGGCTTAATGCTTCCCCCCTTCCATTGTCCAGGGAGAGCTCAAAGGGAGTGAAGTACCTGCTGTAGCTGCAACGAGATGCTCTAAGCACAGGGATTTTCACAGCTGTGCCTTAACTCCTGCCTTTGACAATTCATCCAGGCAGGCTGTAGTGCCTGCACTGTATTTACTTTACTACTATGAAAGCCAAGAATAGTATTAGAGGGAGACTACTTCTCCCACCTAATACTTACAAGTCTCCTCAGAGACATCATGCAGGAATTAAAGCCTCAAAATAACAGAAAGAATTCCAAAAATCAGCTGGAAATCACACAATAGGATTCAATCTGAACAGCGCACAGGTCCTAGCTAAAAAGCAATCTTCTGACACTGACCATAGTGTATTTGATTCAGCATTTTTGAAGGATTTTAAGCTCTATTCTTCCAGTACATGACTATCCAGCTTCAGAAAAGGGGAGAAATGCATAAAAAAAAAAAAAAAGCATTGAAAAGCAGCAGCCAGAGTAGCACAGACTGTCAGTGCTGCATGTTTATTCACAATGCTCTGCTGCCGTCCACCAAGAACAGCAAATTAAAAGGTTGAAGAGCAAAGCAGGCTACAAAATGAACAAAACAAAACAAAAATCTGTACTTAAATAAAAAAGAGATATTCACAGAAGTGTTAAATTGACTGTGAAACAAGTCAGCTTTGAGGAGCAACTTGCTGAAGGCATCAGTTTATCACAAAACAGTCTGCCAGAGCACTGGAAAGATCAGACGCATGTAAAAGCGGCATTCAAATCTCAAACCGCTGGAAGGATTTCACAACTGCCTAGGAAATAAAATGTACATGAAGCGCAGTTTCAGTAAGCATATGCTAATCCACAGGGGAAAACCAAAACAGGCCCCAGATTAGCTACTGCCTGTCAGGAAAGTGAAACTGAAACCATGATGGACAATGTTTTATTGTTTGTTTGTTTTTTTTAAACCAGCTCAGAGCTCAACAGCTCTCAAGGCAAGCACAGTGTTAGCAGTTATTAGGAAAGGAACAGAGAACCAGACCCCATAAGTAAGCAACTGCATAGACGCACAGAGAGCACCCACACATCAAATCCTGCATGCACTTCTTATCATTTAAAAAAATTAAAATGATAGAATAGGGAAAAGCCAGAGAAGGACAAGAAAGATGAGCCAGCCACAGGCCAGTTTCCTCCTGAAGCAAGTAAATTGAATACGACTCTCCAGCTTGCAAAAATGTGATCGGGGTGGGGAGAACGGGCAAGATATCAAATTACTACAAAACCATGAAGGATGAAGTCCATGAGTCATGAAGGATGAGAAATTAAGAAGGCAACAAGTAAGGCCAAAAGCATGAGCAAGTGCAAGTGTTCAGTAGACAAACGAATGAAGGAAAAATCCTCAAGCAAGACAAGTACCAGAGTCTCTGATGATGAACTGGGCAGTTTTTTGTCACATTGAGATATGCCTCCTTTGCATTAGACAGAGGCTCCGTAACAATCAGCACAATGTGAACACAAACAATTACGCTGGATTAGACCAGCCGTCCATCTAGTTCATTAGCACATACGACAGCCGTCGTGCCTATTCTTTCGGGGGCAGTATTATCATTATTAGCTCTGCCCAGAAGAGATGCTCGCGTAGCCACGCTGAAGAGGTGGCCTGGGCACTGAAATCCAGGGATTTATGCCTTTTCTAGGTTTTCCTAGGATCAAATGTAACACGTACATCCTAGTAAAGTCTCACTACTGCCTGATAGTTGGTAGGTTCCTGGACATGAAGGAATCTTTAAGAAAACTGAGAAGCATCAGAGACGCACATTAAAGTTTAACATACGACTTTGTAAAGCATCTTATTAACACTATCCCTTCTGATTAAGTTGGAATGAACTCATATTCCTGTCAGCTCCTTTCTAATGGCTTAATTTAAATCAGCCCGGCAGAATCATATTAGCTTGAACCCTTCTAATCACAACTATTAATAAGCATTTAGTATACTCTCAGCTGCCCTATGGTCTCCTCTTCTTAGGTCACTGAAGCATCTATTACAAGGTGCAAAAATAGCTTTCACACCAAATTTGGCCATGTCATTACTGACACAAGTACACTTTAAAATATACCTCCAGAAAAAAAAAAAAAGGTATCACCACCAGACTAGCTTTACTGTAGGTCTCCTCAATTTCTGATAAGCCTAGCTGCACTGCAGCTCTTACTGCTTTGGCTTGAGGAGAATTTCCTCCTTTCTTACCCAATCCAGGACCGCACACATGAAGATTAAAAGAAAAGGGAATTCTTCCCAAAATCTTGCCGTTCTACATATGGCAAATTCCCGCAATGAAGTCACATGCTTTCTTTATTCATTTATGTTATGTCTTCACAGCACAGAGGAGCAGTATACTTTAAAACCAAGGAAAATCCTAGATTTAAGGTGAATGAAATAATTTAATAGTCCATTCTCAAAATTCTGAATACGTCCTATTAACATATAGCAAAGACCCACATTTGAGTGACTTGAGATGCTCTAGAAGGCATAGACTAATCCTATCCCATTTGATTTTGGACCTTCACCACAGCTCCGATAACCTCACTGAAACTCTTACTTTCCATTCCATATTCAGCTACGTCCAACTCAATTTGCATTCCAGATACAAGCCCAGGCTCGAAACACAGGGGGCTTTATTTTTCCTACAAAGCTTTCCTTTATGCAGTTCAAGATTCTTTCATGACATCCTTGAATTAAAACAAAAAAGTCAGGATCAGATTGGAAGGATCCTCTGGTTTCCAATCCAGCATCGTGCTCAGCATGAGTGTGGACTACCAGCAGCACTGCATCAGCTGAGTCCTCCAAGCCTCCAAGAACAGACATTTCACAAGGCGTCCAGGCACCATTTCCCAGTGTTTCAGCCTTCCAGTGAAAAAAAAAATCTTTCCCTTGTGTCCAAACTGAGCTTCCCAAGTGAAGGTGTGCAACCCCTGTCCCTTGTTACACTGTCTGGCACTGCCAAGAACAATTTGATTTCAGGTTGTTGGAGGTACTCTACTCCTTTCCACCTACATTTCAGGCAGATTGCCCTTAGCTGCCTCCTCTCCCAGCTCCAGGAGCTCAGGAACACTACCAATCTTGCCAGCTTTTTGCCCTCTTCCAGTTTTTCTACATCCCGTCTGACCTGGGGGCCCAAAACTGTAGAAAGTCCTCAGCTCACAGAGCCGTCGGTCATGTCACAGTATTTGATGCAACACTATTTTGCAATCCAAGTTTAGCTGCACAACTTTTCTCCTTGTGTCTGGTCAGTTTTATCCTCTCACCAGCACCCCACAGCAACTGTTGATTGAACTGCAGGCTTGCAGCTATCCCCATCTCAGAGAAAAGGCTAATTACTTAAGATAGCAGGTTCTTTCAGATCTTAAGCCTCATTTAACAGGCTTTAAGCAATGCTTTAAGTGTTCAGCATGCATTACAAAAACACCCAGTGATTTTAATTGCAAATTTCCTTTCCTTTTTAAGGCTAGGAAACACCGCATAACAATTAGTTATTCACTATTAATTCTGCAACAATCACTTCAAAATTCACACTTTGGGGGACAACCACAGATCTGCCACATGGCTCTGAGAAAGTGCAAGCCACAGCCATGCATCTCAGCCGAGCTCAAGTGCCAGAAGAGCGAGAAGAGAGCACTCCTTACTCAACCAGGCCAGCGAGGACCGCATGGAGGAGAGGGAAGGCAGAGGGTTAACCGTTGTGGAGGGCTAGCCTGAAGACTTCGTTGGTGCACACCCAGGCACCTTGATAATTTTTCAACAAAAAGGTTTGGTGGAAGCCTAGAACCTGGTCATCGTCTGCCTGAGCGCGACAGGAGAAATACGTTACGAGGTGAAGCACACTGAAAATACTGGGTGACATTCTGGATGAGCATCAGCAAAGTAGCGTCACACCAAATGAAACTCACTTCTAAAGGCTTAAACTGATGCTCACTCTTCCTAGCTGAAGCAAGCAAACATGCACCCAGACAATGAATAGCAATAAAAAGTGATAAGAGAATTAGAATAAGAGGAGGTATATTTATTATACCTCTACAAAAGGATGAAGAAACCCATTACTACCTATCCCAACATCCATTAAAGAGGATCTTTCATATGTTTACTCGTAAACATGCTTTTCAGTGAAAGCGATTACTGTACTGCCTCTGCCAGCAAATTAGAGCCTCGCTAGTGACATTCACCCTACTTTGATGCTCTATTATTCTCCAACATCTTCTCCAAGCAGCTGGTGTGTCCAGTCCCCTCAGTGCAGATGATTATTCTGCTGCAAAAGACGTTGTTTTTTTTTTTTTTTTTTTTTTAAATTTACAGTTCCTATTGGTACCAGTGTGCTGGGCTGTAGACTGGAGCAGCACAGAGGCAGATGCACATCCTGACCTTGTCACAGGGCAGTCATGATTTCAGCTGACCCCAGTTAAAGCCCCCTCCAGCAGGGCAGGCTAAAAACAACCCAGACCTGCAGGTTTACTTAGGGCATAAAACTCTGGTAAAGGAAATACAGAGTTTAGCAGTATTAGTCCTTGACCCCATTACTTCTTCAGAACTGTTCTTGTACAGTTAAGAAGGGAGCTGAGGCTGTGTGACAATTTGGGAGCAGTTCACCCCACAGTATATGCAAGGACAGCTGAAGGTTTTTCGGCTTTGCTTTGGGTTTTTTTCCCCCCTAAAATCAAACAAGATCAAAATATAATGGTTTAAGGAAGAAATACAAGATGTGCCCAGCTCACTTAAGAATGAGTTTCCACTGAACTTTTGGGACTAGCAATTCAAGCAACTAAGGCCTCAGAAAATCCATTTAAATACCGTGCCAAGAATGACTGCTTAGAAAGGGCACGTTACAGGCGTTTTAGCATTATTATTTTCTTGGATTATTCTATTGAAAGCATTATGCAAGCTCCTTCATTACATAAAACAATGCAAGTTTTGAAAAACCGCAGACGATTCAAAAGCATATGCATTAATTGTACCGGGCTTTGAAGAATTTGGCTCAGTCCCATGAAAAGGATAACTGAATAGCGACCAGGAGGCGTGGCTTTTCCCTTCAAAACCTGCTACTGATGGTCTTGAAAGTGCCATTCCTTATGCAAATTTCTCTACAGTTTTCCGACACCAACAGGCCTGAGCTGTGCAGAACAGCGACACCATTAAGAAGGCAAACTTTAAATAAAATTAAGTATGCTGCTCCACGTTTGCGTGTTAAAATGTACCCCAATCAACTGGAACTACAGATGAGCCACTTGTTAAAATGCACTGACTGAACCCTGTTGTTCTCAGTTACTGTATTGTATCAAGAACAGCACTGAGACGCATTAAAATGGCTGTCAACACGTATGTATTAGCACAAGGACAAGTATTCTCTACGTACAACAACCAGGTTTGTGTACTGGCAGAAATGGTTACTATATATGTCATGCTACTGTTCCTGGTTATTTCGTTTGTCCACCTGTGTAAGTATTGTACAAGGCAGAAGCAAGAAGTCAAAGTTCCAAGCTGACTTTGACTTTCTGGACAATCCCTCAGCGAGGAGCAGCATTTGCCAGGCATTAAAATGTGCTTTTTAAAGTTAAGATTGGAGACACATACATGCGAAGAGTGGAAAAATGTTGCCTCTCCTACTAAAAAATTCATAAACAAGTTGGATTTGATCATGACAACAGGCATACTTTAATCCAATATGGTTTTTTTTCCAAGTACCTAGACACACTATCATGTGATCCCTGAATTATTCTGAGTAATTTCAGCAAGCTGAAATTATTCATAGGATAAAAACCAGCATGGTAAGAAATACTACTCCAAGCCATGGTATTTATGGAAAGCTCCCGGACTGCATCCATAACCCTAATGACCACACTGAAGAATGAGAAAACCCAAAAGCTTTACAGAATCGGTAAGAACTTGTTATCTTGCCACAGGATTCACCACAATCACTGTTGCAAGCTGTGATCTGCTTGATGATTGTGCAATAACCTTAAAAACATGACTGTGCAAAAAAAAAAACAGTTGCAGACGTGAGCGGCCCAAGACATTGAGTCAAGAAGTCTTGGTCATATCATTGGGTTCTGTGCACACCCAAGAGCAGGACAGATGAGATCAGCATGTCTGACTTCATACGTGGGGGACTGAGCAACAGAGCTGGAATCCACCTTGCAGCTAGAAAGCAGGAGCAACTTTAATGAGAGCCAAAGCTATCTACCTTAGGCTTAGACGTGGATGCGATACACTGGGAACTGCTCTTCCCAACTGCCCAGCCCAGAACAATTATGGAGAATAGCTATGCAAGCAGATTCCAACCTTCAGTCCCAGGTTTGCTCAGTGAATGGCACAGTCAGTGGAAGTTTGAATGTTTTGGTGCCATTCAGAGTTAATAAGAAAAGGAAACCTAAACAGCTATTTCAAAAGAAACAAGGTTCAAGTAACTCCAAAGACTGGATGGCTTTAGAGTCCTGACTTGACAGCGTGGCTGGACCAAGCCCTGACAAAACTAACTTTGATAATTGTAACTATTCCTATTTAATTTCACACTTTTAAAATAAACACTGCCCACTGTGAGCAAGTTCTGCCCACAGCTGACTTCACAGCTTTACGGAATCTGCAAAAAACAGCCCAGGACGACAGCTTTCATTGATAAGTAGCATAACTAGCTTACAAGTCTGTGGCTCTAGTATATATTTCTCAAAAGAACAGGAGACTGCATAAGTTTATTCAGTTCAGTAGTATAACAAACAGCAATGTAATCACACCACAGCCTCAAAAATGACCTGATTTCTTCACAACAAGAAACTGTTTCAACAATAATTGTCTGATCTCAGAGGCGACACTCCCATTGCTGAACCAGTTTTGACTACAGAGGGACTGGACTGCATTAACACCAGAACTGTGTTCTTGTGTCCTGCGACAGCAAAGAAAAGACACGGTCTTACTGAAGGGTTGTCAGCTAACAACAAGGTGTCTGCTAAATCACACCTTGATGCATACGTTACATCAAAGAGCACATTAAACTAGATGTGCTCTTACCGTCCAAGGACACTGTAATGACGCTTTAAAACGCAACAGAGGACACTGAAACCTTACTGCATCAGGGTAAGGGAAATACTCGTGCTTCTAGAGCCCATGTGGTATTTGTATGCACTGGAAAAACCACGGTACTTTGCTTGGCAGGAACATACAACTGTCAAAGTGCAGGTGGTTTACCTAGGGCTAGTTATCTGACGGGACGAGCAGTTTCCTGACAGTCTTCAACAGTAGAAGAATGATGTCCAATGCAAGCTTACCAGTGTTCCTTCCTCACCCAAGTGATTTATGTTTTCAGAAATTGGATGATTTAGAATCCTGCAAAAATCTAAGACATAAGCATTTGTTAACCTGTAATGGAAAGAGTTTACCTTAAGCTGTCCCACTACCATACTGAGTATACAGCTGTCAGGTGTAGGTTGGTGGTCTTGTGCTGTGATGCTGTGTTGTATTTTTTGGAAAGGGAGGCTCTACAATGAAAAGAAAATAAAATAAAGTTTAATATATAATGTAATATTTTAAATAAATGTACAGTCATTGCATTATTGAACCTACAAAACAAAAAAATCAAGCAAATCCAACATTATAAAGTGTTAGACTATTTTAGTAGTACTGCATGGACAGTTGTTGCAACTCAACACTACTCAGTCTGCGTTGATCCTAACAGTTGTGTTTTTTTCAAGCACTGGAGACATGAAATAATATGTCACCATATATGTTAAGCAGTGTCTGTTCCTAGTCTAATTACACGGCTCAAAGAGCTTCAGTTCATCTACAAGCTGAAGGTTCATATGATAGAGGCACAAAGCTTCTCTGCTCTGAACAACGTTAAAAGATTGTTTACCAGACAACTCCAAATTTGCTTCTCTGTTAAAATCACTACGAATACAAAGGAAAGGTGGTTGACCAAGAACCAGTGTTCAGGACTTGAGATCCACGTATCCACCTTTCCCCTTTTTTCTTGCCTTTGTAACAGCACCTGACAGTAACGGGCACCATCTTTGCCATGTAGCAAGCAGGAGCAGGGGGAAAGGAGGAGGAGGTGGAGATCAAATGCACATATATTGAAATGAAAAAAAGCTTTCCATGCTCATGTAGCAGATACAAGTATGTCTGCAGTTACATGTGCAAGGAACACCCCTTGAGAAACACCAGACATTGGGGAGTAATTTCTGTCTTTCAACTTAGACCACATTCATATTCCAATCACAGACAACGCCAAGTGGCAAACATCACACACCTGGGAGATCTGAGAGTCCTGTCACAGAAATGCAGTTTTGGCACTGTTCTATCAAAAGCTGCATTAATGCCAGACGCTTGACAAGCAACAGTTCAGCATGGATGGAGCTCTGAGTGACCACATGGCTGGTATCCGGAGTCCACCCGCTGCACAGGACAACAGCATGTGGACATTTAAACCTCAAGTGGTACTTTGATCCATTTCCCTGGTTTAAATGGTTGAGGCAGACCCAAGCATGTACTTTGACAAGTTCTGCATTTCACTCTAGTGGAAGAAGCCTGGAAGACTTCCTAGAAGATCTAGGTACAACAACAGGAGACTCAAGTCCTACTGTCAAGGATGTGAAGTACAAACTTGTCCCTGACAAGCGTAAGGCTTCAGAAAGAATACCAAGAAGCTAAATCCTTAGGTAACAGATAACACAGAAACTGTGGCAGGATCAATACCTGGGGAAGCAAAGGAAGTGTACGGAGCACCTTCTAATCACAGAGGGACACTATTCAAGAACACTCTCTAACAAAGCCTGCAGTGTTTCCTCTTGGCTCAGACAACAATCCCAACCTATCACGAACTGCAAAGTGAGCCACTGGTGTGTAGCATGGAATAGACATTTAGTAACAAAAAAAAAATAATAAAATCCAGAGCAGTCTTTTCTGAACTACCAGCAGAATGCTTTCCAGGGTCACCATCCTGAACTTAGAATCATAGAATTGCCTAGGTTAGAAGGGACCTTTCAGATTATCTAGTCCAACCATCAAAACCAACGTGCCAACCATCAAACATGAATGTGCCAGCACAACCTGCAGAAGAATAGGCTGGGACATTGCACACCCTTCCTTTGACAAAAGAGTAATAGGAAGCCTGGTCCCACCTCAGCACAACAGCTTCTGGTTGGACAAGTCCTGCAAGAAGAGTCTCTTGAAAAGGCAGAATGCTGAAGGGGAATGAATGTGGTTGTATCCAGAATCCAACTTCCAGTGTGACAAGATGCCAATGAGAGGTGAGATTGGAGAAGACAGGGAGGAAGGAAAGAGTTCAGAGTCAAAAGCTCTGCAATATGGTGACAAGGAACCAAAGTCAAGACTGGGTAAGATGGTGCCTGTTTCAAGTATCTGATTGTCCCCTTCAGAAAAAAGGAGCCCAAAGGTTGGCCAGCTGAGTGAGCTACTACTCCTCATGTGATGCAGCGGGGGAAATCCTGCTGGAAAAAGTAGGGTCAGCTGATAGGAAAGGTCACCCATTTTGAGGACAGAGAGAAGCTACCTCAAAAGAATGGTTACTTATGAACATCTGTCTGTACTGGAGAGAAGCATTTATTGAGATAAGGAGTACAATAAAAGTGACTAACAAGTGAGAAGCCACGCAACAACCAAGGCCTTTAGTGCCCTCTGACACTAAAGCTTGTCTGGGCTTTCACTACCAAAACTGCGGAATTCTCCTTGAAGTCAGGCAAGAGGAATTCACAAGAATGAAGCAGGGTAGCTTAAAGTCACTCCTGGCAACAAAGCTACCTGTCCCAGCTCCCTCCTTGGTCCAGGAGGCTTGTACAACTACAGGATTATCTCAAATGCTCAGTGTAAATCACGCTGTCCCCTGATTAGGACAAGCACTCTATTTGAAACAACTCTTAAGTGCAACACTAATTAAGACACTAAGACAGAAGGAACAAGTGTCAACTCCAACTCTGTAACAAGGTTCAGGTGCACCAGTGCTGGCAAAGCAATGTCTTTACCACCTCACCCTACTGTCTTAGCATCACCTGAGAGAGTAGGTTGAAAAGGTGCCATAGCACTGCTGTTACACAGCAGAGAACTTACTGTGAAAGAAAATCCCACATCTTGGCATCTACATTCATTAATCAGCCAGGCACTGAAGAACAAAAGACTGCAGAAGTGCAAACGAATCTCAGGGTCAATCTTTCAGTGATCTGCTCAACTAAGAAGCTCCAGAAGCACAGAGTAGGTGAGCACATTAAGTGGGAACAGCAAACACAGCCCAAGCAGCTCAGTGCTGACAGGGGTATGCTGAAAGACATCAGAGTCATACTAAGTTCATACAGCCCCATAATAAGCCATGGTAGCAGAAGGGCATTTTACTGCATTTCTTCCTTACTTTAAGCAGATGGATACACGTCAGAAAACCTTTCCCTGAGGCAAAGCAGCATGCCTTCACTCACCAAGCAAGACTATGCAGCAGACACATGAATCCAGAAAGTCCAACTTGCACCAGAGACACGGAAGGTAAAAATGAGTAATGCTCTGGTGGGAAGGGGCTGATCGGCACGGGGCCAGATCCAAGGCAGCGTCTGAGACACTGCGGCCAAGCAAATGCTTAGCTGGTTGGGTATCTAAATGGCTTCCAGCCCAGAAGTCTAAAGAGCACTGAGTACACAAACAAGCAGCTCTGGAGGTTGAGTATCCGCTCATCTAGAAGCCGGCAGTTGCAAGCTGTGCTATTTCTGAGGTGTGTGGCCTTCTCAAAAGCAGCGTGGGCACCTAATACACAGATCCAAGAGCAGACCTCAGCCTTCACAGTTAAAGATGCCCTGGACGAAAAGCAGTGATTCCAGAACAGAGAAGCAGTAGCTGCGCAACAAGACAAATGTCCAAGTCAGAAAGATTTTTCTTCTAAATGTGTAATAAAAATGGTGTATCTGCCTGATATACCACGCTCTGAGTGGAACGTCCAAGGACCCAACACATGCCCTGCACATTTCTTCCAATAGAAACAAACTTTCTATTGTCATGACAGCTTATAAGTACACCCAGTTTTATAACAGAAGCATGGATTTACTCAAAAAGATAAAACTTCTCCAAGTTTAACTAAATGAAGAGGGAGGGAGAGTTTCAGTCTCTACACAGAAATACTTTCCTCTCACTTGATGAAGAGGAAACACTGGTTTCAAAGTCCTGAATCATAACTGCTCATATCTGAACAGCTGAAAAACACTGTGCTAAGTCAGGTTCTCCACCACAGAATTTATCTGCAGTTTATGTATCAGAAAACAAATTGTTCCTTGTAATAACATGTTTAGCCTTTATCACAGGCTATCCAAATAACAGGTTTGCTATTGCTACTTCCTTGGCATGCTTTAAAAGAACAAAAAAAACCCCACCTTTTATTCCCCTAGATCGCAGTGTCAGCTTATGAACTATACTTTTTAAAAAATAAATCAATAATGTCAGATGCAATTGCAGTCACAAAATAACCTTGCAAACTAATACAGTCAATTAACATTCCACCATTAGAGCCAAAATTGGAACACAGAATTAAATCACAAATAACATTTTTTGAAGAACAAAAGTTGGAAGCACAAGTCCCATGCTCAAGAGTTTTAAACTGCTGAAGTTGAAATCAGTTTTTCAGAAGCAATTAATTTATAGCCTCCAGAACTGTTTCCCAAAACATTTGATAAGAATTACAGACTTACAGAGAGTTTTTCAACAATAGCTGCTTTGCCCTGGAACTGCTGTCCTTCCCACGTAAGGCATGATGCATCAATCTGAGGGGAAAAGAAACAAATTCATCAACCTGCTGAGGTAACCCTTAAGCAATCCTGGTAAGAGACTTCGTTTACTTGGT
Source organism: Rissa tridactyla (assembly GCF_028500815.1). Lineage (NCBI taxonomy): Eukaryota > Metazoa > Chordata > Aves > Charadriiformes > Laridae > Rissa > Rissa tridactyla. The sequence continues at coordinate 72,242,982 of NC_071469.1, read as the reverse complement.
ATATACCCTTAGAATCCAGCTATTTGGAAACTAGCTCAAAGGGAGATGGAAAGAAACCACAAAGAGCAACTGAAAAAAGTGTGGAATAATCAACTAGAAGTTAAGCAGATTACATTTCATTATCATGATTCTACCATCAAAAAAGTTCCAGCCTTTGTATCAAAGTTAGCTTTCAGAAGAAAATCTCAAGGAGATAAAAGAAAAATAATCCTATGGACACAAAATCGAGCATGTAGGGAGACAAAAATATATGAAGAAATCTGATGAGTTCTATCACCAGCTTTTTTTTCCTCTCAGGTACTAATCTGCATACCCTATTCACACCCAGAGAAGTAAAATGGGCCTCTAAAGGTTTTCTAACAGACTGCTCTGTGTGGCATGAAGGGCTTGAGGTGCTTCAGCCTACAAGCTTTTCTGAGCATGTGATGTCAGGTGCCACAGCAAATGGCAAGAAGCTTTCTGTTCAGCTTAGGATACTGTTTAAACCAGAGTCGCAATATCCTGTTGTTGACATAGCTCCCAAATCCAATTTTAAACCTCAGCAAACAGACTTAAATTTAAACTGGTTTCTACTGAGTTCAAAGTCTGCTGCCACCTCCAAACAGCACCCTCACCCTACACCTGACAGACCAAGTTGCCGTGTACCCTACCACAGATGACTTATTCATTTCACCTTTTTGAGTTTAAATACCTCCAGGAACATGATTCCCAGCTCTTTTCCATCCAGTCTTCAGCTCTCACTGAACCTCTAAATGTCTCAGCAGAATCAAGCAGATTCCAAAGAGCTCCATTTGTATGCTCTCTCGTAGCTTTTCCAGGCCCTGTTTGTGACCCACATTACATCAAGCAGCCACTCCTTTCAGCCATACGTGCTATGCTGAACCTGCACAACAGTCACAACCACTCTAAAAAAGCTTCTGTTCCTCCATGTCTCATCAGCAGGAACTACATAGTGCAGCAGCAGCCAAAAGAACAAAGGGAATCACAGGCAACCGCATGAAGCATTTCAGGGTCACAAATGCAAACAGGGGCTCTTCATACCGCTTTCGAATACAGCCTCCTCTTGAGTTTGGACATGTTTCTTTCAGGAAGAAATAGATGGTGTAATTTAAAAAAAAAAAAAATCACACAGTAAATCATCTGGCTGACACCACTTGCATCTTACATGACATCAACCCTTGATGTTGATAACTGGTGAAGCCGGGTGATGGTACCAGGGAAGGAGGCTATCTGCTATGCTCTTCCTGAAACACACAACTTCACATTGTACCTAATTAGCATCCACCTGACCCTCTGCTACAGGTTACCTCCAAAGCCACTTGCTGTATCAACAATCTGGGAGCAACTGCTTCAAGAACAAAAAGCAACCCCTCCTCTATCCCAAAAGACCTACCAATAAGAAAACAGCATAAAAATAAGAAAATATTTCATTATAAGTAGCCACATACCCAAAGCAGAGGAAAGGAGTAGCTACAGCATTTTCCTGCCAAACAACCACAGAGAGATAACTGTAAAACAAGTCTTTGGCTTAGTGCACCAACTCAAGCAATTCATAGCAAAAGTGAGCGGCCCAGATCCCTACCTGGATTAGGTGACAAAAGCTCAATTGACTTAGATCACACCACTAAAGGAGAAAACTGAACCTTGCAGTGGAAGTATCGATACAGAACGCAAACAAATCCAAGAGCTCCCTGCTGCATTCCTGCACACTATAAAATTCACTTGCTCCCACAGGGTCTCAGAAGTCAAAAAAGCTCACCAGTAAAAGTGCGTTTCTGCAGAAATCCCTCTAATTTATACAAGTTGTGGCCATGGCGCACTTTGACCACACAAAACAGGGTCCCATCTTCCAGTTTTAGGAACTCCACAAAACAATCATGGAAGGGACCTTAAAGATCACCCAGTTCCAACCCCCCTGCCATGGGCAGGGACCACTCCCACTAGACCAGATCCCATCCAACCTGGCCTTGAACACTTCCAGTCTGCATAACAGAACTCCTGACCACATTTGCATAGGCGTCTCCATTGAATGATCACAGAAAGAAGGACCCTAAGGATGGAAAAGTTCATTGTGTGGAAGGCCACGCTGCCAGGAATTTAAATTAGCCTGTACTTATCAGCAGTCTTCTGAAGATTCCTAGCAAACACACAACAATCCAAAGAGCAAATGCTATCAGTGCTGGTGGACGCTGCTGAGGTAGGTATAATGAGAGGTGTCAGATGGTGTTCAGGCAATAGCTTCCATCCTCAAGAGCTTGCTGAAGCTTCATACAGCTCATCCAGCAGATGAAAAACAGGTCAGAAAAACAGGATATGCTGCTAGAAGACTTGTAAGACTTGAGTGTCTTGCTGAAATGCCTCATCCACCCAGCAGCACTCCTCACCACCAGTAATCAACTCCAAACACAGAGCACTTTGCATGTTCTGGAGGAGTCTTCCCCAAAACTAAAAGCTGAGATTCCTCGGGTTTGTTAGTTACAGTCTTTAATTTTGGAAGCCAAATCTACTTTGCCCCAAATAAGGAGCAAAAATAAAAACCTACTTTTTGAAGAAAGTTGAACTGAATTTAAATTTCTTTAACAAAGTCTAAATATTTAAAACTGGATTCAAAATTTTAAATGTATTTTAATGTTCGGAGGATTAATGCAGCATGAGATCCAAAAAATACCTGCCAGAACTGCTAAACACAGAGTAGGACTTAAATCACATCCCACTTCAAGAGGGAACCAAGCAAATCCATTCCCATAAATCAGTGGCAAACCAAGGCTAGCACATTTGCTTTTAAAGAGAATTTCATCACAGGATCATCAACAGCCCCCTCCACTACAAGCCACTGTCTACAGACAGCTGGGGGTTTTATGAGCCTGACTGCTTATAGATAAGGCGGAGAAAGCTCAAAATAGAAGTGAAATGTAGAAGAAATGCAATAAATAAAAAGTTGAGTAAGTGTGATTGCACTGACTGACATTCTGGAGTCAGGATAAAATCCACTATCCCACCCTGTGTATTCCCACAGATCAAAATAGAGAAACCTAGGCAAAATAACGGGACAAAGCCTCAGCCCCCTCTTTTGTAGATACTTACATATATTGCTCCTAACTGAGTCCTGTCTGCATCAAAAAGCTGGTAGTAATGTTGTACGAAGCTGGACCCAATCTGCTCCCAGATAGGCTTGTCTCCCATTCTGAATCCTCACCCAAAGCCAGTGACTGTAAAACAAACAAACAAAAAATTAGCAGAAAGAACAACCACATAAATAAGCATAGCACTTGGCTTAAGTATTAAGCATCAGTAAACACAGATCCTCTAGGCTGGACAGATTTTTCCTTGGACGAAGTAGGACAAATCTCACCTCTGTATCTTTGTAAATAAAACTCTTGGACACCAAATGGTTTAATTTCTTATTTTAGCGTTTGGTGATTTCTACAGCTATTTCAGTGGGTGGTCACAACTTGCATACAAAAGTGGAGAACAAGAACAAAAATGAGTAAGCGTTACCACCTTATATTCACATAGTTCAAAAAAGACACCATCTGAAAAAGTTGGCAAGCGCTTGCTATTTCAACTTGATCTCATTTACTGTAAACAACTGACGTGTTAATATGGATTGTCTGCAAGTAGCTTACACCAACTGATTTATCTATTCAGCTCCTCAGGTATTTCACCATCCACAGGCCATTCTAAGGAAGAGTGTCCTTTCAGTGGTACACAACAGGAGTTAATTCACTAGTTCTTTACTTAACACAAGCTTACTTTCCTCTTCTGTCACTAAGGCTGAAGCATACTCGACATTTATCTTAGAACCTGCAGTAATTTCAAGACACAAACCATGATTTTTTTACAGTGGTGAGAATCTGCAGTTCCCAGTGAAGGTACTGGAAGCTCAGAGGCATCACACACTTCTGAAAGAGAGTCCTTCTATTTTAGAGGGATTAAACATAACAGCACCTGCAGCAGCTCAGACAGACCCAGTCTAGAAACTATCATGCATTATCAGTACAGATGATCCCCTCACCATGTCACTAAATTTTTCAAGAAAGCAAATTCATTTTTTCTTTATCTTGATGTCTCTCTGAAAGAATGAAGAATTGTCCTAAAAGTCAAACCACAACAATGCTGCACTCAAGCCCAGTACATTACATTTTAAGATCTGAGTTTACTTCAAGCAAACTAAATTATACTTGCTAAACGTCAAGATCTGTCAGTCATGGACCTCTTTGCAATCCCTGACCAGGAACCTTGAGCTACAGGTCTGTATTGCACTGCAGGTCGTGAAAAGGTGTGAAATCCTGTTTTAGGACACAGGACATGACAGCTATTTTGACACCTAAAGGAAGCCAATTACTCATACACCTGTTTAAGATTTGACAAATTCCTAACAGAAGCAAAAAACATATTGCTAAGATCTCCACAGCGAGTATTACCAGGCCTAGCCTTCTGTGCACAGTCAGACAAGAAAGCTCTGGCCATATTTTAGGCCTTTAGCTGTTTGAGCTTTACTCATACAAACAGGAGCTGAAATGGGTTCAAACCCCAGGCCAGAAGTTTGAAGGTTACACAAATTTGGCCAGACTTACAGAAGATCAAATATCTTTTATTAGATCAATGGCATAACAGGAGGTAGCACGCAAGCTTTCAGGGCGGTAAATTCAACTACCAAAGTAAAACACAAACCAAGAGCAACTGCTAGAGCTTAGACACCCAGAGTAATTGAGGGAGAAAGCGGTTGGCATGTGTGGAGCAGAGAACATGACAGCACAGAGAGCGACACTGGGAAGGTGGCTCTCCCTGCTGAGAAAGGGATGGTTTGTAGCCTGTGAAAAGAGAAGTTCGGCAGAAGGAGCTTTGCTTGTGACAGCACACCACAAAAGCGGATCTCGTGGTTTTTGACATCCAACTGATGCTGGCTGCATGCTAGTTCTCAAGTGCACCTTAGAAATTTATTTTATTCAAGGATAAGGTCAAAAACTAATTTAAGACAGAAACATACGTACCCCAATTTTAAACATCCTTATTTCACTATCGACCACCTAGGCAATACCGTCAACATCAAACTCAATAACCCTGCACACTAACATAGACTAAAAATTTAAAGACTTGTTGACACGTAACTAATATTTGAACCGCTACAAAAAGATCTACAGTCTGGCACCAGTCACCACCACATGTGCTCCGCTAACACTTGCAATACATAACTCAGTCTGAAGGAGCTTTACCCAGTGTGGTCACTCCTCTGGGAAAACAGATCGCAAATTAAAAATCCCTCCAAGTACAACAGGTTTAAAAAACAAAACACACACACACCTCAAACAACTTAAACCTACTTCTTTACAAGAGGAGAAAGTTGTATTGATTGCGCATCCACAATTGCCACATACCAGCCCAACCTGGAGCAGATGTAGAAATCTAACAACTTCAGCCTGTATTAAAGGATTTTATGTTGAAAGAAAACCACCCTGAAAACACCTCACCAACTCCCTGGAAACTTTGCTGACTGATGCCCACCCTGTCATTCGGGAGGACCCTCACGTCTTGTTTGGAAGTGCTAGGATTTAGTTTTGAAGTCTGCCGGTTCCATTCCAGACCCGCAGGTACCTAGAGGTGTATAGTTTGGGATGGCCGTGGTGGAGGCAACAATAAGTCCAAGTGAAAATCACTTCTGTTCACTTTTTATGGATCGTCATAGCTTTAACTTCAGCCCATGAACTCGTATCACTATCAGATAGCCTTCCTAAACATTCACGTGCAAATCTATTTGACAGTATCGATGTTAAACAGCCGCGCACCTAGCACTGAGATGAAGCAGTGAACAGCAAAAGAACACCAGGTTATTCTCCTGAAGCTGAAGTTAGCTATTGCTAAATTTATTTCCGCCCGCCCCCCCAACACACACGATGTGTATTCACCCTTAGCAGCTCGTTGTACCATCATATGGACCCAAGATCAAGTGGTATGCTAGCATTGCACCTTGTTTAGACCCAGAGGCTTTCAACTCAAGGCACAACAGCCTCACTCGAGCACCAGGTGCCTTCTGTTCCATCCAGAAACAGCGAGAAAGCCTTTGAGACAGCAAGAAATTAAGGAATGCTAATTTTAAATAGAGATAGTAGTATGATGGTTTCTAAAACTAAAAGTTAGCATGCGAGATTGCTATCTCCTTCTAAATCAATGTATTTATATTTTGGCAGGCAAAATACCATTAAATAAATTAAAATATCAGTATAAATTAGACCAGTTATAATGCTGATTTTGCCAGAAGTGAAAACCAAACTAAAAAAGAAATCCTGCTGAGATTAATGATCCTTGATTGTTGGTTTGGGGGGTTTTTTGTTACAACCTTGCTCTTTTTCCCGTGCCATTCATACACAGTTTTGCTGAACACTCTCTCTCTTCCTGGAAAGGTTTTTTTTTTATTTTCCTTTTCTGATTTTTCATCTTTTCCTCCATCCTGTTTTACGCCTGTCATCACAGATGTAAGAAGCTTAGAGATGTACCTAAAGAAAGAGCAAGATAGGAATGATCTTTTGTGTCATCAAGCCCAGTCCCTTTCAATAAGATACAATCCACCTATGATTGTATTGACATATTTTTCAGGCTGCTTTAATGAGATAAATGTAATATAAAAGGCTTTTAAGATCTATTCCAAAGCTTGTTGTCAAACACTAGGACACTAGTGTGCCTCAGAGCCATCCAGCCAAATCTATCTGTGGTTCACGCAAAAGTCTGGTCACAGAGGCAAGAGTATTCAGTCAATATTAAAACTAGATAAAAGAAGTTTTAGTAAGCTAGAAAACACACACGATGTGGCGCACCTGTCCTTTTAAAGGCACCTGCTGAAAGGTACCACTGTGTAAGTGTATTATTGGATATCCCACCTTAATTCCCCATGGAAAAGGAGACCAATTCCTTAAGCTAATTAATTTTCCTCCCTTTGTCACTTCAAATCTACCTCATCACATCCACTTAAGATCATCACAGCCCATTCCATTAACAGCTCCTTTGCAGAAGCACAGCAGCAAAGGTGAACTACCAACATGGAGTGTAATACCTCAGCTCACATTACTCAATTTCTTGGGATCTGCTCATATTAGAAAATTTATCCCCACCTCAAATACCACCCAGCAGTCAGTGCTCGAGCTGAAACCCAATACAGTGCACAAAAGCTGCAGCTGCCAGCACCTCGCTCTATACTCAACAGGTATACGCTGACACTGCAGAACTGGGATCGCTGCTCCACAGGGGACTTTTCCGCAGTGACGTCTAAACCAAATTTTCCAACACCTTTGCCAGGCCACACACTGACACATCCTCAAGTGTAAACTCCAGCCCTCTGCACATCTCTCACCATGCTTCTGACAGCTCTCATCCTACAAGGTACCATGGTATCCCCAGTATCTTTATCCCTCGTTCATCCCTCAGCCTGGCACTGCCACTGCTGCACAACGCCCTGGGGCATACAGCAAAGCTCCTGCAGCAGCACAGGAGAGGGAATTCAGACCCTAAACCATGCAGAACTTTCCAGTGCCCCACGATACCAGTCACAGACCCCCAATATCAAGAGGACTTCCAAAGGACCCCACAATGCCAGCAGACCACCCTGCATAGCCTACACTGCCCAGTGCTTCTGTTGCTCCTCAACCTTGCCAAATCATCCAAGGCTATAACTACACCCCAAAGCTTCTCTCCCCTCTTCTCCATAGGTTCCTCCAGCTTGTTGGTCTCTATGCTGGTCCAGGAGGGAGACAACTGCCTGAATTAAGCTCCCCCTCATCTGCTTTGGCACACGGCAGATGGCACTTCCATTAGGTGAAGCTGCATGACTCCCAACAGTAGTAGCACCAAGGAGGAAGGTGCGTCAAGGTATGAGAGAGCAGGAGTGGAAGAGAAGAGAGTCTTCACACAGGCCATGAGTGACCTTGAATTAGACTAGGGTTACACTGGCCTCAGGCAACACATTTTCCGTCCACAAAACCCAGAAGTCGAGCCTCTTTCCCATTGCCGGTCACAGCTTAGGTTGTTCCTACCTACGCTTATCCCTCTTCCTTCTCTGCCTTAACTGCATGTGAGAGTTCAACACAAACATATCAAGACTGACCATAACTCCTAAGGGGAGCACAATCCTTAAAAGACCCATTTCTGCAAAAGGTCTGGATGAAAACTCTTTCCATTGCTTCTGTCAACAAACAAGAAACCAGGAAACAGCCTGGAGACAACTCTGTCAGCACGCTGCAGCACAAAGTCCATCTTTCTGCTCAAGCAGCATCATCAGAGCTACTCGGAGCTGTAACTTGAGGAAAAGCCACCATACGCAAAAGTAGAAAGTCTCCTGCCAACAGACAAATAAAGAGATCGCTTTTCCTGAAACATGTAAGCACCGGTGACATTTGGAGCAGGTGGGCTATTGTCACATCTCTGCAGCGTGGAGAAAGACCAAATAATTGTTTCAACCAGCAGCTGCGTTTGCTGCGTTATCAGACCCCGACATATGTAAGCTCACTGCTATCAATTTAAAAAATTAAGTCTTTTTGAATCCAAGCATGGCAGACCTGCACTTACTATAAGACTACTACATTTTCTGAAAGTGTCAGCAAAAACTAGTATGAGCAATAGTAAAGTATGATTTAAATTGCTAGAGAAAATGAAGGTGTTCTCCCAGGGACTGCCACATTCAAAAAGCAAGCTGCATTCAAAGAATCAATGAACAACCATCACAGGCAAATTTAAGCTCAGTAAAGAGTATCTGATCTACAGAACATCAAGAAAGAAAACACAGAATTTAAGGAGGAAAAACCTCAAACCAATAGATTCTAAGATGTTAGCAGAGAAAAAGAATTGCCGTCTATTATTCAGTTATGACTACGCTTATTCCGTAAGTAATCAGACCATAAACAAGCCACACTCCCTGGATATTAAAGCTGGCCCTACGCACCACTGTACCAAAGCTAAACTCTCTTAAGATTCCATTCAAGCTTGTTTTCTGGAAGACTTGAAAATCAGTGTAACAAGAGAGCACCAATGGTCCCTTTAACTTGGTGCTACTGGTCCAGGGGTACATGGTAAACATGATTTAGACCATCAGTTGCTGCACCCTTCACTACTGATTAACAAGAGTAAATAAGGACAATGAAGGAGCTCTCAGTTGGTTCAGTTCCTGTTATTCATGTAATTTCTGATTGCTCAGGTTAAAAAGAGTGAGCAGTAAAAACAGAAAAAGTAAAGCGGCAAACAGATTTTAGACTATTTTTCCTTCAATCTCTTTTCCGTTGCCACTAAAACGTACAAAGACAGGAGTGTCCCCTGTGCATGCTTTCTAGGAACACAATGGAACCAGCATTGCAGGACCAGTTAATCTTCTCTCAAACAGATCATCTATTCAACTACACCAAGAATCACTCGATAACATCATCTTCCTTTAGCAAAGCCGTACACTGTCAACAAAAGAAACTACGCAAATGACGACAGAATAATTCAGGCTGTAAGGGATCTCCTCCAGCCCGAAGCAGGGTGAGATAGATCAGACCAGGTTGCTCATGCCATTATCTGCTTTGATCCCCAAAAGCTCTGATGATTGGAGACTCCATGATCTCTGTGGGCAACCTCTTCCAATGCTTGACCATCCTCACACAGAGGGCAGCTCTCCTGCGTCCAACCAGAACCCCTTCTGTTCCAACTTATGCCCCTGGTCTTCTGCATTCCCACCATGTGCCCCTGTGAACAGCCTGGCTCCATTCTCCTGATGGCCTGACAGATACTGGATATAGGACCAAGTCCCGCTCAAGCCTTCTCTTCCCCGCGCTAAACAAGCCCAGGCCAGGCAGAATGCACATTAACACAGGGGCAATTAAACACTGGAACTTACTTGGGGACATCATACATCATCAGCCATTTATCTTAAATGCACTGTACCCCTTTCTGAGAAATTCCAATTTCATGGTCAATCCTTCTCCATTTGAAAAGCTAGGAAATTTCCAGTTAAGGAACAAATTCCTACATTCAGAGACCGAGAGAAGGGCTTCTCTTAGGTATCTGTGCTGTCATCTTCACAGCGGCTGACTGATCCATGGAGCTTAATAATCTGAATATTACTGCTACAGGCCAATCAGAAATTATTGATTTGAACACAGACCTTCACCTAGTAATTGCTGTGGGCTGCACTGTGCAATAAACTACATTATTCTAAAAACACTTTCAGATCTAAAAATAATTAAGTCTAGCTATGTGAACAGTTGAAGAGTAAAAAGGGAGAAAGGGGAAGAGTGACAAGGTGCAGACTGTTTTCTTCGGAAAAATATGGAAAATAAATTGCCTTTCCCCTTCTCAGTCTTTTTATTCCTCTACTCCAACTTCATTAAAACAAATTAATGCAGGAATTATGCCAACCTGAAGTATATTTCTTTTGGTTACAGATGTCAGCAAGTACCAGGCCACTAGTAAACAAAACGCATGGGGAGAACTCCGTGAAAGCTTTCACTGCACCTACAGTGTGATGCTCATCCTGTCTGCAGCGTGCCAACCCAACAGAGTCAGCCAAGATGATTTTCAAATATATTACAATTATATTAATATCCAATTATATTATACATAATTGGGTAGGAAGACATAATGTTTTGTTGTTAAGCAATAGCCACAATGCTACACATCAGGCATTTTATTCCCACAGTATTCTGCTGCAACCCAAAAACTGAATTCAAGTTTACAAGGCTGAAGTCACATCTCTTTTCCCCAGGATGAGCCCAAGACTGCTCAGTTTTAAAGTAAGAGAGGAGGGAAAGGGGGACAGGAGGGGGAAACTGCTGCACTGCATTTTTCTTTACTTTATAGGCACAGTAACATAACATTTAATCTCCAAGTAACAGCAGAATCTAAGGTATTTCTATCTATCCGGCTCTGACTATCATGACAGCTGTTTCAGGTTAAGACAAAATTAGGAACTGATTTTTAAGTTACAGAAGCAAAGATGTCATACTACAGCTATAACCCTTTTTTCTCCACCAAATAATTACTTAAAAATTAACCAGGTTTGCTCATTAACTCAGCAAAATAATATTCAGTGTTAATCTTTATTCTAATTAGAAATTCTATCAAAAACTGCAGTTTAATCCTTGCAACTTTTCTTGTGGTTCACAACTGAAGTTGGGCACATTTGAAAACAATCACCATTGTGTGTTTGTTAAAAGCAGCCAGTTGTGTAAATAACAGACCTGAATTAGACAGCACAAAAGTAGTCACCCCTAAAAACATAACCCTAGGTACCCTGGTGCAGTGATAAATGCAAGAGGAACAAGATAACATTGCTATTTTGCATTATATCACTCCATAATTTTAGGCTTAGCCACAGCATTCCTCTATTATTGAATGGCAGCATTCAAAGTATGCAAAATTTTCTCCAATGTGCTTTACGATCCACAAGTTTTTCATGTGTATAAGCAAGGCTTGTTATACCTCACCTCCAAATGACTGCTCTCCAGTCTTTGGCTGAGCTCCAAATTTCCAAAATACATCTAAAAAAAAATTCACGAAAACCTTTTGTATGGTATCTACCTAACCATCTTCTACTTCCAAAACCAAACATTTCCCATCCTGCTTTGCTTGGTTTTTTCCTCCCCCACGACACACAATAGCTCCATTTCCAGCAACATCGTACATAAGCACATAAGTTGATCATGTACAAATATGAACATCAAAACTCCCCGTGATGACACAATATTTAGGAGTTTTAAAACAACTGAAAGAAATCATACTTGAAAGTGTTACCAGTTATTGGTATGTTTTGTGTAAGGATTGAAATATACGCTCAACGCTACCACTAACTAGATGATCCTATTATTAATGACAGAAACAAAAGAATCCCCAACAGAGAACTGCAAAAAGTTGTTATCATTTGCATTTTGAACAGACACAGATGTTAAAACAAATATATTTCAAATCATCTACTGAACAACTTGCAATCTTTTAGGAAGGAACATTAAATAATAATTAGGACCCCAGCTGGAAAACAGTTAAATAGTCCAAAAGTAAGCCAAAGTGTCATTGAACTTTAAATTAGATTATGTTTTTCACCAATAATGATGTTATATACAGCAATTTCTCTACTTCTATGCAGAGATATGTGAAATGCCCCTGCTAAAAAAACACTTAAAAGTCACCACACACAAACACCAAAAGCATTGCTTGAATATAACTCCTCCCAAGAAAAAGGGAAACCAGAAAGAGTCAACTTGAGAAGATGGCTGATTCAGCAATCACAGTTAACTTTCAAGCAACAGTTCAGCAAGTGATTCCTATTCTGCAACTGACTGCTGTTCCTTTTCAAGCATTTACCTGGGCTTTGTTCCCGTTCCACTACAATACAACGGACATGCCACAAATCCAACTCTAAAATATTCATTTACACTGGAAGCGATGGACTTCAAATGAGAACTAACAGTTAGTTGAAGCATTACAGCTTCAGGGAGTTAAATGTGAATTGTAAGAAGAGCATCTTCGGGACTTAACGCCTTCAGAAAGCTCTCTCATATTAACAAAATGCAACATACACTCCTTGCCACTGTAATTTTTTGCGGGTTTTGATAGTTCTTAAAGCTAAAAAGTGACAATAGCAATGGAGGTGGAAGAAGGTTGTAGAATCACACCAGAAACTGGCAAGTAAAAGGAAAAAACTAGGCGACTACAGCAGATCCCTGAGTACATGCACAGTTGTTAGCTTTACTCCAAAGCAGGGTGAACCCTTCGTTTTCTACGCGACAAAGCGACTCAGCCACGTCGGGTCAACTTCAGTCCTCGCACAACCTTCTGGCAAGACAGGAATACAGTAAGAATATCGAAAAACAGAAAAAAAAAAAGCCCAGCACAGAAAACACAACCAAATGCACCTCCTGTCACACCCCACAGACCGTCTCCTCGCAGCTCCGAGAGCTCACACCCCTCTCCCCTCTGCCACACCAACCCGGCGCGACTCCCACCCCGGCGGCCCCCAGGAGAAGCCCCTCCCCGGTGGCCCCCAGGCCATGGCGGCGGCAAAGCCTCAAGCCGGGGCAGCGCTGCCGGGAAGGGCCGGCCGCCGCCGCCGCGGAGTGGGTGCGCCGGTGCTCCGCCTCACCTCCCGCTCACCGACCGGCCGGAGGGACCCGTTCCCTCAGCGTGCGGCCCGGGTTTGCCCCTCACTCCCTCGGAGCTGGGCCGGGCGCCTTCCACCCCGCTCAGCCCCGGGGCAGAGCCGCCGGCGGCGGCTCAGCTCCCTCAGCCGGTAAACGCGGGCGCCGGGTCCCGGCCGCCGCCCCTCGGGGACGGCGCCTCAAAGACGGGGAAGGTCAGGGCGGCTCCGGCCGCCGGTTGCCGCCCAACCCGGCCCGCGGCTGCCGGCAGCGCCCCGCGGCGGGGCCAGGACCGGACCGTGGGGCCGCGGCCGGCGAGCGCGGGGTGGGGCGGTGCCATGTGCCAGCCCGCGGAGGACCGGGGCCCAGCGCAGCCCAGTCCCGCTTCCGCTACCCCGCCGGGGACCCGCCGCCGCTCCGCCCCCCCCACCAGCACTCACCCCACGGCTCCCACTATGGCGGCGACGGCAGCCCCGTGCGCGGCGCGAACCCCCTCAGCCTCTCTCGCCCGCGCTCCCCGCCCCGCCCCGCCCCGCCGTCCTCGCCCCGCGGCATGCCGGGACGGCGAGTCCCGCCGGCCGCCGGAGTGCGCACTGCAAAGCGGTGATGGACTACAACTCCCGGCGTGCCCCGCGGCGCCGCCCGCCGTGGCTCATTTGAATGAAGGGAAGGGGCCCGCGCACCGCTGGCCCCGCAGGCCGTGCCCCGCAGCACTGTGGGATAGTGGCGGAGGGGCGTACCCCGCCTCAGCGGGGCTGTCCCGCCCCGAGCCCGCCGCCCGGCGACCCCCCTCAGGGTCCTTCCCCGACCCACCCCGCCTGCCCCGGCGCCGACCGAGACGTCCCCGGAGGCCTCGTCTCACGGGGAGGTTGCCCTGGGCCCGGTCGCCCCCGCGGGTCGTGGCTGTGGTGGCAGAGGGGACCCTCCGCCCTCCCTGGGCCCGTGTCGCCCGCTCTGACTGTTACTGGCCCTAGGTTGTAACGATGACAGGATTTTGCCCCAAAAAGAAGGGTCTCTACCCTCAGAGGGCTATCGGCCCCAGCGAAGCAGTTGGCAATGAGCTGCAGACCCTGAAATTCATTTTTAACTTCCCTAACAAGAGCTACACAATGAAAAAAAAATTTTTTTAGAGAAAAAAGAAAAGGAATTGCTCAGCTTGCTTGCATTGAAGGAAGTTAGCACAGAAGCTGTGGTGTGGCAGGAAAACACCTTCAAATAAATACTTGCAAACAGATAAGTGGTCTAAAAAATAGGGTCTGGCTGGAGGCGTGTGCCACTGGAGCGGCAGCAGGGAGGGCTTCTTATAAAGGAGCAGAATCTTTGTTACTGGGTTGTTTGGTGATAGGGCTGAGCCTGGAAGACAGCTCACCTCTTGACCCATGCCAAGCATGGTGTTTTAGCCCAACTCCGAGGGTTTTCGGGTCCCTGCCTGAGCATTTCCTTCCTGTTTAGAGAGAAACAGCACTGCACGGCCCTGGAAGGAGATGGGTCCACAAAGTGTTTGTTTGGGCTTGCTGCTAAAGGCAGCGATAGCAAAAGGAGACAGAGGTGGCAGACACTGATCCTCTTTCTGAGACTCCCCTAATGTCACACTAACAGTATTTTCCAAGTTTTTCCTATGCAAAAGAGGCAAACCTATGTGCCAATGATGTGTCCGTCACCACCTCAAGGCTTCTTACCCAACATGGCCTGGAAATGGAGCCTGCAGGCAGCTGAGACTCCGTTGAGTTCAGGTGAAGAGTAGCTGAACAATAAATAGGTGATTTTATTTTTTCCTCTCTCTCCCCCTTGTTTTCTGGCTGAGGTGCTGGTTCCTGCCTGGGAGAAAATGATGAGCTTTTTCATTGCCTTTATCATGACGTTCTCAGCTCTCCAGCTGCCAGCCTGAGACGTGTTCATGTCTCTGCACCTTGTGGCTGCTGCCAGTGTTTCTCCCCCTGGGGGTAAAGATGTCAGTGGAACGACTGGCACCATCCAGTTCTTTGTGAACTCAACTTAAGAATTTGTGTTGTGAACAAAACCTATTTTTGAAGTTATGGACGCTGTGACACACTTACAAGGGTAAACAGTTTGTGCGCAGCAACCCTCAGATTTATCTAGGAAGATTTAGGAACTGGGCTGATTACACACCAATACAAAGCTGTGAATATACAGAAAAAGCTCCTTCTAGTTTGTTCTTCCTATGGAAAGACAAAGGAGAAGAATTTGCATGATATGGACCACCTGGGGTCCCTTGTTCTAGCTGATCTGTGGTCGTGTCAGTTCCAACCATAGGACCCAAGCCTGGAACCTGCAGGCTTTAGGATAAAATGCTGTTGATTTTCCTTCTGCTGTTCCTGTAGTAGCCGCTATAGTGGGATAAGTATCTTTTAGGGTGTAACTACCCAGCTATAGTGGCCCCTTTCTGCTCTCTGCAGTTTTTAATTTTTGAAGAAGAGGGGCAGTAAGAATTTGAGGGAGAATTGCTGTGTGATTTGGGAGGAAAAGTAGAAATGAGATGATGGTGGCTGAATGGAGCATCCTGAAAAGGAGGTAACTGGGTTTTAGGGATGTTTTGCTTGCGTGAGAGCTGTTCCTAAATCATATTCCGTCAGAAGGGACATACTGATGGAATACCAGGATACCCAGGGAGAAGTGAAGCAGTGATGGTCAGCAGATGGTAACCTCACCACCCACAAGAGAACAATATTTTTGTTCTTTTCCTGCATCGTGATTCCCAGATAAGTTGTGGGACCGGAGCAGGTATGGCTGGTGCCTTGCACTTGTCTCTGTGCTGTCCCAGCACGCCCATCTGAACTGTAATATTTCTGCAGGGAAACAGTCAACCCTTTGAAGTGAGAACTGACCGGGCGGCAGCTGAATGATGCTGATTCTTTATTTTTTAGCAGAGGTTAAGAAGGGTATCACCTGGGAGCCTAGGCAGCATCGAAGCCCCGCTTTGCTGGGCACTACGTGCAAGTGGACAAGAGATGATTTTTAGCCTAGAAAACGTGCAATCTAAAAACCAAAGAATAATGAAGGCAATGAAGGTAGGACCGTGCTATGAAACGCAAGACAAAAGTGCACGCTTGGCTTGGTAGCACACATCCTGACCAGAAGTTGGGCAAATTTCCCTTGGCCGCTTCTGACCCAGCCCTTAGGTGGTGATGAGTTTGCGATGCTGGGACCCTGCGAGTGCCCCTGTGTTCTGCTGAGGAGGAAAGTGAAAGCTTTGGATGCTTCCTCCTTAGCATTGGTGCTGGGAGGCTGCTGGTGCTGCTTTCTGGATCTGGAAACAATACGAGGAGCCTGGCAGACTACCTGGGCTCCCATCGAGAACAGCAAGGGGAGCCAGCCCCAAGAATGGGCCTTAACACCCCCTGAGAGTAAAAAGAGGGCATGTGGTGAGATGCAGAGAAGGAAAAGAAGGGCAAGGAGAAGAAGGTTGGGTCTGTTGGTGCCGTCTCTTTCAATTTAGCCCCGATTTAGCCCAGAATTTCAGCCTTTCTGCTCTTTGGGAAGGGAAGCAGGGAAGTCTGAGGCTGTATTAGAGAGCCGTCCACCATCTGGCCTGTCGGCCTGTGCTTTCTAGCACACCAGTTCCCAGGGGAGTCTCCAGCCTCTGCATCGTGATGCTTGCTGGCACAGTAACTTCTGCCCTGTCACATCAAGGCCCTGCTCACGGGGCAGAGGTGGGAACAGCGGGAAGGACTGCAAGAGGAGGCAGCCTCCAAAGCTGGAGGCAGGACACAAGACAGGGAAACAGAGGTGGAGTTGGCATGGGAACACACTGACTTCCCACACAGTGGCTTCCAACAATGGAAGAGAAGAACTGCAGATGAAGAGTTTGGGCAGGGCACTGGAAAATATTCCTTGTGCCGGAACCCACCCTGTGAAAGATGCTGCGCCAGAGGTCATGAAAACAGTCATCTGTCCGGTAATTTAATGGGAGCGACACTGATCTCTAAAGTACAGATGGAACGAGGAAGCCTCGTGCATGTGCAGAGAACATGTTTAGGGTTTCATCTACAGGAGAGAGGGTTTTGCATGGGAGAGAAGCTTCTCCGTGTCTTCTCTCCTGTATGGCTCTGCTTGTTAACTTTTCTTGTCACATAAGAGCCCCTCTGTCCCTTCCCATCCGTATCTGATCATGAAGAACTCAACCTAGAGCTGAGGCTACAGGTCACCACCTTGCTCTCACGGGGGGTCCGTGGCAAAAGCTCTTTAACTGCCTTCTCACAAAGGCTGGTTTTATTTTATTAAAGTTCAGAAAACTCAGTCCTCGGAAATGCAGACATGTTGGGTAGAGCCAAGCAATTAGGCGCACCACCTTCAGAAAAACGTCTCTTTCGTTTAATCCAGAGGTGTGGATCTCATGATGCATAGGGCCATTAGGTGAAGACTACGTATGGTGGAACGCTGTTTTCACCCAGTTTAGCTCAAGCTTCAACCCATCTTGGTGTGATTTTGTCAGCTCGTTTGGGAAACCGGGGAAGGAACAACCAGATACTTCCTACACATGTGGAAAGCCCCATCGGCCAGCTGATAGCCTGCCTAGCAGCTCTCCCCGTTACAGGCAGGCTGCGTGATCCTCATCCACGTTGTCAGGATTTTAGGATTGCACAGCTTATTGTGCCGTAGATGGAGTTACATTTCTAGATTTCTTGTGTAACTGGAAAGCTGAACTGGTAGGTGAACTTGGACCGCAACACTGGCTATAGGGTACTTAGGGAATACGTGACTTGTTCAGTGCTTGAGCTCTGCAGCTTGCTGAGCAAGGCTGCATCATCTTAAGTAAAATAAAATTACTAGCCCTCTGGGTTAAGAGCTATCATGTTACTACAGAACAAATTAAAAACAGGTACAGCACACAGAAAGGGAGTTACTATTAGTCTCTAGAGGTGATTGTTATAAAGATGAAATTAAAGTTTTCCTTTAGAACCAGAAAAGCCATTTTAAACATTCTTCAAGTCCCCTTCTTGGGCTAAAGTTTGATAATATACAAACATGGGAATGTGGCAACCAAAACCAGTGGAAGCTGGTAGAAGAAAAATACCACGAGGGTATAGGCTAGATTTGAATACAGGATGCAGAAAGGTGAGGAGTTGAAATGGAAGAAAAAGCATTTGCGTGGAGCAGCAATACAGTTTATTTGTTAGCACATTAAGGTGCTTTCCTACAGAATTAGCCTCTTAATTCACTGCCAGGGCTGTTGCTCACTTACGTTAATTCAGCAGCAAATGGGGAAAACTACGCACAAGGAAAAGCGTTTGCTTCATTTAACATTCCCGGTTCAACCCTAAAATGTGACATTTGAGGCATAGCTGAAATTTTTTAACGCTTAAAATCATTCAAGACTAATAGCTCTAAACCAGTCTGAAATTAGGAACTTCGGGAAGTGGAATTACAAATTCAAAGATACTGCAAGGCGAGCTCCTCCCTGCAGGAGGCTGGTTTGCGGGAGGCCATGCTTTCTCCTTCCTCCTCCGTGCGTAAGGTGGGAGACTTGTGCTGGCCTTCCAGCAGAAGTCCTGTGCGGCTGCTCAAATCGCTCCTGGCTATTTAGAGAGCACCCGTGTCCTAACAGGCATTTGCTTATCAGACCAGCTCTAACCCCATGCAGGCAGGCATGTCATACGCTGAAGGACCTCAAACTCCTCTTCCTCACCCTACACGAATGTAAAGATATTCACACCCTCGCAGATGGGGAGTTCACAAGGAATAAAAAAAACGTTGCAAAAGAAAAGACGAGCTCCAACCATCTTTCAGAAATATATATATATATACACAGCACGGAAACAGAAGACATAACAAAACAAAATATACTTTATTAAAATTAAGCATGTTAGCACCTCAGTGTAACCTGGAGAAGTGGAAGAGTCCAGCAGTTAACCAGTCCAGCAGGCCGAATGGCTGAACGTCCTGAAGTGCATTCCAATGGTAGAAAAAAATACCACGACTGTTACGACACGCACGTTCTGGAGAAGCTAGGACGCACAACTGGTCTTGTTTGTAAGGGGAGACGTTGTGCTGCCTATTGTCTTGATGGGAGCATAGAGATCTGCTGGACCAATTCCATATGTTAAATCAGATGGTGGAGCAGGTATCTGCTTTCCTTACAAAAAGAAAACCCAAACAAACAAACAAACAAACAAACAAACTCGCCGCTTACTTGACTCGCAGGAGAATCGGTATACCACGAAGCTGAAGTTAAGAGCTACATATCAGATTGGAGAAAATAAATTAAAATGAAATAATGGGAAATACTTAGTACATGGAGAGACCTGTAGTATCCTTACAGTTGGCCATCCAACTCGGTACACATGTTAACAGAAAAACGAGCCATGCATCACACCGCAGGCTGTGACAGCCAACGCCTTTAGCTGAACAGGCTACATAATCAATAGATAAACCTCCCCCTGCCAAATCCCACTGCGCCCTTTTGTTCGGTCATACAGAGTATTGAAACGGACAGTTGTAAAGCTACATTAGCCATTGTTACAAAGATTACAATATTCTCAAACTAACGATACTTTTTACATTTAGAAAATACTTCTATAAAATTTAGTAAAACTGACATCCCGATCTACCGAGTGTAACGCACTCTGCTTGCAGGAGAACGATCTCTCACGCACCCAGCAGACGCCTGGGTGTTCCTCCCTCGAATGTCGGTATGGGCACACTGTGGTGAACTGCCTTTTGTTTTCAACAGCCATGGCTAGCGAAGCCGTACCCCCCATTGCCACAGAGCTACGCAGGAGCACCAGATACTCGCCTCTTCCTCCTCCTCAGCGCTGAGGTATCTGTTCCCCTGGCTGCCCTGGAAGCACACATTCAGGCCAGCCTTGCTGCCTTCGCTCCACCATCTTTCTAGCCACCGTCGATTTGGTTTCCTGTTGCTGAAAAGCGAATGGACTAATGGCTGGCTAGAAACAGAAACTACACAAGCATTCCACGTAGGTTTGTTACAATACTCTTAAATCTGGGTTTAGAACACGCAAGCACGTTTCAGTAAGGTCTCGCCTAATGTACAGGTTATGCGTCATGCCCACTAGTTGAGGATTAGACAGCAAGGGTTTGCAGCCACTGCAGATAAACTCGCTGCGCTTCTGCTTCATCCCGGTTCTCTGAGCAAAGGCTGAGGATTTAAAGTCAGACGTGTTACAAAGCCTCCGTTTCATTAGAGGGAGTTCTTAAGCCAACAAGATAAACTATGGCCGTCAAATGCCACCGGGTTCTGGGTACCAGGTCATAATCCTTACTAGGGTTGAGAGCATGGAGACGCCTGTAACAAATACATATGTACTGCGGAGAAAGCAAAAAACTACATAGTACAAGAGCGCTCTTTAATCTGGGGATTCTTTCACGCTAGAAACAGCAGTCTTTTATGGCATCAGTAATTTACTGAAGAAACACATCACCCTGAGAGGGTTTCTAAAGCTTTCCTCATGCCTCTGCTATGCAAGGCCAAACGCAACATCCTTGTTCGTTCCTGTGAAGGGTCCGGTGCCAGCCACGCTTTCAGACACGCCTTCTCCAGGGGGTAGTGTTGCTGCTACCTCACTCGGCGCACAGCCAGAATGTATTTGCTGAAAACTGATACCCTACAGCCACTTCGTAGTGACACGGGTCCCATCGACACTAAAAGAAGCGCTTTCTGCTGCCGCCGGCACCGAGAAGGTGCGAATGGGCCTGGCGTAGACAGGCGGGTGCCCACAGTGCTAGCTCTGGGGTAATGTGGGATGGATAACGGGGCTCAGTGCTGAGCCAACAGCGGCCGCCCCGTCTGGGCAGGGGGATGTGATGGCTGGGGGCTGCTGCGGCAGGGGCAGGAGGGACCGGGCAGGGAGAGTCGGGTGGCCGTGGTGCTGGGGCCCATCCTGTCTCTGCTCTGTCCAGGCACCTCACCGAGGGCGGTGGAGGCTCTGGGGTGGGGAGCCCCGCACCGGGCCGGGCCCCAGCGGCCCTCAGAGGCCGTGGCGCTTGCGGGTGCCAGCGCTGGCAGCGTGGAGCAGCCGGTCCTTCTCACGGATCTCCTCACGGAGCTGGGCCTCGGCCAGGCGCAGGCGACGGATGCTGCCCTTCATCTCCTTCATCTTCACCTCCAGCAGCGCAATGATGTCGCGCTGCTCGTTCAGCTTCCTCAGCAGCTCCTCCGACGTGGTGCCCGACGACAGCGAGTACGAGTGGTCCGGGGGGCCGCCCTCCACCGCTACCTCCTCCCCCCCCACAGCCGCCGGTAGCCTGCCGGGGCCGGGCCCCGCGGTTGCCCCGGGCCCGAGCTCCACCTGCACCGTCAGGTCGATGGGCTTCACGTCCTCGGCCGCGCCCCCTGCCGGGACCTCGGCGGTGGCGGCGGCGGCACCGGGGGGACCCTGCGCGGCAGAGGCGGCGGCGGCGGCGGTGGCGGCAGCGGCGGCGGGGCGGGGGCGGCGGGCGGCCCGCTGCGCCTTGCGCTCGTTGACGCCGCGCAGGGGGAAGATGGTGGGGACCCGCACCAGGTAGGACTTGCGGCCGCCCTGGAAGTGCTCGCTGCAGACGCGGTGGCCCGTGGTGGGCTGGAAGGTGCTGAAGCAGCCGCTGACGCCCGCCCGGGAGACGTTCTTCAGCCAGAGCCGCCGCAGCTCCTCGTCCTTGGGGAAGGTGTAGAAGTGCAGCGCCTTGTCGCGGTGCGAGTTGTTGTAGCAGCCCGGCACGCAGCAGGTGAAGCCCGGCATGGCGGGGCGGCCTCCCGGGGAGGGGGGGACACCCCCGGCGGCGGGGAGAGCGGGCGCGGGGGGGGCCCCCGCCGAACTACAGCTCCCACAAGGCCAACCGCGGCCTGCCTGCCGCCCGCCGCCGACACCGCCCGCCGCACCGGAACTACGCGGACCACAATGCACCGCGCCGCCGCCGGCGCGCCGGAACTACCCGCCCCACACTGCGCCGCGCCCCCCAGCCCGGGCTTGGTCTCGCGAGAGTTCCGCCGTCTCGCGAGAGCTCGGCTGAGGCGGGAGGCGGTGCGGCCGTTAACCCCCCACCATGGCCGACAGCCGTCCGCGGACCCGTGTTGGGGTTCGGCGGGGCAGCAGTGGCCGGCAGACGATCAAGGTGGTGTATGAGGGTCTGGCGGCCGTGCCGCGGGGCGTGTGGGAGGGGAAGGAGGGAGCGGCACCGGGAGCCGCTGTCGGGACCGGGAGACCCGCCGGGGTCGCCCCGCTCGGTGTGAGGGAGAAGCGAGGCCCTGGGAGTGTGGAGCAACGGACGCTCCCTTGCCCGCCTATAGGTTTTAGGGTTTTAGGTCAGGGCTGTGAGGGATGAAGCGTTGTGGGCTGCACTTTCTGGTCCCTCGGGTTTTTGTTCGCCACAGGAGTCGTGTGTTGACACCCACCTGGATGACAGGCCTTTGTGAATTGCCCAAAAATGAAGTGCCAGTATTGTTAGAAAGCAAATGTGCACGATTTCTTTTGGGGAATTTGGAAAATATTTCATGCTCGCTAGCTTAGATTTTTATTAGAAGACAGGTGATGAATGCTCTTGATGCTAAGATTCACCTTTAATGATGAAAAGATGATTTTTGAATTGCATGCCTCTCATTCCTCTCTTTAGACTGTATCTGATTCCAGAAAGGAGAAGGCTGGCAGAACCACCTTGCTGAAGCAGAGACCGACGGTGTTACCAGATCTTGACGATGACACGCCACGGGTTATGCTCAAGAGAATCATCCAGACCCGTAAGTATCTTTTTTCTGGAAAACAGAGAGTAGAAGGACAATGTTTTGTTGACAATGTTTTGTTGGAGTTGAGAACAGGAGGTGTTCTCTTGTAGCCTGTTATTTTTACTCTGTTATGCGGAACAGGAATGCATATTGTTGTGTGACTGATTTATGTAAAAGTGTCAGCTGAATGAGGTGATGCCATGCAGCTTTATTTTAAAGACTGGGTCCTGCATTGATGAAATCATATTCTTGAAAATCCTCTTCACTTAGTCTTCTTACCCTGGTGGACAAGCATGTAATCTTCATGCTGCCTTTAGCAGTAGGATCGCGTGTAAATTGTAGAGGCACGCGTTGTTGCAAACTTCAGCTCGTGGAAGCCCGACACTGCCATTTGTCACTGTTGGCTTTGTCACTGCGCATCAGCCCTCCTGGGAGCAGAAGCCCTGTAGTTTTCACCAGGTCTTTATTTTAACCCATTAACAAATGTAACTTACAGAACGTGTATTTGACACTGCTGCATTTTAGCATTCTTGCTGTATTGAGTTATGGAAAGGAAATGTTTGGTTTGTTGGCAGAACCACAAGTTTCACCTCTGGCACCTCGGATATCAAGACGTGAAGAAGCAGAAGCAGCTCGATCAGAACTCCCATCTAGGGGGGTCTCCAGCATGTAAGTAATATTTGTGGTTTTTTACCCTAGCAGGTATAGCTGCAGTTCCTGTGACATTAATGGGATTGGGGAGCAGGATTTCTTTTGGTTGGAAGGGACGTTAAAGATCATCCTGTTCCACGTTTACTTCTGTTTCAATGATCAGGATTGTGCTCTGTCAGGTTGGATTTTCAGAAATATCTAGTTGACTTTAAAAGTCGCATAGGAGTCACTGGGACTGGGGGACTGAATAGTAAATACTGCAGGTTTGTGCTTCGTCCCCCTTAAATGGAGACTTTTAAGATCTGTTTTGCAGTGGAAGTGCTGGGTACAATAAGTCTCCTGATGGAAGCCTACTTTTCTTAGTTGTCTGTGACATACTAAAATAGAAGTTCTTGGATTTTCCCAAGACTTACAGGCCATGTGCTGACAGTGCTGAGGTGTAATGAGTGACCGCTGTATCTTGTATTCAGAATGCAGTCTGCTGTAGCTTTTTACAGTGTTGCTGCTTCTTGTCTGTCCTTGTTTTGGGCTGCTAGGGGTTACTGCCTTCCTGCAGAGTGGTTTGCAGGTGAGGTTTGCCTGAGGCTCAGCTGTCTTTTATTCACATTTAGCGTCCTTTAATATTTTAAGTTAATGGGCCTGACTAAGAGGCTGAAGTGTGGTTTGTTTCCTGCCACTTCTTATGAAATAGAAGAAAACCGGTAGTGTTGGTAGGTCTTAATTTGCTTTGGCCAGTTTTGTCACAACACTTTTATGTGTTTTTGCTTACTGCAAAATAGGCTGTTCTCAATAGTGTGATTTCTTTTTGTTTTGTCTCTATAGCTAAACTCTTTGCATTGACTGTAAGCAACCTTAAACAGGACATGTAAAATATTAAGCAAACTTGTATCTTTCAGTTTTTTTGATAGAGAAAGAAACACCTGAGTCTTCTGTAAGTGTAGTAGCTTGTTTATAGCTTGTTTATTTGCTTGTTGTTTTTTTTAATTCAAAAAGGATGAGCAGTATTATTTTAGTTCCTTCTTGATTTTGCTTGTTGTAGTTCTTGAATGTCTTTGAATGTGCTCTCATCAGCCTTTCTGAAATGAAAAGACAAGACAGTTGGATCTTTGCAGGCTTCTGTATTCCATGTGTTAGCTAGTCCTAGCTAGTATGTATTTGTCCTGCTGCAGCAAGGACAAATAATTCTAATTTGCTTTTCAGCAACATTACAGGGACCTTCCTATGGTAGCTAAGTGACAGTGTCCTTTGTTAAAGCCTTGGTTTGTATTGGTAGGGGGGAAATGCAACTGCCAGACCTTGTTCCTGAGGACATGTCTATCGCCTCATTCCGTATGACTGGGAAGAGAAAGAAACTCAGCATTTCTGAATTTGAGAGAGCAGCAGACAAAAGACTTCCTCAGAACGAAGGTAAGGGCACAGTCAAAAATTACCCTGTTCAGCACTGCATTTGCTGTCAGTCGATTTTCACCTGCTGCAGTTGTATGTTTGGAAGCAAGACTGCAGCATCTTGTCCAAAGGCGTAGCGGAGAAGGTAAAAGCCCCTCCCACCAAATTTAAAATAAGCCTTTTTGAGCCAAATTACAGGCTCTGCCTTGACTGTATATAACTTCTTGACTATTTTTGCAACTCGGTGCTCTTTGAGTTTTGAAGCGTCTCCAAGGGAAGCAATGCCTGTCTTCCCCTCAATTCCAGAAACTTAAAAATAGAACAAGCTACACATTGTGCTGTTGTCAAATAAGTTATGAAGTTCTTGTTTGAGAAGAAACGGTCTTGTAGATTTACAAAAGAAAGTATATTGGAATTTAATTATATTAAATTAGTATATATTAATAATATTCCAATATTATATTGGAATAAATCTTCCCTTTAAACATAAATTTGCAAATTTCATAAGTATCATTTTAATTTTAATTGTGGTTTAAGAGACAGAAAGGTAAAACACCACACTTTGGTTTACATACCCTATTGGCAGTAGCAACTGGAGTAGAATTGAAGGGTGGAATTCAGCTCCAAATTACCAACACCTGTACCTTAGCTACAAATTACCCGTGTGTACACTAGATAACTGAAATCCTCCTAAAGTTTAGGGGAGATGTAGTCAGTGGAGCCTGGAGGGTGATTCAGCTCGCCCTAAAGTAGACACCTACATTTGATTAATTGTGCTTGACTGTAATGGGAACATTGACGCCTGTGTTTGGATACGGTAATCTGGAGCTGAATCCCACCCTGATTCGCCTGTGGTCAGAAAATCAGTTTGTTTCTCTTCAGCCTGATACCTGGTCTGAATGCGCTCCGCTAACACGCGGGCAGCTCTGTAAAAGCAGAGGGGGCATGTCTTATTATTTTCCTGTATGAGCATGATTATGTTGCTGCTCTCTAGATCTGCTTTTGGATTTTGGGGACTCTGTGAGTAGAACAGGATTGAGTTACAGTTTCGCCAGCAATCTGTGGAGTAGTTAGTACTTCTAAAGCTTCCAGATGCTTTAACGTTTGGTTTGGGTTGCTGAAGGGTGGTTGTGGCTGAGGGCCTAGCCTAGCATCTTGCTGTTAATGTGACAACATTGATATTATTGAGTGTGAGGGCATGTGCCATATTGAGTAATCTGTGAAATAACTTTTATTACCCTTTCAGAAATTGCTTATTAGAATTATAATATGCAGTTTTGAAATGCAGACAGGAAATTGTGAAGTGATCTTGTCATCTAATTCTGTTCTCACCAAAATGTAACTTTTGAGGATTGTAGCATAACGGGCTCTAGAAAGAGGAACATCCATTGGGGTGTTCCTGTAGCCTGTTGTGTAGAGGGTAGTTTCTCAGCTAGTGTAGTTTCCCAACTAAGATGTCACAATTTTTTTTTTCTAGCTCAGTCAACGCTGAACAGCACTGCTTTGGCTCGGTGAGTTTAAACTAAAATGTCTTAATTTCTTGGTGTCCTAACTATAGCTGTCTTGATTCATCACCTCTGAAGTTGTGAAGAACAGTATAGATACCTGGGTTTATGATAAAGACCTGTGTTAGAAATAACACAGTTATCTCCCACTCTGCTGATGGAATTTGAAGGTGTTACACTAAATACCTCATGATTTTTTTAGAAATTGTGGCTCTGCACTGCATGCCCAGGTTGGTCTAGCTTGTATTGCTACTGTTGCTCATTTTTTTTTTTTTTTTTTTTTACTTACTAGGATCATTCCTTTTTCCCTTGCATTCTCATGTTTCCAACAATAAATCAGTACACAGTGTACCTTAGAGCATTATCTCTGCCTGTTAGTGGACTAAAGACTGCACAGATGCAACTGATGAGTCAAACTTCCCTGAACTTCTAACAAGTCAAGGAACTTCTTTTCCAGTGTTGCCCATGTACTTTGCTAACCGTGGCCAGGATCATTAGCAATTTATTTCACCTTTCTTGTTGCAGCCCTTGCCTGTGGTCCCATGCAGGTGATTTGCAGGGCTGCATTCTGTACTTCCTGTCTTTGAATCGTCTGAATCCCCTTTTTAATTGGGTTGTCCAGAGAGAGGGACAGGAGGTGGCTGAGCATGGCCAGTCTCTTTAGGATGCAAATATGTATAATGAGATATATCTTCTCCTGTGCTTTGCATGTTCCTGTCTTAGCTCCCATCTCAAAAAAGTTACACTGTGTTGGTGGCTGTGCTTTGCTGTGAATACCGATACTAAACAGCTTCTTAGACTTGTTCTGAAGTCCTCTTACCACCCAGCTATCATCTAGATGACATCTTTACTCTCAAACATCTGTTTTCATTCTCTTTTTTGTTACTTCAATTTTTTAAAATTACTGAACCTTTTTTCAGATATGTTGTTGCAGCCCTCTTGAGGTAGGAGGCTGTAAAACAGTCTGTTTCCTGATCTCTGTGGTATGTATCCTGATGTCAGGTGATATGAAATGAAATGATTTGTTTACAGTAGACAGGCATGTAATCTTTGAGGTTTTTGGGGGGAAATTCCTCCTAGCTAAGGGATTTGTGAAATGTCTCGCTGTTAGTAGCACCATGTCTGTAATCAGAGGGTAAAAGGAGAGTGCATAAGTTTGGAAAATTACTTCTTCCCTCCTTTTTACAGATCTCTTCACATGTCTCTTGGTTCCTTGATCCCACCAGACACTGTTGAAAAGAGAGGCTTACTCCGGAGGCCAAAAAATCGCAAAGCTATTGACATGGAAGCTTTTGAAGGCGGAGTGGAACAGAACATGCTGAAGAGAAAAGGTTTCTTTTGTATGGTTACTTCTGTTTTGGGAGGGAGGGCCTTGCATAAGGTGGCTTTTAGAAGCAGTTGCTGAAGCATGGTCTGTATTTTACAATTTAGAGGCTACTAGCACTTTCACAGAAATCCAGTGTGATTTGGGAGGCAACATTAGAATGCGCCTCTGCATCTCTATTTGCTTTGATTCTGTGCACTTAAATACGTGCTCCACCCAGTTTGGTGACTTATATCACAGGAATCGTTTGGGATTGTGTTTGTAACTGTGGGTGCTAAGGAGATGATTTGGTAGAGAACGTGAGGGGCACTGAATTGTGGTGGTACAGTTTCAGTGTTTGTTCTGTGGAGGATGAATAAAATTTGGTTGAATAGCTTAAATTTTGAATTATACAAGTTCTGGCAATAAACCTGTGTCCGTATGACCTTGAACAGTTTTTTCACATAAAACTTGTTTTGAAACTTTCTCTAAGCAGCACAGGACTATCTTGTGGACTCGCAAACAGCATCTGTGATTCAAACAGCCATGCTGACAAGTGATGCAGAAATCATGCTGAGTAACACGGAGCTCTTCGTTCAGCCGCAGTTTAACGAACGGAGCCAAAACAAGCTTTCTGCTCTTGAACCACAGCTATCAAATTCAAAAACTTCAGCACAGAGAAGCAAGATTTCTGATGCAGCTCAAGAGGAAGCGAGGCTGGGGGGCCTGGTATCCAGTGTGCGCAAAAATGAGGGAAGGACCCGAAGATATTCTGAGGACTTAATCCTTGATCGCAAGCATGTTGACAGAATGAGTCCTGTATCTCCAAAAACACCTGCAAAACAGCAAGAAGATAAGCAAGAACATTCCCAGCGGAGTAACCCAATGGAACAGCTTTCTCTTTCAGAAGAGGTGGTGGTTGGCGGTGAGTACTATGGGTTAGGACTTGGGGCTTAGCAGATGTTGTCTGAAATCACAGAATGGTTGAGGTAGGAAGGGACCTCTGGAGGTTACCTTCTCCAGCCCCCCTGCTCCAGCAGGGCCACCTAGAGCAGGTTGCCCAGAGTCATGTCCAGGCGGCTTTTACATGCTTCCAAGGACAGAGACTGCAAACTCTGGGCAACCTGTTCCAGTGCTCGGTCACCCTCACAGTCAAAAAGTGTTTCCTTATGTTCAGGCAGAGCCTCCTGGGTGCCAGTCTGTGCCTGTTGCCTTTGTCCTGACACTGGGCGCCACTGAGAAGAGCCTGGCTCCATCTGCTTTACACCGTCCTTTCAGATACTTGCATATATTGGTGAGATTCCCCCTGAGCCTTCTCTTCTCCAGGCTGAACAGTCTTTCAGCCTTTCCTCCTTGGAGAGATGCTCCAGTCTGGTGGCCCTTTGCTGGACTCTCTCCAGTATGTCCGTCTTTCTCTTGTACTGGGAAGCCCAGAAGTGGACGCAAATATGGTGTGATAAGGAGATAATATGTAGGAATTTTAGGTAGAGTTAGAAGGAGTCTCAGGAGGTTACTAGTCTAGATCTTTACCCTGGTAATGTTGTTTATATGTCACAACTAACCGCTTCTCTGTCTCCAGGGCCTTGAAAATCCCTTGGACAGAGGGAGTCACCTCTGTCGTAGTCACGCTGTACCAGTGCTTTGCACATCCTCTCACTTGCTGGTTTCTCCTTGCTGTCTGGTGTCTCTCTCCTGCATTCATTGCCCTTGTAAATACCTTGTCCTGTCTGTGTGAATGGGAGCACGTTGTCCTCACATTGCGTGGACCAGGCACCAAGGCACCGTTGTAACCCTAAAATTTTCTGCTTAGTGTCCCTGGGATGGCTAGCCAGGACAGGATCTGCTGCAGTAAATAGCTTCAACCAAAAATCCCTATGCATTCCATGAAGTATGGACAGCTAATGTTTCTTTTTCATTCATTTTTTTTTTTTAATGATCCTTTGTCAAAAGGGCCACAGCAATCATATTTAAAGAATGATTGGTGTATTCAGTACTGCTCAAGCCAGGAGAAGAGTTCTTGCCATGGAAAACTTAGAAATTAATTCCTGGTGGACTCTTGCACCGTACTGTGCTACTGGAGGGTTGTCTGTGGCAAGTTTGGTGTGAAAAGTTGCTTTGAAAGGACAAGAGATCAGCAGACGAAGGTTAGTTGCTCTGAAGAGACCAATGGCAGACACTTCTAGCACAAATAACGTGGAGAAAAGCATGGAGGATGTGGAATAGGGGACTGGATCAGATGAGAGGAAGAGGAGGGGTAGTTTAAGAGAGCATATCTTAAAGATGCTGGAGTTTGTAAGGCATTAACGTCAAAAGTTCTCCTGTTTTACCAAAGGTAGCTGATGTCAATGCCGCTCCTCAGTGTGAACCGAAAAATAGTTGGCAAGGACTTTTCCAACTGGTTCCTAAGGTGCAATGTGAACTCCCTAAACTGTTTCAAGTAAAGGATGAGTGTTTTCTTGTGTGTATTCCGCTCTCTGCTTGGTGGGTTTTTTATTTATCAGGAAAGCTAAAAGAGAGTTTAAAAAGATGGTGGGGGCACATTAATGCTCTCAATTTCTAGCCGTTAATAGATGGAGCTCCTCTTTGCCGTCCAGAAGTTCAAGTAAATGTTTGGGATCCCCAGTTACTCCAAAGCCTAAGAGATCTTTCACAGAGTCTTTGAGAGAATTTGTGTCCCATATAATTGAAGACCTAGACGCAAGCGATACAGAAGAGGAGATGGCTAATACAGTGAACAGAGTTGAACAGGAAGAGATTCTCGGAGAGGGTAAGGAGTGCTTTCAGTGTTAGAAGTGAATGGACTACTTTAATCCAATTAAAACCAAGAGTTGTTCAGGTGACTTGCGGCGTTAAATAGGACTTTATTGTGCAGTAAATGCTGGAGATCATTTAATTCAAGTCATATCAGATACACTCTGAACACTTTCAGACAAGCTTCCTAAAAGCAGGCTGTGACTTTTGCACATGCTTTCTTGTCAGTATTTGCTTTGTTCACAGTGACTGCAAATGAAATAAAGGTTTGTATTTTGGTGGTAGGTCTGTAGTACTGCTCATCTTCCCACGGCAGAGATGAATAGTTGCCTCCTGGCAAGGAATACACCTGGCTAATCGCTCTTTTTGTTTATATACATTTTAATGCTTTACTGTATTTATTTAAGCCACGTTGGCCATTATCGTTCTCCTGCACTAACCAGCATCTTTTTCCCTTGAGACAAGGGCTTGAAGGTTGCCCTCCCTTAAGCAATAAAGACTGTCACTAGTAGGTTGGACCTTAATACCTCCTTGTTCCTGGTCATGCAAGTTGCCTGCTTTCACAAGCACATCTCAGTTTCCTCTGAAATCCTTTTGCCTTAGAATCTAAGACAGTAAAACCTCTGCACAGATGCTGAGGGTGGCAGGTATTACCCAGTCATTACATAAAGCTTTGGGTATGTGCAGGCACAAATTCCTGTGTTTTGTTGGATTTCATCTTCCATACTCCAGTTCAGGATCCTTTTTAAGTCTTTCCCATTGTTTTTTCAACAGTGTCTGGAAATGAGAGAAGACCGTTGCAGTGCGGGTTTAGTTTTCCCTAGGCTTAATTAGGTCTAAACTTTCATATGAATTACCTTATGACAGTATGGAAACTGAACAGTCTAAAGCACCAACAGTTCCATTATTAGATTTTTCAATTAATACTTGCAATGCTCATCCACAAGTAATTGCTTGCATATACCAGGTGTATCAGCAAAATTAGTTATGTTGCCTTTTTATCATGATAATACAGCCTTTTCTTTTAAACAATTCTTTTATAGAGTAGTTTATTAAGGTAGCAGATATTCTGCATCTCTAAACTTATAATTGCGTAAGGTTGGCATCCTGTAGTCTTTTTTGAGGCTGTTGTCCTGTTACACTTTTACTTGGGCGCACCTGTGGAGCGTAAAGTTTAAATGGGATGTGACTTTTGAGGCTGATAAGTCACCTCAGAACTGTTACAGTCCCGTGAACACCAGCTCAAAGCTTGAGGGGTGGTCAGAAAAGCAAATAATATGTAAAAATTATCATGAAAGGAAGAGGTGGCAAAACATCACTTTGCCACTACAGAAACGACTGCCATGCTCACCTTTTGAATACAGCGTGCAGTTCTAACCTCTCCATCTCAAACAGAACTAGAGAAGGTGTAGAGGAGAACAGTTCTACCATTAATGATACTCAAATATATGGAGCAGTTTCTGTACATTGAATGACTAAAGATAAGGACTGCTCAACCTGGGAAAAAAGGCAATGGGAGTGAAATGTAAGATGTTTAAAAAGAAAAGCCTGGAGCGGCCTGCAGGAGATGATTCAGCAAACAAATTGAAACAATCAGCTCCCTGATCTGTCAGTGCAGAAACTAGAGAGGAGCAACTGGCACAGACAGTTGGCAGGTTATACCGAACTACAGGAGGTGTTGCTACTAGCAACAGGTGAAGAAATCAGTAAAAATTAAGACTTGAATGTGTCCATAGCATCTGGTACTCCACTGTTAAAGTACCATATCCCAGCAGGGATCCAGTGGGAGAATCACTGGTGCCTGTCTGCCGTAGGCAGTCTTAGTGTCGAGCTGAGCTTCTGTCGTCTTCCCACAAAGGTAGTTAATATTTCACTTAACTTTAGGCAAGATTTTGCCCTCTGTTGGTGTAGGGAGCTCAATGTTCTGGTTAGTGATATTGGTATTACTGGGTTTTGCCACCACCTTTGGCCAAATTTTCTTGTCCCCTTCGCTGGGGCTTGGGGCTCCCAAGACCTTGACACTTGTGCTCGTGAGTGTGAACACTCCCAGTCACTGGAGAGGACGGTAAAAATCCATTCTTACAGCTTCTGATCCTGGGCTCAGCCAAGATTTCCAAACCCTTCAGCAAGTGACAGTACTATGAGCGTTCCCAGTAAGATTTCTCCAGACAATTACCTGTGTGGATTTCTGAGCTACATGGTGACAGACAGGTGAACTGTAGATTTAGTATGTAGGGAAAAGGAGTACTTAAGTATTCTTCAGTACTTCGGTAGCTACTGCAGTAGCTGAAGTTTTTAAAGATGTGCAAATTATATATCCACTTATTTCTCCTCGTCCTGCCTGCAAGAGGCTTGCCTGGGATGGTTAAAACCACTGCTTGGCACTCTCCTCTTTGTACGCAATGTACCTCTTCCAAAATCGTTTATACAGAAAAAAACTGAGGAAGTGCAGAGGAGAATCTGAGTGCAAACTCCACCTATTGTTAGACTTAAAAGAAAACAAATTGGTCTTTCACACAATCACCAAAAGTGAGAACAGACATGGAGATGGCAGATCTCGAGGAGCTCTGCTTACTGATAAGTGAAATTCATGGGTCTCTGATGTGCACCCTAATTAGGTGGCTGTAGAACAAACAGGAAAAGTTGTGTGTTTCTCAGCTCTAAACCTTTGGAAGGGAACGGCATCTCCTTCCCTTATTTATAGCTTATGGCTATTGCTGAGTTTACTTACCGTGTAAATTTTAGCAGTTGTTAAACTGTACGCCTGGGGATGTTTTTGTAGGTCAAACTGATGATAGTATTTCCTATTTTAGCTGCAGAGCATCGTGCAAATTCTGGATATTCTGAACACTTGGAGAAGAAACTGATCAAAAAAGCAGAATCACAGATAACTACAGCACAGGATGCCAGAGTCGAAGAAGAAATGGCCCCTTCAGAAGAAGAGGGAGTAGCTGAAGGCAGTGTTGAACACCAAGGCTCTCCCAAAGCTGGTGAGGACAACCTCTTAATACCGAAGATGATCTCTAATACCAGAAGCCTCTCGAGCTGCATTGTTGGCATCAGTGCTGGGAGAGAGACTTGTTAACTCTTTGCATTCTGGAATCTGGGCTAAATGCTGGGAAAATAGCAAACTAATTTTGGCATTTTAAGCTGAAAGACTGCATTCTGCTCAAATGGAAAACAAAATTATGTTGGCAATACTGCTTAGAAATACATGATTGTGGAAAGCTTAACTAAAATTTACTAGTGGGAGTTCTTTATCAATTCTAGAATTGATAAAACTTGGAGGCCTTCTGAGTGTGTTAGCAATTCAGGATCTCCCAAGTTACTTTTTGTGAATTGCTGGGTCTTCCGTGTTCAATGTATTGCACTAAGGCTCTGGTGCCTTTTGAGATAAAAGTTCTTATTAAAGGAAGCACATTTAAAAGGAGCTCAGATAAAAATTTCCCTCAAATCTCCACGTTACCTAGTGCTGTTTTTTTTTTTTCATGTGACCTCTGCACACCTAGATGTAGCAGAGGGAAAAGCTGAGGATTCATCAGTGCTTTAGCTTATCTAGCTTAGTGTATTGACACCCTTATCCTTGAAGACAGGAACACAATAGGTGGCAACATTGTCAGGAATGGAAAGCTGGGTTTCATTCTTCTGAGTGCTCTGAAGTTTTGTCTATGATACTTGTTTCAGTGATGTATTTCTCCTGTTTTGGAAATCTAGAACGTGAGATTGCCAAAGGTGTTGAAGCTGGAAGTCTGGGCAGGCATTCTCATGCTTTTTCCTCCTCTGAAAAATCTGCGATGAAGCCATTAGATGAAGCTGTTGAACAAGCAGATGAACTGGAAAACCAGGCTATCACGGTAGAATTAGATGGTCCAGAAGAACTTACTGAGGATGAAGCTGAAAGCCCTGAGAATGAAGGTAAGAAAACTATTGCAGCAGTAGCGGAAGGCAGCTGGAGAATTTTTTCCCTGTTATCTCTTGATAGATTGAGGAACAACAAGGTTAATAATGTGATTATCACGTTGGCTGCTATTCCTAGGACCAGGTTGTTACTGGGTCATCAGGTGCTTCAGAGACCTGGATCATATTGTACTTCTTGAGGTGAAGGTAATGGAAGTGCACAAATAGACAAAACTGCAAAAGGGTTTTATACAGTGATATGGGAGTATCCCCCATTTTTTCTTCCTAACTTCATGCTGACTTGTTAATGTCTTAGCATCGAACCGCTGTTTCTACAGCCAGTCATGTAAGTCCAGACTTGAAACCTAAATTTAGAACACCGTATTTAGTACATGGAGTTACAGATTTCCTTTCCAGTTAACGAAAAAAGTAGGCCAGTTTTCCAGAAAGCTGAGAGGAGTGTCTGTTTCTAAACAGTTCTTCAGACACTGCATCAGTTGGCTCTGTTGCCCCAAGAGTGCTTATGCCTTTTGGAAGAGCATATACATCAGACTGAGTTCTCTTTGATCAAGGCCACGTTTGAGAATGCCCAGAGTGTGTTTTGGCAGTGTCTTTTTGACTGGTCTTAAAGTCTTTTGAAGTACAATACATCCTGAAATAAAAAACTGAACTGGGGATGTCCTGAAAGAATCCCATTGCCAGAATTTGAGGCATTGTGGAGAAATACAGCTGTAATGAGAATATCAATGCCTGTATGTGTGCAGTGTGGAAGGCACAAAGACGACGGGTGAGCTAGTACACTTTTGCCACAAGAAAAGCTGTAGCTGTTCTTAGACAATAGTGTGTCAACATGCTTCTCTTTAACACAGCTGTATGAAGAGATGGAAAGATCTTGATGAAGAGATCCCTGCTGATAGGGTGGAACAGTAAGAGTAGCATCTTAGAGGTGTCATTGGATAAGGAGAGGGAGAAAAGCAGGAAGACAAGATGAAAAAATAGGTGCTTTTGTCATTAAACATACCCTGGAAACCTCCGCACAACTGGTCTCTCCCCCTGCCTCCTGCTCCCTGTCCCTCTGGCACACGAGTATTTCTTCAGAAGAAGCTAATGCGAGGAACCAGGGTAGTTCATCCAGCCTCGCTTTCTCTGAGAGACTCCTGACCCTTTGAGTTGGGGAGTTTAACTCTCAGTAGTACTTGAGGCCTCTAGTAGTTGGGCTTTTACAACGGGGCCGGTGTCCTAGCTCTTGGGGAGCGTTGCGATACCAGGTATGCTGGATTCTTGAGCTGCACTCAGCTCACAAGGGAAACTGGTAGGCAAGAAGCCCTCCGTGACCACTCCCCTTCTAGACAGGAGGCTGCTCAGTATTTCAGTTGTGTTAATGTTTTTTACTTTCCTGTGCTCACTTGTTAAGAAGTGAAGAAGTTTGAGAGTGAAGTTAGAGGATGCAGATTAGACTTGGAGGAAACTGATATGAGTAGTTCACAGCAAAGAAGAGGTGAGGAACTGACTATAACCTCAGCCTTAGTAGAGGGAATTTATGAAAATCTGTGAATAAGGGAGATGCTGGTAGACTGACCCTTGTAATGGTCTGCTTGTCTCTGTTCAGGAGAATTTGCTGCTGATTTAGCAGCAGTAGCTTGCAGACTTCGAAATTCTCTCTGGGGAAAAAAGAGGCTGCAGCTTCTTGGTGGCCTAAGTTGACCCAGCCATCATCCCCTGCAGCCTGGCCCCCGAGTGTGTTTTCCTGCTCCCTGCCCAGCCTGCTGGTCCAGCCTGAGGGAAGCCACCGGCCTGTGTGGCAGGAGGTGGGGCGGGTGGGACTGCAGCAGCCTGCAGTTATAGGACCACAGAATCGCCTAGGTTGGAAGGGACCTTTCAGATCATCGAGTCCAACCATCAACCTAACTCGGTCAAAAACCATCACTAAACCATATCTCTAAGCATTATGTCTGCCTGTCTTTTAAAAACCTCCAGGGATGGTGACTCAAACGCTTCCCTGGGCAGCCTGTTCCAGTTCTTTAATCACCCCTTCTCCTAATCTCCATCCTAAACCTCCCCTGGTGCAACTTGAGGCCATTTCCTCTTGTCCTGTCGCCTGTTCCCTGGGCGAAGAGACCAACCCCCCCTGGCTACACCCTCAGCCTCCTTTTCTCCAGGCTGAACACCCCCAGCTCCCTCAGCCACTCCTCACAGAACTTGTGCTCCAGACCCCTCACCAGCTCCGTTGCCCTTCTCTGGACCCACTCCAGCACCTCAATGTCTTTTTTGAGGTGAGGGGCCCAAAACTGGACACTGCTGGTTCAGGGTGCCATGAAGACACAGCCTGAGCGCAGGCACCGGACCAGATGTGGGGAAAGCTGGCTGGGCTTCTGTCTGCTGCTGCAGCAGCAGCACTGCTTGCTGCAGGAACTCTGAAAATGGCGTTCGGTTGCTCAGGTACTTTTTTTTTTTTTTTTTTCATAGAGGTTTCCATGAAGACACCTGGGTTTGTCCGTGCTGCAGCCTACAAGCCACTGCTGTCAACTCCACGTCCTGCAAAACCTGCTGTTCCCAAGTAAGTATAAGTCACCTTCAGCAGTGACCTGGTAGAAGTAAGTACCAGAGGGAGAGAGCCGAGCCCAGCTTTGTCAGTTGTTTTGTACTTTATCAGCTCTAGCAGGGACTAAGCAGTCTTGAAGTCTTCAGTTTGTTCACTGCTTTAGCAGTTGAATAAAGGGTTTGATCAAGGGAATGTCAGTACTCCCCCAGAGTAGAGCTGGTGCCTCAAGTCCTTCCAATGAACGTTCATTTAATATTTCCTTGTGCCAAAGGCCAAAACCTTTTCCTAGGGGTTTCTCAACTGGTGAACTACCCTGGAGCCATAGACTCCAGTATCGGATGCAGAGGTCCGAGCAGAAGAAGGGGAATTACAGGTGGTGTTACATTGATCCCAGGAAATGACATGTGTGTATTGAGGTTAAAAACCTAAAGCTGTGTGCGGTTGCCATGTGCTGAATGTAAAATGAAGCTCACCTAGAGGCAGAAAGTGAACCTGTCCTCTGCGTTACTGCAAATAATTAATTAACATTTGTCACCCTCTTAACTAGAAATTTGGTGAAGTTGTATGCTTCATCAGAACCGCTAACAGTGGGTCCCAGGGAACAGGAGGAGTTTTCTGGCCCGTGACTCTAGTTACTTGTTCATTGACGCAATAAACAATAAAACCAAATTCTGGTGCCCTTTACTGCTGTGAAGAGAGATGGATGATGCTTACAGAAGGTGCCGGATGATTGCTCTAATCACAAATAGTAAAATATATTTAAAAAGTAGAAAAAGGAGTCTTTGATACTCTGCTGACATGGAACTGAATGAATGCAGATTTGCTTTGGGATTTTGCATTGGGATGCGCTCTTTATTTATTTTTTTTATATATATATGGAACGTCTGAATACTAATTCTTCTGTAGGGTGTGCTAGTCCTCATTGGCAAAAGAAGCCCATATATTGGGACGCACGTTCTTTATAGGAATTTCTGGACACTAATAGGCTTGACAGTTGGCTTTCAAGATGTGCTGAGATAACAGATGATCATAATTACAGGTTCAGAGCCTCGATTACAGGAAGCTGTTGCACAAAAAGTGCGTGGTTTGTTTGCACTTTATGGAATACCATCTGGCTCTGAGTTGGTCTGCTTGCTTCCCAAGGTAGCGACGCACAGGTTAAAAGCCTGAGGAATACTCTGAGTTATGTACTTGTGAGAGCCATGGTTAAGGCATTCTGCTATAAAATAATCTCTTTATACTGGTACAATTCTACTGCGATCAACTATACCAGATTAGACTATACCAACTATACCACGTTTTATTTAGAAATGCCGAAGTCTTATACAGTCATTATGCTGTGGACCAAACGTTCATATATAATCATTCACAAATGGGTGAACTGAAGGACAGAAACGGTAACCAATAAATTATAACTGTTTTTTTGTCTTGCTACTACATGTACGTCACCTCTGGAGCTGATCTCTTCCAGCTGCCCCTGAGGTTCTGACAGAATCATGTTAGGTGGGCTGGAGAGAGAATCAAATGATCCATGCACTACCTCTGTGGGTATTGCATGCGTTGGCCTGAAGTTCCAGGTCTCTTCTGTTGTTTTCTCCTTGGCTACTGACTAAATCCAGGGATTTCACTTCCCATTTGTCATGTTACAAGTTTTCCTCTTTTGAATGGAAAGTAGTAGTAGTTTCCTTTTGGACTTACAGTCTTGTTTAAGGGAAACAAACCAACAACGCAACAACCCACCAAAAAACCCAACCATTGAACAAACAGAAAAACCCACAAAAACCCCCACTAAGCAAAATTTGCAATAGTGTAGCGGTATACCCTGCAGACCAGGCTCCTGTCTGCAGATACAGAGGTCACCTGTGGATGCCGCAGACTTTGTGCACTCCTGGGGAGAGAATATTTCAGGGATGCAGTGAAAACTCTATTTATGGATTGGAGTGATCTGTAGTTTGCTGACTATTTGTTATGCTGCTGTGCTTATCCTGGGGAAACTCGAGCCTGGATTGCATCTCCCAAGGTCATAATGCCATGTGAACTGCTTGCAAACTACTTTGTGGGCATGAGAGTTTTGAGGAGCTGGGAGGGAGAAAGAATTGAGAGCTCAAGGTGGTTCTTCCGTCTTCCAATTCAGCATAAGGTTTGTCCAAACTCAGCCTGGTCGTTCGTTTGATGTGTGACTTTTTGATTTCTCCCCAAAGGTCTCCCCTGCAGCCGCTGCGGGCTAAGCCAGTTCCAAAGAGGTCAGGAGCATCACGGAAGAAAACGCGTGAGCCTGGAGTGGCAAGTAGTTTGATAAAGAAGATATTTCGCCATTATGTGAAAATGCCAGTGGCCAGAGATGCATTCAAAATTGTTGAAAAATGGTAAGCGATAGCAAACTGCTCCCCTTCCTGCTCTTTTTAGTCTCTTTTTTTTTTTTTTCTTCTGTCTCCTGAAATAACAAACCTGTCAGGAGTGCTGTTGGCAAGCTGACAGCTAGGGAGAGTCACGGGAGGGCCGATTAAAAGGACAGAAATGTGCTAGGTGCTTTTGGCTGCTGTGAGGGTATCCGTGACCAGCGCT
The DNA here is from genome assembly GCF_028500815.1 of Rissa tridactyla. Classification (NCBI taxonomy): domain Eukaryota; kingdom Metazoa; phylum Chordata; class Aves; order Charadriiformes; family Laridae; genus Rissa; species Rissa tridactyla. The sequence continues at coordinate 72,203,612 of NC_071469.1, read as the reverse complement.
GCCTTGCAGGAGCTTCTGGGTTTTCTCCCAACCAGTGCAAACTGCACCATTCCAACCCGCTGTAGCGAACGGCACGCTAACATCGTTAGCGCTCTCTGTGAGCGGGGTGGCACTGGCATGTTTCTTCTCCCCCACGGCGAGCAGCTCTAGTGCCACTTGCCCTGCAGAGGTGGGTGAGTGGCTGGTGTTCACGCACTCCGCTCTGCAGCCTGACTTTATTTCCCTCCTCAATCCTCCTGCAGCTCAGTGAGATACTTCAAGCAGCTAAGCAGCGATCTGGAAGCTTACACCCGCCATGCAGGGAGGAAGACAGTGGAGATGGCTGACCTGGAAGTCCTCATGAGAAGGTAAAGGGAGGGTTATTATTAACCTGTGGTTATGTTAGTGGTGGTTTTATAGCTCGGTAAGACTGTCCTTGTCAGAGTGTGCACTAGCAGAAAGTATTTCCACAGTAAGTGTGGTATCTTGTGATTTACTCTGCGTGATGCCACTTGGCCAGGAGGGCATTTGTGGATGTGGGCTTCACGGTGATGATGGTGGAGGGGCAAGAGGAGGTAGAGAGGGGTTGGGAGAGCAGGAGTCGTCTGTGGAACAAGTAGGAAGAGGAGGGAGATGTGTGTGAGTGTGAAGCAGTTGTGGCTGGGGATGGTGTCAGTCGAAGAAGCAGAGTAACGGTAAGCACGAGGCTGGGCTGCACCGTTGGCATCCCTGAGCGATGTCTTTGTTAAAAGCACTTGCAACTGAAACAGCGTGAGCATTTTTGCATGCCCTGCTATCTGTTTTGATGACTTACTCTTCCAAACAAAAGCGTAGAATCACTTAGGTTGGAAAAGACGCTTAACATCATTGAGTCCAGCACTGCCCAAACCACCACTACCCCATGTCCCTCAGCACCACCTCTACACGTCTTCTAAATACCTCCAAGGATGGTGATTCCACCACTTCCTTGAGCAGCCTGTTCCAATGCTTGATAACCCTTTTGGTGAAGAAATTTTTCCTAGTATCCAATCTAAACCTCCCCTGGCACAACTCGAGGCAGTTTCCTCTCATCACTTGTTACCTGGGAGAAGAGACCGACCCCCAACTATCTATTACCTCCTTTCAGGTAGTTCCTGCCTCTGCAAAGGCTGATACTTAGGGTTCAAACTGACAGTTCCTCTCCAGTGCAGGAAGATGAGCCTGGCAGCCCAGGGCTGGCCTCTCCTATCAACTGTGTTCCGCTTTGGGACACCGCAGAGGGGCAGGCTGGCCAGCGGCCAGCAAGCTGTTCTCAGAGCCTCTCCGCTGCTGCTCTTTCCTGTGGGCTCCCTCAGCTCCCCCATCTCATGCCTGAATTCGCTTTGTCCTGTGACCAAAACACAAGGGATTTGTTCTTGGCTTGGGAGCCCTCTGTAAAACACTGTAGGGCCTGAAACAAATTCATCGCTCCTTGTTTAAAGTCATGACTCCAAGTTGTTATTCCTCGTCTCCACGGGCAGAGTTTCAGATGTGATGCTAAAGTCATTTGAGGGGTTTTGTGGGCACATCTGATTAAAGGCATTGACTTAGCCTGGGCCTGTGTAGATGGAGCTGGTGCTGCTGCTTAAAAAGAATAATCAGTTGCTGTCCTGGTCTGGAGATTGTAATTTTCCCACTTGGCAGGTGTGTGCTGAAATTAGCATGAACAGGCTGAGAGGTGGGATGGTTTAGTTGGCCAGATTTGAGGATTTTATACTCTTGTTACCTTACCTTTTTCTGCATATCTTTATGCCTTTCCACTGCCTCGTAAAGGGATCCGAAATTGTTGTCTAGCTCATGCATGACTTTAAATAATAAAATTTATCCCATGGCAGGTGGATTGTGAATTTAAAAAGCAGTGAGCATATACGTCTTTGGTAAAGATTGATATGTTGACTCTCACTGAGGAGGACACGTGCCTCTGTGGGATGCTGGTCTGCAGTAGCTCTCCTGGTCCGCATCCCTGTATAGGCAAACCTGGCGCCTGCACCGTACGCAGGGCCTAGTGCATCCTCTGAGAAAGCTGCCTGCAAATAGACACCTGTAGCTTCTCTGTCACAAGCAGCCACAGCATTTCAGCTATTAAATGCAAAAATGTCACTGCAAGAAAAACCTTAAAAACTTTACTCTGATACTAAGTTTGAGTGGAAATGCTTTTTGCTAACAAGTCTCTGTTTTTTCTCTGCCCTCTTCTTTTTGATCGAAGACAAGGGCTGGTGACAGACAAGATGCCGCTGTGTGTGCTGATAGAGCGTTACCTGCCTCTGGAGTACAGGAAGCTCCTGATTCCGATTGCTGTGAGTGGAAACAAAGTGATCCCCTGCAAGTGAATGTTCCCCTGCGGGCGGGAGGATGGCCGGCTTGCAGAGCTGGCTCTAGGTTGTTCTGTGTAACGTCACCCTGAGACGGTTTTCTACCAGTAACGAACGGGGCAATAAACGGTCGACATTCTTTTGAACTGATGCAGGTTGTGCTGTGGCTGTCACACCAGCCTGCTCGACCTCACCAGCTATTATTACGAGTAACTCGACTATCCTGAATTTTTTTTATGTTCCTACTGAATACTTGTACAGCTCTGATAAATAAAATACTATGTGTATTCTGCACGAGAGAAATGCTGCTTATTCCAGTGAGCTGAAAGGCCACTGCATTGCGTTGTTCAAAGTGTGCCTAATGGACGTTCAGCTGCGGTGATGCTCTTTGTACTATCGAGCTGTTTGCTCGAAGGAGAAAAGTTACGTACCGCCTTCCAAAAAGAAGCAGATCTTTGTTCAGCTGTGTATTTTTCTAGAGCAGGGGCTTTCAAACTTGGGGTCTTGTACCCCTTTGCCAGTCTGTTGTGGTCTGCTGGGGCAAGAGTAGATCATAATCCATCGGTGACCACGGCTGCTTATTGATGTGAATTGAAAGGGGAAATATGCCCTATACTTCCTTGATATATAACTAATCCCACGGGGAATTAGCAAGTGATACTTTAAGATGGCTTGAGAGATGAAGTTTTGTGGTGCACACGTGGTAGGTAGACCAGGAGAGTGAGTCAGATGAGTTAATTGTGCGCATTGGGTTTTGGTGGCAAGGTTTTGGTAGTGGGACAGTGGGAGGCCGCAGGAGTGGCCTTTGGCCCCCAGCTCAAGCAGAGCCAGTTCCAGCCAGCTCCAGAATGGACCCAGCACTGGCCCATGCTGAGCCCGTCAGTGACGCTAGTGGCGCCTCTGTGATGGCTTGTTTAAGAAAGGGTAAAAACCACTGTGCAGCAGCTGTGGGAGGAAGGAGTAAGGAGGAACATGCGAGAGAAACAACCCTGCAGGCACTGAGGTCAGCAAAGAAGGAGGTGCTGGAGCTGAGACTCCCCTGCAGCCCGTGGAGAAGGCCATGGGGAAATAGGTTGTCCTGCTGCAGGCCACAGAGGACCGTGGTGGGGCGGATACCCACCCTGCAGCCCACGGAGGACCCCACACCATGGCGGGTGGACATGCCCTGCAGGAAGCTGCAGCCCATGGAGAGGAGCCCAGGTAGGAGCGGGTTTGCTGGCAGGGAGCTGTGGGGGACCCCCGCTGGAGCGGTCCTTGAAGGACTGTACCCCACTGAGGAACCCCACTGGGGAGCAGGGGTAGAGTGTGAGGAAGGAGCATCGGAGACAAACCGAACTCCCAGTTCCACATCCCCTCTGCGCTGCTTAGCAGGGAGGAGATAATTGCGCCTGGGAAGAAGGAGGTGTAGGGGGAAGATCTTAATTTTGTCTTTGTTTGTCACTATCCTACTGTATTTTTAATTGGCAATTGTCCTGGTTTGAGCGACAGGATTAACTTTTCTTTCGGTAATTTTACTTTTCAGTAAAGTCTCTTGTAAAGCCTGGGAAAACTGCACTTTTAGAAGACTCGATTGTCTGAATTTGTGAAAAATATTTACTTTATCGCCCGCTCTGGGATGCGGGTTTCAAGGTCTCAGTGTTTTCGAGCTTGCCAGGTGCGGGGATGAGGAGGAGTGAGACCCGGACACTTAACCCAAGCTGCCAACAGGATTATTGGAATGTCACATTCAATATAAATTAGGAAGTTTTCTAAGGAGTTCTCTCTCTCCCTTGATGGCTGCGATCCCAAGAATTCCTTGCCCCAGTGCTGGAGCTCTGAGCCGCAGGGTTCCTTCCTCCTGCAGCCACAGCGTTCGCAGGGTCCCACATTGGCTGTCCCTGTGGGGAGTGCATGGCTTCTGCTGGTGGAAGCCGTGTGTGTTCTCCTTGTGTGTTTTATATTGATATTGGCATCAATATTGGTTCTTTAGTGTTATTGATGTTAATTATTTAGTACTATTCTATTAAATCTGTTTATATTTCAACCCTTGGGTTTCCTTGTTTTCTCCCGATTCCCCTTCCCGGGTGGGGAGGGGTGATAGGGTGAGAGAATAATTATCTAAACGACAAGAAATTGTCATGGGTTCTTCAAACTGTCACAGCCGTATATTAAATTAATCTTCCCCAAGCCAAGTCTGTTTTGAGCGTGACAGTAACTGCTGAGCCATCTCCCTGTCTTTATCCTGACCTATGAGCTCTTTCCATCTAATTTCTTCCCCCCCCCCCACCCCAGCCCTGTCCTGTTGCGGAGGGGGAGTGAGGGGCTGGGGGAGGGGTGGCTGGCAGCCAGCTGGGGTTAAAGCACCCCACTGCAGTTGGGTTCAGGGGATTAAACCCCACTGCAGCTGAAGGCTGCGCTTCCCCAGCTGTTTCCTGCCGCCTCTGGGGCTGTCCCCTCACTCTAGGTACAGAACTGTGTCTGGAAGGTCACCTCGGCAGTGCCACCGAGGAGGCAGCAGTGCCAGAAGCTGCCCGGTGAGGCAGGTCCTGAGCTGCGGTTCGCTCTGCGGAGGTCACCCCGCTCCTGGGACACAGCGCCGTCCTGTGCTGGCATCCCACGTCACCATCCACAGGGACTCTGTGAGTAACAAGCGCGAATAAAATCTGCGTGTTGGACACACCCGCGGGGGCTCTGCTGCTCCGCTCTGGGGTGAGCCAGGGAGCTTTGCCTTCCACCGCTCCATACTGGTGGTTGCTGGTCCGCACTGCGCTCCCTTGTGTTCCTCAAGTAGGGAAACAATAAAAGCAAAATCCTCGTCTCTGATTTCACGGCTTGCAGGGAACCTGAATCGCGCCAGGAGTGAGGTCAGGCACCGCAGAGGATCTCAGGTGCAGAGGATTGTGACTTTGTGAAACGATTCACAAGCCGGGGAGGAATGAGGCCCGTCACACAGACGAGTTTTGGGGGGATGGAACATGGATATCAAACTTGCTATTGGGTGTCGTTCTTCAGTGTCTCTCCAGGGGGTCAGGCTGGCACTTTAACATGGTTTCCTTGTATTTAGCTAGTCTGGAATTCCCAAGGTAAAACAAGGTGCTTATTTAACTTCTGAGGAAAAATTAAGTAGATTTCTTTTTTTCCCCTCCTTAATTCTCAGCATCTGTCGTGAACTTGAAAACCTTGAGCCTTTAAGTCTGCCTTAGACTGGAGTCTTTAAATTGACTAATAATTTCTAGGTGTCTGCTAAGGAGGAGGGGCTCAGGCGGCTGCTTCTCAGGCTCAAACAGGACCCAGCGGGGCTGAGCGTGGTCCGGTTGGGGTAAGTCAGAGCTCGGTGCAAACATCATCTCCCCACTGGCTCTTCCGATGCTCCCGGGGCGGGACAGCCTGCCTGCGTGGGCTCTGCCTGCAGCGGCGCAGCGGATGGTCACGCGGGACGCCTGCCACCCTCTGGTTGTTTCTCCCCACCTGAAGCCTTGTCCTAGACCCCACTGGAAGCGTGCATCCCCGTCTCTGGAGTAAGCTGCACGCGCAGCAGAGTTCCCAAAACTACAGCCAAAGGGGCAGTTAATAAGGACGCCTGGGAATCCCGCCTAGCTCCTGGCAGCACCACCTGCAAGTTAAACAGGTTTCACACAACACTAAAGGAAACGATGACCAGTACAGTTAAAATCTCTTTGGCAGGCGATACCAATACAAAGGTGAGGCATTTTTCAAATTATTTTTTTAAAATTAATTCCATTAATGCAAGAAAGGGGGATTTTTTTTTTCATTACTGAAAAGGAAACAGCTTTGTTCTTTTAACAAACAAACATATTGCAAAACTTTTCCTTTTAAAAATACATTTTGTGCCATTATGGGACTTCTGGAGTATGTCGTCAAGGCTTTGCATGCCAGAGTTTGAAAATTTTGATCTGAAGCGGGAACGAAGTTTGCATCTTCTTTCCTTTGTGTTGCTGAAGCGCCCGGAGAACCCTCTTTTCCGAAGGAGAGAAGCTCCAGGGAGCAGCTGCTGGTTCCTCTGTCCTCCCATGGCGTTGCCTCCCCGGCAGCCACGCTGCAGGGACCCATCAGCAACCACCTTCCTCGGCTGCCGGGTCCTGATCCAAACGGCTTTCAGCCGCCAGCAGGAGATGATGGGGTGCCGGTGGCTGGGAATGTCGTGGGAGGGAGAGGTAAGATTCCCCGTTCCCCTCTGCTGGGATGTGTTCAGCATTGAGTTCCCCCTCTACTCCACTCTGGTGAGACCCCACCTGGAGCACTGTGTCCAGTTCTGGAGCCCCTACTGCAAGAAAGATATGGATGTGCTGGAACGTGTCCAGAGAAGGGCCACGAGGATGATCCAAGTGCTGGAGCACCTCTCCTATGAAGACAGACTGAGAGAGTTGGGGTTGTTCAGCCTGGAGAAAAGAAGACTCCGAGGAGACCTTATAGTGGCCTCCCAGTATCTTAAGGGGGCCTACAAGAAAGCTGGGGAGGGACTTTTTAGGATGTCGGGTAATGGTAGGACTAGAGGGAATGGATTAAAACTAGAGCTGGGTCGATTCTGGACGTTAGGAAGAAGCTCTTCACCATGAGGGTGGTGAGACACTGGAACAGGTTGCCCAGAGAGGTGGTGGAAGCCCCATCCCAGGAAGTTTTTAAGGCCAGGCTGGACGGGGCTCTGAGCAACCTGATCTAGTGGGAGGTGTCCCTGCCCAGGGCAGGGGGGTTGGAACTAGATGATCTTTAAGGTCCCTTCCAACCCTGATCCTATGAGTTGTGGTAAAGTCAGGGTTAACTAAATTCAAGACTTCTATGGACACATTTTTCAAGTCCTAACAATGTAGCTGGAAGGGCAAGAGGAATGCCCGGCACTGAAAGCAGCTGTTAACTTTTTGGGATCTGAAGCCCTCAGGATGAAGCAAAATGAGTGATTCCTGCTCTCTGTAGCCCACTGCTTTCTCTACCTCCCCGTTAGGGGCTTTCTTGACAAGCTTTCCAAATTTGGTGTTCGTCTACCAAACGCTTTCTCTGTGCCTATGTTCCCTCTCCTTTTTTGAGACACTGAATTTTCCTACATTCCAACTTGACCTCTCAAGAATACTCCTAGATCCACCTGCAGTGAGGACATCTGGGTTCTAGCTAGATGATGCGTCTCCCTCTTCAATCCTTTTATGGTTCTTTTCCTGGTATTTTGCGATTTGTTTTGGAAGTGCCTGGCACAAAGTTCAGTATTCAAGGCAGAAATCCCAGGGGCCTCGTACCTCTGGGTGGCACTTTGTCACGCAGGCTGTGACGCCTTTCCAGCTCACAGATGCAATCAGTTTTTGCAAATGCTCACGAAAACAAAAAACGGTGTGGGTTTTTGGTGTTTTTTTTTTTTTGTTTGCTTGTTTTTTTTAAGGAAGATGCCTTCTGATTTCGTCTTTCCTCTTCCTACTTTTCAAACTATGTTAGGAGAAAAAGAACGGGTTTTGCTTCTTGGGGTTGCTCCACTTATTGGGCAACTGAGGCACAACCACAGCAGAGCTGTTTTCCTACAGGTTTTCTGTTTCAAGAAGTCTTATTCCCCTCCCTGGAGAAGGGTGATGTGCTGGATAGAGAGGACACTAACGAACAGGAAAGATTAATTGATGCCAGTGGTTGGAAAGGCAGTTACCAAGATGCATATGGTGTTTTCCTTGAAGCAAGGGCCAGATGTGGGTGTTCCTGTGTGTAGATCGCTTTTGCAGCTCAGCGTTTGGTTAAATGCGGGGCAACACTTGAGTTTCTCTCCAAGTGACATCGTACTGGACAACAGCATCTACACTGAGCCTCCTTGGGGACAGACATGATCACCAACCTGGTGTGAGCTGAACTCGCCTTCCACGCGTGCCCTGACTGTGATGATGGCACCTGATTTTCCAAATCAGGTGTGTCCTTGAAACCCTCTTTGAGCCAAGGGACCACAAGGCCAAAGGACTAAAGCAGCCGCATTGCAGCCTGGTATTTGATGGCGGCTTCTCAGGTTCTAGTAACGGCTGCTGGAGCATTGTTTTGTAACCCAGCAGAGAGCCTGACACCCCGCGGTGCCCCAGCGCCCTGGGGGTGTGAAGCCTCTGTTTTGGGGATCAGGAAACCTCCCATGGCAAGTCTCGCTGAGCTGAAATGACGCTACAGAGCCTGCAAAACTCTATTGGAGTGCTTTGCTGCTAAGCTGGAGGTGCTTCTGATAGCTCGAGCCAGCCTGTCCTCTCAGCTGTTAGTTACCAGGTATGTCTCTGGATGCATGGGAATCATGGAATTGCCCAGGTTGGAAGGGACCTTTCAGATCATCGAGTCCAACCGTCAACCTAACGCTGACAAAAACCATCACTAAACCATATCGCTAAGCACCACATCTGCCCGGCTTTTAAATACCTCCAGGGATGATGATTCCACCACTTCAAACCAAGGAGCGTTTCGCGTGGTAACTGTGACTCCTACAGGTATCAAAACCTGTAGACCAAACGGTCCGTTTATTCTTAATACGGGAAGTCTGCTTACTCTCCTTCAAAGCCTGCCGTGCTCCCCTCCACGGGGGAGGGCCCTACTCGTCTCACGTCTCCAGTGAGCAGTCTCTCCAGCACCGTTCCTACAGGCACGGCTTCTCGGTCCAGCTCTTCTCTTCCCGCCTGGGAAGCCAGGCCAACGTAGGTATCCAGCGTCTGACCATCAATGTCGGGATCGATGGAGCAGAAGGCGGCCTTCAGATCATCTGCCTTCACCTCTCTGTTCAAAAACAACCGGGTCACTGCTGTGTTGTGGTTCGTGAAAGGAACGCTTACTTCTTTGTGCCCCAGTGAGAATCCACGCCGCTCGAAATGCGGAGCGGAGATGACTTTCAATATTGTTATCTCTGGCTCCACTAGTATCCCTTTGTTTAGTAAATACGTGTGCAAGAAAGACTGCTAAGTACTAAATTGGAAACTGAGCAGAAGTTAGGGAATGTGAGAAGACCTCAATTTTGCTCTGTCTTGCGCTGTGATATCCTTTGTCACAGAACTAACTTGCTAATTCAGTGTCCGCGTTGGACAGAACTTTGTGGGCATCTCCCCACCTTCAGTGATGTTCTCAGTGCTCGGTGCCCGGCACGAGACTTTTTTTTCCCTGTGCAGTAACTGCCTCTTGTTTTGAGGTGGAATTATTTCTTTAAATCTGCAGTTGTCGGTCCTGTTTGCTCTTCCCCCTCCTCAGAACCAGCCTCTGAGGATACGCAGGATTTTGCTGCTGGTTTTGGGAAGCTGAGGAGTGTTGAGACATGAGACTTCGGGTATCGAAGGGGATCACTGGTACAACCGATCTTCTCCACTCGCTGCCTGCTGCATCCAGGCCCTTTGGGTGGGGAAGTGATGCTGTGCAGAGTTTTGTAGAGCAGGGCTCAGCCAGATTTTGGTTTTACTGCAATATTCACAGCTGGGGCCCTCTGTAGCGCAGTGGGGGGGCCTGTCCCGGCCGTGCACTCCCGCGTCCGCAGCGGGGTTCCCTCTGCCTGCGCCGCCCTGATCTACTGTCCCCATGGACCCCTTCCCCTCCAGACTTACGTTAAATCTCCCAGCTTGTTCTTCAGCTGCCTCAGGTATTCCTGCTTCTCCCGGACGTACTGGCTCCTGAGCTTTGCGATGAAAGGTGCCGCGTTCCCTTCCTCATCCTGCAAGAAATTACAGGCGCGTTAGCACTGAGCGTGTGTTCCGGTTCCCATAGGAGGTACCCCCCAGTGTGTGTTAAAATAACTCAGCTCCCCTAGAAATGGCATTTCCCTGTGAAAAGTGGAAATAAAGAGGGGAAAAAAATACGGCAAAACCCCTATGACGGAAAAGGCACAAGATTGTGTTGCCGTTGTCTGCAGACGGCCTTCGGATGTTAGAGCTTGCGGCGGGCACAGCAACTTTGTTAGTCTGGTAAACATCGTTAGTCTGACAAAACTGATTTAAGCCCTCAATTAGGCTTAATCTGAATCGAAAGGAAAACATATGTAACATCAGCTTACTTCTTTGAATAAGGATATGTAGTTGATGAGGTCTTCGGTGCCGTCCAGCCTGTACCTGCTCGCGTCGACGAGTTCTTGGATTGACTCTTTCCTTTTCAGGGGAAAAGCTTCTCTCACAGCCGTGCTGTATGGAGACAGGCGATGCGGGCAGATGTGCGTATGCCGTTACAGTACGGGCACTTAACATCTTAGGCTACTAGAGCGTGCGTGTATTTCGTGAGCCAGATCTTCAAAAATTCATTGCTTTCCTAGGAAGCATGTTTTGGAGAAGCACACGCACCTTCAGACACCAAAACAAGGGCAGAGCTTTCAGCAGAGCTTAGGACTCGGGTGAGCGTTGGCTGCTGAGCCACGTGGGAAACTCTGAATGCAATCGTGGCTGGTAGCCCACATTGGTTCCCAGCCAAGTGCTGGAAGTGGCTGGTGCTTCTCTTCTGTGCCGTGGCCCAAAGAAATGCTGTATTTATAGAGTTGCGCTTAAAGCGGCCCGGCTGCTTGATTGACTGGGAGAAGACTGACCGAGGTTGCACCTGTAGCAAAATTCACAGAAATGCTTTGTGAGCTGTCACAGGAGCTCACGGGAGCTGTGTGGAGGGTCCTGTGTGTCGTTCCCCCCCCCCAACCAGGGAGCAGGGCAGGGTGCGGAGGCTGCCAGCCTGTCCCCGAGCATGTGTGAAGCAGCCCATGCCTGCTCTCGGGCTCCCCAGCACTGCTGAAAACCTGCAGCACTGACATTATTCTAAACCTCATGCAGTGGTTAACAAGTTTAGACTCGCTACAGCTGTCCACATGGGAATTTAAAGGAAAGAAAAGCCTCTTCCCCTGGCTGCGCTGGCAGATAAGCAAAGAGGCTTATCCCAACACCCGACATGTGCCAGCTGTGGGCAGAGCCCGGTGGGCAACAGTCGGCCTCTTGCCTGAACTGCTGGCTGGTCAGGGATCCACTGTTCGAGCTGTCGCGGGCAGCCAGCTCCTTTTGCAGGTTAGAAATCAGCTGATTCTGGCTGCGGTAGTGCTCTTCATCTACCTGTGGAGCAGGGAAGGTTCACGGGTCAGTAACTGCCCCATCTGTCCCTTGGACAACCTTCAAGAGGGAGGCAAAACTGCAAAAGGACTGTGCTCCCTTCTAAAGCAACTTTTACCTGAGCAGCTTTTAGGGATTTACAAACAATTAAGCAAGCAACACAGTGGCTGTTCACAGCGGCTTCTTGTTGAACAACTTGCTGCAGAGCAGTTTTTGTGCTGCCACGTGCAGGAGCTGAGGGCAGACGGTGAGAACGGCTGCGGTGATGTGTCGGGGTCTGCACGGAGGCCCACCCCAACACATCGGGGATGGCTGTCAAACCCTCGGGTGCAGACGCACACCCTGCGTCTCCCAGAACAGCAGTGGCTTCCCCGCCTGGATGGTTGGACTTAGTCCCCAGACACTTTCCCATTCCAAGCAAGACGTCAGTGGGGCGAGTATAAGGGGGCCTGGGGGGGAGCTACATGTCTTTGTTTTGCAGGAGATGGAACGACGTGGCCATGTAGCTGATGCTCTGCAGCTCTGACATGGTGCCGGGGAGCAGGGAACGAGGCTGCCAGGGCCTGCTGCAGGGCAGAGACTGTGTCCCGATCTTCACGAACTGCACAGGGACAGATCATGAGTCGGGAAAGACCTACTGAGAGAGCGAGGTGTGTGTGTTGGAGCAGGGCCAGAGGAGGCCCCGGAGATGCTGGGAGGGCTGGAGCCCCTCTGCTGTGAGGACAGGCTGAGAGAGCTGGGGGGGTTCAGCCTGGAGAAGAGAAGGCTCCGGGGAGACCTTCCAGCCCCTGCCAGGCCCTAAAGGGGCTCCAGGAAAGCTGGGGAGGGACTCTGGAGCAGGGAGGGGAGCCATGGGACGAGGGGGAAGGGGGGTTTACACTGGAAGAGGGGAGATTTAGATTGGCTATTGGGAAGAAATTGTTTGCTGCGAGGGTGGTGACCTTCTGGCGCAGGTTTCCCAGAGAAGCTGTGGCTGCCCCATCCCTGGAGGTGTTCAAGGCCAGGCTGGATGGGGCTTGGAGCAACCTGGGCTGGTGGGAGGTGTCCCTGCCCAGGGCAGGGGGGTGGAATGAGATGATCTTTAAGGTCCTTCCAACCCAAACCATTCTATGGTTTTATGTAAGAATGGCAAATAGAAGCCTCTCGTCAGAGAGACCACATACGATGTGACCAAACTGTTTGGGAGAAATGGGATCTTCTAGAAGCTCTGTTGGGAGCAGTAAGAGCGTGCCATGTCTCGCAGACAAGATTCCCTTCTCTAGTGTCAGTGTTTACTGTTATTCTCATGAGAAGGTGCAGCTTCCCGGGGGAGGATGGGAGGTGAAGCTGCTCTGCAGAGGAACGCTTGGCTTGCCTGCAGCCTGTCACACCAGGGGTGTGCGGGCAGAGGCGCGGCATTGAGTTGCGGGCTGCCTACCTTCCCGGTGAGTACGTCGTAGAATGAGCTCAGGACGTGGTTCGATTGACAGAGCCGCATGTTCTCATAGAGGGTGTAAGACCATTCCATGGCAGCGGCATCTCCGTACTTCTTCTGGAGGTAGCTGAGAAAGAACTCGGGAAGACTGCATCGCTCCCCCGTCTGCGGATAACAAGTGAGCAACTCCCATCAGCAGCAGAACTACATCAAATCTGCCCATTTGATTCTAGCTGTTTGTGTACAGATGTCTGTCTTTTGGGGATCTCGCACAGTGCTAGTGCTGGCTGGAGTCTTTTATTAGAGCATTCAAAATGTTTCTCCCAGCTTTGTTCTCTAAATGTGGGTAAGTTTACAATGAAGCTCTTCTGTTGCCGAGACCACTGATCAAGTCTCTCTTCTCCTACCTATTTTTGTAAAATCTCTTGGAACTTGCTGCTGGCGAGGCACTACCCTTCTGTTGCATTTAGCTGAGCTTGGCTCGTGGGTTGAGAAATGGAAGCAGTTACTGGAGGAAAGCAGAGCCAGGCAGTGGCTGCAGCAACCCTCTTTGCCCAGGAAACCAAGCTGTACGTACAGACAGCTGCCATAGAAAACATTAAGCCATTTTGGGCTGATCTCGGAGATGTTTCTAGGCTTCTAGCCCAAGAGAAGAAATCTGTAAGGCGACTCTGCCTCTCTCGAGGTTGCTCTCCTATGGCTGAGGCAGAGTAATGGGGCTTGCCCAGCATCTGGGGACATGGTAGCATACTTGTCCCTAACATAGGAAGAATTAAACAGCCACTTTTATTCTCTTGGATCGTCTTGTATCATCCCAGACAGACAACCCTTGGCAGAGGACACACACCTCACCCCTCTGGCCTCCAGCTGTCACTCCCAACCCATTTCGGACAAAGAAGGGGAAATTCTTTAGGATTTATGTAACAAAACCAAAGCATTTCTGTATTTATCCATTTATCAATATAAACTGGTTTTTTGCCCCCGATCCTCATTTTTCCTGCAGTGACACCCATTCCTCTCTCGCACGGGCACAAACACTGTGGAGCTTAACAACGGGTTGACAAGGGTTAACATCAACCCAGCACTAAAACCCTGGCCTTGCTTTTGGCTGCACAGATGTCACCAAGGTTTCTACCACCGAAGAACAGACGCTGCGGGTTCTGATGGCCTGCCGGTCTACAGAGCACCGTCGCACGCCGGGATAGCAGCAGGCGTGTAGCGAAGGTCTACAGGATTTAGCTCAGGGTAACCGCAGCGGTTCCTCCCTGGTCACGCTGCCTTGGGGAGGAGTCTTCGTTGACAGCTCAGATGCTCTTGCAACGCTGGACCACTGCAGTTTACAGCCCTGGGCATCAAAGTGAGGGGTGCTGACTCCAGGTTTCCTGAACGCCTCTGGATTCACAGTGGTCGGGGGGCATCAGCTGCTCCGTGAACACCCAGGGGTCCCGGGAGCAGGAGCTGCAGGAGAAGCCTCTTCTTCGGCCTCGGATGGAGCTACTCCAGTTCTCCACGTGACACTGTCCCAATTCCTGAGTCAGACCCCTGGGGAGCCCTGCCAGGTGCAGGGTTACTGCCAGTTTGTTCTTACAGTGTCTCGTGCAGCTCAATCCAGATGAAACACTTGGCAGGACGCGGGCGAGACCCTGGCTTCCCAAGCTGGACTGACTGTCATAGCAAATGCTGTTTGTGGAGAAGGAAAATGGGACAAACCTGCTGTTCTAGTGCAATTTTCTCCTTCCAGACATCCTTTAGTGTGTTGACCACGTCCTTCTTAGTCAGCTTTTTGTTCTTGACTTCACCTTCATGGCGCAGGTACACAGGAACCTTGTCACCTTTGCCCTAAGTAATGGAAAAGAAACAGATATAGGTAAGGCATTCGCCTCACTGGCAGTGGTGCAGCACCAAGGCCTTGTTGTCAGCATCTAAAGCCATTAAACTGGGTCCTTTGTGTGGGTCTCGTTCCCAGTACTATAAAATACATCTGTGAGCATCTCCACAGTGTGTCTCAAGTGCTCCAGGGTGGACAAAATGGGACTGTGTGAGAGGTTATGGCCAGCAAAAATAGAAGAGGAAAGATATTCCTTGGAAATATCTTCCAGCAATAGCAGGGACACCAGTTCAAGTTTCTGGAAAGGCTGAGGAAGAGATGTTAAAGGACCAAAAAAAGGCTACTCTGTCCCTGAGAAAACCTTTGGATACAACTATGCTTGGTATGATGTGAAGAATCCTTGCAATGTTTCCTCGTCCCTGTATCCTTTCCTGGTTCCCCCCACCACGTGCTGGGGTGCGGCGTGATGGGACGGCGCCAGTCGAATTAACTTCCTGATGCCACGCAGAGGAGTCATCCCCTGCTCCGCGGTCATGCTACTTACTCTTGGTCATGCTAGTGCTTTGTCTGAGTTCGTCTCATCAGCAGAGAACTAACCTGGGGAAAAACAAATACTGCTCTGCTGAATACTTGCCCGTGGCTGCAGGCAGTGCCGGGGGGTAGGGACGGGGGAGAAGGAGAAGGTTTATCAGCAGCAGGAAGCTGGTCATTCGCCTCAGCCGTACGGTGCAGCATTAGAGGGCTCCAGCCGCGATTCCCGTGGCACCATTGTAAAGTGTGGCTGCTCCGGCCCTGTCTCCACTGCGCTCGCTCGCGGTTTCAGCTTTTCTATTGCACCTGAGTTTTCCTAGCTTTAAAGTTGCCGGTGGTTACTAACGGGAAGGGGTGAATATTGACGGCACCAGCCACGAAAGTGATTATCCCACCTTCCTAATGGGTATTTATTACCAGTTAATCTCAGTGGAAACAAGCAGGGCAGAAAGCTTGCGCGTACCCATCCAGGGAAGACATTTATCTCTCTCAGCGCTCCTGTTCCTATTTCTTCCAGGAGCACATCCACTAGCTCCTCGCTGGTCTTCCCCTCAGCCAGGCAGTCCCACCGCTCGGCTCCACCAGGAATCACCTCTGCAACGGCAAAAAAGAGACGGAGCTGCTGGAAGAGGAGAATGCAGCCACACGTACTGGTGTTGTGTGAATCCCACAAGGCGCCTCATGATACAGATCTAATTTGTCTCCTAAGATGTCTAAGGCAAAATGGAATACCCCCCAAGGTCCTCCCTCTGCCTAAAAGTCCAAGAGAAAACGGAGCGCCGCAGGTGAGAGATGCGGCGTAGCAAAGCGTTTAAAGATGAGCTGCCTTAAGCAAACCGCTACTGAATACGTTTGGCACCTGAACACTTTGCCCAGTTTGGCCGGGGCGTGCGGTTCTGCTGCACTCGCTGGAGCTGGGCGCAGAAGTTGTCTCGCTCTTGCGCAGTCTCTCTGTGGATTTCCAGCAGTGTTTCGTATTCCTTACGGAGTTGATCAAAACCCTCCCGCAGAGCCTTCATCTAAAGGGTACAGGAAGGAGGATTGTAACAAACCAACCGGAGAAACACATTTTCTGTTGCTGTCAGGTAGCTCAGGTGAGCAGTCAGTGTAGTAGCCCCATAGACTTATGGGGCAGGGACAGCCCCACAAGCTGGGTTGGATGACCTCGGAGTTCCAGTAGGCTAAAGCCATTTAACGCTACTGGAAAAGGCAAAAGCCCAACCGTACAGATAAGCATAAGTAGCTCAGTGGTAGTTTGTTAGCTGTGGTTCAGACGAAAGTGTGTGATGTATGTGAGGTGAACCTAGTTCGTTTGTTTTATATATGCGATGATCTCAGACAGTGGCTCTCAAGCTGTAATCTGTGGGCTCTTGGTGGTCTGCGGGCCATGATTGCTTTTATGGTTAACTGAGTTAACTCCATTAAAGCTGATATTTGTGCTGGTATACTGATTTTGAGTGTGCTGAGAGTCTGAGATTCCAATAGATAAGGAGCTTCTGGGGCAGTGGCTTTTCATATATTTCACATACAAGGAAGAAAGAAATGCCCTTACATGAGCTCTAGGTTTACTGAGTCCCTATCCCAGCCTGACTACTGAAGCATCACGTTACGTTTGTATTTATGTAAATGAGGAGCTTAAGCTCACCTCCTGAAGTACGTCAGAGTATTTTTTCTCCAGTGATTCAAAATCTCTCCTGGGCACAACATCTCCGTAGTCCGCCATCATTGCGTTCAGCTTCACCTGGGCTTTTGTGAGGTCCTGCCGAGCTACCTTTAATGCCAAAGTTAACTTCACCGCATCTTCGCCCTTGACGTCTTTAAACAACAGCCATCGATGAAAGCTCATGACAGCAAAATTGCAGTTTTCTAAATCCTCTATTAAGGTTTTAGACCACATAACCCTACGGAGCATCAGCAAGAGCTGACTTGGGTGTAGACTGTGTTATTAGTAAAGAACTACAAGCCCAGGAGTGCACTGCAGTGTTCACATCCCCAGCCACCATCTCGCCGCCTCTCCCGTGCACACGTACGTATGCAAAGGCTCGGGCTTGGTTTTGATTAACAGAAGGGATTGCAGACGGGGAGAGCCTTAGGCGGGTTGCAAAGGCTACAGCCGGCGAGGAAGAAGCAGTAGCACAACGGGCACCTGCAACCTGACTGTGGATCAACAGAGATCAGGTACTGAAAGGGTCCCTGCCACCACGAGTAACTGCTGTGCCAGCTATTTGTGACACCTGAATTTCAGCAGTTTTGCCCATCCTTGTGGACAGGCACCAACCTGGCAGCAGTGGCTGGGTAAGAGACGCAGACCGTTGGCACTGGAGTCTAAAACCATAAGGAACCTTTGCACTGGGGAGCTCCTGCCTTCAGTTGACCTGTTGTGCTAAGCAAGAGCACACCAGAATGCAGCAATGACGTAGCGAATCAGATCAAACTAGTAGGTACCTCCCTGCCTATTCCCTTTCCTCTCCATTTATGGCCTTTTGGCCCATGAATTTGTCTCACTTCTTTCAAGAATCAAAGCATATCCATCCCTGGAGGTATTTAAAAGACAGGTAGACATAGTGCTTAGAGATATGGTTTAGTTTTTGTCAGCGTTGGGTTGATGGTTGGACTTGATGATCTGAAAGGTCCCTTCCAACCTGGGCAATTCTATGAAGGTATTTCAGAGATACTCTGAATTTTTTCCTGCAATGCCGCACCCAGATGCATGCATTTGGGTGTCTGCGCAGGACAGGTTCTCACAGAGACCCCCCTCTCTCTACCTTGGGCTTGGCGCCGCGTCATCTCCAGCCGTTCATTGTGCATATCATTCAGTTTTGCTAGAAGCAGTTTGCGGGCACCGTGCTCATTGAGATAGCGAACGTACTCCTCAGTGACGCTTGTCTGCAGGTGCTCCACCTGCAGGAAAGAGGGGCTCAAACTGATGAGGAGCATCAGTGGGAACTCTTGGTCTGGTTTGGTGGGTCTAGAGCAGAAAGTAAGGAGAAAGAGTGGGATAACGGAAGCAAAATGTGGAAAAACTGGAGGAGGAGAAGTGGGCAAGAGAGGACAGCGTAGAAAAGGATGGACCGGATGGAAACATGACAGAAGAGTTCAAACGTCGATACAGTGTGCGAAAGGGTGCTCCATCTGAGTGTTCAGCCTTCTAGAGAGTGAATTATAAACAGTTCATCATCCGAGTTACACCATTTCTCTGTTGTAAGCTCATCTCTAGAAAACCTTCCAGCAACTTCTGTCCCTGTTGCTGGTCACATGGGAGACAAAAGCTGCTACTTCTACCAATTTACTCCACTGGAACTGGTGACAGAAATGTATCTTGGATGGAAACATGGGATTGTATTTGTGCTGTATTTTTCTTTTTTTTTTTTGGGGTGCAATTTTAAATTTTAATCGCATTTTAAATGAGTTGCAAACTGTCAGAAATCTGGGATTATGTGTAAAACTAGAGCTTATTGCCGCGATGTGCGTTTCATTACATGGTCACATCCTGACACCTGCCTGATCTGCTGGAGAGGGAATGAATCAACATGGTTTTCACTTGTTGCTCAGAAGACGACTGGTGCCTTGGGGGACTCTGACTGTTCCGATTCTGATGAGAATTCTGTTAGTCTCATAAAAATGCAAGCCCTCGGTAGGAATGCCTGTGTCCCTACACCACCACAGCCACAACCGTGCTGCCACCACCAGGCAAGTCAGCAGCTTGGATGGATCTTTCCAAGAAATTTTTGAATAACTAACTGTGCCCTAGTTAAAATATTTGAATGCTGCCTCAAAAAATGGATTTCTGGTTTGAGCCGAATTATTTTTCCCAACTTCCCTTACCCACAGTGCAAAACTTAAATAGCCCATACTAGAATTTGGATTCTGGGCTCTATTCTTAGGTACGGCAAGTAAAACTTTGCGTAAATTCTTGGTTGCTCCTTTCAGAGAAGGTTCTCTATGAAGCACGGAGGCCTGTGAATAGCAGCCAGTGGAACTGGCTAGTTCTAGGACTGCAAATGGAAGAAACATTTATGAGCATTTTGATCTTGCTAGTGAAACTGAAACCTCTAAGGTTCGCCAAGTGCGAGCTTGATGAATAAGGAGCCTACATAGTCTGTCCAGAAACTTGTTCTTCACCTTTATCACTTAAACCTAGTACTTAAATTAGGGGGTGAAAGCAAGTTCAGGTGGAGTTCTTCATGCTGTTGTTATCACACCTCTGACTACAGCAGAATTGCTGTGTGATAAGGACAATTTATTTCTTCCTCCTGCTCATTTTTCACCAGGAGGATGGTACAACCCCGGAACAGGCTGCCCAGGCAGGTGGAGGATTGCTATCCTGGGTGGATCTCAAACCTCAAGCCAGACAAGCTCATGGCTGGTCTGATATAACGCAGACGATAGTTCCGCTTCATGTGGGCGGCTGGGCTGGAGACTCTAGATGTTCCAACTAACACTTCTTTGATACTTCCTGAATTAGCTACAGTAGCTATCAGGGCCCCAAGAACCTTAATTGTCCTGATCGGCCTCAGCTGGACCCTCTACGCGGGCACCGTCTGCCCACAACTGAGAAGCTCTCTTTAAACTCAGGCCAAGGCTTTTGGGCTTTGTTGATTTATGTTGTAGGTGTATCTGCCTCCAGTCCTGCCTCTGGACCTTAACTGGACCTTGGACTCTTCTCCTGGATAGGCCCCGTTGGACATCCCTTGCAGTTTTGTCCCCAGTCCTGACTCTGGCCCTGTCTCCCGCTGCTCCCGAGTGCTTGCTTCCTCCCCCCACCCATGGATGGACCCTGAGCTTAACTCCTCATCTAGAACTGCTGAGGATGGCTGCTACCAGCACCTTGTGAGACCACGCCCTGGCCGGTGGGGCTCTGACTGTCCTGCAGTCACCCTCAGCTCCTTCCTCATGTGCCAGCCTTGCTCTTGTTGCTCCCCAACAGCAGTATCATTCCAGCCTGAAGTAGCTGAAACTGTTCCAGAACTGTATAAAGCGGTAATTTAAATTGGAAAGACTTAACTAATCTGTATAGATACCAAAGCGACTCCACCAGCAGTAAGACGAATGAGACAGATTTAAAGATGATAAGGGTACGATGTTGTAAAAGAGACCATGTTCTTTTAAATTTAAAAATTTAGTATCAGAAGTGGCCTTCCAGTCCCTAAAGGGGGCCTACAGGAAGGATGGGGAAGGGACTCTTTATCAGGGAATGTTATAATAGGACATGGGGTAACGGCCTCAAACTGGAAGAGGGGAGATTTAGATTGGATATTGGGAAGAAATTGTTTGCTGTGAGGGTGGTGAGCCCCTGGCCCAGGTTGCCCAGAGAAGCTGTGGCTGCCCCATCCCTGGAGGGGTTCAAGGCCAGGCTGGACGGGGCTTGGAGCAACCTGGGCTGGTGGGAGGTGTCCCTGCCCAGGGCAGGGGGTGGAATGAGATGATCTTTGAGGTCCTTCTAACCCGAACCATTCTGTGATTTCCTCCCCCCTTCAAGTGTGACTGTGCAAAAGCCAGACAGGATGGGAGATACAAGTGAAGGCTTCTGGCAGGGCAGCCTGTACCAAGGGAACAGGGTATTCTCTGGAGCTGGCCAAGATCCAGCATCGCTACCGTGCCAGATGTTCAGTGCTGGCTCCAGAATTTCTGCTGGCACCGAAGGATGAGAGCCTGGCAGGTAAGAGATCAGAGGTATGAAATGCATCCAGCTGAAGCTGGGAAGCGTTTGACTCACCATTGTCTAATTTACCTGAGCCTGAAGAGAACTCTTTTCTTCCTTCATGTCGTCAATGAACTTTAACAAACGTTGTTTCTCTTGTTTTAACATATGTATCTCATCTTTCTCCTTTTCCTGCAGTGCCAGTATCCGCTGGGTGCACTCATCAGACACGGTTGTGACCATAGCCTTCAGGGGCTCTAGGGCACGAATTGTCTTCTTCTGATGAGCTAAAGAAAGCAGAGGTGAGTTCTCACAACGGGCTGAATGTTACTCAGCGGGGCTGTTGGGTATTCAACCCCAAATCAGTGCTGGGGGAAGCGGGACTGAACGTGGAGCTCTTACTGCTCAGCCTGGTGAGTGTCGAAGGACTGGGAGCGGT
Organism: Rissa tridactyla; assembly: GCF_028500815.1. Lineage (NCBI taxonomy): Eukaryota > Metazoa > Chordata > Aves > Charadriiformes > Laridae > Rissa > Rissa tridactyla. Next base: position 72,182,457 of record NC_071469.1, on the reverse strand, counting down.
ATCTTTGGGGATTATATCCCACTGTTTATCCAGCTGTGCATATGGACGTCCCAGGGATTGTTACAGAAGGACTTCTGATTTCAGCTCATGCCATGGTTTTGAAAACAAAGGATGAGCAGTATTTTATTTTGTTTTCTTGAGTACTTAAGGTTTTGATAAGATATAATGAGCGCTGTTGCCCTGTTTCAGTGTGTGGGAAGGTGTCACCATTTAAGCACAGGCAGCATATGGGGCTAAAGACAGCTGGTAATTAGCAATATATACCCTCTTCTGTGAAGGCACACGAACTTCGATCTGCTTTCTTGTCTCCAAATGCATGGTCTCGTGCAACCTTTTGTATACAAATTTGTTGTTTACCCACTCTCCCCGCTTTTAGGTACGCCTTGACCCCTCTTCTTTTGCCTTTCTCTTCAGTACGCCTAGTACAGAACTCACGTGCTCTTCTTGGCTTTCTCTGCTCTAACATGTGCTTTTCGCTCTCAGCTGTTTCCCCCTTGACTTGAAAACATTTCTTAAAGTTATTTACCTGAGGAACACAGCGACAGTGCTTGCCTTGGGTCCCACATCCCAGTTACAGAGTAGAATTTGGCCTGATATTGCCTCCTTGGTGTGGAGGCTTGTTTTTGTGACTAGATGGAATTCCACCAGGAGAATAAAATGATCGAGGACAGGATATGGTGTGATTCAAAGGCAGCTGTGAGCCAAGCTCATTTTGTTTGTGAGTAACTGCGTTATTCAGCAATCCAAAATGTTCACTCCCTCTCCTGAACAGAAGGATAGAAACGCTGGTGGGTGCTGCATAATATGACTTGGAGGGGTTTTTCCTCCCCAATAAAACCTGGTGTTACTATTTATGTACAAATACCGTGCAACAGACTTTGCATTTTAAAAGTTAAAACGCATACATAAAGCTAAGAACAGGAACTACTTTTCTTATTATACTTGGGTGTGAATTTCCTTCCCACGCTGTAACTGTACCAAAGGTTTTGCAAAACTCTTTCACTATGACTCTTGTATCGGGACAAGAGATGGCAAAAATTAGCACACTAGCACAGGGATTCTGCCGCTGTGCTGTTTTGTTGCTCAGTGTGACCTTGTTAAAACTTCAGCAAACTTGTTTTGAGGCGCAGTTTCAGTGTTTCACAACTGCCTCCTGACCACAAGCAAATCCCTTTAAATTAAGTGCAATGGTATTTTTAATTGTAGCTGCCTAGTATGTCAGAAGTTAGAGTACAACTTGTTGGCTGCCAAAGCGATTATTTTGTAGTGTGGACACTGGCCAGTGCCATCTGGGAACATTAGCTATCTGATGACCTCTCCAAACCCTCCCCATGCCAAGAAAGGACAGGCACTCTCCCACTTGGAAAGCGTTCAGGCTGGGGTGCAGCTCACTGCACGCACAGAATTGCTGGAAGGACCCAGAAGCCTTAGCACCGCAACGCAGGGAATGTGAAGGCCCTGTGGACATAGCAACCTGAGTATTAATTTTATCAAGAAGTGCATTCTTCAGCTTTGGAGTCCTCAGCACAGGAAGGGCGTGGACCTGTTGGAGCCGGTCTAGAGGAGGCCCTGGAGATGCTGGGAGGGCTGGAGCCCCTCTGCTGTGAGGACAGGCTGAGAGAGCTGGGGGGGTTCAGCCTGGAGAAGAGAAGGCTCCGGGGAGACCTTCCAGCCCCTGCCAGGCCCTAAAGGGGCTCCAGGAGAGATGGGGAGGGACTCTGGAGCAGGGAGGGGAGCCACGGGACGAGGGGGAAGGGGTTTAAACTGAAAGAGGGGAGATTTAGCTGAGATCTGAGGAAGAAATTGTTTGCTGTGAGGGTGGTGAGCCCCTGGCCCAGGTTGCCCAGAGAAGCTGTGGCTGCCCCATCCCTGGAGGGGTTCAAGGCCAGGCTGGACGGGGCTTGGAGCAACGTGGTGTGGTGGGAGGTGTCCCTGCCCAGGGCAGGGGGTGGAATGAGATGATCTTTAAGGTCCTTCTAACCCAAACCATTCTGTGATTCTATGGATTCAGCTGTGGATAACATCACCATGAAGACCTACTCTGTCATTTGGCTTTGTCTTGGAGGAGATCCCAGCAACATAACCTTTATCGCGGATCAAGGTAACGACCGTAGAGATTTGGTGGCTCTCCCCTCCATGGTGCTGTCTTCCAAATTCTGCTCAGTACCCTCACGTTTCTGTGGATTTACTCCAGAAACACCACCATAAAGCCTCAGTGTTGGCTCAGCACAACCTTAACACCCAAAGGAGCTACAGCACCTCGCTCTGCGTGCTCAGCCAGGCATGTGTGAGCTACTTCAAATGTCCTGCTGCCCCAACGATGCAGCTAAACACACAGTGTAAGCAGTATACAGTTTTAGGACAACATCTAATAATACTTGTATTATTTCTATTTTTTAAACCAGATTATTCTGACTGAACTGGGATCACGTTGTAATGCTAGCTGATTTAAGGGGAGAACCCGCCTCGGCAGCGGGTGCCGTGGTGAGCACCTTAAACATCATAAAGGCGAAGCTAGTACAGAATATATGACTAGGGCAGAAAAACCACTGTAAGACAAAGCTGCTAACTCAGACTACAAAGATAATAACCAGTTGGCTGAGAAATACAACGCTGTGGTGTGAAGGCGGTTTAGTTTCAGTTTCAAACGGAGCTGAAGTGCTACAGCTGTGTGTTTGTTAGGTGGAGGGGTGAGACATCTCTCTAAACAAGCTGTTCCATTTAGCAGCTCCAAAACTGCACCTTAAGACTCCAAGCGCTGCAGGGAGAGACTAGGAGGGCTCTCCTAACATCAGAATTTCAGAACGGCCACCTCTCGCAGATTTTAAAGAAGTTGGTTTTGTTCAGCACAGTCAGACATAATTTAAGAATAGAGATAAATAATTAGGAGTGTAGTTCTACAAATCAGTAAATCTCCTTCCTTTTCTCTTTCTTTTGTACTCTTTCTGCTCTCAGAGGCTTGCTTTTGTCTCTTCCCTAGCACAGACGCTTTCTGGAGCAATTTCAACTCACTAACCCAACAGGAAACTTTGCAGATCTTGGTCTTTCTTTTTCCTGACGAGTGAGTTGGCTCAGCTGGTAGAGGTGTGCAGCGAGTGGCTGGTGCAGTCTAAGCACTGGGAGTGCAGCCGCAGGCCTGGGGACGTGGGACCTCCTTGTTTTGGTGGCCATGAGCGGCTGGATTAGATCACTGCTTCCCCGGGCAGGCCGGAAAGCTGACGTCTGTGCTAGGCAGGGGGAAGGAGGCCTGGAAATTCCTTACTGATAACCCCATCCCATACCCTTGGCTAAAAGGGGACGGAAGTCATGCAGGCCTCAGCAAGGTAAAATCTGTAAATAGGAAAATGAGTCCTCAATATACAGAAGGGTGGGAGGATCCCAATCCCAATTTAAAAAAAAATAAAAAAAAAAAAATCCATTTGTTATATTCTTAGAGCTTCAAGTACATTTGCTACCGTGGCATATTGGTTCACTGGCATTCAGCTGATTTCCAAAAATAAAGCTATCATAAAAGATATGTCTTGTTGGGTCTCCAGAAGCTTCAAAGAAAAGAAGGGGAATATCACACCCAAGGAATATGTAGAAGTCAGTAAATAAAGGCTTAAAAAACCCCAAAAGCTTCAGAAAGCAGTACAATATTAGCTACAGCACAGACACCAGTAATCTCTCTGGGACCTGAAGCAAAGAAAAGTCTACTGAAGAGTTATGGAAGGAAACTGATTTAAAAAAAAAAAAAAGTTTTACATAGTGATTAAAATCGACTTATTCAGCTGGTTGAAGGATAGTGTACAAGGAAACTTTTTTTTTTTTTACAGTGAGAGACCGTGATTAGGTAGTCCAAGTAACAGGTACTGGGATAAACAATATATATCTTCTAAGAGATGGTTTTAGTGGAAGGCTGTTGACATTTGATAGCCGCTCAGCACCCAGCGTGAAACGAGCTCCCGGTTACAGTCTATTTCTAGCCCTCTGTGATTGTTTACAAAGTCCTCGTATCACTGTGGCATCTGAACGCCAAGCAAAGTTTAAAACACACTGCAAATGGCCAGGGAACAGCCAGTTCGGTTCTCTGCCCTGCCTTGCTTCAGGAGTAATTCAAGCTTCAAGTTAGCAGTTCAAGTGCATCCAAAAATATCAGTACGATACACTCCACTATAAACATAGTTGTCCAGAAAAACCTGAACTGCGTATGTGATGAAGGTTTAAAAAAAAATAATCTAAAAATCATCTATCTACATCTAAAAATCTAAAATAGGATTGGAAAAAAGGTCTCCAACAACTTCATCTTATGTATGAAGGAAATAGAGATAAGGGACCAGAAAGATGGTTTTATCAGTTGACGTCTGTTCAGGCTGTTCATCCTCTGTATGTGCCCAACATAACTAAGCTCTGTAAGAACATGTCTCCGTTAGCGGTTTTTCCCCACAGGTCAAAGCCCAAGAGCTTACCCAAGGTGACTTCATATTCATTCTTTATAGCGGACAGCAAGGGCTTGTAGGTCTTGAAGTTGTCTATGAAGAATTCAAAGATCTCTCTGTAGGGCTGAGAGAAGATAGAGAGCTGGAGAAAACATTCAGTGGCACATTTTTCAGAATTCAGAGACAGCCGCTTTGTCGAACACAAATGGCACGTAATGGCAGTGAGAATAAGTATAAAAAGACTGCTACCACATTTTATCTTGTCTCTCTACCTTTGGCTCGCTATCCCAAATACCTCAGGAGTTCTCTCCCCTATTGATAGCCACCACAGCATGACGGAGAGCAAACAAAGATTCTAGCGGCTCCAAAATATGCTACTGTTGGGACGGAGCTGACGAGAACTCACGGACGTAACAATAGGGATGTTAAAGATGTGTAACAAGATCGTATTGCTGCTCTTGTTACCTACTTTGTTAAGTTAAAGGGCAAGCTCTGTGGAGCAGAGAAAGTCTCTCTGCAGAATTCCTCCTCAGCAGAATAAAAACTTGTTCAGAGAGGACAGTTAAATTCCCATGGTGTGTCTGGGCCACAGGAAGACTTCACGAGCAATAAGGAATGTTCTCACTATTAAATACAATTAAATGTGCCATGTAATACAGTAAAAATATTTTCAAAGCAGAAACACATTTACGAAACCTGTCTTCTCTTGCCATTAGTTACTCTTTGTTTCTCTTCAGTCACTTCCATCTACCACTTTCTTTCCCCATCACTACAGGATTCCTTTGGGAATGGGAATTTGAATTAATTTGTGCAGAGAAAATCAAACCCAAAATTCCCATGGTCTGCTCCAATTGCAGGATATTATGAAAATGGGAGTACCCACTCCTACTCTATCTGTGCTTTAAATTAGTGGTGGTTATCAATGTCTCCATGAGGTGCGTCCTCGAACGCTCACAACAAACCCCCCAGGAACAGACCCATTAGAAACTAAAAATTTTGGGGATCCCAATTAAGCTCAGACAAGAGCTAGATGCCCCTTCTTGTCGCATGCAGAAACCTAACTTCAGAAATTAGAAGTTCTGCAGCGAAAATTTGGGGACCTACACACTTGCTGCTCTATGGGTTTCCACAGGAATCTTCCGTTTAGTGACTAAATTCTGTTTCGCGTCCCTTTTAGATTACCATATCTTTTTGAAGACTAGGGCTTTGATTTGAAAACAGAAGGAGTTATAGAAGATGTGGAGTTCGCAAGAAGATGTGAACAACCCAACAACATGTAAACCTAACAGGCAAACAACAACCCAACATACAAATGCATTGCTTTCCGTGCAAGTTCTGCTAACGTGAGCTGCAAACCCACTTATCCAATACTGCCCACAGGTGCCTGCTCTTCTCATCCCCTTTTTCCTTTGGATGGCCAATTTAAGTAATCCATCTCAGCAGGTAGTTTTGAGTCAAGGGAACCTTGTATCAGACCTGTAACTTCAGTTCTTGAGAGTTGTTTTTAGTCAGATCAAGAGACCGCAGCTCTTTCCTTAAGTAGGATTCCAGTTCCTCCAAGTATCGTGGCTTTGGAACGGTGAGAAGGGCCTGTTTATTGCTGCAGAGACACGGGAAAAGAATGGATGCGTGGACTTATGTGTGTCTCATACATAAGAATGAACTCATAATAAATCAGCTCAAGGATCTTGTTTTTCTTCCTACTGTCTATTGCTTCACAGCAGGATTTTTTTTTTTTTTACTGGACTACATATATATTCTGTCAAAGCATACAACAGGTGATTTAAAATTCCTCAATGGAGCACGAATCTATTCAAGACATCCTGCTATTACTGCTCGTCAGTTTAAGAACTTCCTAATGCTTTTTGGCATAAAAAGGCAGGCAAATGGGTTCTCTGTGGCAGAAAAGAATACACACTAATTCTCTCATTTGAAATAGGCCAAGGAAAACAGCCATTTTGAAAGGAGAACTGACAACATACTACATCTCCTGAGGTTCTAGGTTCCTCAGGAATTTCTAGCCCAAATGTCTCTTTGCTGGATGTTATCGTGCATATTTCATATTAAAACAAGCTAAAATTAAAACTAAAAAGTGCAACTATCCTTATTATATCATCCACAACTGTGTCCTACAGTCTGTTAGAGCCCTGAGTTGCACCAACAGGCTCTGCAACCTCTTCCCCGACCCCTGGGAGTTTGGGTGCCTGTGGCTCAAGGGGAGGTGGGACCCCACAGAGTGACAGCAAGGCAACCAGGGACAGTGATCTGCCCAGCAGGGCACAATGCCACAGGACTTGAACAAGAATAGCAGAGTGGGTCCCTTCATGGTAGCCAGGGTCATCCATAGGATGAGAGGAAACGGCCTCAAGTTACACCAGGGGAGGTTTAGATTGGATACTAGGAAAAATTTATTCACCAAAAGGGTTATCAAACACTGCAACAGGCTGCCCAGGGAAGTGGTGGAATCGCCATCCCTGGAGGTATTTAAAAGACATGTAGACGTGGTGCTGAGGGACACAGGTTAGTGGAGGGTTTGGGAGTGTTAGATTGATGGTTGGACTCCATGATCTGAAAGGTCCCTTCCAACCTAGATGATTCTACGGTTCTATAGTTTGGTGATGGTCAGGCAAGTCCATGGTGATGGGGAAGGTCTGATGCCAAGCTGGGATTTCAAGTCAGCGGGACAGGGGCAGTGAGGTACAAGATAGACCTGGCTACACCATAGCTCCAGCAAGAACCGAAGGTGAGCAAGCCTGAGTGAAGGCTTCTCACATCTTTCTCACACAGCGCTTTCCAGCACCTGATCCCAGGTTACCCAGCTGTGCCTTATCAGAAACAGTCTTGAGACCAGGCACCCAAACACAGAATCACAGAACGGTGGAGCTGGAAGGGACCTCTGGAGATCACCCAGTCCAGCCCCCTGCCAGAGCAGGGTCACCCACAGCAGGTGGCACAGGAACGCATCCAGGCGGGGCTGGAATGTCTCCAGAGATGGAGACTCCACCACCTCTCTGGGCAGCCTGTGCCAGGGCTCTGCCACCCTCACAGGAAAGAAGTTCCTCCTCATGTTGAGGTGGAACTTCCTATGGTCACGTTTGTGCCTGTTATCCCTTGTCCTGTTGCTGGGTGACACCTAGGAGTGGAGAAGAGCTTGCAGAGCCTGTTGGTGCACTCTGACAGGATCCTGTATGATGTTGGTCAATGAATCATTAAAAACATTACCATTTTATGGTAATGTTTATACTAAGCATGACTTCCTGTTACATAAATACTTGACATCTCCTATAGAGCTACCAGTCAGAACCAACAATGTCTTCTCTGTTGTGCTGAACTCTTCTGGGGTAACCCAGCATCATTGGTCTCACTAACACTGGAAGAGGTTCCGCTCTGTAAGGTCTAAGTTTTCAAAACCTGCTTCCAGCAATCCTGGTGACTTAACCAGTAGTACAGGCGGAGCTTACCTAGACCGTCTCTCCTCTGGGGCGCAGCAGGGTTTGTGATTCCCTAGGATGGTCTGCTCGGATCCAAATGCCGGCCACGTGGACCAGTGGCCTCGAGCAGAAAACTGAAAAGATTGAAAGGAAAAAAAAAATAAATCCCTTTGCTGTATCTGAGCACTACAAACTCACAACAAAGAGCCCAAATCCAGACTCGATACAGCAAAAGAGAAGGGCCATACCCTGAAACTCTTCTCAGCCAGGACTGACCACACCTAAAAACCAAGTAAACTTTTTTTTGTTCTTTGAGGAAGTCATCTTCCCAGACCAGTACCATTTGTTAAACACCTCTGACCAATCTCCTGTTCGTGCTGCCTAGATCCCACGATTGTGAGAAAGCACTCACATCTTTGGGTGCAAAATGGTTTCTTGGTCTACACTGGGACCACTGGAAAATAAAGCATTGCACAAACAAATCAGAATTTGGCGATAATCCAGATGAAAGACAAAGTGACAGCTTTGGCTTGGGTCTTGTTTCCAATAGGGAGCTTTGCGCTGGGGTGTGTCCCGCAGTGAGGGCACACTGAGCAAGGCGGTGACGCAGGTAGGTGACGAGTTTCAAATGCAGGTTGGTGACCCTACACCAAACACCTGGCTTTGGATCGGTGTAGAACGTAATGAAGAGAGGGTCTGAGGGACAGGAAAAAAAAGGACGTGATAAATGAATTTTCCTTCAGAAACTGCAAGCTCTTCTGAAAGCAAAATCTTGTTGTTCGTTTTAAGAGTCTGATCATTTCTATCTTGGAACTTTCGCAGTGTTTCTTAGGGGGAGGGAAAAAGCCAGCTATGCTGGAGCGCTCTACTTTATCTTCATTATTACAACCAAATAATTAGTATACGATTATCCAATACAAATCCCTCCCTATTAATCATGGGCAAACAGGAGGGTTTGACTTTTAAAACCCAAACTTCAGACTGACCAAGCCTTGAAACAGTTAAATATAAAGCCTCAGCAGTTTAAATGCCCTAATTTCAGTGCAAGGAGCAGGAAAATTACATTGGAGAAAGAGTAAGATTCGAGTTTATTGAGAGTCAAAAATCTTTTGTACAATGAGGAAAGAGCTTACAGAATATCTCAGCTCTAGGGACAAAATAATACTTTAAGTTCCTGTGCTAATGTAGCAGAGAGCTTGTCAGAGAAGTGGCACATTCCTGAAATATAACCAAAATGCTAATGAGAAAAAGGCCAAAAATAAGTAACGTATGACTTTAATAGATTTTCACCTCCCATTAGTTTGTTGCTGCACAGGTTGCTGAAATTTATTTTCTCATAATTTGGATATAGATTTCTCCCATGCTTATTTATTTTATTTACTAAGACTGATAAATACTAGGGAGCAGATGCTCCTGTAGGATGCTCTTATCCTCTGATTAAACGGCATGCGGTTGTGTGGTTTCTTTTTTTTTTTTTTTCTTAACTATATGGGTCAAATTCTGGCTTCAGTATTTGGCGTGTATGTTCACTCAAAAAGTTGCAGCCAAGAACAACATTTACATTCCTCTCCTCTTTCCTCCACCCTTAAAAATGCAGTAATTAATTCACAAAGCTGCCATCTGAATCTGAAATTCAAGAGTGAGCAGCAACATATAGATTTTCTCTCTGTAGGTATTAGAGAAAAATTAAAAAGACTAGAACTTGCTTGACTTCCTAATAGTTTGGGATGGTCCCTGGGCTTCCAGCAAGATTCAAAGTTGACCAAGTTAGCTAAAGTTTGGATGTTTCACTGGAATTATTCAACTCACCAGAGCCTTCTGTTTCTTGGACAGGATGTATTTCAGACTGTTGATACGTGTTTGGCAATCTGGAGTCCCAGAGGAAGAGTCAGGAGCGGTCCTGTGCAATGACAAGAAAGTAAGTTTTCAAAATATACAGAATTAACGAAATATACCGTGGAGGTGGAGAGCCCGGCTCATATATCTCTAAGGTAAACAGTCAATTACGAAGTGCCTGATGGATGAAAATATGCAATAGGATAACGTGCAGGGAAGGACCGATGGAAACATTTGTGGTAGAGCTCAACTCCGGGATTCGCTGTTTGATAACTGGCGCAACAGTTGGTACCTTCCTCACTGTCCCAACAACAGCAACCGGGCTGAACCCTGCGGCTGGGCGAGCCTGGCCACGCTGGTCTTCTGAAGAGGAGAGATTTGAAACAGCGTTGGAAAACCTGTCACCCCTGGGTCGAGAACTGGCATCTGGGTCCCAAAAGCGCCTGCAAAGCCAGGTTCCTGGGGTGGCAGCCATGCCATGGCACAGATGGCCTGACAGCCAGTAGAACCAGCAAACCACGGAACAAATATAACCGCCAACTTTCTTTCCTAGACTAGAAACTGGCACGTAGAGCTGAAAGGCTTTTTAAGAAGTAACCATGTGTATTTTAGGGAAAATCAGGCTGGCCGTGACCTGGGGAAGCAATCCAGAGCCCATGGTGAATTTGCAGACGCTGCACTGGCACAACGTGACCACATGCTCCACTTGATATCTGAGCATCGGCTTCAACGGCCAGCGCGGTGTCACCTCGGGTGGCAGGTAGCTGTTAGACCTTCGGCAGGTCTAACTCTCCAGCCACCCGGTGGAGGCCTGCACAGGGTGAGCTGGACTAGCTTTCAGAGGAGGCCACCAAGGGCCGGCACAGCCTTGGGGTGGGAGATGATCGTATCTGGTGGGCTGTTGGATCTCCCCCAACCCCAGTGTATAAAACAGCAGCCTCAAGCTGCTGCTCTGTGAGATGTGGCCACAGCTCAGCAGTACTGAAAGGGGAGGTCCTGTTTCTCCCCCACCACAACAGGCTCCTGATGGCTGCATAGCTCTACTGTATGCTGGACAACTCTCTGACCTGTCTGCTAATTCAAGGAAAAACCTGCAGTTACTCAGTTTAGGCTGACTGAAAACATAATGTGCGAGTTAACATAGCCGGAGAGGCTGTGGAGTCTCCGTCTCAGGAGATATTCCAAACCCGCCTGGACGCGTTCCTGTGCAGCCTGCTCTGGGTGAGCCTGCTTTGGCAGGGGGTTGAACTAGATGATCTCCAAAGGTCCCATTCTGTGATTCAGCCCTCAGCAGGGGAGCGATTCTGCAGCTGGCAGTGAGGATGGAGACGGAAACCCCAAGCAGTTGGGTCAGGTCACCCAAGGAACCACACCTTTGGGTGAGATTCCCTGAGACATCATGAGCTGATCTAGCAGCTTACTGCTCTTGAAAAGCCAAACCCTCTCCTCCTCCCAGCCGCATCCTCCCACTGTTTACCTCCTGCTGCTGCCACTACTCATCAGACCTTTTTATAAGCTCCTTTAAGGCATCACCTCAGCAGAAAATGAACCCAGCGTCATCTTTTGATTTTGCTCAGTGATCAGCACAATGACATAGACAAGAGAAGATTGTATCTGGTGCAACATGCTTTCATGGCACGGTTCCACTGGCAGGACAAAGGAAGCTGGGGAAGCTTGTGCTGTGCACCTGGCTACAGGGAGGGACGGAAAAGCAACGGCAACTGGGAGCCACGCCTGAGAAGCTCAGACTGCGCTGGCCAGGGACACCCCAGGAGCAAGGAGCGGGATGAAGTGGCCTACGCTCAGAATTGCAGAGTGTTTGGAAAGTCTCCAATATATAACAGACCATTACACACATAGTGACTCGTGTTTTAGAATCCAAAGGGCACTTTTCATGCATTTAAATAAAATAAGGTTCCCAGCTATCCAGAAATGCTTCTTCTTATCTGCAGCTAAACTTGCAACCAGTTTGATACTTAAAGTACTGAGCACTCTCTGCTTCCATTTGCTTTCATAAAGGCTGAGTGCACTCACCCCCCAAGAGCATATGTCTCTCTTTTTTCTTGCAGGACCAGATCTTAAGATAATGTCAGTCTTTACAGCCCCATCAGTCAGCACGCTGCCAGCCACGGCAGCTTTTCACTCACCTGACAAGAGCAGGGTCTCCAACTACAAGATCCCACGTTTGGAAATTGAAAGGTGCCTGTTCCCAGGTAACCACATTAAATGGAAAAAAAAGAAAAAAGAAGTGCCTGCAACTTTTCCCATGAGCAAAAATGATTGTTACTTGGGCTGTGGTACAGACAGCCTGGATTTGGAACCGGTGGCTTTTTCAGCACTGTGAAAGCGAGCGAAATTGAAGAAAGGACAATTTGCTTTTTGGAAGAAAGGTACTTCCCAGGAGTGCAAAACACACAACTTGAATATAATCAAAGTTGCTTTTACTATATGTCAATTTTCTTGAATGGACGTAGACATTACTGTCCATAATGGAGCTCTCCATATCTCCATGCAATAGCATCCTTTTAGACTACTTGCATCATACAACTCCGAGATCTGAAGATAAAAACCTTTCTGTGGGTATAAATTGGGTCTTCACTGTGCCGGAGGGAGGCTCAAGACATACAGAGAAAAGTAGGCTTGGCCACAAACGCTCCAGAATTTTCTTTTGAGGCAGCCCAGGGACATGTCAGTGTCTTCAATGGGCCTTAATTATCCCAACCAGCCCCAGCTGAGACCCTCACCTGTGCACCCTCTGCCAGTTGGTCCAGGAGCTCCACTTAAGCCCAGGCCTGAGCCTTCACACCCTGCCTCAGTTACTTCGTAGTTGTAATTATCTTCAGCCCTCTCTCTGGATGTGTCTTGGGCCTATGCTGGAGCCTTGTCTCCGGTCCTGTCTCTGAGCTGCTCGCTCTGGACCCAACCCATCACTTGGCCTTGTCTAGGACTGGAGGTAAGTGCTGCTGGTCAGGGCCTGGCCTGTGCTGCAGCCACCTTCGGCAGCCATCTCACCCTCCTTGGGGAGCAGCTCCATGCTCTCAGAAGGCAGGTAAAGGCCTGTGTGCTAGAAGGAACCATCACAGACTGGTGGGGGTTGGAAGGGAACTTCAGAGATCATCTAGTCCCACCCCCTGGCAGAGCAGGGTCACCCAGAGCAGGTTGGACAGGAATCCATGTGGATTTTGAAAGTCTCCAGAGACGGAGACTCCACACCCTTTCCGGGCAGCCTGTGCCAGGGCTCTGCCACACTCACAGGAAAGAAGTTTTTCCCCATGTTGAAATAGAACTTCCTGTGTTCCAGTTTGTGCCTGTTGCCGGGCACCACTGGAAAGAGTCTGGCCCCATCCCCTTGCCACCCACCCTTTAGATATTGATAAGCATTGATGAGATCCCCTCTCAGTCTGCTCTTCTCTAGGCTGAACAGCCCCAGGGCTTTCAGCCTTTTCTCATAAGAGAGGTGCTCCAGGCCCCTGAGCATCTTTGTAGCCTTCTGCTGGACTGTCTCCAGTAGTTCCCTGTCTTTCATGAACTGGGGACACCAGCACTAGACACAGTACTCTAGATGTGGCCTCACCAGGGCAGAGCAGAGGGGGAGGATGACCTCCCTTGACCTGCTGGCCATGCTCTTTTTAATGCACCCCAGAAGACCATTGGCCTTCTTGGCCACAAGGACACATTCCTGCCTCATGGTCACCAGGTCTCTCTCCACAGAGCTGCTCTCTAGCAGGTCAACCCCCAACCTGTACCAAGGCAGGAGGTTATTCCTTCTGAGGCACAGCATCCTACACTTGTCCTTGTTGAATTTCATTGAGTTCCTCTCTGCACAACGCTCTGGCCTGTCCAGGTCTCTCTGTATGGCGGCACAGCCTTCCGGTGTGTCAGCCACTCCTCCCAGTTTTGTGTCATCATTGAACTTGCTGAGGGTGCGCTCTGTTTACTTCGAGGAAAGGAGAAGAAAGGAGACCCCTCTGCTTTTATACCTGAACTATTCGGACTAACTGTAACGAGGTACCGATGGCAGATGCAGATCCTTTGATAAAGGAATGGTATGGAAAACAACTAGTAAGGAGAGGCACAGCTTTCCAAACTATAAACTAACCCTAAACAGCAAAACGGCAAAACAAATACCACAGGAATCACTCAGCACGTCCCTTGCTCCGCTGTGAGGGAGTGTGGCCCTTGCTACAGGAACACTGTCCCCCGATGTCCCAAGAGCAGTCCTTGAAAGCCTTCCGCACAGTTTATTGAGGCCTCCAGCCAGGCTGGGGGTGCTGACCCGTTTCCCGCCGCCCCTGCTCGGGCCCGACGCCGGCTCGGGGCGGGCTGATGGCGCCCGCGGCCTTCCAGCCCGTGCGGGCGGCAGGGACGCGGAGGCACCGCAGCCTCGCGGGAAGGGACGGGCGGCGGGTATCCCCCGATATCGGACGCTGGTGACGCCGGTATCCCCTGCCCGCCCTCCGGCCCGGCCCTTACCCGCCGGGCGGAGCGCGCCGCGCCGCCATGGCCCGTGCTGTTTACACCCGTCGCCATGGAGACGCTCCCCCCAATCCCCCTCAGGACCCCCTCGCGTGCCGCTATAGCTGCCCCAGCAGCGCCTGACGCCCTGCTGCCGCTCGCCAGCCCCGCCGTGGCCCGGCCCCGCCCCGGCGGGAGGCAGGCTCTGGCGGAGCGGCCGGGCCCGGGGCGAGGCCGGCGGAGCGGCACCGGCCGGCCCCTCGGCGGGGCGGCCCGACACCGGAGCCGGCGCGGAGGCGGCCGGCGGAGGCTGGCAGGCGTGGGGCGGGCACTGTGAGCCGCTGTGCCGCGGAGCATGCTGGGAAGGGGAGTCCCGCGCGCGGCGGCGCTCCCCGGGGGCCGGTGGAGGGGGAGACACGTTTCCCAGCGTGCAGAGCGCCGAGGGGCGGGGCGGGGCTTGGGGCGCGGGGCCTGTCGGGACTTGCAGTCCCGGCCGGCGCTAGAAGCGGGCGGGCGGGCACGGGGCGGACTCCGCTTCCCGTCGGGCAGCGCGGCCCCATTGTGGCCACGCTCGCATCCCATTGGCTGGCGGCCGGAGCCGGGCTTCGCTCCCCGCCCGGTGACACAAAGCGAATCCAAGATGGCGGAGGCGGGCGCGGGGAGCCTGCACGGGGGGGACGCGGCGCTGCCGTGCCCGCCCGAGGAGCAGGAGCTGAGCCAGCGCCTCCGCCGCCTCTACCCCGCTGTCAACCAGGAGGAGACGCCGCTGCCGCGGTCCTGGAGCCCCAAGGACAAGTACAACTACATCGGCCTCTCGCAGGGCAACCTGCGCGTCCACTACAAAGGTGCCGGGCTGGGGCGGCGGCGCCGGGTTCGGCTTCGGCCTCGGCCTGGAGCGGGGCGGCCCTTGGTCTGGCCGCTCGGTGGGGCCAGCCGGGCGGCGGACGGGGCCGGCAGCCCGGGCCTCCGCTGGGGCGGCGGCGGCGGGTCCGGCAGCCCCCGGGGGAAGGGGACGGCTGGGCCGGGGAGCGGCGCGGGGATTGGGGCCCGCCCAGCTTCGGCCGCGGCGTGTGGGGGGGCGGCGCTCGTCGTGGGTGCCGTGGCTGGACTGCGAGGGGTTTTCCTGGGCGTGGGAAGCGAAGGGGGTCTGGAGCCGAGGGCCCTTCCCCCGGCGGTGGGTGCTGCCTCATACAACGCTTTGCAGTGTCACCAGCCCGGGCCCGGGCCCGTCTGTGTAGCCAGACCGTCTATTTACTCTGTCATCCTGCTTAAAACCCGGCCAAGGGGTCGGATGGCATCGACACGCTGCCCAACTGGGGCTTTGGCTCCTCCAGTTTACACAAAATAGATGCTTGTAGACTTCTAGGACTTGGGGAATCACAGTGATGTTTTTCTTGCTTGCTATTGGAGGCTGTTCTCCCTTCCCACCCAGCGGAGAACTGATCATTCCTTTTCCTGCCTGGTTAGTAAACACTGATGTCATTCCCCTCTTGTGTAATCATTTTTGTCTTCTGTTTGTGTACGTTGGTCTTCAAACTATGTATGTGGGGAGGGGGAGAGGTAGTACTGTGAGTCTTTCGCAGTAACTTCTCAGTGAAAACAAACGGAAAAACTACAGTGCTCGCAGTGTAGGGATTGTTTGTGGTGGCAGTGCAGGATTGTATATTCTAGTTCCCTGAAAAGTGTGCTTTAAATTGTTGGATATACGTAGAAACAGACCCCCCTATGTTCAGACAGCAGCGTTTTAGATCAAAGCGTGAGAGAGCTCAAATCCCATCAGGACTTACATTTCTGTTCTTTCCCAGGTCATGGTAAAAATCACAAAGATGCTGCCTCAGTCAGGGCTACGCACCCTATACCTGCAGCCTGTGGCATTTATTACTTTGAAGTGAAGATCGTCAGTAAAGGTAGAGATGGGTAAGTAAGTGCCTTATTCGAATCTGATAGTTGGTGATGTGTATTTAGCAGTTCTGCTGTACTCTGACCTCCTTTCTGGAAGGGTTAGAGGTCCCATGGCTGTCAGGTGTAGCAGGCAGGTACATCATGGGGAGGTTATATTCTCGTGGTCAATAGATGTAAATGTGGTAGAACGCGCTGGAAGTAGAGGCACTTACACAACTGCTTTCCGTGCTGTTTGATATGGGCAGTTAAAAAAACTTAGGAAACTTTGGGTCTGTGGTGCAATTCAAATTAAAATAGCTTTTCCTCTTGCTAGCTAGGCCTGGTCACTCAGATTTCTGGAATTGTGATGCCTCGGAAGCAGAGTGAAATAGAAGGGAGGAACCTTGAACTTAATTTTGGACTGTTGAGAGATGTTTGCATGGAGAAGAGTAGTCTTAGCAGTACTTCAGCACTGGAAGGAGAACTTCTAAACCGTTTTTTAGAAACCCCATGTGCATGAACAATGAAAAAATGTTGAAGGAGAGGGAAATTCAGTGATTGTGAAATATAAGCTGGAACCTGCGCTACTGTCATCTCTAGTCTAGGACCTGAATTTGGACTTGGGTCATTATCTCAGGATAGATTGCGCCACAGGGTACCATGACAGATAACAGCTGTGGAAGCTGGGGAGACTGGGCTGGAACCAGAATGCTAAATATGAGGTGGTTTTTCCCAACTAAGTCATGCTTTTTGTGGGAATATTTAGTACTGTAGGCTGTTGTTGAGGCTGCCTTTGCCTTATCAATCTATACTACCCTGAACGGGAACGAGTGGAAGAACTGCAAAAGCTGCAGATCCTCCTGGTAGCATTTGATGCAGCCACACTTTACTAGGCGGCACCTCAGTGAACTGGCTGTGGGTTTTGTATCTCATCCTGTCTTGTGGTTACTGTGTTGGGCATCATTCTGATCCAAAATATAACCGAACCAGGATGTATGTGGAGTTCCTTTAAAGCCATATTCAGGATGTTGGGAAATGTGGGAGGGCAATAAAGCGACGCTTCTAACAAGGTCTGGGTTTCTACTGCTAGTGGAGATTTAGTTTTTAATCGTTATAACCATATCAGACTACTCTATGTGTATGTGTTTGTCATTTTTCATTGTTAAAGGGTGACTATTGCAGATATAACTATCCAGAAGGGCAAGCCGTACAGGAGGTGCTATTGAGTGTAATTAATTAATCCAGTCCTTCAAGACTAACATTTGAACTCCGGCCAGTTTAGGGGTCTTACTGAAGGGCAGCAAACGTTCCTACTAGAAACCAAATCAAAGTCATAATTTCTTACTATTGAAATTTTTTGCCGTCATCGTTGAATTGAGAAGTGCCCTATTTGTAAAGGGACTTGCAGAAGATCGTGAATTGTGCTGAATTTAGGCCTGTGATAATTATTAGGTTATCTGTAAAGAGGTGGATGCTGGGCTGGATGCTTTACAAATGCAGTTAAGAGGCCATCTTTATTCTTTCAGTTCATTGACTCGGTGATGAACTGCTTGTCTGCTTTGAAACACTGCACTTGATTAGTTTATGTAACTGCTAAAATTAAAATAATTTACAGTGAACTTCAAGATAAAGAAATCACATTACAAAAGGTCACTGAACAGCACTTGATCCTTACTGCATTCTAGATCAGTCTTACAGGGAGATAATGGAATTTGCTGCTTGTTTCCCTAGCTCAGTTTTCTGTATTAATAGCCCATTGTTGTTTTTACCGTAGTCTGTAATTATAATTACTTTCCAGGAATACTTTCAAAGATACGGAACCCTATAGCAACACGAACGTGAGATGTTGATAGCTATGATCCGAAGTCAGGACAATGGTGAGCCTTTGAGAGCTCGTCTGATGTCTCCGCCGTTCCTGTGCCTTGTTTTTCTTTTGCTGGTTGAGCGAGCTCCAGTTTTTATCTTGCACACTGTGGTGCAGGGGGCTTGTAATTGCGCGTTTATATTGTAGCTGCTGCCTGTCTGTCGCTTCAGAAGGTACTCTTGTGTGTTTTAATGGTTTGAAGTCTGCCCATTGGAGGCTCGGTACGTTGTAGTAGTGAAGTGCAGCAGAGACATCTCTTCTTAGGAAGGGTATTTATTACAATGTTTATTACACCATGGTGTGGTGGCTTCAGTTTAAAGGAATAATAGTCCAGAAATCTAAAGAAGGGATTGGAGGGAATGAAAGGAAGTTTTCAAGTGGCATAAGTGGCAAAGCGTGTCCCTACAAGCTCAACTGGAAGCCCTTTAGCAAGGGGAGAGCAAGAGGAATCTTTCTGAGCTCGTTTCCAGAATGGATGCTTCAGGTGTAAAGTCTCTACTCCGTAGCTTGTTATTTTATAGATGCTGTACAGAGCAGGGAGGTAAGGAGCGCGCGATGTTGGTCACCGTGTCTCTCTTGCTGGAGTTCGCGATAGCTTTTCACGTTTTGGTTTAAAATGTGAGCAGCTGGGTTTCAAAACAAGACTTACTCAAGAAGTACGTCGGTGGAACGAATTTCAAGGAGTGCGCTTTGAGGAGTTATGATTGATTTTTTTTTTCTTTTTTTTTTCCCCCTCAGTAACTCAAAGCTATCATCTAATAAATGCTTATAAATTGTTAGTCTAGCGCTCTGCACTCTGGCTAGGTGCTGACAGTTGCTAATAAACAACAGCAACTAAGGTTGCAGGTAAGAAGTGTGGTAGAAGCTCCCAGTGGCTTCTGCTGGAGACGTAAGAATCCTGAAGCTCGCATGATGACTCTTTGCAGCCTGACAAGATGACAAGAGAAGCTGCCTGTATATGATACGTATGTGATAAGAGCGTTCTTGAATTCGCATCAGCCTGTGCCAGTTCTGGATTGGCGTTGTCACCGTGGGAGAGGAACCTGAGCTATAGAGACAACTGAGGCATCCACAGCACCTTTTGTAACTTCTACCTTCTGTTACTTTCATGGGGCTAAGGTGATCTAAATCCAATGTGCTGTGGTTCTCTCCTTTGTTTCCTCCCACCACGTTGTATCCTAGCAGTAAAACCACACATCCTCACCTCCCCCCGCTCCATTTTTCAGACAAGTGACTTCTCTGCTTGGTTTTGCAAACCCCAGTGCCAGTGCAAGGGAAGAGGGAGCGACTGCAGCAACAGAGACACATGTTGCTTTAGACTGCCAAGGCACTGCACCTGGCAGAAAAGCTTCCTCTTTTGCATTGTCTTTCTCCCCTGCCCTTTAATGCACCTGCTCCATTAAGGTGCTTTTGTTGAAGAAGCAAATGAAATGATTTATGAAAACTCTCCCTTAACCATTGCTAGCCTTTTCTGCCTCGGCATCGGTAAAATCTAGCTTAGCTCACTGGCAGATATTTAAATGGAAGTACAGCATGCAAAAAGGTCCATTTGGTGCACTTAAACTTCTAAGTTTATCAGCTTTTCTTAGCTTTGGATCTTCCACTGCTCGTGCACTGAGATACAACCACAATCCTTTGAGTTAAAGAGAGATGATTGAGACTTACTTTTAGCTGAATGTGGTCATTTCTCATCCTGGTGGTTTTAGTCTTTATTGCTAAGAGGTCATGTTTATTCACTGTTTTTTTCTGTTGTTTTGTGTTATGTGTGTTTTTTTTTTTTTTTTTTCCCTGGGAGAGGGGAGGCTGCCAGGCTACCATTGAAAAGCCGTCTTGACAAGGAGGCTTGGTAACACGTAACAAATCAGATCTGTCAGTAGATTGATCTGTTGTTTGTGCTACTCTTTGTTTGGGGAGGTGGCTCTTATCCTCAGAGAGTAGAGGAGAATTTAAAGTCTCTAGTTCCAGCCCTCTTCTCACCTCCTTGTCTGCGCTGAACACGCAGGGAGTGGTACCACGAGACTTTAAGCTGATAGAAGTCGAGACTGTGGGATTCTGCCCTTCCATTTGCCATATGTTTCTGTGCTTTCCCTCACGCTGACAACCTGCGGCCCGCTCCTGTGGTGAGCTGGTTCAAGGAGATAACTGGCTGAAAGCTGGCCACATCAAAGTAATTATGATGATTTAATCTATTGACGTCACTGTCAGAAATTGCTGCCTTTTTTTTTTTTTTTTTTTTTTTTTTTTTTTTTAAATTGAGGACTACTTTTCAGGGTTCTGCTCCCTGACGTGGGTTAAAGGCAAGTCAATAAAGGGACGGGCTGAGCTGGGAGAGGGAAGGGTAGGATTACAGCAACCCGTGTTTAATTCCATTCAAAGTGGTGTTGAACAGTTTTGTTTCAAGACTTGCTGGGGTACTTCATTCCTGAGCCATTGTGTGCCTGTCTCTGGAGTGTGGTCATTGGGAACAAAAGGATAAGAGGCAATGGGTCACAAGTTGTGGCAAGGGAAATGCCAGCTGGACACAAGAATTTTCCTTGTGAAAATGATTAAGCATGAGGAAAAGGATGCCCGGAGAGGCTGTGGCATCTCCATCTTTAAATTTGCGCGGGCAAGGCCTCAGACTGCCTGCTAGAACTTTCAAAGTTACTTATACTTGGGGCAGAAGGATGAAGGAGGAAGGTCCCAAGGTCCCTTCCAGTCCAAACCTCTTTGTGGTTCTGTGGATGGCTTGCTTCCAGCGTTCCTCACATGAACAGACTGGCAGAAACGTAAGTGACTGTGATGTTCCTGAGCTGCCACAAATAACTCGTGCTTTTATCACGGTGGTGTTTATAACAGTTCAACCTGGACTATATTTGAAGCACTGGACTCTTTATCCACTCTCTCAAATACATGTTTCTGTTTGCTGTTGATTTGTCAGCACATCTCACAGCTTCTGTTTCCCCATTAGATGATCTCTGCTTGGTAAACAGGAACAGACTCATCAGGGTAGGGCGCTCAACCCACAACTCACAGGCTCTTGTGACTCAGGAGGACAATTCATCTTTGTTGTCCTCTTTAGGCTGGGGCAAGGTGAATTGTCTCATGGGTGGCAGTGCTGGTTCCTGACCGCCATTTGGGTTTCTTGACCTGTTTTACCTGCCCGGGCCATGCAGTGGGTTGTGATGGAGCGTGACTGGGCAGGACATCCTGGAGGCTAACCCTGATGGCACGGATTCCCGATTCTAGCAAAAGTCATCTGTCCGGCAGCCTCCATTTCTGAGCTGCTCCTGGGAAAGACAGTCCAGCAGCCCATGGATTGCCTTTGCAATGGCAGTTTGCTGTCGACAGCTGTCTTTTTCTGGTAATTGTTTGCTTTTGGACAGTGGCTTATTGCCGGATACTTGGGCGTGCTGGCGTTCTGCAGCAAGTCGGACCTCTCCAGCGGTGGCCGAGCTGCTGTCTGCCCACGGTGGCTCTGCGTGTTCAGTGCAAACAGAGCAAGTGTGGTCTGCGGGCAGAGGAGGTGCCAAGCGGCACAGCCCTCTGTGCCAGGGGAGCCAGACAGTTCCACGAGGACTTTGAGCCGTCTCGGGAAGGCTGCTGAAAGAGCCAGTCTAGCTTTTTTCCTTGCCATGATTTAGGTTGTTTTTTTTTTTTTTTTAATTTTTTAAACCCTTTCCTTTGTGACTGTGTAATGAGCTGGATCACGTTAACTGTCTTTTTGCTGGATCGGTCCTCGATACAGTGCTTTCTGTGCATCAGGTGGGAAAGGGGAGACCCAGAAGGGTGGAAAATGGAGGGTGGGAAGACACGGGCAACAGGGTGTGTTGGTGTCCTCCTTCCATCCCCAGCTTGAAGTGTTTCAGAGTTGCTTTGAGATGTCCAGAGATGTCAGTCGGCACTAGTTTAGGTTTCTGAGAGAGGGAGGAAAGAGTGCTTTGAGGAGAGCGGCCGAAGAGCTAATCTAGCTTAGTCCATACCGTAGTTTATTTGAAATCTTCCTTTAGCTGTTTTACACAAGCGCACCATATCCCGGACTTAAAAATAGCTTAGTTTCTCTCTGGCTGAAAAAGAAAAATAAAGGTCAGCTGTATTGGTTGTTTAGCAGTCTTTACATTAGTAACAAGTAATCTGTCCCTCTTCCTTGCTTACATTTCTCCTTGCCAACTTTCCATTTCTCCTCAGCGTATGGGGAATGTGATTGCTTTTTGAGAAGCCTTTCACTCGTGTGCTCTAATGGTTTCCAGATGCTGACAGAAGGCCTGTCCATGCGGTGCTCTGACGTCGGTGGCTCTCATGGCACGCTTGTCTGTGTGCGTCCGTCGGCCGGTGATACTGCGGACACCGTGTAATGTCATGCATGTCTGGATGTGGCTGTAGGGAAGGCTGAGGAATATTCTGGGGCAACTGAGGATTTCTAGTGCCTGCACGTGCTGTGTGGTCCCTTATTTGTATTTGATAAGCCTGTAAATAATTGATTTCCTCCCTCTTTTTGTTTTGTTCCGTCCTGGTTTCCAAGAATCCAAAACCAGCACAGAGAGGGGGGTTGTTCTTCTGTTTGCAGGTATGTCTGCTTACTTGAATTTATGCTGTTCCGCAGACGTTCATTTAAACAAACCAACACATAAATAAATCCCCCCAAGTATATTCAGTAAACAGTTCTCACCTTGTTCCCATTTGCAAACAGTCTTGCCCAAGCAAGTCCTGCTTGCTCGGCTACTGGCTGCCTGAGCTTTGGTGCTCTCAAGTGTAGAGACACTCTCATTTTCTGTGGAGGTTTCACCTCGGTTGATGATGTCTCATATGAGTTGTTATTTTTGGTCGCCGTTCTGCTAAACTCATGCAAAAGGGGGTAATATCGAGGGCAGCTTTTTCGATGTAAAGCAAGTTGTGGGATTGGAATATCTGATGCGCAGTTGATAACTTTTTTTTTTTTAACTGCCTTTTTTTTTTTTTTGTTTAAAATCAATGAAGTGGAAAGCGAAATTCAGCGCTTTGTAGTGGTATCGTGGGCCCGTCCACTGTAATGGCAGAATATCGATTTCTCTTTAAGATAATTTGTGAAATTAGGAAACGAAATGGAGGTAGTGATGGTGATGTGTGACTTCATCGCCTGTGATGTGTGCATTTAGGTATGTCTGAGGTATCTTCTAGATTTACTGCTGTGATATTTTTTCTTTCTGTTGATTTTTTTTTTGTGTGTGTGTGTCCGGTTAGAGTTGTAAGATTTTGCCCAGTAAAGAAGAAAAGTTTCAGGAAACGATTTTTGCTCGCATCTTGCTCCTCCCCTTGCTGTTTCCGAATGCCTCTTCTAGAAAAGGTAGGAATATGGCAAAAGTAAACTCTAGCAAGATCAACTGAGCATCTTTAGAATATGCTTCAGTTCTTTAGCATGCATTTACAGTTGATAAATCAAATCACAGAATAATGGGAACTAATTGTTTAAATGTTCTAGGCTCTCCGTTTAATAATTAACATGCAAGTTGCGTAACTTTTATAGAGGGGAAACTTTTTACCTTCACTTAGGAAGCTCTGGGATGATGAACTGCTAAAGAATTTATCATCTGCTGTAAAGCTTGACTTTTTCTTCAGGTCTGCCACTGGCCCTGGATTGTATTAACTGTGTTATATCAACTGTGCTGCCAGGTTGATTTTTCGTAACTGCTTCTCTAGCAACGGGGTTTACATTGTACCTGCGGTATAAGGCTGGATCTCCGTTTCCATGCTACAGTTTCAATCCTAGAGATACAATCTTCCTTCCTATTTTACAAGCTCTTTGTATCGATGCTCTCCACGTCTTGCCTTTGTTCCTTGTTGTGGGGGTGTCAGCGTGTGAAGATCTGTGAATTCAGCGTGCAGTTGCGTTCCCAGTGCTCTCCCCAACTCTCCGGCTATTTGTTATTTATTGCTTTAAAGAGAAAGAATTGTTATTTCGTAAATACATCTGTCAAAACTCTGTGTGTTGCTTTTTCTGAAATGTGTTTTCCACATAAAAAAAAAAACAGTTCTTCTGTAAATATTGCAGTTATTTTTTTTTCCAAAATTTCATGAAAACTTGTGTTAGCTGGTAAATCCTCCCGGTGTAAGAATTGTTACTATCAATTCCCTGATTGAAGCCTAAACCAGAGCAAATTTAGCCACAAGGATGGGAGAATACCTCTTAAGAGGACGAGCTACCTGGCAGCAGAGTGTTTTCTTCAGATTTGGGTATTGCGTTTACATTGTTCCCCCTGTGTTTTAGCGGAGAAAGCAGAAACTTGAGCTGCTGTTCTGAAGCTGACTGTTATGAGGGACTGAAACGCAAAATTAGTCTTCGGTGTGAAACTTGTAGCCTTTATATGACTTGTCCTCCTTTGGATGCCTTTCTGTTGGGTATTGGCGGTACCTCTAGTGTCTGTCTTTGCTGTTTTCCAGGCTTTGTTCATGGCAGAAAAAATGGACTGTTGCTTAGACTGGCAGTCAAACAATCATAAGTCCGTTCAGTCATGGAAACCTATTTAACTGCCCTAATATATTGAATAAAAATTTTCAGCAACTCTGAACGGTGCATTTGGAAGTGAGGTTTGTTAATCAGCGGGAGAAACTGAACAAAAATTCTACTTATTCAGTTGGGTGTAACCAGAATAAATAATCAGAGAATGAATATCACTAATGCTTTATGCTGTTCCCAGACTGTCACGCCATTTGCCACTGACGTGGTTTATGTGAAGTTTGTTGAATAGCAGCTGACTTAGAGAACAAGTCAGCTGTCAAGAGTGAAAAATCTGAAGTTGGATAAATGAAGTTGGTGGGACACCTCAGCTTTGGATGCCGTTGTTTCCGACCACAGCGTGTTGCAGGGTTTGGGGTCCCATTGGATGTGATGGTGCTTGTGGTGGCAGATGGACGAGTTGGTTACTTTGGCCAGATCCCAGCGGTGATTTTAGCCTGCTGAGGCTTGTATTATGCCTTTTCTTTCTTAAATGGTGCTCAAGTCAACTCTTCATCTCTCATCTGTGTTTTCTGTCTTTCAGTATTTCTACATATATTGCTAATCTACATCATCAGTCTTTTCCTTTCCTGAAGGTCACACAGAAAAGGGACTGATCTGACCCTTCCTGCAGCTGACAGATACCGGTTGAACGGGACCCTAAAATTGGAAGGGAGCTGGGAATCTGATACCTTGGTCTGGCAAAAACAGTTTTTTATTCTTCCTGTGTGGTTTTGACAGTATTTACTCATAAACAGACTGAGAAGATGTGTTATGTTACCAGATTGCCACCTCTTAAGTTTGTTCTGCTCGCTCACCTTCTCTTCCACACTCCCTGGCTTTTAGAGCTTCTCTGCCTTTCCTAAGGACTGACGAGCAGTGGCTACAAGTGGCTCAGGGTACTTGTAGTTGTTTTTAGTGAGAACTTAAGAATTTTATTTTCTTGCCTTTATCTACTTCTTTTCAGCCTTGCATTATTTGTCTTTACTGACCTCTGCTTGGGGAATTGGGATTCTTTCTGGAGCCCGTCAGCGCTATTTCTGAAGCATTGTTACAGAACAGCACAATATCCGTGAATAAAGCCAGAAACTCTTCCACTTTAGAGATTCATTATATTCCATTATGAACTAGTTCCAAAATATTTATTGTTAAGACTGAAGAGTCAGAGGCAGTCGGAATCCAGTGTTTTAGAGGTAATTTTTTTGAAACAGATGTAACTTGTTTTTTCCCCTGCCTTAAAATAGCACGCCCCTTCCCCCACTGTAACTGCGACAATGTGGTTTCAGGTGGTAAATTGATATGGGTTATCATTTCTTGCCACTCTTCAAAGCTGGCACGATGTCAGGGCCCACCTCAGACAACAGGAATGACAGTCCAGAGCTTCGCGCAAGAGACTCCAAATGCCTCTGAAATGCCGCCAGTGCGATGGGTGTTGGGTTAATCTCTAACTTACTAATTTAGCTTGGTTATTTTAGACTTAACTGTGTGTGTTGGAAGAGTGGGGCGCAGGATAGCTGGGAGGACAGGATTCCTCGCAGACAGGGGTGGTTATTAGAAACAATTGCAGGATGCAGCGAGCCTTTGAATCACACGCATCCCTTGTTCGGCTCGTGCTTCAGCTGGGTTGCTTGGTCTTGGCTGAGCCATGTAATAAAAGGCCAATCCCACGAATTTCTGCCGCGTGTCAGTGATATTGTTAGTTCACTACCTGAGCAGGGCACGGCTGCTTTACTGGATGTCATGACCTACAAAACAAATGATTTAATGTCTCTGGTTTTAACTCTCTTTAAGTTTGGGCCTCGGTATACCTCAGCGTACCTAGTAAAGCGCGCTCTAAGGAGAGGCCGCTGCATCAGGGCGTTAGCGGCACAGTAAAGACTTCTAGGCTGGTCACCATTAGGTAGCCAACCAATGCTAAACCCGTGTTTTTCACCTCCTTACCCCAGGTTTCAGATGGAGTGAATTTTGCCTGCCTTCTAGGCGAGCTTCACAGGCAGTCGGAGGAGCAGCGGCATGGGTTGTTTCACCATCCTGACTTTGGTACCTTTCAATGGGTTAAGAAATAAATAAAGAGAAATGGTATGAGCTTTCTTTTTGTGGGAGAGCCTTGATAAATCTGCTCCGGTAACTGTCAGAACTAGCATTTTTGATTTTTCAGTTTTCTTGGAGAAAGTCTTGCAGCTTTTTGGGTAAAGAAATGCCGCCTTTGTTTAAAGTGTGCTGCCCTGGTCCAGTTATGTCCGTGGACTAATTGCTTTCTTCCTCCTTCTGCCCCACCTTTATTTATTTTGTGTACAGCAATGCCTCCCAAGTGCTGGCTGCTTTCCAGGCATTCAAAGGGAGATGTTCTTTGCTCCTGGCGTTCTTAGAAGTGAAGAATATCAAGTATGGATATATACGAGTTCTGTTGCTGTGTTCTCCTCGGTTCTACCCGTGGAGTTCTTCATTCCTGCACTTGAAAAGCCAGATAGATGCAAGTGCTGCACTTTCAGCATTAGCTACTTGCTGTCAAAGGGCAAGTCTGTTCTTAAGTTTTTCTGCTGGGTTCATGAGGATTTTTGCGGGTTGCTTGCACAAAGTAGCTTTAGACTAGCCAAAAAAACTCTTCTTATGTTGACTTTTTGGCAGGCTCTCTGGGTATCATGTTTGTTCTGAAGAAACATCTTTTGACTTGAAGGCTTGCTTGTAACATGGGTGGATTCCCCTTCTGGGGACAAACCAGACGCGGCCATCAGTGCACTTCTCTGCTCGTATGACCATATAACACTTAAAACAGCCTCTTTAAGAGATCCCTTTTCTTGAATTTGGGTTAGTCAAATACTGTCACTCCTGTGAAATAACTTTTCGCGTAGCTTTTTTGGGTAATTTCTGCCCAGTGACAATATATAATCCTTCCTGGCTGAGTCAGTGCATCTGAGATCTTTGGTATCTTTAAGAGTTAAATTTTAATTTAGAAGTACAGTCATCATTTTGGCTCTTTTCATCTCTTTTCCAGGGGAAGTCTTTTCTTGGCAGAAGCAAAAAATAATACATCCTTTTTTTTTTTAATTTAAAATATACAAATTTAAATTTTGACATTTTAAAATATCTGCACTGCACAATCTGCCACACAAGTTCTCTTGGGAGCCAAAAGTGAATGCTGCTCCTGTTCAAACGTTGCTGTGCTGGAGTAGCATAAATGCAGATGTTTTACTGCCGAAGTACTTGGGAACTGGGGGAAGGTACCAAAAAAGCTTTGTCTGTTTGAACTTAATCTTACCGTGGTCACAGTGCTGTTAGATCTAGAGGGGGAAAAATGTTGGCAGTCCAGCTGGTGGTGTGCCGTGCAGAGGCGTGTGTGGAGCCGGCATCTTTTGGTGTGGGGGTTTGCTACCGAGGTCCCTCCTTCATCTGCCGTGGCCAAGGAGAGCCGGTGCTTGGATAAAAGAGCTGATGTTGTGGCTGGTGGTAAGCGCGGCTGTTTCACTCTATTCACATTTTAAAAAGCAACCAGTATTGACTGGGCAGGGCTGAGGTGCAGCAGAAGTCTGGAAAAATTTGGTGCTATGGTAACTGCTGAGGCTGCTGGTGAGTGGAAACAAGACTTGTGATTGAATCACTAGCATGTGTCTGCGTTTATTTTTGTCTGTCTGCTGTATTTGGAATTGATCTACTGATGCAGCATTTTTGAAGCTTCTGATCGGGTGTGGGGGGCAGTTCCAAGTACTCAGTGTTCACTGCTGAGAAGATGGTTTTAGGAGGTCACTTTTGCCTGGCTTTAGTTCAGGTACATATCTTACATACGATGGCCAATGGCTTTAAATGAATCATTACCCAGAACCCTAAAACAAGATAGATTTTCTTTTTTTTTTTTTTTTGTTTCCCCTGTTTGAAACTGACATTTCTGTGCATCCTCTTCTAAGAGGCTCTTTGAATCCCTCAAAAAGGGGCTCCAGTTAATGGATACCCCATACGGAGTCTGACCACACCCGAAACCTCCGAAAGCAGTGATGTTGCAGGCGGGCAGACTCCGTAGGGATTTATGTTGAATGATATTGAATGTTATAATTTATTCTTTAAAAAAAAAAAACAAAAACACAAACAAAACCAAACCAAGCAGTAGGTTGTGCTTGATGATGCCCACAAATACTGTTTAACTAGTATTGAATGTGTTGTATACACAAAACCGGTTTGGAGCATTTGGAGTCGAGGAAGCGAGAAGCTGTTCTGCACCAAGCAGTTCAGAAAGCAGCTGATGCTTTTGGTGGTGGTGGAGTTGAAGATGAATTCCCCCCCCCCGCCTCTAAATTTTCAAGAGAATAGAGCCATTTTTTTAATCTGAGGCTCTGTAGGTCTCAAAGCTCATTTTATCCGTCACTTCTGATATGTTAATCTATAGTAGATGGGAAAAGCAAAGTAGCTAGCATCTTCTAAAACAAGAACCAGCAATCAAGTATGTGACAATTAAAAGTTGCGGATATAAGCTGTAGGCTGTGGAGCTGAAATCCAGAATGGCGAGAGAGTCTTCCTTTATTTTAGGTTGTCTGCAAATGCTGTGTACAGTTCTACAGTCATTATGGTCTTATTTTTAAAGTGTGTCTCAAGCTTTAAATGGGAGTGTAAGTTGAAGAGCAAAATTTTGTGAACAGGAAGGCTTGTGGTCATGTTCATTTTTTTTTTTTTTTTCAGTGACACACTTCCAAGGTGTCGTGTATCTAGATGAAAGTGTAATCTTAAATTTAGAATTTCTGGATTTGTAGTACTTGCTTTTCCTAAAAAATACAGACTTCTAGCCCAGATTTAAAGCTGTGTTGTCTGAAAATGGAAAGATACTATTGTATGCGTTTTTGCCCTAGGTTATGTGCGTGGGGTTTGCTGCAGAACACAAAAGAGGGAGGATGAATCTGCATAGAAAATAATAAAGTTAAGCAGGATAAGCTGGAGACGACCTGTTTTATCCAAGTTCAACAATTGCATTATTTCTTGTAATTTCCAACAGTTTGCTGGGTATTGCCGCCCTTACGGTGACAGTGCAGTGCAATGACCCAACAAGGGATGGGGACAAAAGGGGAAGCCATCAAGATGCTGCAGCCATGATTCTGATGACGCTGTGTGCCAAGGACGTGTGCAGCAGCGGTGTCCTCTTAGATTCCAGGTGTCTCTGTTAAATTCCAGGTGTGCTAATGTCAACAGCAGCAGAAGTAGAGCCAGAGGAGCAGGCAGGCAGCCTCGGGCAGTGGAGAGGGACGGAGGTGGCCGATGGCCCTGCGCCAGCGGAGCTGTGCTGTGTGATACTGGAACTCAGGAAGCCCACACCGCCACCTGAAGGAGCTGCGTCGAGGAGACAAAGTGGCCATGGTTTCACCACGTTTCACCTTCAGCTCAGCCAAAGAGATCAGAACATAGATAGAACAGAAATATTGCCTCTGCCGAGAGGTATGTCATGCTCACTGGAACAAAATGTGGCAGCTTCCAGCAAATCCAGGAGGTCTCGGGCTTGCTAATGAGAGCTGGTGAAGGTGGTGGGGAGTGTTCTGCCAGAGTAATGGGGTGGTCTGCTCCTCGACAGTTTTTTGTTAAGTGTTTCCAGCCCACCAGTGTCAGGACCAAGCACCCTGGTATTATTGCACCAGGCTTAGATGGTGCTGTTATTGTGTGTGCAAACAATTTGGGACCTTGAATCACAGCGCCCCTGAGGCTTGGACAGTTGGCAGAGGTGGCACTTCTCACTGCTCTCTGAAGCAATACAGACCTGGAATGTAGTTCTAGCTGTGGACTATGGTCCCTGACTGCTCGCGCACGTAGTTGAAAAAAGTAAAATCAGTAGCAGAGGGTTCCAGACTCAGTAAGAATAAGAAAATTGAAATGCTAACAAGCACGCTGTCTTACCTGCCCGTGCGCTAAGGAGGTGGCAAGGAAGAGCTAGAGCGCTCCCTGCAGATACAGGGAGAAGTCTTCCGGATTGTGCCCGGAAGGCTGTAAACATAGCCTTAAAATGCAGTTTATTCTTTCTAGAAGTGTGTATGTCGCATGACTGTGTGAGACTAAATTTTTAGATGCCATAAATGACTGCTTCGGAGAGGCTAGTCGGGGAACTCACGAGAAAGGATGTAACTTCTGACTCATGCTCTGAGCAGTGCAGAAGATGT
The DNA here is from genome assembly GCF_028500815.1 of Rissa tridactyla. NCBI lineage: Eukaryota > Metazoa > Chordata > Aves > Charadriiformes > Laridae > Rissa > Rissa tridactyla. The sequence goes on along the minus strand of NC_071469.1, from coordinate 72,151,993 downwards.
TTGTTTTTACGTTGCTCTGCAGCACTGACCGTAAGTACTAACGTTTAGCGTTCTCTGAGAAGCACCATAAAAAGACCCCCAAACCCTACTGTTTCAGTGTTCATCAAAAAAACCCCACCACCCAACCACAAAAAAGCCAGAAAACAAACCTGTATAAATTGAAGAAGCTCGTTTAAGAAGAGTTAATAAAAAGATGCAATCGGAGAGGTAAAATGCTTTCAGATGGCATGGAGACTGTTTAAGGAGACATCGTATTGGAGGACTTGGAGATACTCAAAATGACCTGACAGTTGTCATAATGAGGGTGAGAGAGGATAGTGATACACCCTCCGAAAGCTGGAATTCTATTAGATGAGAAAAATGGAAAGAGCAAACTTTAAAAAAACCAATAATGTTGGCCAAATGACTTGAGGGACATCTGGCTCAAGGTCTGAAACATTAAAGGAGTATTTTGCCCTCCCAAAACATCAGGGAAGGAAGCAGGCTGGAGAGTCTGTAAAACCAAGAGATGATTCAGGAGAACTTTTTATGAAGGGCTCTGAAAAAGCAGGAATGTTTAGAAGCTCCCAAATGCCAGTGTTTGCTGTTGAAGGATTATCTGGCTCAGGTTGAAGAGTTTATACAATAGCAGTGGCATTTGTCAATAAAACACATGCAAATCTCTGTTTTTAAACGATTATCTGATTCCTGTTGAAGGGTTAATACAACAACAGTGTTATTTATCCATAAAACACAGGAACAAATCATTAGGGGTTATCTGGGTTTCATTCAAGAGGTCTAAAGAATGAAATAGCTGAGCCATTAACTGTGGAGTGTGATGTTTAAAAAGTCTTGATTTCAGAGGAGAGAAGAGATACGTGTGCCTGTGTTTTGTTTTGGGTTTTTTTTTTTTTTTAAGGGATCCAAAGGAATTAAATCAAGTAGTGCTTTCTCTTAAAGCGTCTTCCATCCTTGACATCTCTACATCAGAGCAGAACCTTCCTTGTTGCTTTTCTTTGAGTGGGCACTAGGTTCAGGAACCCTTCAGCCGAAGAGCTAAAGGGCTCGTGGGGAGGTGCCAGGCAGCAGCTGTCATGGCATGTTTTGTTTGTGAGTTCAGGGTTGTTCTGCAGATCAGGAACCAGTCTTTCCTGGGCAATCCATTCTCCTTGATGACTGGGAAGAAAGCTGGACTCAGCTGGTATGATCAGTCAGGACTTAGCTTGCGGCATATTTGTGTGCCTCAGGAAGTTCTGTCTCTTCTCGACTTAGTAGATATCCTGCTTCGTGCGCTTCTAGCCAAGAGCGTGCTGCCTGTCAGCAAAACTGTCCTGAGTCAAGATGTTGTTGAATAATTTAGGTTGGAAAGGGTCTCTGTAGTTCATCCAGTTCAGCTCCCTGCTCAAAGCTGGGCAAGCTCCAGAAGTTAGATCAGGTTCTTCAGGACGATGTGCAGTCAAGTTTTTGACTGTCTCTAAGGGTGGAGATTTGGTAACTTTTCTCGGCCCTTCTTCCAGTATTCAATCACACTTGTGGTTAAAATCTTTTCAGTAATATCTAATTGAAGTTTTCATTATTACAACTTTGATCACCCCTTCGCCTGTTGTTCTTAAGACCACAGAAGGGCATTGCCCTCAGCCTCTCCCCATCCATCGCGTGGCTTGAGCCCCCTGACTGTTTTGGTGGACGCTGCTGCACTCTCTCCAGTTGTAACTCCTCCTTGTGCTGGAGAGCCCTGGACTGACTACCGTACTCACGGGGCTGAGCAGACGGGAGCGGGTCCCTTCCCTTGACCCACTGCCTGCGTTCGTGCTAGTACAGCCCAGGGTGGGGTTGGTGGCAGCAGTCCTCTTTACACTTAATTATCTTGGTCTTTCCGCCTTCCCCCTTTCTTTCTCCTCGTCTTTTCCTTGGCTTTCCTAAGTCTCCTTTTCAGGTCACAGGTATTTGTTCTGAGCCTGTAATACAATGTTTTTACCTCACCTCTATGTTCCTGGAAGCATTTTTCTTATCCTTGATCTTTTGTCATTTAAACCACTTACTAGTCCATGAGGTGACTTTCTTTTTGTACCAAGACAGTTTCTTTACGATCTCCTGGGGAAGGACCTCACCACTGCTGGAACAGAGATGTTTTGATAATTTGACTATGGTGCCATGTCCTTTTCATAGCAGTTGGTGGTGTGGAGGAGTTCTTGGGTGGGGTGTTTTGCAGGCCATGGGTTTTTTTGTCATAATAGGGAAGTGGAGACCAGCAATCAATCTCTGTTCTTAAAAAAACTCAACTCTTTAGTGACACACAAGGTCAGAATAGTGACTAGCTGCCGTTGTCTTAGCTGATAACTGCCATGGTGCTGTCCTCCTCTCTGCTCAGGGGTGTTTCGAAGGAGTTCCTGGGACAAAGAGAAACAACAGCGTCCCCTCTGGACTCTGTGGAACAAAGGTGCTAGCAGTTAGGGCATCCCTTCTCAGGTGGAACTTTTTTTCCTATCTGTTGGTTACTGAGGAGTAGATAGTTTAAAGAATAGATTCTTTCATCCTTATAGTCCTCTACAAGTTTAAGCTTTGGGATGAATGCCTGGAAGTCTCGCCTTGTCTCTGCCCAGTTCATGTATCTTTTGAAGCGATGCTGGTCTTTACCATTGAGCTTTCTACATCAGGACAGACTACACAGGGCTTAATTTTGTATGGATCCTCTCCACTCCACTCTTTTGGTACACCTTGCCTGGCTATTCTACGGCGTGTGGCAGCAGAAACCTTTGGGATGTCTTTTGTTGGGCTGTATCTTGGCAGCCTCTGATCCCTCCTCGGAGGAGTGCGTGCCCAGGCAGGTGCCAGCTCACCTTTGGCTGACGGTTCCCTCGGCACAGGTGAAACGAGCCCTGTTTGTGCTGGATGAGCTGGTTACCCCGTGGAAGGGAAGGGCAGGGGGTGCCCTTGGGCTCCCTCCATTGTGACCAAGCGAGACGAGGATTATCTCCAGGGTGGGGCCAGTCAGATTTTAAAGTTTAGGGCTACCATCTGCAGGAAGTACTCGCTTCAGCTGTGTCCTGCGACTTGGAGCAGGGCAAAATACACTCAGGACGCGTGTTTGCGTTCCTGCACGCTCGGTGTCCATGCTGTATTGCACTGGGGCGTCCACTGCCCTGTCTCAATGAGCAGAGCGCCTGGAGCTCTTATTTTTGTAGACAGGCTGCAGGCTTTTAGCGTTTCTGCAGAGAATACCAGATTTGCTACGTAATAACATATATCCTAGATATTTTGGAAACCCTCACAAATCTCTTTTTATCTTTCTAGATGAGAAGTAGGAAATCTAGCCAAATGTCCTGGAATCTGTCCTGTGTGACTGTGGTGTTTCCGAGATAAATTTGTTTGCCCTAAATGCCATCAGGAGGTTCAAATCTTCTGCTCCTGAACTGGCTGCTGCCAAAGCCTCTTTGGGGTATTTTTCTTAGTTCAGCAATCTTCTTACTGTTTCCTTTATCAAACACTTATGCTTTCCTGGTGCTCATGTAATTACATAGTTTATACACGGTGAGAGCTGAAGGACCTGGACTGGCTTTCCTTGGTTGTAACTGGCTGTTACGTTGGCGTAGTCAGTGTTCACCTCAAGAAACTATGAAATTGAGGAGCCCTAGTCTTGCAGCAGGAAAACACTGAGCTGGGTGAGGGAAAGGTACAAGTCATAGAACCATAGAATGGTTTGGGTTGGAAGGGACCTTAAAGCCCACCCAGTGCCACCCCCTGCCCTGGGCAGGGACACCTCCCACCAGCCCAGGTTGCTCCAAGCCCCGTCCAGCCTGGCCTTGAACCCCTCCAGGGATGGGGCAGCCACAGCTTCTCTGGGCAACCTGGGCCAGGGGCTCACCACCCTCACAGCAAAGAATCTCTCCCTAATATCTAGTCTAAATATACGCTTTTTCCGTTTAAAACCCAGCACTAGGTTGTCCATATCATGATCGTGTATCATTTTCCTCTGAGAATAACCCTCAGAGGCCAGGGGCCAGCTAAGGGGAAAAGGCGGCCCATATGATGGTTAGCACTTCAGTGGTCGGGTATATAGATAACTGGTTTGTGACTCTGGGGAGAATGACATCAGGACTTGGCTGGCAGACACAAAGTACACAGCTGTGCCAAGGCATCTCAATGTTGTACCAGTTGCTGTGCGTGAAGCAATGGTTGTGGTCCCTGTTGTACTGAATCACAGAACGGTGGGGTTGGAAGGGACCTCTGGAGATCATCCCGTCCAACCCCCCTGCCAGAGCAGGGTCACCCACAGCAGGTGGCACAGGAACGCGTCCAGGCGGGTTTGGAATGTCTCCAGAGACAGAGACTCCACCACCTCTCTGGGCAGCCTGTGCCAGGGCTCTGCCACCCTCACAGGAAAGAAGTTCCTCCTCATGTTGAGGTGGAGCTTCCTACGGTCAAGTTTGGGCCCGTTCCCCGTTGTCCTGTCCCCGGGCACCACTGAAAAGAGCCTGGCCCCATCCTCCTGACACCCACCCTTTAAGTGTTTATAAGCGTAAGGTGTAGGGAAGAGCAGAAAAGGTTCTGTATGTAAAACATTTTACTATTACATGGGGAATTGAAAACCAGGACCCCTGCTGTAGCAGTCTCCAAAATGCTTTTCCCCACCAGTACCGGAAGAGAGGTGAGGAGGGACAGTTCTGGAGTGTCACTGAGGGGCTGGTCTGAGGAGGAGAGGTTTGGATCCTTTGGAAGCTGGAGCACTTCTGAAATAGAGCGTGATGTTTAAAGGGACTGACTCAATTTAAAGCACTGTAAAAACTGGGTTTCAAGTGTTTAAACTCTGGAAGGTCATGCTACCGAGAGGGGAAGTGTTCAAGACAGACAACGTTGGCCATGTTTGTGAAGATGTGGTGCTACTAGTTGAAGAGATCATAGACTAAAACCTGATTAATATATATTGTAGATCTCTATGGACTTAAATGCCTGTGTAAAGAGGAAAAAACCCAGTTATTACCATTCCCATCCTGTTTGATTGGGATGGTGATGATGACTGAAACACAAAAATGAAGTGCAGGAAATGGTTGCTGCAGGAGACTTAACCCACGTAGCTTGAAGAAATGTAACTTTGGGGTCAAATTCTGAAATAATATTTTTAGACATGGTTAATGTATACCTTTACACGAACAGGAGCCCAACAGTAAGTGTTAATTTCAAAGTGCAGTAACCTAAAAATATGGAAGCTTGTTAAAAACAAACTAAGTAGGGCAGCTGTTTCTGTGGTTCCAGGGGGTATTAAGAGACTCGCAAACCACGCAAATTAACAAAAATGGAACAAACAAAGCGGGTACGTGCATCAATATTGCACTGAGGAAGACGAGCCTTTGCGAAGGCTGGCCGTGCCCTGTTGAACGCCGAAGTAGGTAAAGATCAATCTGCCTGGATTTGCAAAAGCCACGTGGCGAGGTCCAGTCTCAAAAATTCATGAGGAGGGTGAAGGAGCTGTGGGATAAAATGAAGGACCTCGTGTGGTTGAATGGTCGGTTAGGCGATTAGCTGACGGCTGGGAAGCGGGGCAGAGAAATGAGTGGCCCGTGTGTGCGTGTGTCGTGCCTCCTCTCCTCCCTGCAGCTGAGGATGCTCACATGTGGGTTCTGCGGGGACGTGTACCCCACCTCTGATGGTCACTACCTTAATGAATGACCTGGAAGTGAAATGAATAGTAAGGTGATTTTTCTTGCTGATGATATAAAGCTAACTAGAGTTATAAAATCAAGGGCTGACTATGCATGATAAAATGAGAGATGCAGTTCAGGCTGGCTGGCTGGAAAATGATTCTCGTGTGGGGAGGATGAACAATCCAAACTTGACACAAAAAATGGTCCCTCAGCTGCCTCTTACAGTGCAGGGACAAATTCTTTGTGTTCCGGTTCCATGGAAAAAAATCAGCTCGGTTCTCATCTGCAGTCAAAAAATAAATGGAATAATTGAGACCAGGAGGGGGTGGAATAGAAACCAAACCAGAGGACATCATTATACTGTTGTCCGTAATAATCACCATGTGTTTGTGTTGTGAATGATGCGCGTGGTTCTGGTTTCCCCCTGCTCTCACAGAAGATAGAGGACTGGCAGTGTAGCAAGAGTGTTAAGAGGTAGAGATTACCTTCCATCCCAGGAACAACGGATCAGACAGTGAGTAGTCAGCCTTGCGAAGAGACCGCTGGGGAGTGGGGTACAAATGAGGACTTGAAAGTCCTTGTGAAAGTTAATCCTGTTCCTCTCTTCCAATTCTGAAAATGCAAGTATGGAGCGAAACTAGCTGGAACAGCGATGGAATGGTGGGGCTGCGGGATGTTGCCGTTTCAAAGAGCTTACGAAGGTTCAGAATGCGATGTCAGATTAATGGAGGAAAATCTGTCGGGCTGTGAAATACAGAACGACCAGCTTTTCCTTAGGAAAGTCTGTAAAATATGTGTTGGACAATGGAAGAATGTTCTTGGAAAGTAAAACCGTTTGCTCTGTCCCATGCATCCGCTACCAGCTATTCTTGGAGACAATATATTAGGCTGGATCGACATTTGTTCTCATATACTGTATCTCCCTTATGTATTTTTTTTTTTACTCTCTTGTTAATCACCTATATACATATTTTTTTCTGATTTATGGGGGGGGGGAAAAAAGCACAACAAAACAAATGCAGAAATTTAGTCGCTGATTGTTTTCCAGTCCTTTTCCTACCAAGTAAGAGCTAAAGAGTAACCGTAGTTGTATACCAGAAAGCTGTCGGTCACGAAAGCAGACTGACATTTTATCTTGGATTCAAGAGAAGTGTAAAAAAAAAAAAAAGTAATGGGATGTCTTCAGTGATTTCAACATCCTTACCTTAAATGGTTTGTGGCTTGTTTTCCACCCTCCTTCCCCCCGTATTTCTGCTGCAGGAAATCTCGTGGATTAGCCGTTCTGTGCTTGACTGATACTGTGTTTGGTTTTTCTTTTGAAGGTACATGGGAATAGGACTTTCTGCTCAAGGGGTCAACATGAACAGGCTTCCTGGTAAGTCGCTGTTAAGACGCGGTTTGGCTTATCAAACCTGTGGTAAAGTCTGTGTTAAACGTTCATTTGAAATAAAGATTTTTAACTCGTATATATGAATTAGTGACATGTGTGTTTCCATTAATAAAATGTCATGACTGGAAGTGTCTTACATCTGGAAGTTTCAAACTATTGAGTGTTACCCTAAATGGAGTTACTGGTGGTGTTAAAGTAGCCACGATGATTTTAGCAGATAATAGAAATTAATATTAAACTAATGAGTAATGGGTAAGATGATGAACTTTCAGACATGCAAAGCTCTTCTTTGCCTCTGAAAAACGAGCAGCAAAATAATTTGACATTTAATCTGTATATCCCACTTGACAAATTTACATGAAAATCTGGAAATGACAGGAAAATTGGCCTGTACATTGTCTCTCCTCTCTTCTTTCCCTCTTCCCACTGAAAAATTGGAAAAATGGGATAGAGTGGTATTTCCAGTTAATATTGTTGCTTACTTTGTTTGAAATGTTTGTTTTTAGGTTGTCCTCTAAGTTGGTGAAGTAGCTTCTTTTTCAAAAGAAATAATCGGCAATCTTTTTTTATAATTTTTAGTTAATACGTTGGATGTTGTTAACTTCAAGATTTGGATCAACAGTGACTTCTGTAGCAGGAATTCTTTAAGCTGGGTTTGAAACTAGAAGTTTTCTGTGTTTGGTAGAAAGCAAATGTTCTTCAGGTCCCAGCATGAATGACGGCTGGGACCCAGTCGTGGTGGGCTTTTTTGTTTTTTGGGTTTTTGGTTTGTGTTTTTTTTTTTTTTTTTTCAGTCTTGAGAGTGGTTTGCTTCTGGTGGAGTTGTTTTAAAGCTGCAATGTGTGTTCAGCCCTTATTACGCATCTTGGTATCTGCACAGGACAATGTTTTGTGCCTGTCTTAACAAAAGGACGAGCTTCCGTAGGGGTTGCACTGAGGCCCTCGTGAATTCGCTTCTCGGTGAGGATTTTGCTTTCATCTTTGTGGTAGCTTGCGTATTCAGGGAGCGGAATGTGCCGGTTTTTTACTTACAACCTCCAGTTGAAAATGTTGCAGCGCTGGAACAAAATCCCTGACTATTCCATTGGCAAAATATCCAATTCCGTAGCTCTGTTATAAATTTCTGAAATGTATATTTCTGTAGCTGTTTCTGAAATTACGCTGAGACTGCAGATGGAGTCTCAGCAAGGAGATGAAAAGGAGACGGAGACAGCCCGGATCCTTGGATGATTTCAGGGAACAGATAACTTACTGATGCCCGTTCTTTTAATTGTAAACCTGCGTCTGAATTTTGCAATGGAACAGCTGCCTTCTCTTGTTACTGAAGAGAAGCATGGAGATCTTGGAATGCATGAGGGGAGCATTTGGGACCTTTCGTGTTGGATAAAGAAGAAATTTGGAATTGTAGGCTAATTGCATTAGTTAATTAGTTCGATTAAAATTTCACCAGTGAAACAATAAGCGTTGTTTTAGTGACAGATGTCAGTGCAGCGTGTGGGCCGTTCATAAATCACAACCATGGTTAACAGTTGCAGGGAGGCTTTGCTTTTCCAGGTGCCACTTTGATCATGTTTGATGGACCTTGGGAGTCTTCTTTTGGCCACTGGCAGAGACAAGTCCTGACACCTGTTGGTCTGACTGGGGCAAAACCTTCCTTGCATGAGTTTTTCTCTGGTAACTTCAGACCTGCCCAGGGAGCTTGTGGAACCTCTGACTCTGGAGATACTTAGGACTCGGCAGGACATGGCCTTGACCAACCTGGTCTAATTAGACCGCCTTTGAGCAGGCGTTGGACTCAGTTTTCAGACTCCTCCTCTCTCTCTGCACTCCCTCTCCCCTCAATCCTCCTGCCCGAGTGGGTTGTGTGCATGCTCAAGGTGAAGCATGAGTCTAGTCCCATCATCCCTTCCCAGGATTGAAGTGCTTGGCTGCTTGGAAGAGGAGTTATTTGGCTATTAAGGGAGCATGTTCTGTTCAAGAAATGACTCTCCAGCTTGTGCAGTGGAAAGATGGGTGGGATTGTCTTGTAAATTTGGCCTGTAGACTTGCTGGTTGGATTATGTTTAACCTAGGATTCTCCTGGGATTATAACACAGATATAGAGATTGATATGTATATATAAAACACTGTTGAATACTAACCTGAGATGATGTGTACTGAATGCCATAGCTGTGCTGTCCTGAAATCGAACAGCCAACATAATTTATTATTTTTTCCCCCCTTTAGAGACAAAAATTAGCCAAGCCACTTCTGATGATGGCTTTAAAGCCCAAGAGCTACATGGGAAGTGTTTTGTGGCCAGTTTGACTCAAAGTGCCTATTATTTCTAGAGTGTATGTGGCGAATGGGGAATTCTTTTCTCCGAGTGAAATAAAACATAAAGTGAACTTGAGACTTCAGATAGTGCTTATTTAGCAATGAGTTGTACAAATTTGATCCTATGAACCTGTTGTTTGTTTGATCACATGCAGATTACGCTGCCAAGAGTGATTCTGCGGGCATTGTTAGGTCAATCTCCCATCATCTGTGTAAAATGACCTGCATGGCTCTGTATTACAGCTCGATAATTATATTCCTGGCTTTTGGAGAACGAGTCTGGTGTGGGTTTTTTTTATAGTATATTGCTATATTTCTCACTGAAGTGAGAAACATGTATCAGGCTTAACTGTTACGGGGTCCTTCGCAGCACAGAGTAAGCGAGAGCTCACAAAGAAGTGACAGACTTTGGAGTCTTGACTTGGCTTCACGTCAAAGTGTAATTTTAACTTTTTGTGACCTGAAAGCCTGCCAGGTTTGTCTCCTCCGACCCTTTCTGAGTCACTTCTGCTTTAACAGATCAGTTTTCACTTGGTGTGCTGGCAGGGCCGTATGTGACCCACTGCAAGTAGTGGTTCGGGAGCCCAAAGCCTGGTGCGGGAGCCAAAGTTGGTCCTTTTTTTTTTTTTGTTACCACTTTCAGTGGGGATCCTTGGCACCCTGTCAGCCCTCATTCAAAGAACAATCTTGCTGCTGGGTTCTGTCTCAGACTCCTTTTTCCCCCCTTCCCCAAGAACAAACGCTTTGGCCATATCCAGTTCCAAGTCAGGGCATTTGTGCTTTGTGCCAAATTTATTCTGGCTTCAGCCCAGCTCCGTGCTGGTGGGGGTGGTGCTGAGCTTTCTCAGAAGGTTGGAAGCGTGGTTGGAGCAACCTGAGCATTTATTTAAGCTACCCCCTCCCTGCCTTGCGAACAGGGACTGCTTTTAAAAGGCAAGTGACCTGTCCCTGCACGACTCAAGGTTTCTGTGGGCTCTGCTTTGAAACTCAATCAGCAGGTCTGAAATTATTGTGGGCTTTTCATTTGAAGTGCCAGCTTTTGTGACCCTGACATGTCTTGATGATTTTTTTTTATATTATTATTTTTTGAGCTTTTAAAAGACATTAGCCACGCTTACCAATAAATGTGCTGCTTTAAACTAGTCGCTTTTATTGAAATGTCTGCTCGCTTCTTGCCCCAGATGCAACTTTTTTTTTCACGTGTGCTCAGCATTTTGGTATCTGAGGATGAGATTACATGTTACAGCTGAACTGATCTAACTCACTGTCATCAAAGGAGAGAAACCTGAGCCTTCCTCTCTGCTGCACAGTCCCTCTTCTTCCCTTGTGCAAGCCCCTGGCTCTGGCACTTGTTGCCTGCGTGGCCAGCCCAGCTCTCAGGCCTGGCAGGAGCCTGCTGCTCTTCTGCTGTCTTGGGGTGGTGGCAGGCTGGTTCCTTCAGAGCTCGTGGAGCAATGCCTCCTACCTTTGCATCCTGAATGTAACATCTCAAATGTCCTTTTTAAAATTTTTTGATTTATTTTATTGTTTAGCCCTCGATCCAATAAGTTTCTCTGAGCCCATCCAAACATGCGTTGGTTGTTTGCTAGAGGTCTCACCTAACCTTCGTAAAATGGAGAAGATAGGAGTTCCTGTCGTTAATATGGATGAGATGTGCATGCTGGAGATGATTCTCCTCTGCGTTGGTTCAGGTCCTTCATGCTGTTGAGAGATAATGTTTGATTTGTTCTAGCTCTCTGGGGGTAACCCGGCAGGAACGTACAGCCAGGCAGAGAGGGAAGGAGGGATGATTCTCTACGGTAGCAGCAAGGTCTTAATTCAGCGTAAAACCTTGTGAAACCATACCCTTAGGCATACCCTGCTTCAGTTTCTGAAACACCGTAGATAGGATCTGACCAATCACTTTTAGAGACTTTAAACACCCTCTGGTTAATAACTGACCTGCCCTGCTGTGCGGCATTGCGTGTGTTGAAGGGGAGTGCCAACACTCACCGGTGTTTTGGTTTATGAAACTTTGATTATTTTTTCACCTTACTTTTCAAATGAAAAGATACTGCTTGGCTTATTCACCACCTGCCTGCTTCAAACTCCCTATTAAAAGAAGATGATTTCAAATTCAGGAATGTTTTATAGACTTGAATTAAGTCTATTGAGTGTGGCCAGATGAACCAGTGGAATTTGGTGTACAGAAACCTGCTCCGTATTGGGGTTTGGCTTCTGGGACTGTGATCCCTTAAGCCAAGTCAGCAAAACCAGAAGCAGTTTATCCATCTGTCCTGTGTCTTTGTTCGGCAAAGGGTCCTTGTGAGTGATCTCTTTCTGTAGACATGTAGATAAAAATGAGCACAGGGAATTAAGACTTCGCTGTGCTGCCCTCCCCTGTGAAAGCCATCCGTCCTCCGTAAGCCACCAACATGATGATCGGGCTTTCTGTTTTAGCTTTGTTTGGAGATCCCTTCCTTTCCTTTGCATTCTCCTCTTGCCGATAGGTTTCTGTTGACATTTATAGATGGGACTTGACTACTTCTCAGCCTATCTTGCATGTTATCAGAGGAGATGCAAGCAGGGGAGCAAGGCTCTTGAGGAGTCTGTCTTCCCGTTCCTTCCTTTGAGAGGAAAAAGAGACTGGTTTCTCCCCTAGGACTCCTCTCTCTCCTAGGATGGCTCACAAGGGTTTTTCAGGCAGGTGTGCTCCCTTCCAGGGCAACCAGAGAAGAGAGGCTGGGTAGATGTTGTACTGTAGGAATCAGTGAGACACGAAAGGACCTGGATTGTTCAGCCTCGAGAAGAAGAGGCTGAGAAGGGATCTAGTAGCAGCCTTTCATTATCTAAAGGAGCTCATGGAGAACATGGACCCAGGCTCTTCTCAGAGGTGCACGGTACGGTGAAGAGACACAACGGGCACTAGTTGCAACAAATACAATTCTCATGGGAAATAAGATATAATTCCCCATCAGAGCTGGGGACAGATTACTGGAGAGGCTCCACCCTCAGAGATTTTCAAACCTCAATTGGACAAGGCTCTCGGCAACCTGATCTAACTCTTAAGTTAACCCTGCTGTGAGCGGGGAAGTTTGGTTAGAGACCTCTGGATGTTCCTTTTAGCTGGTTTTGGTTTGGGGTTTGGTTTTTTTTCTGTGACTGCCAGGGGATCTTTCTACTTCAAGTGTGTTTGAAGAACTTCATTTCCATGTATCAGCTTCTGCTTTCGGTGTCACTTTCTGTGACGCCAATGACAAACGAAGGACCTGTGCTAAAGGACATAGTCCCAGTGGTAAATATAACAATTATAGAAGATGTGACCTCACCAAATCTCTGATCTGAAGCTAATTCAATTACGCATCAGTCCTGCCTGACAGGTGTGTGTCTAAACCAGCCTTTCATTATCTTTCTGGCAGCTTCTTCCAACACTGTCCTTGTGTTGGAAACTTTTCCTGATGATGAAGCTGAATATCCCATGTAGTCAGTATCTAAGTCCATTACTCTTGGATCATGTGGAAGTGGAGAATAATTAATTTCTTTCCTCTTTGTAGCTGTGTACATGAGGACCTCTGTCGCTGCTTTGTGGTCTTCTCTCTAGACCAAACATCTCTGGCTCTTTACCCTGTCCCTGTTTGTCATGTTTTCTTCATTTGTGAAGTCAACTCTTGTTGACCTTTTCTGAACTCTATCCACTGGATGCATCACAAGCCACCGGTGTCTTACTCCCTATAGTAAAAGAAAACATTAAAATTCACAGCAAGTGCAGGAAGCGGCTCTTATCCCATGCTGCAAACAAGGGCAAAGGAAAACCCTTGCCAGGCTTTCACAACTCCTACGGCTTTCGCAGAAAAGAGAGGGGAGAAGCAGACGGTTAACTGGGAAAAGAAGGGCCTTCCCCCGTGGCTTCTAGAGCAACCAGCAAAAGCCCTGAAGGACGGAATTAAATACACGAACAGTATCTGGCAAACAAATAGTGATGCAGGCTGCTTTCAGATCCTCCTGGCTAAATCAGCATTTTGGACACCCAGCTTGGTTTTTCTATATTTAGAAGTAATTTTTGTTAAGTTTGTTTAACTATTTATGGAGCTGATCAAGCTCTGCCTTAAAATACTTTATGATATTTGTCCTGCTCCAAAGCTCTTCTAAAACTGTCCTGAAAATAGTTGCCCAAAGCGGCACATGGGATTTCCATACGGTATCTAAGTAAAGTCTTGTACAATGATACTCACACTTCCTTGTCTCTTTAGTAAATACACCTCAGATGTACCTTTTCTTCTGCTCTATTAGCTGTGTTGAGGAAATAGGACAAACCAAAGTTTTGCTCTTAGTTTAAATGGAATTTTAATTCTGTAGTCTATCCTTATTGCAACTTGTTGACATATTAGGAAGGCAGATGGGTGGAAAAAAGGATGAGAAGGCGGTGGCAGTCCAAGCTGCTGAGAGTGTGGACTTCATGTGGCGAGGCCGAGCGAGCAGGCACCAGGCTACGGGCAAGCTGCCTGTTGTGCTCGGTGCACGTCGGGTTGAAGTGATGCTGCTCTTGGTCGATGCTTCCAGAGGGTGTAGGGAACCTTGGAGCGCCATGGAGAAACCTGAACTCTGTTCCTCCCCTCTGTTATTATCCGTAAGGAAGGCGTAATGGAACGAAGGTGATCAGAGGGCTGGAGCCCCTCTGCTGTGAGAGGCTGAGAGAGTTGGGGGGGTTCAGCCTGGAGAAGAGAAGGCTCCGGGAAGACCTTATAGCAGCCTTCCAGTCCCTAAAGAGGGCCTACAGGAAGGATGGGGAGGGACTCTGGATCAGGGAGCGTAATGATAGGACACGGGGTAACGGCCTCAAACTGCAAGAGGGGAGATTTAGATTGGATATCAGGAAGAAATTCTTTCCTGTAAGGGTGGTGAGGCCCTGGAACAGTTTGCGCAGGAAAGTTGTCAGTGCCCCGTCCCTGGAGGCGTTCGAGGCCAGGCTGGACAGGGCTTGGAGCAACCTGGACTGGTGGGAGGTGTCCCTGCCCGGGGCAGGGGGTTGGAGCTAGATGATCTTTAAGGTCCCTTCCAGCCCGAACCATTCTGTGATTCCATAATGCTGTAAAGAAGCACAGAGACATTCATTTTACCCCCCCCTCGACCCCAGTTTCATTCTTAGTGTTGCTGTGGCTCTTCATGGAGACCTTGAGACCATTCAGGTTTCTAGTTAAGCCACTCAGATTTTCAATTATTCAAGAATGGCTGAAGGAGGCCTTGTTATTTCTTAGAAGGGGTCTGAGTCTGCTTTTATCTGGTCATTACTTATAGTCCTATTTTTTTTTTTTTGCCTGTTTTCCTTGTATCTTTCACTTGCATTTTGTTGGGTCCTGTTTAGGATTAAGCACCATGGAAACCTTCGAGTACTCTGATAAGAGTTTTGGGATAAAAGTGGTTACTTGAGTAATTTAATCAAAGTGCTACCAAAATGTATACTTGTTTCAAGATTTAATACTTTTTATGGCAATTTGTATCTGTTAACATTACTTCTGCTAGATGGGTAATGGCAGTAGTGTCTGTACCATGTCCTGCTGGAGTTATTCAATGAAGAATTAGTATGTAACCCAGCTCTGCTTGCCACTCCGTGTTTAAACCTGTCCCGTTGCTAGCCAGGAGGAGATGTGACTTGTCAGGAATTTTATTTTATTTTATTTGTGCAGTAAGTATAACCCAGATTGAATGGTACCTAGATCTTCATTTTGGTGTGTGGTTTGCGTATAGATACTGTAGTACTGATAAGGAGTTTCATAAAGACATCACTTATGTAGTACCTGCCTAAATTATAGAGGATGGCAGTTAATTTTTATATGTCAGGTTAAGGATAATATAGGGTTGATATTGATTTTTTCAAATAAATAATAAATAGGTGTTCATTCCTTCAAAACGACTTATGGAATCACCTCCAGGACTTAGTGACACATGCAGTCCTTCAGCTGGCTGTGCCAGTTCCCATCCACAAATGGGCTTACACTGCTGGTACCCTCTCATTTATCCTTGCAAACCAGTTTGTGGGGCTGCATGTGAACTGGGTCACGTAATTGGGTTAATAATAATAATGGGCGGGGGGCACTGCTTGATTTTTGGGGTTGTTATTAACTTGGATCTGTTCTGTGGCCCACTTGATCACACAGGTAACGCAGGTTGAAACAGCTCTGTGAAACTTTATTCTACAGAAACGTGTGGGTAGCAGTGGTCTGAGATTAATTTTGATAGAAACACATCTTCAGTGGGAGTGATATTTATGTTGAAAACCTTAATTATAGACTGAGCGTGCCCTCCAATTAAGTTATCCACTGATCATGGAGACTGTTTTTCTGAAGGAGCATCTTGCTGGTGCATACTGGGTTGAAGCTAGATTGGCTGGCCATGGCTCTTTAACGTGTGATCTCTCTCTGCCACTTGTTAAGCTTTTTGAGGATGATGGCTGGATGTCTTTTTTCTGGTGGTTAGTAAGGTGATACTTGAACTTGATTGGACTTTTTTTACTCTGAACTTTGTTTTATTCAGTCACGTGAAAACAGATGTCCATGAAAGCACATACTTGTTTTGCTGTTACCTGTCTGATGCTTTGTAGTCCAAATGATCATGGGCCTGAAAGTTTGTGAAGCTGCTGAGCTCCAAAGGGCTATTGTATATTATTAGGAGGGCTGTGCGCTAGTAGTGGTGATGCAGCCTTTGTTAGCTTCTCCGGAGTATGGGTAGAGGACCTTCTGTCTTGGTGTCTTCCAGCTATGGAAGGGTGTCCTGAGGAAAAATCAAATGTGGGTGATGGAGGCCTGTCTTGGGAACCTTCTGGGCCAAATGCCTTCTGGCTGTGTCTGATCTCTTGCTGGGGATACGTTAAAAGGGGCTGTGACGTACAGGTGCTTGCCATGGGTATTAATGCCCTAGAGTACGATGGGATGAGTGCATCTACAAATTGTCTTGATGGCAGTGAAGAAAGTTATCGAAATTAAGGGACGGTGACTTCTTGCAAAGAATGTGTATTGTGGAGGAGTTCAGTAGTCTGTAGCAGAGGCCGCCAGAAGTCCATTCGCAATAAATCGAGGGGGATGCTGTTAATCAATCCGAAATACAAAGAGACATGAAAGATCAAAGCAGAGAGAGCCTCTGACCTGCGGTGGCTGGGGGAGGAGGGCTGCGATCCTACCACTGCTGTCTCTGCTTCCCCGGACTGGGCAAACCCTACACGTCCATGTGGAGCATCTGGGAAACGTCCTGTCGCTTAAATGCAGGTTACTTGGGAGCAGTTAGCAATGCCGAAAATCTGAGGTTCGGTAGAAGCCGAGGGGCAAAAGCAGCCTGAGAACTGCTCCAAAAACTTCCCTTGGAGGGCTTTGTTGCTGCCAACTTAACTAGGTTTTGACCTGAAAAGTAACTTGTATCTGTCTTGAACATCCTGAGAGGTTATCAGTATGTTTAGAAATGGCAGGTTTTGGTGCTGCGTAGTGGAAGAAATGGGAGCGAAGTGGGTCAGTGTGTTGGTTCAGCTCCAGAGTTGGTGATCCGTTTGTGCAGAACGTGTTTTTAGAGGGATTCCTCACCGCTCGAGAGCTCACCTGGATAGGTGAAGTTTCCTGTGGAGCTTAGAACACCGGTGGTTAATAAACATACACTGCCAAGAAAAAGATATATGTTACAATATTTAAGATTTCTGGCCTTTGTAAGTCAGAGCCTTTTGGATTTGTCTACAGGGGTCTCTGATTTTTGGAAACGGGGTGTATTTTGAAGTGAATCTCCTGGTTGTCACCACTTGCTGTACTTTGATTTACATCTTCAGTTGTGCTACCCTTGTTTCTTCCAAACTAAACTGGAAGGATGCGCTCCAGGATCACAGTTAGTGCACTCCAGCTGCTAATAACTATTCAGTCCGCAGGACAAGGCTAAGTAATACAAGGTACCTATCCCCATTACAAAAAAATTGTTTAAAAATCTCATACTGGAGAAGTAGTGTTCTGAGACTGGTTGAACCTCGTTCTTTCATTCTCCAGACCTGCTCTTACTGTGCTCTACCATGTGCTATTTTCAAAATAGCTTTTGATTATTATTATTATTACTTTTAAATTTAAGTCCGAATGAAGCTCATGCTACAGAAATAGATAAGAACTTTGGGCTAGTAATAAAACAAAAGGATTTCCTTTGAACTTGTTTTCACATATTTTTAGCGCAATAATTTTTCCCATATGGAATCAATTTCATGTGTTCAGCGTATGTAAAATTTCATCATGGGAAAGTAATCTGAGAAATACTCATTTTCTGTTTATTCTGGGCATCTCTGGTTCATTTATATTGATTCTTTTTTTTTGTCTTCACTCTCAATTCTATGTGTTTGCGGTGCCTGACCAAATTTTAAACTCACCATGGCTGCCCTGCTGCGTCTATGATAAGAATCTGAGTTCCTCTGGTGTTGCTTAACTCACCCTCATCTTGTTTTCTCTTCCTGCATCTACTCTCTGCAGATCAGTAAACACCCTTTAAAGTGGTTGTTCTTTCTCAAAATGGTATGATCTTTATTAAAAAGCAAGAAAGTTCTACGTATCTTTGTTGTGAATCTTGTGGTTTATGATTGACCTGTCTGCTGCCAGTGGAGGTCTGCTGAGCTCCACTCAATTGCTCAGACGTCTTCTCCCCATCCCACGTAAGCTTTCCGCTTTCCAGTCAGTTTTCTCAGATCCTAGTTTGGGTGCTGAGGTCACCTGAACTTGTATGAAAATCCCAGCTTGAATATCGAAATGGATTTGATGCATTTGCCATGAATTTATTCATATCTCATCTTCTAGAAGAAGTGGAAATTCATTCTTCCACATTCATCAGCTTTTCACATATCAACAGCGGGCTTTCTGACAAAGCTTGGATTTGTAAGATCTAAATTTTGGAGACATCCAAAGTTAAAACTTACCAGTATACGATTAAAAGAATTAACTGGGTGTACTGTGTGTGGATACATTGTGGTACGGGAGGGGAAGGCTGTGGACAAGGATGGCTGTGATGGTTTTGTTATTAAATACATGTTGGGTTATGTGGATTGATATTTTAGATTAAGATTGTGTTTTTAGGGTGTTGGAATAATCTGAAGTCAGATGAGTCATTTTTTTTTTTTAACATGTGTATATTGTCTTGAAATTGGTGGTTTGCAAGCTTTTTGGTCTTGAGGAACATAGTAGCATTTCGCTTTCCTGCCGCTCCGTTGTCTTGCAGGGTGTCTTGCATGTGGCTGGCCCCTTCTGGGGATGTGGCTTTTATGGAGCCTGGCAAAGGTGTTGAGCTCATAATCAGCACTGAAATAAGAGCTTGATGTCTACTTCCCTACCCGCAGAAGGGAAACTGTAGGAGCATGGAGGAGCCCAGCTTAGGAAGCTTGAGCTCTCCTGTTGGGTAGATCCTTCACCAACTTTTACTACAAACGCGTGGTGCAGGAATTGCAAGAAATGCACAGATGTGTGTGGTGGTTTATGTACCGTTCCCTCCTCCTTCCCAACAGGTCTCGTTTTGGGGAGTTGTGATGCTGAAGTGTGGTGTGTAGGATCTGTAGTTTATAGTGGATGGACTGGCACTGCTTTTATAAGCTGTCCAGAATCAGCAAAACAAGAAAAAAACCAGGCTGGACGGGGCTTTGAGCAACCTGGTCTGGTGGGAGGTGTCCCTGCCCAGGGCAGGGGGTTGGAACTGGGTGGGCTTTAAGGTCCCTTCCAACCCGAACCATTCTGTGGTTCTATGAAACGCAGCTATATTTGTACCTGGAAGCATGTGCAATCTCTTTCTTTACCCTCATGGCTGCCAAAGCCTCCGTCCCCATGTGCTCCTGTGCTCTGCTCCTTAGGTGTGCCTCCCCTACTTAGGTTATCTTACCCATAGATGGGTACAACATGTTTAGGTGGGACATGTTTTAAAACATGAGCCTTCTGCTAAGAGCTGATACTGGGCTGGTTGGCATGGCCTGGAGCAGTTGGGCGGGTACCTTGAGAGGACTGCAGTGACGCTTGCTGCGGGGTGACACCAGGGGGGTGATGATCGAGTCCTTGAATGAGGTTGGACCTGACACTCCTCAAATATGGCCAGACCTGACACCTTCTATCAGATGCGTTCAGAGCTGGAGAGTAACAAAACCAACTCCTGAACCATAGAATTGGGGTGGATAACCTGAATTTAGGTTAAATTTAATCTCCTGTTTTATTTATGGCTATTTGACTAATCTGATAGCCTTCTATGATGGCATGACTGGATGGATAGATGAGGGGGAGGGCAGTAGATGTGGTCTACCTTGACTTAAGCAAGGCCTTCAACATGGACTCCCACAGCATCCTCATAGGGAAGCTTAGGAAGAGTGGGCTTGATGAATGGACAGTAAGGTGGATAGATAACTGGTTGAAAGACAGAGCTCAGAGGGTGGTGATTAGGGGCACAGAGTCTAGTTGGGGGTCAGTGATGAGTGGTGTTCCCCAGGGGTCAGTAGTGGGTCCAGTCCTCTTCAATATATTCATCAATGACCTGGATGAGGGGACAGAGTGTACCCTCAGCAAGTTTGCTGATGACACAAAGCTGGGGGGGGGTGGCTGGCACACTGGAAGGCTGCGCCGCCATCCAGAGAGACCTGGACAGGTTGGAGAGTTGGGTGGAGAGAAACCTTATGAAATTCAACAAGGGCAAGTGGAGGGTGCTGCATCTGGGGAGGAATAACCCCATGCACCAGGACAGGCTGGGGGCTGACCTGCTGGAGAGCAGCTCTGTGGAAAGAGGCCTGGGAGTCCTGGTGGACAACAGGATGACCATGAGCCAGCAATGGGCCCTTGTGGCCAAGAAGGCCGATGGCATCCTGGGGGGCATCAAGAAGAGTGTGGCCAGCAGGTGGAGGGAGGTCATCCTCCCCCTCTACTCTGCCCTGGGGACACTGCATCTGGAGCGCTGTGTCCAGTTCTGGGCTGCCCGGTTCAAGAAGGACAGGGAACTGCTGGCGAGGGGACAGCAAAGGGCTACCAAGATGATTAGGGGACTCGAACACCCCTCTTCTGAAGAAAGGCTGAGGGATTTGGGTCTTTTCAGTCTGGAAAAAAGACGACTGAGGGGGGATCTTATCAACGCTTATAAACACTTAAAGGGTGGGCGTCAGGAGGATGGGGCCAGGCTCTTCTCAGTGGTGCCCGGGGACAGGACAAGGGGTAATGGGCACAAACTTGAGCACAGGAAGTTCCACCTCAACATGAGGAGGAACTTCCTGACTTTGAGGGTGGCAGAGCCCTGTCATAGGCTGCCCAGAGAGGTGGTGGAGTCTCCGTCTCTGGAGACATTCCAACCCCGCCTGGACGCGTTCCTGTGCCACCTGCTGTGGGTGACCCTGCTCTGGCAGGGGGTTGGACTGGATGATCTCCAGAGGTCCCTTCCAACCCTATGGTTCTATGATTTATGTAAAAAATAGGATTGTATAAAGTAAAAGTTACTGCCTTTTTCCCCTTCAGACCCCCTTCAGTTCATGTGTTTGCGTGTATTGATTGTCCTGTCTGCATGTCTGCAGCCAGAAGAACTGCCGCCAGACATTTGGTCGGGTTTTTAGGGAGGTGTTGTCTTTATTTTCTTTTTTTTTTTTTTTTGTCTTTTTAATTAGACTAGCTTTTGGGCACACAGGCTTCAGGTCCGAATGGAGGAGGCAGACCAAAAGCTGAGCTTTCGGTAACCATGCTTCACCCAGGAAATAATTGGGAAGGGGCTCAGCCACGTCATTCAATCCGAACAAAACCATGATTTGGTATTTCAAGGGGGTCGCACTGGCCTTGGAAAATTAACCAAAGAAAGTGTTTCCACTGGCTATTAAGTGCTCAGGCGTCAGCGTGGGTGAGTAAGAAGTGATTTTTATTCCGGAGTTCTGGCTGTCCTGCGCCTCTCCATGCCCTAATTTCTGTGCCGTAACTCTCTGGGAGGTGGGCTGGCTCCTTGCAGAGGTTCTGCACTCTTTCCGTATGCAGCGTATTCCCAGGAATGTATGATGCAGGTTCACTGGAGCCTGCCTTTGCGTGGAGCTTTCCGTCAGACAGCAGGTTGTGTTAATGTGTTTTGTGCCACGTGAAAACAAGAGAGTTTCCAAAGCGGAGCGGAGATGGCGTTACGTGGTTGGGGTTTGTGATCTGGCCTTCACCAATATACCACAGGTTGCATCTCCAGCTGTAGCACCGATTGCGGACAATCCGGGTAACCTTAGTGACAGCTAAGAGTTGACTGGCAATTTAGAGACAGCAATTTAGCCACCAACAGGAGCTGTAATCAGCACTGCTTGCTTTTCGGATTTAAAAAAAATAATGCTTTTTAGCGGCTGTACCTATTATACGAGCCTTTCAGATAAAAGGTAACATCAACACAAAGCTGAATTTCACTACACCTCCAACTGATGGATGGCAGCTATTTTTACTGATGGATAAATATGATCCTTTTCGGAAAACCCTGTTGCTTTTACCTTAACTGATGTGGAAAGTATTTCAGGAACCTGAGTTTAGAATCTAGAAGGCCTGGTTGCATCCCCTTAACATCACGAGATGAGCTTCTTCTGGAAGACTTCTCTCTCCCTAAGGTCTTGTGTTTATATAAATATTTTTTTTTTTGTTCCTAATTTTCTTACCTCATTAAATACCATTTTAGGGATTGTTTTTAATAGCAGCTGGATGCTAGCCCCCTGCATTTCGCAGGGAGCTCTAACATGGCTTTTGGCTGAGTCATTTAACTGCTCTGCCTCAGTGTCTCTCTAAAATGGCTTTTGGCCGTTACATTGCAAGATTTTTCTGAAGGTGTCTTAATATTTTATGGAGGTCTTCTTGCCCTTCAGCTAAAAGTTGAAAAGTTGGCCTATAAATGAAAATGTGAATTATTTAATATGATGAGACTTGAAGCCTGTGTACGTGATAAGCTGTTGTATCCAACTTGTTCTTTGCCCCTGCTGCTTAATAGAGAAATGGCAAAACCCCTCATCTGACTTTTTTTTTTTTTTTTTTAAATCTGTGTCCTACTTTGTTTTGCACCCCCGCACTTCTCCCCACCCCCTCTGGCACGGTGTGTCAGGGAATGTAATAGGTAGAATAGTACAGTGGTGACCTGATCATGCTAGAGAGCTTTTTGAGCCTTTGTAGATAGAACCAACCTGTTCAGTAGTCGTGCTTTGATGTTGTGTTCTTTACAGGGCTATAAATCACGAGTAGCTTGTCTTGACCTCTCTGGTATAGGAAAGACCAGCTCATGTTCTGACTCTGGCAGGAGATGGCCCATCAAGCTTGTAAGTTAGGAGTTGCCATCTTTACTCATTCAAGGAAGCGGGACGTTTATCTTGATGACTTGTGTTCTGTGGTGAGGTGCATAAAAAGTAATAGAGAAGTGGCTTCGTTACCAAATCTCTGGGGCAGGTGGAACAGACCATTCCTGTTAACAAGGTGCTGGCCATGTTGCAGCCATCCAGAGCCTTCTGGTTTTGTTTTTTTTCTCTTTATGAGTCAATGGGTAGAGTTAATTAAATTTAGACTGTGGTTTGTTAGTGTTTTGAAGCCTAGTTAACATGCAGTAGCTGTCAAATGGTAGGAGTTGCTGATCTGGTCTAAAAATCGCCATGCCGGTTCAATATTGTTAAAAAGGAGATTTTACAGTGTTACTTTCTGCTTATAGTGTCTGCAGTGGATCAGGCAATCCTTGTTAGCACCCGCCTTCTGCTGGATCTCCCAAATTCTTGCAGGCCTTTTTAGCTGTCTTTTTTGGAGACTTTTTGATCTTTGAATCACCGTGTCCTTTTGTTCCTGTTCTCTGTTAATACGAGAGAGATGCTGGGAGGGCTGGAGCCCCTCTGCTGTGAGGACAGGCTGAGAGAGTTGGGGGAGTTCGGCCTGGAGAAGAGAAGGCTCCGGGGAGACCTTCCAGCCCCTTCCAGTCCCTAAAGGGGCTCCAGGAAAGCTGGGGAGGGACTTTTTACAAGGGCATGGAGTGATAGGACAAGGGGTGATGGCTTCAAACTGGAAGAGGGGAGATCTAGATGAGGTATTAGGGAGAAACTCTTTGCTGTGAGGGCCCTCACCCAGGTTGCCCAGAGAAGCTGTGGCTGCCCCATCCCTGGAGGGGTTCAAGGCCAGGCTGGACGGGGCTTGGAGCAACCTGGTCTCGCGGGCAGTGTCCCTCGTGGGGGTGGGACTTGGATGGTCTTTAAGGTCCCTTTCAATCCAAACTATTCTACGATTCTACATTTTCTCTTTTTTTTTTTCTTTTTTTTTCTGTTCTCCCCCCTCTCCTTTGGATACTTGCCACATTTAAGTCCTCCTTGGTCTGAGCTTTGTCTCTTTTACAGTTGCAAGTGCAAGTACTTTATTCAAAAACATGGAATAGCCTCCCGGCCAACTCTACAGCCAGGCCTGCCAAGAGTCCTGCATTCTTTGATTAGCATCATCTGGTGTTGATCTGTAGGGGCCAAACCAGCCTTGGATGAATCTGCTCGGTCTGCTGGGGGCTGGGGTGAGAGGGAGGCCACTGTATGGCAGTCCCTCGCTGGGACGTGTGCGGTGGGGTGTGCTGCACGGCACCATTACCGTGCACACGATTCGGTGTGATACTACAAAGACTATGGGACCTGAGCATGTCTAACCCCTAGCTTAGGAAGTTTGTCCTCCGTGGGGCGAAGTGGTTTTATTTTCTGTATATGCCTTGGTCCTGTGGTGCAACGTCTGGGCTTCTCCCGCATTCCAGCTCTCAATTTTGCCACCTTGCAGAAGAAGTAGAAGCTGTTCTGAGAAAGAAAAGTTTGGTGTGTTACTAGCTAGGGCTTCTTCATTTTCTGGTGTCCCTAAGTAAGTGGGGTGTAGGGACATCTTTTTTTCCTTGATGTGTTCTGGGCAGATATCCAGGCCCTTGAAGTTCTGCCAGGAAGATGCTGTAATACGCGAAGCGCGCTGTTCCCTGATCCTATTCCTGTCCTCCAGCTGGTGTTGTGACTGTACCTAGACAGTTGATCCATGCCAGGACCATGTCTCCCCTATTCCTACCATCCCAGCATGGCTTGCTGTGGCCACTGAGCAGCTATTTTTGTAGGCTGGTTGTGGAAAGAGAAAGCTGAGTTGCAGCATTACTAGTTGGTCTGATTCTGAAGCACGGTTGAATGAAGAAAAACAAAGCTACCTCCTTGCTCTCACCCAAGCATCTGATGTTTATGCGACTTCCTGTGGTTTGGCATAAATGCTGTAAAACTGAACTTACAGCTGAGATGCTGGAGCACCCCAGGTGCTTCTTGGGACAACAGGCTTTTCTTGACTGGGCATTTAGCTTCTAAGGCTGTAGGAGCACGGGGGGCTTGCTCAGCCTACGCTTTGCTGGGGGCAGAGGCATGCTTTCACTGCTCTGAGCTAACGTACCCCAAAGGCACATCCACTGGCAAAGCCAAATCTGCTGGAAGATGGTAGAGCGGTCAACAGAGGGTGGTTCTACTTCTGCTGTGATAACAGCTTCTTCCTCATGCTTATTTTTGTCCTGTCCCTGCAGACACCAGTCCCTCTTTGGGACTGTTCTGTCCAGGACGTTGTAGAAGCAACGTCTTACTTCTCCCCGCACCATATTCATCTGTTCAGCCTCTGTTTAATGTACCTTCCCCTCCACTGACATCATCCTCTACTGCTGCCAAAGACCCGGAGCTGGCTGAGCACCAGCACGGCGCAGCGCATGGACATGGCCCAGCCTCTGGCCAGAACGTGGTCCAGCAGCGACTCTGGGCTCCGGAGCTGGCTCCACCCTCAACATCCCATTCCCCAAGCACTGTACAAGCAAAAGTTGTACATCTGTTTCTGCTGGACTTTGGATTCAATAAATCTTAATAAAATTATTTTGTTGGGTTTATTTCAATGTGTCGACACAAGTTCTTGTCCCTCTGCAGCTAGTGTTTGCACGCGTCATGCCCTGGCACAGGCAGCTGTGGGAAGCTAGGGTTGTTGTCCAGAAGAGTGGGAAGAAGAATGCCACTGGCAAAAAGCTGGACAAGAACAGGGAGGAGAGAAAAATGAAAAATGTTTCAAAATACAAAGAGAACGAAGTAGGTACAGTTAAAATTTGGAAAGACACAGACACTGCAAAGACTGCAGAGCAGTCAATGAGGTCTGTCCAGAAGACTAAGCCTCCAAAGTCGTCACATGTTATTTGGGATATAGCAGAGGCAAATCCACTATTTACAAATCTTACTGCAGATTCTTTCTGAGGAACTTCCGTCTTGTCTTCCTGTGGCCAAATACATACTTCACTGGCCTCGCTTACTACTTGAGATGTTTCGGGTTTCCGTGATCGCGGGTCAGGTTACCGCTGAATTTGTTGTGAGCAAGGAAGACCCTGCCCCTTGCAGCAGCTTCTGCCCCAGGTACCGATTGCCTTGAATGTATTGGCTGAGCTGCAGCCGAACACGTTTATCCCCTGGAATGGGCATGGGCAGGAGGCGATCCACATGTCAATGGTAAAGTCCGTCTGTCTGCCATCTTTTTAAGCTTGGCAAGCGGCAGAGCAGGAAGAGTCTGAGGTGTCAGGCTGTAACTTATTGGAACAACCATCTTTTCCATGATCCCTGTCAACGTTGCCTTCCCAGTTCTCCTGTGCCCACTGGTGCGTCTGGCATGTTTGAACCGTGATGCAGGATGTCGTCAGTCTCCGTTCTTCTCCGCACTCTGTGCGGAAGGAGCCGCAGGCCCGCGAAGACCTACTGCTCTCGGTACTTTCTGTCAGGGCATCCTGCGCTGCGTTGCCTCTGTTGTGTACCGCCTGACGTTACGTGCTTTCAGAATTGGGCAGCATGTCCAGGTCCTTGTGTTCCTATGTGTGGGAGGTAGCCACGATGGCAGTTTTACCTGCTAGAAGAGGTTCTGTGCATGTTGCTGACGCTCTCGAAACGGGAAGCTAAAACGCCGTGTTACTTCCACAG
Source organism: Rissa tridactyla (assembly GCF_028500815.1). NCBI lineage: Eukaryota > Metazoa > Chordata > Aves > Charadriiformes > Laridae > Rissa > Rissa tridactyla. The sequence goes on along the minus strand of NC_071469.1, from coordinate 72,125,757 downwards.
TGCTGAGAGGTACATGGTGTCCCAGCCCAGGAGCACCGCTTCCCCGTCGCTGTGTTGAGAGGCAGAGCCTGATCCCAGATATAGGTAGACCTTAGGCCCATCGCAGGTTCTGCCCAAAAAGTCAAGAGTAAAGCAGGGCTGACGTTGAATGGGCAAGGTGGGATTGGGCAGGGATGGCTGTAGGATAGTTAGGGGTGCTCGTAGCACCCTTTGTCTAACTCCAGTGCTCCCTTAAAGGTGAGTATTTATGAGTTGATCCTGTAACTGTGTCCTGAAGTAACTCAAGTCTTTTCTGCCACGTGGTCTGGCATTGCATAATTCTGGCCTGTTTATCAAGCAGCAGCAATGGAACTTGCTGTTCATTTTTTTTTTTTTTTCTTCACTGTGTGTTGGGATCAAGATATTCTGCCAAGAAGATCAGCGTATCTGCTTTTTCTTGTTAGCAGGCCAAACAGAACTTCAGTTTGGTGCTGAACATATAAAAATGTCCTCCCAAGCCCTACTCGTTGTTTCTGTTTTTCTCTCTGGTTGGTTGCACAATCTGAGCTGTGCTGCATCTGTCTGGCTGTTCATAAATCCTGTACCTATGTTTGGGGGTTGAAGGGTCCAATTCAAAGGGATGTCATTTTAACCTCTTTTTGTTCACCAGCTGCTGAGGTCCTACCTGCACCTCTATGTTTGCGTGTTCAAAGCGCTCTTGTCTTCAAAATGACGTGTGGTGACAACAGGAGCCATAGGAGGCAGGATGTTTAGGGTCTGCTTGGACCGCTGCTGTGGGCCAGTTGGCCTGATCCTTTCTGTTCTCTGCCTGTCTCCCCTCTTTGAAATGATTTTGTGCTTTTCAAGAGAGGATGGGGAAGGAAAAGGAAGGAGTGAGAGAACTGTGCTAACTGGACCCTCCAGCCACACTCTACCTCACTAGATTTCAGTCTGGTCCTTCGGGGGTCCGTGATCTACTTTTGACGAGAAAAAGAAAAGCATGTTCTCCAATCTTGTTGTCCAGATTTCTGTAATTTTGTAAGGGATCCGCGCTTGCATTTGAGAATTTTTAGACTTGGTCAACTGCACGTAGGTGTGAAGTGTCCGTTGTGATAGACATCAGCTATCACCAAGAGACTGAAATGGACGTTATTTAAACCCCACAGCCTTGTTGGAATGGGTTACTGGTCAGAAACGGTTCGTGCGTGGGTACTCCGAGGGTTTTCTGAGAAGCAGCTGCCTGCTCCTCGCTAGCCCAGGCTGGAGGATCGCAAGCCACTGATGGCGGTAGTTGGAAGGTGCTGGAGGGGGGCTGAGGTGGAAGAGAGGAAGGTGGGAGGGGGCTGAGGCTGAGTGCGCCGGCAGTGAGATGGCAGATGGGAATCCGCACAGATAGGGCAGGGTCATGAGAGCGATGATGCGTTTTGGAGTGATTACAATAGCTTCCTGGAAACGTCAGTTCGGTGGTAAAAAGGCTAATAAAGGGGAAAATGCTGGGATTAACTCACAGAGGGCTGGGGAACAGTGCAGAGAACAGCTACAGCCTGCTTCCCTTCTCCACAGAGCACCTTCAGCTTCGTTCGCAAAAGCAACACTGTCAATCCGGAAAAGGTTCAGATGATGACGGGTGGGTATGCAGGGAATAGCTAAATAAGCCAGGAGTTGTCAGTCTGGAAAAGGGATGATTGTGGGGATTTCGTAGAGGTCTATACAGTGATGGATGTTCTGGAGAGACTGAACATGTGGTTTGCTGCCATCTCCAGTGCGAGAACTACAGACTGTCAAATACAAGTAGCAGAAGACACATTTTCACGAGCTTATAGTTACGCTGCGAAACTCCTTGTCGCAGGGTACAGTGGATGGTGTGAATATTTATGTGTGCTTAAAGAAGGATTGGACAACGCAATGGAAAGAAAATCCTTTGAGGAGTAGCAAATGAGTGCAATCTCCATCTGAATCAGTATATCTGTGCTGCAGGGAGTTATAAAGTGGGACCGTTATTCAGTAAGAGCAAGAAAGTGCACGTCCTACGCTTATGCCCTCTCATAAGCATCCGCTTCTTGAGAGCAAGATACTTCTCTGGGTTGACCCCATATCCCATATGGCCGTTCTTTTTAAGGACATGCAGATAATAAAATCTCGTCTCTGCCTTCTGGGTGGCAGTGGAAGTTGAAATGCTTGAGTACAAGTGGTGTGAAGGTCAAACCTCCTGGAGAACTTGCAGATGTAAGTGTAGGGAAGGCGTATAGGAAGTCTGATTCAGCCCTTATTAAAACAGTGTTAGATTTTGTAAAGGACGAGGCTATTGAGTGACCGGAGGTGTGAGTAATGTCGCAGGAGTCAAAGAAAAGGTTGTAATATCATAGACCTATTACTAGGTGGCGATAGTAAATTGTTAATGATGCAGAAAAGTCCCAAGTTTTCAGCAAGCGTTTTTGTAGATGGAGAGAAGTTGGAGGATGTATTTGCAAAATACATGCGATAAGTTACTTCCCGCTCTGCTGGTAATCCCAGAGAACACCAAACACATTCGATAGGGATACGCTATTTAAACGAATAGGCCCAGATAACTTTGGCCTAGAAGTATTAGAAGTGCTGATTGTTATTTTTAATTTAGATTACTGGGAAATTTCAGAAGGCTGTCTGAAGTTGGCCAGTGCTGGAATGACCTGTATGCCTTTGCCCCCATGTTTATTCTGGGCAGAATTTTAGAAATACCGATACATTATTTCATTAATAAATAACTAAAAGTTAGGCATATAATTAACGCCACGGAGCTTGCGTTTATGGTGAGTACAGTAAGTTCTCTCAAACAAATCCTGCTTGTTTTTTTTAAGCTGACCATGGTGATATGATAAGGGTAACAATAGAAATTTAAAACACTTGGTTTTGTGTCAGGTCCAGATTCATCAGTATACAACATCTGAGTTGAAAAGGTTGACTCTGTATGTCATCAGCAAAGTGCCGGGTGAGCAAGATTTCCTTAACTGGTGGTTGTCTGTGGAGAACATGATTCAAATCAAGCTTTTTCCAGGCACTGTTTCGATACATACCAAATTTGACACCGTCCTCAAAGCCTTTATCCAGTCACTTCTCATTGGAGTTCATCGCATCGATGAGTCCATTGCCGTGTTTGGTGGCACAGCGAGTAGCCGTACTGTGAAGCACAGGTCTTACAGGAGCAGGAGGAGATTTTTTTCAGCAGGATCAGTTGTAATCTGTAGGTCATTAAACTTTTTTTTTTTTTTCTTTTACTACAGAACCTGTAGTGTCTGCATTGGCACAAGTATTTTGTGACATTGTCCTCCCGGTTGAGCACGCTGTTGCATATGTCACGATAGCCCTACCTGGTGCGTGGTGTGTAAGCATCTCACTGCTTAAATGGAACCGATGACAAGTTCTCATTAAATGCTTTGTAATGCCAGGAACGTTGTGTATGCAGAAGAGCTAGAAGTTTGTATTCGGGTTGTATTACTAAGTAGCTTAGGAGATAAATTGATTAGAGTTCTCATCTGAAGTTACCAACAGCTTCATTAGAGAAGTTCTGAACTGACACACGTGTAACTGGTCTGTGTCTGGGGACACTAAAATAATAGATCAGCCGTGGCAGCCTTTCACAGTGCAGCAGCAGAGGAAATAAAAGGGATAGTGGAAAGGAGCCACAGTCTTAAAAACTCAGTATTTCAATGGTGTTTTTACTGGATGGAATCTCAGCAGTGGAAGTTTGACAACAGACTCTAGAGCCCCTATCGCTCCCTCCTTTGTTTTTGGCAACCCAATTTGGCATCATTTTTGAGCTTGCTGAGGGCGCTGTCTGTGCTGCCGTCCTTGGCTTTCATGAAGATATTAAACAGGACTGGTGCTACTGTCAGCAGCTTGTTTGGAGCTGTTCCGAGGGAAGATGGAGCTGACTCTTGGGACATCTCAGTCTGTTCCTGTGGGTCTGTGGGACTTAACAAGAGGAAATCATTCACCATTTCTAGACTAGGAGTCCTTCACACCTCTCACTCCCAAACTTTGCCCCGAGGTCCAAATTCTCAGACCGTGGCATGTTTCAGTCTTGCTCCATTCCCTGCCTTTCCCCTTGGCATTCATGTGGTGTGGTGCAACAAATGGAGGGCCTTGGCGTGCACCAGGTGTTTCATGGTTTTCTGAGAAACCCCGAGCATGTGGGTCCCGCTGATGATAAGATACCTGAGTGCATGTAGCTGGGCACTATTTGATGGGATTAAGTTTCTAGTGCCGTCACGTAGTTGTTGGTTTTTTTGTAGGAAAATGATGGCTGGCAGAAGTGCTCCAGCCCACCTTCACAGGGCTCCTCTCTGGTTTGCAGTGTGCTCGGTCTTTTTTTGCCTTATTGCAGAATGTGCACTTTACTTTCTACTTTTTAACCCCTCTCCTCCCATGGTCACTGCGTTTCTTCTGTAGTCCTTTTGCCAAAACCATTGCTCCACATTGAACAGGTTCTGCACTACCCTCGGGTTGTATAAGGTCAGTAGATGGTCAAAGCACCTTCTTTCGCTTCCGCTTCAGTTGGCGCAGTCTGCCTAAGGATCCAAGCATTTCTGTTTAAAAGAAGGTGGTTGTTATTGATGCTGTGTCTGTCTCAGGCTTTTTGATAGAAGCACATCTCTCTGTGAGGTGTGGTTTTGATTGTGTAATTCATAGGAAGGCTCCAAAGAACTGTAGAAGATCCTGATTCTTCTTGAAGTCTTACAATAAGACAGAGTGTGTCATGCTTTCTTTAAACTCTCTGGTGAGAGGAATGTTCCCCATGACTCCCTGCCTGCCGTAGCTGGTCTCCTAAGAGGGGCAAGGATAAGCAGTAATGACAACTGAATTTGGCAGGGATGGGTTAGTAGGTTCAGGTGGCATTTGCTGAATCACTCTGTGGCCACAACCAACATCTTCATCAATGATATAGACAGTGGGATCAAGTGCACCCTCAGCAGGTTTGCCGATGACACCAAGCTGAGTGGTGCGGTCGATGTGCCAGAGGGATGGGATGTCATCCAGAGGGACCCGGACGAGCTGGAGAGGTGGACCCGAGCAAACCTCATGAAGTTCAACAAGGCCAAGTGCAAGGTCCTACACTTGGGTCACAACAATCCTCGTCATGAGTACAGGCTGGGGGAGGGTGTGATAGAGAGCAGCCCTGTGGAAAAGGACTTGGGGGTACTGGTGGATGAAAAGCTGGACAAGAGCCAGCAATGTGCACTTGCAGCCCAGAAGGCCAATCACATCCTGGGCTGCATCAAAAGAAGCGTGGCCAGCAGATCCAGAGAGGTGATTCTGTCCCTCTACTCTGCTCTGGTGAGAACCCACGTGGAGTACTGTGTCCAGCTCTGGAGCCCTCAGCACAAGAAGGACATGGACCTGTTGGAGCAGGTCCAGAGGAGGCCACGAAGATGATCCGAGGGCTGGAGTACCTCTCCTACAAAGACAGGCTGAGAGAGTTGGGGTTGTTCAGCCTGGAGAAGAGAAGGCTCCGGGGAGACCTTCCAGCCCCTTCCAGTCCCTAAAGGGGGCCTACAGGAAAGCTGGGGAGGGGCTGTTTGCAAGGGCATGTAGCCATAGGACGAGGGGCAATGGTTTAAACTAGAGCAGGGCGGGTTTAGATTAGCCATGAGGAAGAAGTTCTTTACACTGAGGGTGGTGAGACACTGGCCCAGGTTGGCCGGAGAGGTGGTGGAGGCCCCATCCCTGGAGACATTCAAGGCCAGGCTGGATGAGGCTCTGAGCAACCTGATCTAGTTGAAGATGTCCCCGCTCACTGCAGGGGGGTTGGACTAGATGGCCTTTAGAGGTCCCTTCCAACCCAACACGTTCTATGATTGGATGATTCTGCAAGAGTCCTGAAAAGCAAAGACCGGTGTGTTGCCTGAGGAACACTTCAGCTTTTAAAGGGTGGATTAATCTCTCTTCTTTGCAATAGTTAGTGGTTATATGTGGCGTTTCTACATGTAAGAAATTCACAAAAGAATTTACAACAGAATTGGGGTGGAACAGAACAAAATCAGGAACTCAGAATTACTGTGTGATGTAGAAAAGGGCAAGTAGGCCGGTAAAGCTGAGCCCAGCTTTACCCCTTGGCACAGCATTACTGGCAGAAGAAATAAAAGATATTAATGTTACAATTGACTTGGAAAATTGCCCGTTGACATTTAAGGCTTGTGTTTTAAACTGTCCGCAGAACGGGAAATGTTGTTGCCTAAGGGGAGCGCGGAAATCCTTATAAACTGTCAGAAGGGAAATGTAAGTACGAGAGTGCAAACGTTGCCTCAAGCTGCTCGGTGACGCCTGCGAGCAGCACGTATGGACAAAGCTTTTATTAAATTTTATTTTTATTAAATGGTTTTACTGGAAGATTGTTTTAGTGGGAAACACAAATGCTTTACAAAGAGGAGCGTGTTTCACTGCAGGCAAGATAGAACAGAAGCAGGGTTTTACTGTTTTTTTAAAACAAAAAATTGTCTTTATCAACATGACTTTGGCAATCTGTTTTTGTTATTTCTCGTAAGGGACAAATGAAGTTGAAACACAAATGATGAGTTGTTATTGATGATCGTTAATTTCAGTTACAGGTGTGTGAAAGTGAATTAATGGGATGAATCGGAAGCGGGAATCAAAATTTCAAATTTCTTACCAGAAAGTTGTCTCCTGAGAGCTGTAGTTGCCGTGTCATTCTGCTAAACCGGCTTCATTGCTGACCTGTTCTTTTGTCTTGTCTTCTGCAGGATGGGATAAACATTCTTATGGGTACCATGGTGACGACGGGCACTCCTTCTGTTCTTCGGGGACAGGACAGCCCTACGGCCCTACCTTCACCACTGGGGATGTGATCGGCTGCTGTGTTAACCTTATCAACAATACCTGCTTTTACACGAAAAATGGCCACAGTTTAGGTAAGTAAAGAAAGGTGTTCTCAGGAGAGGGATGCTCCTGCCCTGCTATCACCGCCGCTGTTTACTCTAGTGCTTTGCACGTGTTGTAACTCTTGTCCCACGTTTGTGGGTAAGATTTAAGGAATGTCAGAGAAAAAGTGCGCTAAGCAGCGGTCAGGGGATGTAAATTGGCTCTGAGACAAAAATATTGCCAGCACGTAAAATGGTTTCTATGCTGCTCCGTTAGGTAGGTTAGGATTCTACACCTTTCCTCTGCCGCTGCACAGCCGGTGGGAGGCTGGATAAGATGGCTAATGGCTGGGCAGCAGGGAAATAAAGAAGTGGGAAGTTTAGTTAGTGTATTATTCAACTGGCTACAAAGCCACTGTATCAGTGTCTTTTCACTTTTTAAAGGGGCTTAAGACATTGGTCCAAGCATTCCCAAAGTCAGACATTAATTCAGCATAAGAGTCTTACTTGGGCACTGACCTCTAATTTGGTTCGTTCCACAGTTGTTTCAGTAGTTCCCCTAAAGTTAAGGACTTCAAAATTTTGCCCAAAGGAATATCTCACAGATGTTTTCCAGGCATCCATCGTACCTGATTTGTCTAAAATAGAGACTTGAAGCCATTTTCACATACAATGTCTTTCCCTTGGATGACACAAATAAATAAATAAATACAATTCTTGTCCTTTTTTTTTGTCACATCAGATATGCCGTAAATTTTGATAAGTTCATCTCCCTTTTTGTGCTGGAATTCATTTGGTTTGGCAGGGACAAGCGCTCTTTTCCTTTGCTTCTCCTTGCTGTGTCAATTTGCCTCTGTTGAATTCAAGATGAAGAAGCTGGTAGAAAAATACCCTGCTCAAAAGACCTACCAGAACAAAAACCGGTTTGGGTTACTGGCTGGGCTGAAGGAAGGAGTGGGATTAGAGTGCAGTGTGTGTCTGGAGACTGCATCATTTCTGGTGAGCTCTTGGGAAAAGTACTGGGCTCCCCGGTATTAGAGAGAGATGGACATACTGCAGAGAGTCCAGCAAAGGGCTGCCAAGATGGTGAAGGGCACCTCTCCTGGGAGGACAGGCTGAGAGAGCGGGGCCGGTTCAGCCTGGAGAAGAGAGGGCTCAGGGGGTTCTCATCAATATGTATAAATACCTGAAAGGAGGGTGCAAAGCAAACAGAACCAGGCTCTTCTCAGTGGTGCCCAGTGCCAGGACCAGAGGCCGTGGACACAAACTGACACACAGGAGGTTCCTGGTGAACATCAGGAGACACTTCCACTGTGAGGGTGACCAAGCACTGGTGCAGGTTGCTCAGAGAGGCTGTGGAGTCTCCATCTGTGGAGGTATTCAGAAATCATCTGGACACAGGCTTCTCTGGACACTGTGTGATGCCTGTGATCATCTGGACTCTTGTTAAGGGCCAGTAGTGTCTATTTGTGCCATTGATAAAGAAACACAACATTCAAGAGAAGTGCTTCAAGAGAAGTCAATGTTGAGGAGACGGTGTCTGAGCCCCATAAGACCACAGATCCCAGTCATCTGGCTGTTCCGCAGCTTCTTCTGGGCACTGAACAGGTAGATGTGAGAGGGGGGATCTCAGCAGAGGAACCGAGACCAGATGGAGGCAGGAGCAATGCTTTATTTGAAAGCCAGAACACTTCCTGCCCTAGTGGAAGCATCTCCATGAAGATCTTGAACATTTCATGAAAACTTACGCTAACCTGAGAATCTCATTTCTCTGTTGTGTAAACCTGAGATTTACTAGGAAAGGGATGAATGTGCTTTTTGTTGATGTTCCCTGACACAAAGCCACTGGAGCTGTATCTCTCTCCTCTTAGGAAATCAGGTCATTATGTATTCGTGCTGCAGATATAAAAAATATTCATGAGACTGATCAGCCCCTTTGCGATGCCAGTTAGCAGGGTTTCAGGGCCCTGCCTCTGGGCATTTGGATTTGTCTTGCTTTTAGTGGAACTACTGTCTTTCCCTAAAGATGATGTTCTCTCTTCACCCTTTCTCTTTGCACCATTTCACCCTCTCCTTTTCATTTGTTAATTAGACACACCCCCTGCTTTGTTTTCCTTGCAGTTTCTCCTGTTGCTTAACTATGATCTCCCATTGTCTCCATACTTTTCCATTTAATCAGATCCATCAGGAGCTCTATATAAGAACTGTTTTCTTGACCATCACAAATTCTGGATGTTCTGGTGGGAGCTAAGTCTTGAACTTTGTTTGGAGACGTCACGTGAAAACTGTTTGACATCGTATGTAGTCTTAATTCTCTCTTCTGGAAAATGTCTTAAATGTCTTCCGGCCACTGATGGCAAGTTCTGAGTGGAGTTCTGGCAATAAAAAGCATGATGAGATGTGGCTAGAAGTGTGGTGAGAGTGAATTAGGAGAGAAAGCGGAAGAAATTTGAGAAATGTTGGGGCTCCAGCAACTAGGCGGAGAGGCTTGGACACAGGACATGATGAGGGAATGTGACTGGTGCAGGTCTCTGGGATGACATGGATGAGTTCGCTCAGGGACTAGTGTGGGAGTGTTTCAGGTCTCAGGCTTTGCCAGCAGACCAAGGTAAATGGAGCAGCAGGGCTATAAAAAGAGCATGCAACCCTCTGAAGTCTTGGCATAGAAATCTTCCTGTAGTCTGAGTTCTAGTGCAGGCACTTGGAAAGACGAAGTTAACCTGTACAGCAAAACACCCGTTCTCAACCAGTGTAGAGATTAACAGGAACAGGAGAGATAACGAAGGAATCTGCTTGGCAAAGAGATCCACGGATGTCAATCCCAGCTTTGCCCGGGTTTGACAGGACTGTCCTCAAATCAAGCTGGCAGAAAGCAAGGACATTGAGAGGTTTAAAACAAGACTTTAAAGATGAACCAGATCTAAAATGAATGGAGAATATCAAGCTTGGCTGCAGCCTGGTGTCTCTGTAAGAACAGTTGATTGGATGATAACTGTTTGCAGGAGCGTGTAGAGCTGTGTGGGTTGAATGGCACTTCTCCTCAGCAACAAGTCATAAAAGTATTCAAGTATTTCATGGATGATGATCAGGTTCACGTCATAGAATCAGAGAATCGTTTTGGTTGGAAGGGTCCAGGGAGATGGTTGAGTCACCATCCCTAGAGGTATTTAAGAAACATGTAGATTTGGCACTTCAGGGCATGCTCTAGTGACAGAGATTGTAGGGGGTTTTTTTTGTGTGTGTATGATTGGAGTCGATGATCTCAAAGGTCCTTTCCAGCCATGAAGATTCTATGATTCTAAGATCATCAAGTCCACCCAGCAACCTAACACTGCCAAACCACCACTAACCTATGTCCCGCGGACTAACAGGAGAGGCGCTTCACACACTCGCTCTTGCTTCCAGATCTCTTTAGCTATACAGTTCTCATGTCCTTAGATTTATGAAGTTTGTTATTTTAAATTGGACCCCAGCTTTGGAGGTGCTGCAGAGAAAGAGTGCAGTTTCAAGTTCAGCTGCCCAGTTAGAGCTGTGATTACAAAATCCCAGACTGGCAGGTGTTGGAAGGGACCTCTGGAGATCATCCCGTCCAACCCCCTGCCAGAGCAGGGTCACCCACAGCAGGTGGCACAGGAATGCGTCCAGGCGGGGTTGGAATGTCTCCAGAGACGGAGACTCCACCACCTCTCTGGGCAGCCTGTGCCAGGGCTCTGCCACCCTCACAGGAAAGAAGTTCCTCCTCATGTTGAGATGGAACTTCCTGTGCTCAAGTTTGTGCCTGTTACCCCTTGTCCTGTCACTGGGCACCACTGAGAAGAGCCTGGCCCCATCCTCCTGACACCCACCGTTTAAGTGTGATAAGATGCTCCCTCAGTCATCTTTTTCCCAGACTGAAGAGACCCAAATCCTTCAGCCTTTCTTCATGAGAAAGATGTTCCAGTCCCCTAATCTTTCGCTCTCTGCTGTTGCCCATGTTGGATGCGGGTGTGTAGCAGTGCAGATTCAGGATGAACTCTCTAAGCGGACATATTTGTGCAATAGATCTAGTTCTGTGTGCCCAAAGCATTTTATTGGTCTTACTTAGGTAACAGAGTGCAAAACATACCAATACCTTAGTTTAAAGGCAGTATAATAAGTTTATTTATAGAATAGTAATTATTTATAGAAGAGTAATTTTTGTTGGGAGGGATCTCTGGAGGTCAAGCATCCAACGCCCTGCTGAAAGCAGGACCAATTAGACCGTGTTACTCAGAAGCTCATCAAGTTTTTACTGTCTCCAAGAACAGAGATGCCACAGGGGACTTTTCTGGTCCCCTCATTCAGTCTTTGACCACAGTCATGCTGAATTTTTCCCACCTAATTCTAATCAGACTTTTCCCATGTTGCAGCTTGTCTCCATTGCCTCCTGTCGCCATGCATCTCTGGGAAAAGTCCATCTTTTTGATACCCTCCCATAAGGCAGCAATAAGTGTCCTAGCACTGGACAACCCCTTTTCCCTTAGCCTCTCTCCATCTCGTTGGCCTCTGCTGGGCTCATTCCAGTCTCACTGTCCGTCTTGTATTGGGGAGCCTAAAGGTGGACGTCATACTCCCAAGTTTAGACTCACAAGCGTGGAAGAGAAGGGAGCAATCCCTTCCTTTAACCTCCGCTCTTACTAACGCAGCTCCAACTGTACTCCTACTGATGCAGCTCAGGATGTGGTTGACCTACTTCACTGCAAGGACCCACTGCTGGCTCCTGCCCAACTTGTTGCCCAGCAGGATCCCCTGCAGATCTGCTTTCTCTCCAGTCAGCCCCAGCCTGTCCTGTTTTCTGGGAATATTACAACCTGGTGGAAGGGCTCTTCAGTTGCTTTTGTTGAGCTTTACGTGGCTTATGCTGGATCGTTTCTCCAGCCTGTTGAGGTCCTTCTGAATAGCAGTATGCCCTCCAGCGTATTGTCCACTCTCCTGTTTGATAACATCTGTGAGCCTGCTGAGAGCACACGCTGTCCCATCGTCCAGGTCATTACTAAAGACATTAAACTGTATTGGCCCTACCATCGATCCCTGAGGGACAACACTTGGACTTTGAGCTGCTGTTCACGACCCTTCGATCCTGACAGCCCAGCCAATTTTCCACCCACCTTGTAGTCCACTCAAAAATCATATACTTGTCTATGTGCTGGATGCAGCTCCGTGAGTTGTCGTGGGAAAGCCAGGCCGCCTTTGGCTCTGAGTGATCCTGGGTGGCAGAGGAGGGCTCCAGAGGGTTGCAGACTCAAGGACCTTGGTCTCATTCTAGTGTAAGGGTTAGAAACCAGCTTTCATAGAATCATAGAATGGTTTGGGTTGGAAGGGACCTTAAAGATCATCCAGTGCCATCCCCTGCCCTGGGCAGGGACACCTCCCACCAGCCCAGGTTGCTCCAAGCCCCGTCCAGCCTGGCCTTGAACACCTCCTGGGGCAGCTGCAGCTTCTCTGGGCAACCTGGGCCGGGGGCTCACCACCCTCACAGGAAACAATTTCTTTCTAATATCTAATCTAAATCTCTCCTCTTTCAGTTTGAAACTGTTATCCCTTGTCCTATCATTACACTCTCTGATCCAGAGTCCCTCCCCAGCTTTCGTGGAGCCCCTTTAGGGACTGGAAGGGGCTGGAAGGTCTCCCCGGAGCCTTCTCTTCTCCAGGCTGAACCCCCCCAACTCTCTCAGCCTGTCCTCACAGCAGAGGGGCTCCAGCCCTCCCAGCATCTCCGGGGCCCTCCGCTGGACCCGCTCCAACAGCTCCATGTCCTTCTTGTGCTGAGGACTCCAGAGCTGGACACAGTGCTCCAGGTGGGGTCTCACCAGAGTGGAGTAGAGGGGTAGAATCACCGCCCTCGAGCTGCTGGCCACCCTTCTTTTGATGCAGCCCACGATTACTCATCGAGCTGAGTAAAACAAGTGCGAAGTGAAAAACAGGCTTGAGTGAGGGACAATATTTGGGCAAAGTGTTGGAGTGAGAGCAATGGTTACTGAACGTTTTTCTCAGCCAGGTATTCCACATCACTGCTATACACAATTTTTGGTTGGGTTGTAGAGAAGGTACTCAACAGGCAAGGTCCAAACTGCTGTGATGTTAATTAAACCATGTTGGCCATCTGCCAGGGTGTTAATTAAACCATATTGGCTATTTATTTAGTAAAATAGTCAGGATTTTTTCCCAAGCATTTGGTTTTGGATCTGTGCTGCTTTGAATGTTTGTTTCCTCTGCTGACTCCTAAAATTGGTTTAAATTACCCTTTCAGGCTGATGTGGTAACATTACGTTGCAGCTCTTGGTTAAAATCGTCCTAACATTAAAATCGGAGAATGACGTGCTCTTGCTTCAGTGCAGGCTGTAGTGCGTTTCGGTGCCAGGCAGGAGGGACTGCTGCGTGGCTGGGAGACGGGATGCGTGCCAGAACTGGGCATACTGGTGTGGGTACCAGCCTTCCTCTGGCGGGGACCAGAAGGCATTGCTGGGAGCACGCGTGGGGCAAGACCCCACCTTCCAGGTTGGTTTAGGAGATGAATTAAGCTCAGCCTATCGTTGGCTAGTTGTCTCACCGTGCTCCTGCTTCGCTGCTGGATCTGGCCTGTGGCAGATGGAGGGACACACCACAGGAACCCTCCTTCGGAGCGGTACCTCACACCTCACTCAGATGCGGAGCGTGCGCCCAGCCTGGCTGTAGCTGAGCGTTGTCTCCAGCCGCAGCTCCCTTAACCATCCTAGGCAACGGCTTAAATATCTGTTTTCTGTCATGCCAAATACAAATGAAAAGGGAAACCATACACTTTTTTCCCACCTCTTATATCTGGAACTGTAGCAGCATGGTTGAGGACGAAGCTGTTCGTTGCCCAGTATTCCTCGGGTGCTCCCGGCTGCAGCTTGGTCCTGTTGCAGGGCTGTTCCCCAGCTGTAATGCAAAGTTGGGTTGTTCATTCCCGTCTCTCTGGCTGGTAAGAAGAACTAGTTAATAGCCTAAACTGAAGCAACTTTATAGTAAAACTCTGTTTCTAAAGCCAAAGTGAGTCTTGAAAACGATCTCCTTCATAGCAACACAGGGAGAAGCAAAGAAAAGAGGAGCTGCTTTTTAGAAAATCGAATTTTTGGGAAAAATGTCTGAAAAATTAGGCTTTTCCCCGAACCTTTCTCCCGATGCAAAACCTTGCACAGGATGGGGCTGGGGAGGGAAGTTACTTCTAAATACAACCGGTGGTGACATGCGGGGTCAGAGGTGGGATTTATTGGAACGGAGTAATGTTTTGTAGTGTGTTAAGGATGTAGCCAAGCAAGGAAAAAAATCCTTTGTCTTTTTAATTCTGATATTTTTCCCCCCACAGGTATAGCCTTTACAGACCTCCCTGTAAGTACACCTGTTTTCAGTATTTTAACTAAGGATGCAGATGGAAGGGAGGGGGAAGAGTGAGAGGGTGTGATTTTTTTTTTCTGTTTGATGCCCTGTTAAAAAAAAAAAATGGAAACGCGCATTACTGAATGGTGTGGATGCTCCTTTTTCTGAAACTCCGCAATCCTGTGGCTGGGTTTGTGGGCTGCTTGTGTGCCTCCTCTCATCCCTCACCGCCTCTAAGAATATGTTGCTCCTTCTCCTGGAGTTAAAGCGAGGATTCCAACTTCATTCCAGGCCACCGTCTTCCAAATGCAGCTTCGACTCTTCCAAGCTTTGCAGCTGCGGTGGAGTTGTTCCCTTTCCACAGGGTGGTTCAGGAAGGGTGTTGCTGAGAACGAAGGTCAGGCTTAGCTGGCTGTAGTGTGTGTGCTCATGGCACAGGTTTGTGAGAAGCCTCTACCCATGATGAGTAACCAGCCCGTGGAATCGCCAGAGGGAATGCGTTTGGCATCCGCGTGGGGCTGATAGTTACTCCTCTGGTTCACCAACCCCTCCGCCCAGGTTTTCTTGAGCACAGTGACGGCAGCTGAGTGACAGCAGGCAATAACGGCTCTTAGAAAAGCACAGCTTTCACAGTGGGTCATGAACAAAAAAAATAGTTGCTCTTTTTCAGACTCAAGTGGTCCTGGGCAAGGAGCAGGTGTTTAGGAAAAGAAGATAAAACCAGGTCAGGCGTACACCAGTACATCATGGCATCCTTTTCTCTCATACATAGAACTTCTTATCCCTGAGGAAGTCGTTGTACTTAATAACCCTACATGGATTTCCTCTGAGGAATGTCTTAATTTCTGTAACTTGTGTCGGCCTCCAAAGTGATCAGTTTCCTTGCCTGATTTCCACACTGTGTGGAAGAAAGCTTGCTTTGCTTTGTTTTACACCTCCCGCCAAAGATTTTTTTTCGTTCCTCGGATTTTTGTGTTGTGAGAAATAATGACTAGCACTCCCCGTTCCCCTTCCCCAGGGGATTTATGGCTTTACAGATCCCTCCCATATCCCAGCCGATGTCTGCGCTGAAGGATATTCCAGTTACTTGATTCGCCTTTTCACATCAGCTGTCAATACTTGAACTTGGTAACGTTGCAGTGTGTCTTAAACCAGAAACCCTCTTTGTGTGGGTTGTTTCACAGTGGTTTATTCACTCGGTCCAAGTGCAGTTTATTAAAGTAAAAGAATATTTTATCTGACCATGGATATTAACCTTTTAGAGTGATGTCTTGTGACAACCTTGCATCCATAGCAAGAAGACACTTCTTTGATATACACCTTAATTTTGGATGCTCTTTGTTTTCCCTCTGGATATAGATTACATTAGTAGTCACAGTTTTATCATATTCCTTCTAATTTTCTCACCCTTTTGTCTTATCACTTGGCTAGACTGCTTCTCTTTCTGAGCTGTGAGCAGTGTTCGTGTTAGGATAGACAGATAATTGCTATTTAGGCTCTCACCGATCAAAAATAGCTATCCAACACACCCAAACACACATACTCTTGTTTTGTCATTTGCAGCTAAAGTGTTGCTGTAGAGTTGTTTTCTGTGGAAATCAGTTTCTCGCATTTACAGCAGCAACTAATCCATAACACACTTTTTCTGGGCCAGGAAGGAGAACAATGGATGCCCTATAAGCCTCCTGCTATTGAGAATTATCCTCCATGAGATAATTTCTCTGTAAAAAGGTGTCCAGAGAAGCTTGACTGGGTCATTTCCCCCCCTGACTGTGGATGCGAGCAAAGACAGGAGACTTCTGGCTCCCTGTAGATTTTGGACATTCCTCTCCATGTGCTAAATGGCTCAGCTGTTGTGTTGGCAGCTTCATCCTAATGGATGCCTGCATCCAGCTTCCATCATTCCCATCCTCCTTTTCCAATATCATTCCCTCGAATTACTGCCTTCTTCCCTCACCCTTGCAGACACTTGTGTATTCCATGTCCTTTTCTGGCCCTTTTTATTCCCTTGGTCCACGGCTTCCTGGTTGTTCTTCCAAACAGTTGAGGTTACTGCCCTTTCCTGAAGAAGGGGATGCCAAACACAAGATAGACCTTTGGATTAAATATAATGACTGATGTCAGAGACTGTAGAAGTCTTGAGGCAGTAGGGAATTTGAAGTTGATATAACTTGCAAGTGGTATTTTTCATTTATTATAGCGTCGTGATCCAGGCTCAAACACAATATCCATTCATTAGAAGGTAAAGAAGAGAAAACACCCATCATATGAGAGAGATAAAATGTAATCTATGTTCTTCATCTGCTAAAGCTGTGGTCTGAAAATCTAACTGCAAACGTGAATGGAAACAGCAGTCTTACCTGAGTGACCCTTGAGGTTCTCTGGTCTGAGCAGCTTGACGTGCAGTTTTTGTCACTTTCCATGCCCAATTACTGAAACCCCCTGGGGAGGGGCTGTAGGTTGAACACCTTTTCTTGCGTTACAGCCTGTGTCATGGTGAAGCTGGCTGGTAGCGCGCATTGGTGAGAAGCTTGGCCAGTAAGCCCCATTACTTTTACACCTTTCAAGCTTAAATAACTTCTAGGGTTGGCATTTCTCAAGGGATTCATTTGACGCTTCAAAACGTTACCAGTCTAGAAGTTGTTTCCTTGAGGTGCTTACTGCAAAATTCTCCTTTCAGAGGCAAATGATGATGACAATATTCGCAATATTAGGAAGCTGAAATGGATGCTTTCAGTTGAAAACCACATTTTATTGTGATAATGCTCACACACAGTGAGACATATTTGCTTCAGCTTGTTTCAGTTCCCTCTAAAGAGTGTTTGCATTTGTACGAATAGACATGAGGGAAAAAAATTGCATTTTGGAGTAGCACAGGTTGAAATTAATGTAGAAATAACTGCTTATATCCCACAGAGGGAGTTTTCCCCTTTTTTGCCAATTTTAGTTCATGCTTAGGCCTAACTTTCTTACTTACGCAGGCCCGTATCAGGTTTATCCTGCCTGGTGGTTTGCTAAAATAGGAAATGTTAAAAAGCAGAATGTGGAAGAGCCCAGGGTGAGATTGCAGAGGCGCAAAGGGACAAGGAGGTTAAAAAAGCAAGCCAAGATGAGCTAGGGGGTTTTGAGCATCTGGCCACCAACATCAGAGGGAAGAGGTCCCTCTTTTGGACCCTCAGAGGTCCAAAAGTCACTGGGAGAGTGTGCCTGAAGAACATGGCAGGAGAAGCATCTGCCCGGTTGGTGGGCTCTGGGATGATGTCTTCTTGTGTCTGGCAGGGTGGTGGGGATACGTGTAGTTCCCAAGTAGTTGCTAAACAGAGAAGACACATCCCACATGTGAAAATGGGATTTTTGAGGGTAGGCAGCATCCCCTCAAAGATGAACATACCCCAAAGTGGCCGAAAAATACAGGATATGTTGTAACTTGGTGTTTTTTACTTCTGACTTCCAAGGATTTTGGGTGTCTCTTTCCTGGCTTTGGAAGTCCTTGGGTTCTTAATACCAAAAAGTTAATAAACAAGTCTAAAATATGGACTGTGGGAAAGATCTGATCCCTCGTTAGAGATACTTCCTTGTCAGCTGGGTTTGAAAGAAAGGAGAGACTGACTTTAAACATGGCATTTTCCTCTGGGAGCTCCTCCTTTATCATGCTGTATTTTCTTTGCACGCCTCTCTAACCCAGAAACTTCCTTGGTGTGAGAATGGGAAAGGAAGAGGTGTGCTGAGTCAGCAACAATGCAGTCATCCTGATTTCTGATGTCAATTCCCAGCCTGTATTTATAGATTCATTTTTTTTCTTTGATATTTGAGAATCAGTAATGTCAAAGGTGGAGCAGGTTGGTCAGGACCGTATCCAGTTGAGTTTTGAAACTCACCGAGAAGAGAGATGCTGCAGTCTCTCTGGGAACCTATTCTGGACTTTAATCATCTTCACGAGGAAGAATTTCTTCCTTATGTCCCATTAGAATTTCCCTGGCTGCAGCTTGTGCCCCTTGTCCTTTCACTGAATGCCCTGGAGAAGAATTTGTCTCCATCTTTTTTATCACCTCCCATTTGGGAGTGGGAGACTTGAAGTTAGATTTTCCCTTTTGCCTTCTCCAAGCTGATTCCCTCAGCCTCTCCTTGTACGCCAGGGGCTCCAGCCCCCTGGCCATCGTAGCAGAACTCTGCTGGACTCCGTTTGTGAATGTCTTCCTTGTCTCCGGGATGTGGAAGTGGAGGCGGGGATCCGAGTCCAATAATGCAGCCATAGCCACGGCAGTGACAGCAGAGAGGATTAATCACTTCCCACAACTTACTGGCTCCATTTTTGCCGATGTGATTAGGATTCTGCTGAGTTCCGCCTCGTAACAATCTTAATACCTTTAGTAAAAAGTAAAATCCACACCTCCAGTAAGTCTCACGGGGGAGATCAATGATATTGTCAATGTCTCAGGTCTCTGCAATAGTGAAGAATTAGTTGAATAAATTTTCCCGATGCCCCATGCCCCTTGCTATGGAGGAGGAGAGAATCATCCCAGCTTTCTTTAGGATGACCATCTGACCACCAGTAGTAGTTCTCGCTGATTTGACCTATAGAGAGATGTCTGCTCCTCCACTGATCTAACATCTGACATGGGTTCAGCCATGAGCAAGGCACTGCAACCGGGCGCCTTCTGGACTACGTGCATCATAGAATCACAGAATCACCTGGGTTGGAAGGGACCTTTCAGATCATTGAGTCCAACCATCAACCTCACACTGACGAAAACCGTCCATCCCCATGCCTTGCCCAGTGCCTGGGTTCTGGCTATGGCGGTCTCCAGTGTGAAAGTGAAAAGACCCAACACCAAACAGCTCATGAGCAGCACGAGAGAGCTTTCCCCCTAAACCCCGCAGGCTATCAGCAGATGCTCTGAAGCAGAGCATCACTGCAGTCCATGTTGCAAACAGAAAAGTAATTTGTGCTGCAAAAAAGTAACATGACAGTGAAGGGAGCATTCTCTTCAAAAGTGTGATCTAGAGTGATGAGAACCAGGCACCCCCGTACCTTTTCCGGTGCCTTTTCTTTTTTCCTCACATTCAAGTGGGCTCAGGGATTCAATTCGTATCCATAAGCTTATTCTTAAAATAGCCTGAATTCAGAGAATTTCTATATAGACGTTGACCATCTATTTTCAATTACATCATCTTTGGAAGCTGAATTATTGGATGAATTTTAGAGGTATTTTCATGGTGATAACCTTTTTTTTCCCCCCGATGTTCTGGTGGTGGGTAAAAGCTTCCGTTTGGATCCATATGCTTGTTCTTAAAATGAAATTTGTCTATCAGTAGTGGAATTTCTTGTGTGGATAGGGATCTTGCTGTCTTGGGATCATCAAAGACCTAACCTCAGAACTCCACTACCACCCATTCCCTTTTATCAGAGATGTAAAATATTCAGAGAGCAGCTTCCAAGGAATAAGAGAGTTCAGTTGAAACAGCGGAGAACACATAGATCTGTTGATTTACATGATGCCTCTTTAATTTTTATTATTATCATTATTATTATTAGCTGGCTCTTGAACTTTGGTAGAAATTGCAGAGAACTAAACCAGAAAGTGGACAGACCACAGACAGCGGATGATCCCAGACTGCTGGGATCAAACCCATTGTCCTGGTTTTATGCAATACCTTTTATAACTCTACAATATTCGTGGGGTTCCTTGAGATGTACCTGAAGGGCTGTTGCCCCTTCCTATTCCATTACATGTTTCCATTTAAAGAGCAGCTTTTTTGTTGTACCAAACCACGTAACCGGAACCAGAAAGAGAAAGCTGGGTTTAATACGGGTTTCTTTTTTTTCCTTCCCAGTCAAATCTCTACCCTACGGTGGGTCTCCAGACTCCAGGAGAGATAGTGGATGCCAACTTTGGGCAGCAGCCCTTTGTGTTCGACATTGAGGACTACATGAGGGAGTGGCGAGCGAAGATTCAGAGCACCATTAAGCGGTTTCCCATAGGAGACAGACTAGGCGAGTGGCAAGCCATGCTGCAGAAGTAAGTCACTGTTCTGGTGTTCGGCTTCTTTCATTCTCGTAGGCTTTAAATACTTTTTTTTTTTTTAATGCTAATTTATGCTTTCTTATGGCAAAAATTGCCAGTCAGTGCATTTTGCTCAATTTGTTCTACCCTCTGTATTGTTGTTTAATAGTCTTTCCTACGTAGATTGCTACTGTTTGAAATGTAGAAGACGGGAGAAGTTTTCAGCCAAAGACTGCATGAAAGCTTGTAGGAATGGAAGAACATACACTTTGAGGTGATGCACTGGGGGAAGGGGAGTGGAGAGGACACCATAAAAACTCTCACATAGGAGAAGAGCCAGTATGTAAGTCAGCTGAATTCAGAAACAAAGAGCAAGAAATAGCCTAAAGCAAAGGCTTCCAAACCCAACCTAACCGAAAACACAATTATGGCACGTTACAAATTTATGATTATTGAATGCGTTTCCCATTGCAAAAAGGACTGAGTGGAACTTGATGAGAACAATGAGAACAATTGTCAGAGGTCAGGAGTATCTTCTGCCTGAAGAAAGACAGAGCTGACTAAGGCTCCACGGCTTGGAAACAGGTAACTGAGGGAGCTGGGCTGTATCTGGCTGGCAGTCGCTCACACCACGAAGAGCATGACTAGAAAGTGATTGTTCGCTGTTTCTCAAAACTCAAGAAAAGCACCTTCTGCCTTAAAACCAAAATAATATTTTTTTTCACTAAGAGTATGAAGCCGTGGGACTTGCTGCTGCAAGAAGTTGTTGTCGTTTCAGTATAAGTGGATTTTAAAAGATACACATTTAAATATTCCCAGTAATCCATGGAGGCTAGTTCCACAGTTGTATTTTAAACCCCCGAGTCTACGGCTGTTGCTTCTGTCTCTGATTGCTTGTATCTCTGATTACAGATAGCTCTGTGTTTCACCTTTTTATTATATTCTTTCGCTAAACACCTGATGCTGGTCATTGTCATGCAGGAGACTTACATGCAGCAGTGATCGCATCCATGTGATCGCTCTGGTTTTCTGCTAGTCTTGTATTTAGTTAATTGCAGATAATTCATGGCAACGAGCAAAGCCTTTGAAAAGCAACTAGCAGATGCTATTGAAAATAATAATAACATCTTTCTTCAAGAAAATAAGGAGCGTGAGGCCTGCCAGGGAGTGTGTAGGACCTAGAGAGAATTGCAGTATAAAACCAGACCATATCCAATTGAATTCTTTGCCTCTGTGTCCAGAAATCAGGTAGGTTGTCATGCTGGGATGCGTCTTTATGAGGGACTTGGCAGAGGCTGTATCTGGGATTGAAGTGTGTGTCAAAGAAGCACTAGAAGAAATAGGTGAGCGGAAGTGGAGAAAGTCTCTGGGATCAGATGTTTAGCCAGAGTCCTAACGAGACTCAAGGAGAAAACAGATGAGCTTGTGGCTGTGGAACAGAGTTTCTCTCCAAACTGCCTTGGATCAAGAGAAGGGGTGGATGGGGTGGATGGTGCCATGTTTCATGAAGGGTTTCAGCAGAGAGTCAGGCAGTGATGGGCTGAGAGAACCTTGATGTCTGGCTTGGAGAAATCTGTAGAAGCACCACTGAAGGGCAGATACGTTGGGCACATGGAGAAAGAGGACGTGGGTTTTGCAAAGAGGAGCCAGCAGACACGTGGATACGGTTCTTGGGCTGCTGTCTTTGGCTTGGAAGTCCAAAAGGCTTTTGAGAAGTTCCCTTGCCACAGACTGAGGGAGACAATGCAGCCAGAAGCTGAGGGCACATGTCCGATGGGGATTATGAGTTGTTTAAAAGAAAGAGAAGAGAGGGAATGAGCGGGAAAGGGTTTGTCACTTTGGGAGGAGGAGACGGTAGAGAGACTTGGATGGGTGGTGAGGGTGTTCAGAAATGGCTGGGAAGAAGGGACCTTCCAGGAAGGAATGAAGTCTTTGGGTTATGATGAGTCATTGCACAGAAATGTCATCTCATTTTTTTGCTAGTAAGCAGGAAACAAAAATAATGCTAGGATTCATTCGGGGAAAAACAGAGGACAGAAATAATTCTGTCACTGTGTGAATATATGGTGCACCCTTAATGTGAATACCACGTGATGTTCTTTCTCGCCAAAAGTATGTGGTAGAAGTAAGAAAAGCATGGAAAAAAAACCAAGGCAGGATGTGCAAAGGTATGGGATGGGTGTAAGGCAGGAAACAAATATACAGACCTACAGCGTTGAAGGATATGATTGTGAAGGGTAAGGCAGAAGTGTGATAAAAATATCTTGAATAGCCTTGAGAAGGTAGTGAAGGAACAATTGTACTGCAAGAATTAAAGGGAAAGCTGCCCAGCAGAAAAGGACCTGGGGGTGTTGGTGGGCAGCCAGCTGAATATGAGCCAGCAGTGTGCCCAGGTGGCCAAGGCAGCCAACGGCATCCTGGCCTGTATCAGCAATAGTGTGGCCAGCAGGACTGGGGCAGTGACGGTCCCCCTGTGCTCGGCACCGGTGAGGCCCCACCTCGAAGGCTGTGTCCAGTTTTGGGCCCCTCACCACAAAAAAGACACTGAGGTGCTGGAGCGTGTCCAGGGAACGGCAACGGAGCTGGTGAGGGGTCTGGAGCACAAGTCCTGTGAGGAGCGGCTGAGGGAGCTGGGGGTGTTCAGCCTGGAGAAGAGGAGGCTGAGGGGAGACCTTCTCGCTCTCTGCAACTCCCTGAAAGGAGGGTGCAGCCAGGGGGGGTCGGTCTCTTCTCCCAAGGAACAGGCGATGGAACAAGAGGAAACGGCTTCAGGTTGCACCAGGGGAGGTTTAGGATGGATATTAGGAAAAATGTCTTCACCGAAAGGGTCATCAAGCCTTGGAACAGGCTGCCCCGGGAAGTGGTGGAGTCGCCATCCCTGGAGGCATTTAAAAGCCAGGCAGATGTGGTGCTGAGGGGCATGGGGTAGTGGTCATTTTGTCAGTGCTAGGTTAACGGTTGAGCTCAATGATCTTAAAGGCCTTTTCCAACCTAAACAATTCAACGATTCTACCATTCTAAGTGAAGTTAATTAACCAGATGGCACATTGAGAAAAAATAATGGAGGGGCATTTTTTCACGCTGTCTGCCATAAGATACCATGAAAACAGCACAGACTCAAAAAGTTACCGGAGACATTATTAGGAAGAAAAATCTATCGGAGCTACGCTGTAGAGAGATACCACCTCTCGGACAGGAAGTATCTGACCAGTCATTGGAAGCTGGAAGGGTTATGGGGGAAAAGCGTCATTTCATACGTGCCTTGTTCCTTGATGTTTTGCTAGGCGTTTGCTTCTGCCAGTTGGGAGGTACAAGTCCTGGGCTAACTGGATGTTTGGTCTGACCCAGCATGGCTGAGATGTAGCAACTGTCATTGACTTTAATGTTAATTTTCATTCCGATGTTCTGGACTGTTGACTTTCTGGGGTCGTTTCACTCTCTGCAATGCATCTTGTCAGGCTGTAGGAGGGCAGGATCTGCTTTTGGAAAACTGGCTTAAGAGAAAGAATGAAGAAGTTCCTTGATATTTAAATGGAAATAGTTCCTAGTGCTCAAAAGGCAACTTGTCCAGAAAAAAGTGTGCGCCCTTCATCTTTGAACATAAAAGCATCTGCATTGGATGAGAGCACGGGTCCGTCAAGCTCAGTTTCATGGATATGTGAATAGCACAGGTTCCCGCAGCATCAGAGTGTTTTTTCCTTTCCCTGGTAAAAACTGACCATTTTTTTACCACCCCATTATTTAACTGAATGTTTTGCCATGTTGGTCTTTTCCTTTTATCACGTGGTAACGCAATTTCTTTGAGAGACTTTGCTGAAAGAATCTGTGAAATATCTTTGGACAACCAGGTGGACTGCAAAAGACTCTCTTTTGTGCCTGCTTCTGCACACCCTCCCAAAATGTCACCACACTAGAGCGCCCTGGCTTGCCTTTACAAAAGCTGTTGATTCTTCTGCAGTAGGACCAGTTTATCCCTATGTTTGTTCCTTATGTTCTCCAGAATTGTTTCTTCAGACGTGCATGGTGGAGGTGTCAGGGTCACCACTCTGGAGTTCCTCATATCTCCTTTGGACTTCAAGAGTCAGCATCATGTTCTCCATCTTCCTCCTCTCTGTAGGCAGGTTTAAGTCTGGGCTTGTACCTCATGTTAGTAGTCCACCTGTTTCAGGTTGGAGCTCCAAGTTCTTGGGCCAATGTTAGGCTTTGTTAGCATTCCTCGTATCTTATTTAATCTTGTTACCATGCAGCTAAGCATTTCCTTCCCTTTAGAGGCTCTCCTCCCTGGCAGATCCTGAGAGGCGCAGCCTTAGGGAGGCTGTCCCCGGGGAAGGTTTGCTGTTGGGAGTGCCTCCCTGGAGAGCAGAGGAAGAATTAGCCTGGCAGAAGTCTCCATCTGTGTTGCACTCCTGGATATGCTGTCACTGGAGAGGCTGCTCTGACAAGGTTTTCCAGTGCTTGAAACCTCGAAAGGGACTCACGTGGAGAACTCATCTTTGTGTGTTGTTACAGTCTTACAGGATCTCTAATCTTTTTAGCTCTTGCCATGAAGAACCCGAGCAGGAGTCATCTGAGATGAGATCAGCTGGTGTGGTTCATTATCGGAGGAGGAGCAGTGTAGGTCCCTATTTCTGATAAAGCAGGAGGGCTTGGCGTTGGTTGTGTGAAAATCTTCAGTGGTGCCATGCAGAAGGAGAACTTTCTGTAATTTGTACAGAGAAGTGTGCAATCAAGTTCTGTTTTGAAGAAGAAAAGCCACAGATGGTACAAGGCTCTCTACCACCACCATGACCGCTCTAGGTGAGAGAAGCCCCCCTAGATGCAGCACAGAGACAGCTGCTCCTGGGATCTGAGCGCTTCTGCTCGCAACAAGTTTCAGCCGTGGCTCCCAAGCGGTAAAAGCCATTCCTTTGGAGAACCTGGGATTCTGAAAGGTTTGTGTTGTCTGCATGAACGTGTCACATAGGTCACAACAGTGGAGTGGGATAAAGTTCCCGCAGAACTTCAGGAGAGGTTCTCTTGGATTCAAACCAGCTGGTGAATGTTTGAGAGTGTGCGGCACTGCTGTGGTAAGTAGCAGAGACACAGGACTGATAAGTCATTAATGAAGATTAGCCATTAATTAGTCATTAATGAAGATTACATGCTGGCATAGTGACCAGCGTGTAATACTGCTGTGTGCTCACGCAGGGACACGTCCTGTGGTGCCACAGGCAGAACTGGCGCAGGGAGGAGCTCAGGTTTTGTGCCGCTTTGTAGAGCATTTAAATCTTTGCAGCCTCTGACTACTGACTTACACTGAAGCAGGAGCTGGCTTTTCCCCTCCGTCCCTGCCAGCCTGGGTCGCGGTGTTCAGTGCTTCAGCCTGGCGGAGCCAGGGTGACCTGGCTCCTGTGCCTGACGCGGAGGGAAGCGCTTCGTTATGCCTGTCTTCGTTACACCCGTCTTCGTTACACCCATGCCAAGGGCACGTCTGGTACCGACAGCGGTCAGAAACACTTGTTTTTAAAACAAGTTTTAAGAATTACACACCTGCGTAGAGTGTTACACCTGAAAATTATTGCTGACTTATAAAGTACTTCTTTCTTGAACTGCACGTAGCTAAGTTGAATGCGTGTTTTGAGCTGTGACTTGGTGGGATCAATACCAGCTTCATCCTGAGAAGCTGACTTTGGGATTCATCACTAGAAGCTTGGAAATCTTGTGCTGGCTTTTTAGGTTTTGTTAAAATCCAGTGAGCATTAACATTTACCCGCCATATCCTGGGAAGGCACAAATGCTTTAGAAATGGTCTGTTCAGAAAGACGTTTTTGTTGGTTTTGTGTTCTGACAGTGATACTACCTCCCCCTCCCAGCGTTTTTCGAAAATACAACTTAAAAACGTGTTAGTGTTTGTGAAATCAATGCTGACAGTCTGTTGTTTGTAAATCAGCAGACAAAAGAGATGTGTAGAATTCATAAGGAGATTCAACTACCAAAGATACAATTTCTGGCAAAGTAAATGATGGAAGAAATTTAGGACCAGAGTCTTGTTTTTTTGTTTTGTTTTGTTATTTTTGCGATCTACTTAAAAGCCACGATCCTCTATGAGCTTCACATTTTGTGTCTCTGTAGGATGTCACTGGCAGTGACACAGTACTGAGTTCTTACAAGTGACCCTTGGGCAGCACTAATAAAATAAATACTGTGTATGCATTGGGAGTCTTAAATCTTTTTATTTTTATATTTTTCTGCCTTAAGGTGAAATTAGAGTCTCTCTTACCTATCTAGGAAATTTACACTGTCTGGACCCAGAAGTAGGACCCTGGTCATGGCCTAAGCAAGCTGAGTTCGGTCACTGAAATTGCAGCTTCTGTTGTGTTGATGTTTTTTTCTCCACTGTGATTACCCTGTTTTACCAATGCCTCGTCATCTGTTTGTATTTTCTTGTTTTCTAGCATGGTTTCGTCGTATTTGGTTCATCATGGGTACTGTTCAACAGCGACTGCCTTTGCCAGAGTCACGGACACCACAATCCAGGAAGAACAGACCTCAATAAAGAATAGACAAAGTAAGTCCCCTGGGGAGTCGTTCTCAACACGTGGCATGCTGGCCACATGTTTCCTTCGGGACTCTGCAGAGGAATGAAGTGCTGTGGAAGTAGAAAAGTTATTCCACCACAGCACAAAGGTGTCCACAGCACACTACTGACTTATTGTTCCTGCCTGTGGGTCAGTAGAGCTTGGGGACTGCTGCTTGGAGCACTTTTCCCATCGCCACTGTGTCCCTTCCACCCTCTGCCATCTTTGCCTGAAAATTCTTTCCATTGTCTATCTGCTCTGAGAAATCACCTGCATGTGTTGAAGAGAGTAAGTTTTCTGATCAACTTGGTTAACTTCCCTCAGTCTTGTTGAAAATGAATAGCTGAATCCTGAAATCATAGGATCATAGAATGTGTTGGGTTGGAAGGGACCTCTAAAGGCCATCTCGTCCAACCCCCCTGCAGTGAGCAGGGACATCTTCAACTAGATCAGGTTGCTCAGAGCCTCATCCAGCCTGGCCTTGAATGTCTCCAGGGATGGGGCCTCCACCACCTCTCCGGCCAACCTGGGCCAGTGTCTCCCCACCCTCAGTGTAAAGAACTTCTTCCGAATGTCTCATCTAAACCCGCCCTGCTCTAGTTTAAACCATTGCCCCTCGTCCTATGGCTACATGCCCTTGCAGACAGCCCCTCCCCAGCTCTCCTGTAGGCCCCCTTTAGGGACTGGAAGGGGCTGTAAGGTCTCCTTGGAGCCTTCTCTTCTCCAGGCTGAACAACCCCAGCTCTCTCAGCCTGTCCTCGTAGGAGAGGTACTCCAGCCCTCGGATCATCTTCGTGGCCTCCTCTGGACCTGCTCCAACAGGTCCATGTCTTTCTTGTGCTGAAGGAAGAGCTGAGGTGGCTCTCCGCTTTGAGACCAGCAGTTTCACGCATCAGGCTACACATGATATCTAGGGCAGAAGGTGCTTTCTTGAGGTAGTGCCAAACTGATGGAGAACAGAATGATTACCTTGGACTTGCCTGAACTGAGGTCACTGCCTATCAGCATCCCTTTGGATTTGGGTTCTGCGATGCAGCGTGTTGCAGCAGGGGCAGTTTCATTATCATGGTCACAGGGACCCAGACACATCGATCCATTTTGACTACAGCTCCCAGAGTTAACGAGTCTCCCAGTCCCTTTGCACATTTAGTCATCAGGTAAATTTTTTGCATACTAAAGGTTTTGCAGATTCACAGCCGACACGCTTAGCTCACACTAGGTGGAGGATTTGTATTCTGTGTCTGTTTCGGTTACTGCTCTTTCCTACAAAGTGGTTCATCTCTCAGTGGGTACGGCCGTAAGTGCTTTTGGTTCCTGCAGAATAAGGCTTGCAGCGTTCTCCTGCTCTGCGGTTTTTGGGTTGTTTTGTTTTTTAGCTTTTCTATTCACAGGCTCAGACTGCAGAGTCACAGAACATTGGTGTGTTTTCTGCATTCTCCTGGCTGTTGAATACATCCCACTCTGTACATTTCCCTTCCCTTTGTGAACCGTTTCTCATGTGACTGTTACATACCAGGAGCATCGTGGCCCTTTGTAGCTCACTCCATACATTACACACGCTTAGCCAGCATTTGGGTTCATCTGGGGACTCTGCTTAGTACCCAAAATAACTTAGAGTTGCTGCCCGTTAGTGCTGATGGGCTTTGTGCTCTCTAGACCATGCATTATGCAAACCTGAGCCCAGCCGGTGTTCTTGCTGGTGCGGGTTTAATTGGTAAAGCCTTACGGGAGGGACGCGAGACAGTGATCTCGTTTGTCTGAGGACAGGTGACGAGGCAGATGGGAAGGAAGGAATATAGAGCTCTGAAGTTGGGGCTTCAATAAAAGGTGTGAGGAAAACACAGATGGGAAAACAAAAAGAGGGGAAAATATAAAAGGCGGCGACATCTGTGAGAGTTGCCAAACAAGGCAAAGAAGAGAGCTGTCAAAAGCAGCGAGACATGAAAACGGACGTGCAAGTAAGTAGAAGAAACAGAGCGCGAAATGAAGGAGACTGTGCAACACACGTTGGTGTGAGCGCCGCGTCTTTGGGTTTAGCTTTCAGCTACAATAACAAGCAAATAGACACTGAGAAGTGAGAGCCAAGACAAGTCATAGCAGATTGTTACCGGGGATTGCTAACAAGGATTACTGGGCTGGGCTTTGAACTGCTCATGGCTCGCAATAGTCACAGCCTGTTGTTACGAGCGCCTCTGCTTGCAAAGCGCCTCACTGGCAATTCAACACCTTCTCTCTGTTGTTTGTGAGGAGTCCTGGAAAAACAGAGAGAAGTGCATTGCATTTTTAGTTTTAAGGCCACGTAGTTTTTTATTTTAAGGGCACTTAGAAAAAAAAACAAAACGTGAACCTCTGTAGATCAGCAGCTTCTCTGAGTGTTCATGGGTGGGATCTCAAGTTAAGTCTTGCACTTGTGTCTTGTGACCCACTGACGGAACGTACGCAGGACATGAACACCCAGGATGATAGATGGCTTCTGCCTCATATCTTTGCGGCTCCTAGAAGTGTACAACTCGTGGAGCGGTTTCTAGCTTGGTCAGTAGCTGATTCTTGGAGCCAGCTTACAGGTGCCACATCCTCATTGCAGGCCAAGCTCAGGTTCCTTCTCTGGGAATACTTTGAGGTGGGACTTGCAGGAACCCAGTTTTATTGATATAATTACTTCTACTTAGAGGTAGGGATATAGGGGAAACACTACTGTGCTGTGGTTTAAGCCCACAGACCCCCTAAGAATACTCTTCTTATCTGATGCACAGCCACACGTACAATTCTAAGCATGAACCAGCCAGAGGACGTAATGTGGGGGTGACCCAGGGGCTTCTCCTCTGAAACTGTCATTTCCCCAGCAGCCTCCTTGCTCCCATCCAGTTGTCATGTCCTGCTTTCTTTTGCATCACTGCATAGTTCTGTGACTAAAGGACTAAAGTCCCAGAGCACCCCACCCCAGCGCACCCACTTCATCTTTCAGATCCTTCTACTCTTGATGTTTCTGAGCTGCTAAGAGATTCTCCCTCATTTTCACGGGCTTTTCCTCATCCTAATCCATAATAAATAGAATCACAGACTCATAGAATGATAGAATGGTTTGCGTTGGAAAGGACCTTAAAGATCATCTAGTTCCAACCCCCCTGCCTTGGGCAGGGACACCTCCCACCAGCCCAGGTTGCTCCAAGCCCCGTCCAGCCTGGCCTTGAACACCTCCAGGGATGGGGTGGCCCCAGCTTCTCTGGGCAACCTGGGCCAGGAGCTCACCACCCTCACAGCAAACAATTTCTTCCCAATATCTCATCTAAATCTCCCCTCTTCCAGTTTGAAGCCACCACCCCTCATCCTATCACTCTATGCCCTTGTAAAAAGTCCCTCTCCAGCTTTCTCGTAGGCCCCCTTCAGATACTGGAAGGGGCTCTAAGGTCTCCCTGGAGCCTTTTCTCAATGTGGTCCCCAGTTCTCCCTAGCCCTTGTGCAAGGTGGTAGTGGGGAGCTGTGTGGCAAGTGTGAGACGACTCTTCTGGCCGTTCTTGTTGGCCGGTCCTGTGTGTCAATAGGTCTCCTTTTGCTTTCAGGAATACAGAAGCTAGTATTAGCAGGCAGAGTGGGAGAGGCTATAGAAGCAACCCAGCAGCTCTATCCTGGCCTCCTAGAACATAACCCCAACCTGCTCTTCATGTTAAAGTAAGTATGAATAGCTTTATACTCCCTAATGCTGAAATGTGTAGATGAAAGAGGGAAGAAAGAGGCTCTCCAGCCATCCGGTCTGGTTGCACACCTTGGTCTGAATTTAAACTGTCTGAGATCCCATTGGGAGCAGGTGGGAGAGGACACAGGTTCGCTTCTTTGCACAGTACTTGTAGCAATGTAGGCAGAGCTGTTTTGTTGCTGCTCAGACCCAGTATGGCTTTGCCTCATGAGGTCAGGCAGAGGTGGGTGAAATTTTAGCTCCGCCAACTGCCAGAAGCTCCTCCACAGATGGCCTTTAGTTGTCTTGTGGAGATCTTGCCACACTGGAGCAGGTGGCAGTCACTGGGAAGGTTCCTAGAAAGGCAGATGTATGGAAAAAAGGCTATTTGGGGTAGAGATTAAAGGGAGAAAGTGCCTGTGTGTCCCAGTTCTCCCAGCCGTACAGAGTGGCTCTCCCCAGCCTCCTGAGATGTGTAAGGACGGTTCCCAGTAAAGCCAAATGGGCAGCTGTCCTCACTGCCCTGTCACTGTGAATATTCCGTTTTTTACCCTTCCTTGTCTATTTGCTGTTGGCCACCAGCATTTCTAGGTTGATGGTGGGGTGGGGCAACTACGATGTTTGGCAGATTTAGTATGATGTCCCTGAAAAAAAACCCCACAGTCGAGTTTTGGGGTTCCTGCAGAGATAGTGGAGATGAAAGCATGCTGTAAAGGAACTGCTTCTTCTTAGCAATATAGAAATAAACTTGGTTTTTGGGAATGTCTTACCATTTGTTAGCATCAAAATTGCAGTTTCTGAGCTACTTCCTCCCATAGCATTATCAGAGCACTGGCAATACAAAGGTACCAGGAGTCTGAAATGTCTTTTTCGAAGGCAAGAGATTTAACTCCTGTGCAGTTTCTAGGACTTCTCCGCTCAGTAACAAAGGAAACCTCAACGCAGAGCATCCTGGCTGTCACGCACCCTTTTCTCCTTCTTCCCTCCTATGAAATCAGGTGTCGGCAGTTTGTGGAGATGGTGAATGGGACAGACAGTGAAGTACGTTGTTTCAGTGCCCGCAGCCCCAGATCCCAGGACAGTTACCCCGGGTCCCCCAGCTTAAGTCCTAGACATGGATCAAGCAACTCACACGTTCATAGTACCGGTAAGTGCGTTTTCTGTGTCTCCTGGTGAGAAGAGCAAATGTTAAAGGTCAGCTACTGTCCATTACCTGCTACTTTCTGTACATCTTTCTCTGAAATGCTCCGTTCCTTTCTGATATCCAGCTGAGAGGACATACTGTTGTCGTGGGTGTCTCTGTACTGTTACAAAATCGATTTTACATTAGTTATTTTCCACAGACAATTGTCTACAGAGCAGGTTTTTTTCAGAATAAAGAAGGTTTTGAAGGTGGCCTTGTAGTGCAGGCGCTAGTGACTCAGTGTTTCACTGCCCGAGCTGTAAGAGGAGGTCTGGAAAACAAAACCTGTTTCCTTGGAGCCTGCAGAAGAATTGCTTTCCCGTAAGGAGCGAGCAGAAGATGCACTGTTCTGGCCGGCTGAGCGAAAGGTTAAGGGGATGCCTTGCATGAGAGCTTCTTCCTCCCCCGTGGACTCCGTGGACCTTGCAAGCTCTAAACGTGTGAGAAGGGAACAGTTATGTCCCTGCAAAACCCATCACTGAAGCATCAACTTTTTGCAGTTTAGGAAATGAAACTTTAGGATTTGAAGCGGAAAGAACGAGGTAAACCAGGACACCCAAGCTATCTTCCCTACGTAATTATTGACTCCAGCTTTGAAGATGGAGTAGGCCAGGGAGTATGAGCAGAGCCCCTGGAAAACACTCTGAGCTGCTTCACTGAGCCTTGAGCTGCTCACAGCCGTCTATTTGAGTGTGTTTGGTTTGGGTATTCCCACTGCTGCGTGCAACAAACAGTGGACAGGCAAACATTTAAGGGAAAGGTGGACAATTACTTGAATGCCTCCAAGCTGTCACTCACCTTCCCAAGCCAGTATCTTTGTTTTCCTGTGTTGTGTTGCGAGAAGCCCTGGGTGTGTTTCTCTGACTAGATAGTCGGAATGATCCCGTCAGCCCATAAAAGCTCCTGGTAATACCCGTTTTCAACCAGGAGATGCCCACATAAAAAAAATCCTACAACACAAGGCAGCATTCATATATATTTGTCTCCATCCACGGGACAACCACCTTCCGCAGTTCCCTCTGTCCGACCTTGGTGCTTTCAAAATAGTGATAATTTCATCAGTCATATTTCAAAGATTAAGCAGGAAAAAAAAGTTGGGCACGATCTACTGCATCTTTGCCATGTAAATGCGCAGAGTGGCCTTTTGTTTGAATCTTTGTGTTTCCATGATAAACATATAAATAAATTCCCTGGCTATAAATATGATTGTGGGATCAGCTGA
This sequence comes from Rissa tridactyla, assembly GCF_028500815.1. Classification (NCBI taxonomy): domain Eukaryota; kingdom Metazoa; phylum Chordata; class Aves; order Charadriiformes; family Laridae; genus Rissa; species Rissa tridactyla. Next base: position 72,092,928 of record NC_071469.1, on the reverse strand, counting down.
TGAATTTGGATATATCACCATCACTTCTGGAGGAACAGCCTCCGTCACATCATCTAGTCAAGATCCTGTGGTCAATGTTGGTTGCCTAGGAAGAAGACGAGCCCATAGTGAGATTTTTCCAAAATATTATTTGAACCCCTAATGATTTGTAGTTGTCTTGGTATTAAATAGCCCCTGCAAGTTTAGCCGGTAATTTTTGAATCCATATAAAACTTGTGGTAATGACCAAAGGTTTGTGTCCAGCGTCAGTGAGTTCAACCGCTTGATGATAGGCACCTTTGGTAGGGGAGAGGATGAGATTTCAGGCCTGACTCTCCTTTCAGTGATGTCTGTTCTTCTGAACGAGGAAGGTCAGCTTGTGATTTTTAAGAGGATTCTTGTTTGCTGAGCGTTGTGTGAATCCGGTGTATGCCTAATACAAGATAGGTTGTGGAAAGCCTGGAACGTTCTGCTTGCAAAGAGTTCTTGTGGTCCAGTTTTCACCTGTGTTCTCATAGTTTTCCTGGATAGAGGGTTTCTGAGAAATATTTGGGTTTGTGAGAAGAGAGTTTGTAAACCCCTTTACAAACCACCTATGCTTCATATTTCATCAGTAATTTCTGTGCTTGTGTGAGCTGCTTCCGCCTGTCTCTTATTTCCAGCCCATTTTTGGAATTTCCTTAAGCTCAGACGTTGCTGGTGAGCAGTGGTTTCCTTCCATATTCATTTGTGTTTTCTCTAAACCCCACTAAATTTTAAGAACGATGAATAATAATTTAAGTCCCACAGTCTTATTTTGCTTTCTTCCTTTGGGGTCTGCTCTCTTGCTAAATTGTTGACTTCGTTGTTGACTTCACACTAGAGCGATACTGTCAGTCTGGTCTCACTTTTCCCTTTCTTCTTGACTTTCAGGAGCAGATAGTCCAACCTGTAGCAATGGAGTCATGTCCACAAAAAGCAAACAGAGTCACAGTAAATACCCAACACTGAGTTCATCATCTTCATCTTCCTCCTCCTCCTCTCCCTCATCTGTGAACTACTCTGAGTCCAATTCTACAGATTCTACCAAATCTCAGCAGCACAGTAGTACGAGTAACCAAGAAACCAGGTATTTTTTTCTCCTTTGTAGATGTCTGAGGAGGGTGAGATGGTGGGAGAGGGCTCAGTCTGCTTTCAGAAGAGCCAGAAGGGTCTTGTGTCCTGCTCTTATGAACAACAGAGTGACCCTTCGTTAGCTACAAGGTCACTACTGTTCCTAGCAGCCAGAAGCCTGTCCCGGTTCCCCTGCTCTGGCCAGGCTCAGAGGCTCATCTCATAAGGAATATTATGATGCTCTTGTTTCAAGCACCGAGCTGTGCCACTAAACTGGTGCCATCAGATCCCAACGGGATAGTTTGGGCAGAAGCTCTCCCCTTGAGCTGTTGCTGCTGCCTCAGCCAGTTGGTGACTGCTGCTGAGCAGCCCCCCTGCCCTCTGCTGGGGGAGGCAGCAGCTCGAGTGCTTACTGCTGTTGCAGTTTGAGAAAACCCATAACAATCAATTGTTGTTTCCATAATTATTCTATCACCCGATGAGCCCTCCCCACCTGGAAAGGGGAATCGGGGAAAGCAAGGAAACCGGAGGGTTGAAATATAAATAGATTTAATAGGATAAGACTAAATAATTAACAATAATACTAAAGAACCAGTATTAATCCCAATACTAATATAAAATACACTAGAATTACACTCAGCCAATTATATCATGAGGAAGCTGTGCGCTCCCAGCAGTGGACAGTAAATGTGGGACCCTGCCAGCGCTGCGGCTTCGGGAGGAAGGGAATCATAGAATCATAGAATTGCTGAGGTTGGAAGGTACCTTTAAGATCATCGAGTCCAACCTTTAACCTACCCTGACAAAAGCCACTTCTAAACCATGTCCCTAAGTGCCCCATCTACCCTTTTTTTAAACACCTCCAGGGATGGTGAATCCACCACCTCCCTGGGCAGCCTATTCCAATGTTTAATAACCCTTTCAGTGAAAAAATGTTTCCTAATATCCATTCTAAACCTCCCCTGACATAACTTGAACCCGTTTCCTCTCGTCCTATCACTTGTCACCGGGGAGAAGAGGTCAGCCCCCATCTCTCTACAGCCTCCTTTCAGGTAGTTGTAGAGGGTGATGAGGTCTCCCTGCAGCCTCCTCTTCTCCAAGCTAAACATGCCCAGCTCCCTCAGTCGTCCTTCATAAGGTTTGTCCTCCAGACCCCTCACCAGCTTTGTAGCCCTTCTCTGGACATGCTCCAACACCTCAATGTCCCTCTTGTAGCGAGGGGCCCAAAACTGAACGCAGTACTCGAGGTGGGGCCTCACCAGTGCCGAGTACAGGGGGATGATCACTTCCCTAGTCCGGCTCACCACACTATTCCTGATACAGGCTAGGATGCTGTTGGCCTTCTTGGCCACCTGGGCACACTGCTGGCTCATATTCAGCCGGCTGTCAACCAACACCCCCAGGTCCTTTTCTGCTGGGCTGCTTTCGAGCCACTCCGCCCCACTTTCGAGCCACTCTGCTGGGCTCAGGGCTCCAGCACGGGGGCAAGGGGTTTCTCTGGACCGCCGCCATCAAGGGAGAGAGAGCGACTACACAGCAAACTTCCTAATTTATATCAAATGTGACATTCGTGGTATGAAATCATCCTGTTGGCCAGCCTGGGTCAAATTCGCAGGCCTCGCTCCTCCTCATCCCTGCACCTGACGAGGCTCGAAAACACTGAGACCTTGAATCCCACATGGCCTAGGTGGCTATAAAGTAAATATTTTCACGAATTCAGATGCTAGTGTCTTTCAAAAGTGGAGTTTTCCCCGGCATGAGAAGGTAAATTAGTCCTGTGTCGCTCAGCCCAGGACAACTGTGTTGGTGCATTGCCCTCATGAGTATTTTTCTTGGGCTACCTCTACCTGTTGCCCAGTTGCTTCCGGATGAGCCTCTAAATCAACAGTTTTCTACTTGTGACAAGCAAATCAGACCTGTAGAAAGCCTCCCTTCTCCCGGGAGCCATAGGCAGGCAGTCTGTTTACTGGAGCGTGGAGCATATTGAGCTGAGGTGGGAACGGAGCTTCCTTTGGGCCCACTTACCAGGTGGGTGTTGCAGGGTTGTCTCGGGTCCTGCTGGAGCGGAGGATGTCCTTGTGATGAGTAGAATCTCTTGCTAATTGCGGCTGGCACTCATCCTCTGAGGGCTGTGCCAAGCGCAGTTTGCAGGACAGTTTGTCGTCTCTGTCGTGACCCCTTGAGGGCCGTACAGCACGTAACCGAGCGAGAAACACTTGTTCAGACTCCATTTACCGGAATCGTGTGATAATGTTGGATTTATGGTTCTTTTTTTTAAATCTAGAGCCCAAGTCCCAGCAAGATTTTCTCGTCGTTTCAGTTAATCAGCAATCTTATCCCGACTGCTGTCATGAACATTTAAGCCTAGAGCCCTTGTGTTCTGTATTGCACTTTTTGCAAGTGTTGATGGCTTACCGCAGCCAAGATTTCCCTCCCGTTTGGTATGTTAGGATGTTATCTGTTGTCTGGCTGCTGCTCACTGTCGCAGAGATGACTGCTTCCTGAAGGGAAAATGATAAGCACTCTGCACCTGTAATTATGACAGCCACTTTCAGCACAGAACCCTATTTCATAAGTTGCCATCAGAAGCCTTCACCATTTTTTTGCTATACTGAATCAGACCATCTGGCACCCTGTAGTCCCATCTGGCACCTTTCCTGGTTTACTGGCCATTGCTGGGCATCATTTGGCATCTGAGCTCTTCATTTCTTCCCTTTCTAATTTAGACATCTTGGCCTTTCTTTCCTCCTTTCACCTCAGTGACAGCGAGATGGAAATGGAGGCTGAGCATTACCCCAACGGAGTCCTGGAAAATTCATCCACCAGGATAATGAACGGCACCTACAAACATGAAGAGATCCTGCAGACGGATGAATCCAGCATGGGTAGGGCCTCAGAGGCAGGAGGGGTAAAGGGAAATAGAGCAGGTACGAGAGTTAAAATTGGGATAGGATTGCGGTGAAACACATGTACTTCGGGTTTCTTTCCCCACCCCAGTCCATGAAGTTTTCAGGATGCCTGTTTCACGGGGAAAATGAATCTGTCCTGGAACTAAAACCAGGTCTGGCTTTTCATAGTTTCATCCCCAGCGGTGCTGGGGACGTTGTGGAGCAGAGGAAACAATAGGAGTCAAAGGTTTGTTCAGCGCTTGGTCATGAATTCCAGCTCGGAGCAGTCCTGGCACTTCTTCCTGCTGGGGGATGGAACTGAGCTGCGAAAGGCAGCTCATGCCCAGCCACAGAGCGTCCTCACCACGGTGTGGTCAGCTACAGCTGTCTTGTTTGCGGGTGCATTAGCCAGGAGGAGGAGGATGCCTCTGAAACTGGGGATTCCTCCAGTTATAATGGGTCTTGTGGCCACGGAATACTGGGAAGCTGGTGGTGTTGACATCTCTGACTGAAAGTTTTCTCAGCCCAGGGTTTGTTAGGCCAGGGGTTTCTGTGTTGTGTCCGCTGTCTCACACAGATAAAAGGGTAACACAGCTGGAGTTGTGAGCTCCCGTGATTCTCTCCGAGTATTTGATTTGTAGGTAGTCCTCAGGCATTAAACAAACTGAGCTCAAGTTTTTCCTGTACCTGATGGACGCTGTGAAAAAACCACTTCGGCTGTCGCAGTGCAGGGATCAGAAGAAGCTTCCACTGGGATAAACTCAGAGCAGGGAGCAGCTACCCACTCCAGAAGGGGAAGGAGTTTAGGGGTAGCATGACACAGAGTGGGCCGTGGTGGGAAATGGGAGGTAACTGTTACTTCTCCTCTGCCTTTCCTCTAGAAGACAGTTGCCCCCAGAGGCAGCTCTGTGGAGGGAACCATGCTGCCACGGAGCGAATGATCCAGTTTGGACGGGAGCTGCAGATGCTGAGCGAGCAGCTTTGCAGAGAATATGGGAAGAACACAGTGCACAAAAAGATGCTTCAGGTAAGCCTGGGCCTTGTGCTGCCTCACAGCAGTTCTCTGGGCCAGAACTGGGGCTGTGGGTTCTCTTGCAGAGCTATGGGTGGCCCTCACTTCTGCACTTGGTGAGGAAGAGGGGGCCTACGAGGGGATCAGAGGTCGAAACTCAGTGAACATAGAGCATCTAGACCCGGTTCTCAGCAGAGGAGAGAAGAAATACAGCTCCTGCCTGCCTTCGCTCTTCTTCTCTCCAGGTGACATTCTGCCTGCCTTCCCGTGCTGGTTCCCCTGCCAGGTGGAGGGGGCACCCTCTTTAATCCAGTATCTTGATGGCCCAGTGTGGTCCCTTGCTGCCAAGAAGAAAAGGGCCATTTCTTTTCAGGAGGTAGGCACCTGTCACCTTGGCGATGGCAGGAGGTGCCCCGGCTGATGGACTTGGAGGTTTTCCTGTGTGTTTGCAGCCATGCATGACCTTACCGTGCCTTTCTGTTCTCTCATACAGGACGCATTTAGCTTGTTAGCTTACTCAGACCCTTGGAACTGCCCCGTTGGTCAACAGCTGGACCCAATCCAGAGGGAACCCGTGTGTGCTGCTCTTAATAGTGCTATATTGGGTAAGGCCTGGTTCCTCTGTGAGCGCTACCACTGGACGTATCTGCTCGCGAGGGCTGTCCTGTGGTGGACAAGCCTGTGAGTGTTAGGAAAAGTTCAGAAATACTTGTGTTTAGCTTTTGCCTCTCTTTCTGTTGCTGGGGACAGGGCAGTGATGCAGGAAGGCAGGTGGGAGGGAAGCCTGCAGGGAACAGATCCACCTGAACTAATCTTCTTTTGGCTCCCTTCCTTGGGTCGTCTTCCAAGGATGCTCCTTGGGATTTTCCTCCCCTGCTTACTGAGGAAGCCAAGACCTCTTTGATGCATTTCCTGCCCCTCTTCTTCCTTCGAACCCAGCTGAATCACTTCGCTGGCATTAGTAGGGGTCTTTTCCAAGCTGTTTGGGTTGGCAGAGTTTTGTCCTGGCATCGTCCTGCTTTCTGGTAGGGAATGCAGTTGCTCTGTCGCAGCAGCTCCTAAGTGAAGCAGGTTTCTGTAGCGTTGGCTCTAAAGTCGAGGGGGGCCATAATTCCAGTTACCTTCGATCTTGTGTTGGACATGTAGAGTTAAGTGGGTCTGTCTTCCCTTTGAGCATTGCCTCTGCATGTTCCCATCATGTGCTGTGCCTGCTAGAGCCCAGAGAGCCTGGCTGCCTGCAGTCCAGTGTTGGAATCGGGGCTGTTGCAGTGGTCCAGCCCTGTTGCTCTTTCCCTTATGGTCCTAACTGTGCTGAGAGGACCCCGCTCTGCGCAGAGGTCTGGTTATAGGTTGGTTTTCTTCAGCTAGCAAGACAGCTCCCCTTCTTCTGATGAGCTTTGCTCCTTGCGTCAGCAGGATGGATCATGGTTGGATCCAGGTATGAGCAGTCTCTTGCCCTCCGTTGTGTCCTCAGAGCTGAGTGTTTGTGCCTGTTCTCCCATTTTCCTTGGACAAGAATGTTCCTTGTCGTCATTTACTCTCTTACCTTGATTCTGGTGTAGTAAATGCAGTAGCTTTCCCTGATGGAAGTCTTATGCTTGCAATCAATGAGTTGCCATGTCATTGCTGACCCTCCTGGCATCTTCAGCTACAGAAAATTCCGTGCTGGAGAAACGGTTATAGCGATAGTGAGGTAACGGGCTGCCAGCACTCTGCAAGAAAGGGCTTGTTTCATTCTAGGCAGGGCCCTCGGCCCCGTCAACCAGACCCCGCGCATGCTTTGTCATTGCTCAGGTGACTTCACAGGACACACCGCAGTCTCGGTTAGCTCGGTCTGTCCACAGCCGGCCAAACACTGCCCGCTGGACACCTTCTCTGCCTCAGAAACCCAGGCTTGGTCCTGTGCGCAGTCCACCTCGCCGTGCCCAGATGTATTTCCTAGCAGGTCTGTGCACCTCACGTTGAATGTGCCAGGAGATTTAGAGATTATCTTCTGGGGGAAGGAACAGCTTGATGGACAAAGCCTTGAGGGCTCCTGTTCTGTCTGAGTAAAGGAACAGAAATGACATGGTTTGGGAAGGAGAGTCCCTTCCCCTGACAGTCAGCATGGGCAGGTGTCCAGCAGGGTGGCTCAGTTCTAGCCGTTGTTGGTCCGGTGCTTGAGAGACATGGACAAGTTGCTGAGGGGTGTCATCAGGGAGACGTGAAAGACGGTATCTGGACGTGCTTCATCACACAGGTCGCAAGACACCTTGTCTAGCTCAGATGAGGATCCCCTCTTGCATGCATAGCAAACATGAAGATGAAAAGAAGCAGTGACCAGTGAGTGAGTTTGTTTAGGGCTTGGACTACTGTGTAGACTTGCACAGGTGGGAGAGTGGGAGAGGTTGCCTCTCACTTGGTGCCAGTTTCTCCTGCCTTTTCTTGTTCTTCCATGCATTGATCTCTCATGCTTTGAGGGTTTTCTGGCAGACACTGAGGCAGCAGGAGCTCCACTGCCTTTTTCTTGCTCTGGCCACCAAAGCAGCACTTTCTCAAAGGCCCTGTTGAGCTGTGGCCCCACGTGGGATGTGTCACGGGTGGTGGGGTGTGTGGAGTAGCTTCCTTCCAGAGCCAGCATCTTCTGCCAGGGATGCTGGCCTTGGTGCCCAGGTGGGACAGAGAGGTGAGCCGGCATGCAGCCAGGACTCCTCTTCTAAACAGATTTCTTTTTTTGCCCCTACAGAATCTCAGAACCTGCCAAAGCAGCCCCCGCTGATGCTTGCCCTGGGCCAGGCCTCGGAGTGTTTGCGGCTCATGGCTCGCGTGGGCTTGGGCTCCTGCTCCTTTGCCAGAGTAGACGACTATTTGCACTAGCCACCAGAGCAAGATGGAGTTGACATCGTTGAGTGCTGCCCTTCACCCTCCGTTGCTGCCACTACACCACCACCTCGTTCGATAGCCTGACCTCCCTGCCACCAACACCCCCTCTAGCACACACACACGCTGCCTGTGACAGGATTGAGTGAGTCCCTCGCTGTGTGGCTATCCCTGACCCCAGGAACGACGGGCAGATCGTACCTGTCTCCCTGCCATTGCTGCGGCTCCAGCGGCACTCAGTATTTCGCTGGTTATTCTAATGTAGCGCCTTCCGATTGTAGGGATTTCTCTTTATTTTGATTTGAGTTGTTTCTCATGGATCCACCAGTATTTTATCTGGAGAGTTTTGCTGAGCTGGTTTCTGCTGATTTACTGAGGAAGCTGATCAAGTTGGTGACAGCTTGTTCTTTTCTTCCCTTCTCCCTCCGTTGTGCACATACAGTATCATCTTCTGTGCTAGTTATCTGAACTCTTCTCGCAGTGGCAGTTCAGAGGGATTTTTTTTTTTTATTTTATTTGAATCCTGTTTATTAAAAAGGTCTCTTCCACCTCCACAAAGTCATTGATGTATTTATTGCCCACAGACTCGGTCCTAGCCATACACATCATCCAGCCCTGCAGGAGACCTGGTGGGGTAGGTCCTGTCACGCACTAATGATGGGAACTGGAGGAGCCTGGTCCTTCGTGGTGGTGCTTGTCTCTCTAAGAGCACAGGGCTCTCAAACGCTTGGCTTTGTGAGTGGGAAGACTTGACGTTGCCTGTGTCGGTGGCTGCAGTGTAAAAGCATCTCACAGCCCTGAGAAATAGGTAAATCCAGCTCTCAGAGCAGCTGGAGGGATAGGACCGACGGATATGAAATCATCTACCTTTGTATTGGTAGAAGCAGATTGTGTTAGCCTGCAAGAAACATCCATGGGTGCTGCCCAGTTGGGCTGTCGGTTTTTGTGTTAAATCACGCATCCCCCCGTTTCGCCATCCAGGAGGGTTCTGTCACTAAGACTCGATAATAGCAGTATTTGCTGACCCCTGCGTATAACGCTGATCTAAATGAACACTTCTGAATTTTGGAAGTGTCTCGAGAACACTAGTGTGAACTGTGCTCACCTTTGCAGGTCGCACGTGCCGAGATGAGGTTGTGGGTTAGGGTCAGTACTAGCTTTGTAAGGTCTGAGCCGGTCAGAAGGGAGCAGCGATGTTTTTTTAAGGATCACTAAGAAAACTATTTTAGTTTCAGGCCCAAAAGCGACCAGCGAGGGTCCTGTGGGCGAGTAACCTCCAAATAAGATGGACTAACGTGTCTCTGCTGTGGTATGTATCAGGCCCAGGCACTCAAGTGCTACTAAGCTTTTGGTGTTCAAACCATCTGCCTGTAAGTGTTTCTGAGCGTGTGCTTTGAACCGATGAGGCTGTGTAGCAGCCCCGCGTGCTCTGCATCCTCCGGTCTACCGTTGGGAGACTTCAGGTTCGGTCTGGCTGTGCGGGAGGAATTGTAATTCCGCACCAAATGAATTGTAGGTCAGTAGCTCTGAGGAGGCCCCTGGGGAGCTCAGACCCAACATGTATTTTACTGCTGTTCGTGAATTTTTTTTTTTTTAATTTTTTTTGGGGGGGGGGAGGGTCAATGAAAGATGAACAGATCGTGTTGAAGTTTGCCCTTAAATTGGAGGTTAGCCTGTGCCAGGGCTTCAAGCAGCAAGAGAGCTTGTGTGCCGCTGGAGAAGGGCAGGTGGTGTGTGACCTCAAGCCCAGAGCTTGAAGGATTTTCTGCATTTGCAGGCTTGGTTTGCGGCTAGAAGGGGAGGTCTGAAACCAAGGCAGAGCAGGGGGGGCAGAAGACGACTGTGGCAGTGAATGTGCAGGTGGTGGTGGAGGTGGCTGGGATGCCTGGCGCTACCTTTTGGTGAAGGCATGCAATGTGCAGCGGCGGTGCTAGAGCTGTTGGGGCCTAAGAAAACAGGCAACACGAGGTTTAGAGATGGAGGAGACATTTTTGTTAGATCAACTCATATAGTTGAGAAAAAGCAGGGGGAGCTATGCGCGCCACGGCCTTTCTTCTAGGGCAGACAGAAGCGGAGGTCTGCACTAAGCGGAAGAATTTAACTTGCACATCTGGGGCTTGTGTTTCAGTTCTGGGGAAGACCTCATGTGCCTGAAGGAAAATCTAGTGGTTTTTCAACTCTGATCGTGGTCCTAGTGATGGGTATTACCCCGGCCTGCAGTCTTTGCCTCGCCGCAACTGCAGAGACACTAGCTCGGTGGGCGGACGTCCTTTCTGAAGCCTCTTGACGCTGGACCTGCCAGGCTGCCCCAGTGCCGCTGCGGGACCTGCAGCAGCACGTGGACTTGGCCTGGTGAGGGATCCTTCTGCAGGCTCTCCGTTTCTTAGACCTGGGCCCATGACACGCTGAGGGGCTGATCGTGGGTACTTAGGTTGGAAATGCTCTAGTACCTGGCTTTGCCTTTCGCATTTGGCGGTTTCCTCTGCTGTTGGTCACCATTTCGCTTGCTACTGGCTGGCTGCAGTCGGGCCTGTCTTTCATCTTTGTAGCCACACCATCTTTATCTCTTTCTGAATTTTCTCTGTTCCATCCCTCTGTGGTTCCTTTAAGCCAAGTCTCTTTGTCATGTGTCATATTAATGCCCCACTTGGTCTCTCAGCAAAGCTGTGCTGACTACCCTGGAGCATTTTTGTTGTGTTTTGGTTTCCCTTTTTGCTACCAAAAAGCCCCAAGAGGTGCTCCTAGATACCCGGTTATTCTGGTGCCAAGAACTGCGTGGTGGGATGGTCTCTCTGGCTTCTCACGGAGACTGTCCCTGTGGTAGAAACCATCTTGCCGTTGTGTCAGGGTTCGTGCTGAGAGGCCACGCTCTTAATGATGATTAATTGCATGTGGCAGGGCTAAGTTGCTCTTGACAACGTGCGTCACATAGTGGCAGTACATCCCTGTAGACTTGTCAGCAGTGATGTTTTCCACTTCTTGCCCTTGCCAGCTCTTGTAGCTGGTGTCCTGATCTTGGTTTTCGGGGAGTGCAAGGCCTTTTCTGCTGTGACATATCTGTCCCATACCTGTTTCACTAGCGGTTTCTGCTTGTTGGGCTTGGGTTCTGACTAACGTGGTCATGACTCAGTGTGAGGAGGAGAAGCGTGTGCGGTGTGTGCTGGAGGTGTGGGCTTCAACCTACCACGGATTCCTAGAAGAGGTTTCTGACTTGCTTTTCCCAGGTTCTTTTTCAAAGCCTCTTGGTCTTTGAGTGTCCCTGGCTGCTCCTTGACGGTTCGTATCAGCTGAGACTTGGTTTGAATTGCTGCAGTCGTTTTAAAAAATTAACAGAACTAAATTAAATTGAGTCTTTAACATTGAATGTGGTGGTGCACCTAACCAGCGGCTTCAGGCAGTTTAAAAATTACTTTTATGTAAGTGATTTACCTCATGCTTTACTCAGAAACAGATGACCTAAGAACACCCCAGCTGAGGCTCTGCTTCATCTGGGCAGTCCCTCACAGTGTCACTTCTCCCAGGAGTCCTTCAGTGACACCGTGTAAACAATCGCGTAGCCCGTAGTAGGAAGTGCTGGCTTCTCGGTGAAGGTGACAAGGTTTCAGCTGTGGCCCAACGTTATAACGCTGATGGCATTGGCTACAGGACTTGCATCACGTGAGGCTGACACGTAGGTTGCTCTCTGCTGGGCTGATCTCAGATCCCTGAAGGTTTTCCAAATGGCAGCCAGACACTGCTCACAGGCAACATTTCTCACTGCGCAGCCCCAAGAGAGGCTTTCCAGCCACGGCGTCCTTCCCAGGACCTGTGAAATGCTGCGGCTGGAACAATTAAGCCTCTTCCAGCTCTGCCGTGTCCACACAATCACAGGGTCTCAGCTCTCAACTGCTCAGCCCAGTGTCACCACCAAAGAGGTGACAATCTGCACAGTGGGAGGTACCCTCCAGCTGTACTCTGGACACCAGCCTCTCCACCTGCCTTCCTCAAACTCGGCATAGCAGCAGGGGCCTCTCAGAAGAACTAACATTTCCCAGGGACTTGGTGGAAACCTTCTTTCAGGGGTGGTGAACTGCAGCCCTGCCATCATGGGCTTTGGTTTTGAGCCCGGTGCCCTTTGAGAACAACATTTTGGGAACTCCAGACCTAGAGCCTTGGTTAAAGTGTCCTTTAGTCCTGCAGAGGCAGCTTCATGGAGCTGAATTCCATCAGTAGGCTTTTCTCCTTGTGGACAAGGGTTCGTACTGTCCCCGCAAGCAGTGAGGGCAGTCACGTAGACAGTAACATGGGAGAACTTTGGAGTGAGATGAGGGATTGACTCGGGAGTTGGAGGCATTGGAGTAGCTGGGATAAGTGTTTCTGGGAGTTGTATCCAGCTCATACACCTTGTACTCCAGCCTTTGTCCATCTTAGTGGCCTCTGCTGGACGCAGTCTAGTTTGTGGACATCTCTGCTGTACCAGGGAGCCAAATCTTGTTCCGGATGATTGCTCTTGCTGCTCCATCATCCTATTCTAGCAGGTGTTTAACAAAAGCTGATTCAAGACGTACAGGGTTCGGTGAGCTCCAAGTCAAGGTCTCCTGTGAACATGGAGGGCAGCAGTCTATTTCCCATGCATCCTTAGGTGTGCTCCCAGAGCCAGCTTGCCTTGGGAAAACTTCTTATTGCTACCAGGTCTCCCTTCTTGCTCCTTTGCCTCCCCCGGTCCCAGTAATCTCCCACCTGTGTGACCACCAGAAGTGGTATCTGCAGTGCTTGGCGCTGCAGGAGCTGCTGTGAGACCCAGGGGCAGCTCCGTGGCCCGTGCCAACGACGCGTTTGTCGAGCATGGGCATGGCATCTCTGACTGCTCCTCCTGGGCTTGCTTCTGCTGCGCTGGCCTAAAGGGGCAGATCTGTATGGGACGATCCCTTTTTGTCACCGTAGAGGATCCCACCAGCCCGCAGCTGGGCTGGCTGTAGCACTTTTGCCGTTCTTTTGGAGTCTGGTTAGAAACCAAGGCTTTGCGTGTGGCCAGCAGAATGGAGAGGGACCTCCAAAGAGGGACCCCCCCGGATAAGTGGCATCCAGCTGTTGGGGGGAAGGTTGTCCAGTGGCTGCTCTCTCTCCCCTCCAGTCCCCCCGTTGCTTTGGGACACGTGGAAGGTGTGTGGTTATCGGTGCTGGAGCCCGTTTCTATTTCCAGCATCCTGGTGGTGCTCGCTGGGCTGCTGCCGACCTGACTTGGAGACCAGCTGTGACTGGTGTGGAGAATGGCTCCCTTCAAGAGTGTCGTTCCTCGTGGTCGCGTACACTCAGGATTTTTCCATCTGCTTCCTTATTCCTTCTGGTTTTTTTACAGTGACATCTTAGCCTGTCCTGGAGCCTGTGTCCTTATTTTTCACGTGGCCTTACTCAGGCATCTTTACCATTCTTTAAATAGCTTTGTTCTTGAGGCTCCCTTGAGCAACTGGTACAGGCAGAGCTGGTGGAACGAGCTCTGGAGATCGAATTTATCATTTTCCTCCTTAGACATCGGGGATGGTGAACCATCTCCTTCTCCAGCAAAGCAAACCGTGTTGGATTGCTGTGATGCTGCTGTGCTTTGGTATCCGTCTGTCTCATACTTGCGTAGCACGTGTTGCTTGGATGCAAGTTTCAGAATTCCTTCTGCCTTCACGGGATTGATTGATTGAGAAGGGGAACCATGGTGGCCAGGCGATATAGCAGTGAGTGAGTGCCATGAAGCTGCCTGGTGCACAACACGGTATCGGGAAGTTCTTCCCATGAAGAAGCAGTGTGCAGACTTCAGCTGCTCCCACAGGAGGAGAGGTCCTTCATGCTTCAGTGCTGGGCGTGGTGAGGCCCCGTAGAGCCGGTCACAGCATGAGGGAAGGAGCACGTTCCTTGGCAAGGCGGTCCTGGTCCACCTGGGAGTCCCCTTTGCAGAAGGAGCAACTTCCTTCAAACCCTGGCCGTGTTGGAGCAGTGGTGGATCCAGGAGGGGAGTAGGTCTGTTGTAGAGATCTGGTGTTGGGTCTGCAGCTGTACATCTCTGTCCCGAGGTGTTTCTGCAAAGGGGCTGGAGGGGGACACGACAGGGGATGTGTGCTGTGTGCTGCTGGGACCCTTCAGCCCCAGAAAAATGTGTGATGGAGGGAACTGCAGTCCAGCAGCTCTTACTGAGAGCCAAAAGCCGGCTGTGAACCATGTCCCATGTCTAGGTCAGAGAGCTGGAGGAAGTGTCGGTGGGGCGAGCGTGAGGGGAGCTCCAGCAGATTTGGGTTGGAAAGGGGAGTGTTTGAGAGCCTGGAGGCCTCTTCCAGAGAAGGCACTAGCTGCTCTGCACCACTGGTCGCTGCAACAAGAGGTGGCAGGTGATGGATGAGTGAATGTGGCGTGTCTGTCCCTCTCCTGGTGTCCCACACCAGAGCTCAGATCCTGCAGCCTTGAGCTGTACGGCATCTGGCAAGCCAAGGGCCCATCCAGGCTTGAGGAGCACACGTCCTGCCAGCTGTTTTATTTCCAAGAGGGAGGCTTGACTCTCTCCTGCTCACAGGGTGCCAAGTCCCGTGTGGGATTTACACTCTCATCGCTGCAGAAACGTTCCCGGAGGCCACGCAGACTTCTGCTCCTTGTTGAACTTCCTCTGGCCAGGCAGACACCATTTCTCTGGTCGCTTCACTTGGGTCCGGGCTCCTGCTCTGACCCCTGCGCTCGGGAGGGCTTCAGCTGCATCCCCGCTCCGGGAGGGACCACGGAGGGTTTTGCAGGCTGGGCTTCTCGCGAGCTCTAACTTGGAGAAAGGAGAAGCAGCAGCAGCAGCAGCTTTGGGGATAACCAGGATTTTAAAGAAAATTTTCAAAAGACCAGTGTGGTGACTCTTCCAGACCAAGGACTCTGCACAGGCGTTTGATTGGGATCGTCCCTCTCGGTCCTACCTGTGCGCGCTCTTCAGGGCTCCCCAGCCAGGGCAGACGGGAGGAGGCTGCCGGCACCTGAAGCTCTTGCACACAGCGTGTTGGGCGGTGCAAGCCCCAGGACCTGCCACCACGCAGGTAACTCTTCTGCTGGTTGCTCAAAACTCAGGTATGAAACGCTCAGCTGGAGCCTGGGGTTGCGAGGTCTTTGCAGGTTCCCGACCGGCCCTGGAGGAACGGCCACCGTTGGGCTGCGACAGAGCAGATCTCCCTCTGCCGCTCCAGACTTCTCATCGCCTTTGGAGGTGGGGGGTGGGAGGGAGTTTCTCCTCTTTGGTACAACATCGGCTAAATGGACATTACACAAATTGTGCACATTGGTTCAGTCTAAGCTTAGTATTTGTGAATTAAGTTATCTGATGCTTCGCATGAAAACTTCAAAAAGGGGAGGGGGGGGGATTTTAACTGAGAAAAAGCCTATGAAAATATACTGGAAATATGGTAAAGAAATTGACGTTCTGCTGTATATTGACAGAAATATTTTTATTAAAATACACATCCATGTGCAAGAGCTCGAGTGGAGCCGTATGCTTTGTCAGTCTCAGATCGCTGGGCAAGGTGGAGCCAGCGGGGGAGCCGGCGCAGGTGGCAGCTCGTGTCCCCTCCGACGCGGGGTGGCATCTGGCCCTGCCGGAGCGGGGCTGCTGCCCGCGGGCAGGACGGTGGGGTGGTTGTAGCAGTGATGCCCCGTGGCTCGGCAGGCATCAGCCCCGGGGACCGACGGCTCGGTGGAAGGAGCTGGGCTCTGCCCCACAAGGATGAGCTGGTTCCAGGGTGGGTTTTTCCCCACCCAGGGGGGAGCAGACGCCAGCAGAAGCGTGTCCCTGTCATTGCGGAGGTCCCTTGGTGGTCAGGGCAGGCTCTCGGCTTGGGCATCGCTGCCTCATGTGCAATTATTGGAGGGAAATAAGCAATTATCACTAAGACTTTCAGGTCAGCCCTGCCCAGCCTCGGTAGGAGGTATTTGTGGAGCAGTTCGTCCTGCAGCAGCTGCCGACACCTGTATCTATTTCTGCGATAAGATTTTCTCGGCATAACGGAAAGCACGTGACGGCTGTTCTCCAAAACTTCTTACGGAATTGCTTCTCCCACCGCTGCTAAGCCCTGCCAGAAGTAGCGGTCGAGGGGCGCTTCCAGTGCACGCTCGCGGTCAGACCCCTAGGACAGACCCTGGCAATCATTAACGGGCGCCCTTTTGTCACGGACCATCTCCTGCATCCTCCTCTTTGCCACCCCGTGATGCCCCGCATTGGGTAACGCTCCCACCTTGTGGCATCTCACTCAACGCACGTGAGTGGACCCCGAGCAGGAGGTCCCTGGGGTCCGGACAAGTCCTGAATGTCACCGCAACTCCATTCCCTGTCACCCACACTGCCAGGGGGACAAATCCTAGGAGTAACGTTAACGTGCCCAGTGGAGCGTCATTTTATTTTGTTAACGAAGGGGTTAGAGAGTAGTAAAAGCCTCATAATGATTTTTATTTCAGACGGTGGTTGTCCCACGTCTCCATCACCACCTTTCTCCTAGAGGGTGCGGTGTGTCATCCCCGTAATAGCCCTCGAGGAGCTGCTGGCCTTCCCCACCTCGCGTTGGCAACAGCATCCTGTGACACCTTTCACAGCTGGTGAAGGTCAAGGTCAGAATTTTGCAGGTCAAAAATTTCCAGCTCAGCGGTGTGCCGTGGCAGGAATTGATTTTTCTCCTCGAGCCTCCTGTTGTCCGCTTGTAATATTCGGGTTGTGGGCCTACATAATTTTGATTTTCAGTGGCGGTTAAAAAAAAAGCGGAGGGGGAGGGGGGAGGAAATAATCTTCATAACCCTCAAATTGGAATGATCGGGGAAGGCTGCTTCGTTTCGTAAGTAAAGTGTTTAAAAGAGTTGGTGACATACAGACTGGGGGTGTCTGATCCGCAAGTTCACCTCCTTGCACGGCTGTTGGCGCCTCCATTTTGTCTCTCGGAAGACACGGCCGTCCTGGCCCTCGGTGTGGTGTGCTGTGAAGGTGTAACCCCGAAACCGCCTGTCTGTAAGCAGCCAAGCACAATCCCTGAGACGTTTGTCCCCCCCCAAATCCGATTCTGCCTCAGCTTTCCTTTCCACCACTGCTTTACCCCGTGGCGCTTAGGATGCGTGGGCAAAGATGTCGTTCGGGGTGGTTTTTTTTTCCTGTCCCCTGCCTGCATCCAATGAATGGAGAAAATACATTCCTAGAAAATGTATTTTTTCTAGAATGTCCTAGAAAATACAGCCCTGCCCTGGCTTCCGATCGTGAGCGTGAAACACTGAGGAAGCTTTAGGTTGAGGCTCGGTCCGTGGCACTGACCGCAGCTCTCGCCTTCACCTCTCCGAGGTTTCCCCGGACACTTTGCTCCTCTCCCGTGAAATGATGGACCATCAGCCTGGTGTTAACAGCCAGGGGCCCGAGCTGCTCCCACCCTCCCCGGCCCTGCAGAGGGTCAGCAGCCGGGACACCTCTTCTCCTGGCCAGCTGAAGGGCTTGGGTCCTCACCCTCCTGGCGCTGCCGACATCGCTTCTCATCTCCCTCGCTTGTTTTGCAGTGGCCACCAGCATATTTGGAAGCTGACGAGGTATTAAGGATTTGGCAGGTCCATATCGTCTCCCCGAACCCTTTGTGAAATGTGCTTAACTGATTCGTGTCAGTGTGGAACAGTGTTAGGGCCACAGGGTGAAGTGTGACCTTTGATTGTTTTGTCTGTATGGCCGCAGACGAGACGGTGTGTCTGTCGTGTCTGTGTTTTGCAGGAGCCACCTGGCGAACATTCTAGAATACCAACTTAAACCGGTCCTGTTGTTATCTGCATAGTGACCTGTAAGAGGGGGGATACACCCATTTTTGGCAAGGGCCAACCATTTTAGAGGCAGTTATGAATATGTATTAGTATAGGAGATATAAACCAAAAATGGGGTCTGTAAGGTGTGTGTGTCTTGGTTGGGCAGAGACCCCCGGCACACCCAGCGCTGTTTGCTTGCCTTTATTCCTTTAATAGATTATAAATTCTAATTGGAATCCTGTTTGCGATTAAATCATTTGTCACAATTTGGGGGCTCGTCCGGGATGGTCTAAGTTCCTGAATTCTGACTTGATCTAGGAGGGGCGCCCCACCATTAGGTGGCTCCTGATCAGGTCAGGTCGGGACTAACGCCATCCTGAACCTGAGTAAAGGCAAGCAAAGAAAAGATTTTGATTTTTATTTTTATGAGCTCCCTTGCCGGCTGCAGCAGTTTATTTTACCCGTAATTCTGCGCGCGAAGATCCGAACGAAGACGATGGAGTCGTAAGTATTTAAAGTGTATACCGTTCGGTTGGGTGGGATTCGGTTGCCTGTGTGTAAGAGTGTGATTGAGACGGAACCTGGTTCCGAAGTGATTGTGGAGGTTTTCCCTCCATCAAAAATCATTTATCACACCTCCACTCCCAACCGTGGGGCTGAGAGCATGCTGTAAGGATGTATAGCCTTACCTATGGGTGACGGTAACCTCACCTGTGGGTCCTTGACCTATGGGTCAAGGCCTGGCCCCAGTATCTGGTTCCCAGTGAAGCACGTCATGACCAGGCACGGTTTGCCCCAAGCCTGGAGAAAGACGTGCCCGTGGCAAAGGGGTTTTTCGGTCGCACCATGCCCTGGGCTTGTAGGATCTGCTCCTTGGGCTGGAGAATCAGGAGAAATTCAAAGAGCACCTTGTGGCAATGAGTCTTTATTATAAATATTTGCTCCACTGGGCACATTCTGGCAGGACGGTGACAACAGGAGGGACTTTGTGGCCGGCTGGTCCATGCCGCCGCGACACCCGGTCCCACTGGGGCTCGGGCTGGCTCCACCTGTAGTGACGGTGCCATCGCTACGGCACCCCGTGGAGAGCCGCGAGCGCCACCTGCACCCTCCAGAGACGGGGGGGATCGGATGGATGAGTTGGATGGCTGGTGGACAGCAGAAGGAGGATTTCATTTTTTCCTTTGAAGCTTTTTCATGGCTCTCTTCACCCAAGGCTTCTTGGGGTCGGCGCAGACCTCGTCACCGCGGGCGGCCACAATCCTGCAGTGAGAAAGCGAGGAAAGGGAGTGAAAACATGAACCGTGAGCCGTTCCCTTCCTGTGCAACTACTTCTCCATGCCCTGTGTGCTGCCCCATCCCATATGGAGGCTTGGAGCCATCTCCTGCAGCCCGTGCCCTCCTTTGAGCTGATGGTGCATGTCTGAGTCTTCCCAGACCGCTGCCATTAGCAGAAAGCACCGAAACCTAATAATTCCTGCCCCCTCTGCCCACCCCACAGAGCTACTTTCCTACCACAGCCGCCCCCCCAGGGCACGTGCTCCCAGCTGGACCCCAGGCTGTCTGCGGGGCAGGACGGGACGGGGGGAGCTGCTGTAGCTCCCAACCGCGCTGGGGGTGGGATGGAAAACTCCCAGGGGTACTCACACGACAGCGGGCAAGGAGCAGTCACGGGGCGTCTCGTAGAAACTCTGCACGTGGCGGATGGGTTTCTGCGCATACTTGAAGCAGCATTCGGTGGGGGTGAAGTGGGCTGGGAAGGGAAGGGAGAGATGTTGTGAGCCCCCTTGGCAGCATTTTGCAGCTCATTGCGTCGCCGGACGGTGACGTGGCGAGATACCGAGCACAGAACGGAGGCCACGGAGGTTCTCAGCAGCCCCCACGGCACCCCACAGCAGGGATTTGTTTCCCTTCATGGCAGCAAGGCTAGGATTGGGAAAGGTGGCCAGCGGTGGGGAGGGGAATGGTGCGGGACCTGGCACCCCACATTGTCTCAGCTGCCAGCGTGCACGGTGAGGTCGGGGTGCTTGGCCTGGGGACGAGGTTTTGGGGGTTTACAAAGTGGGGGCACATAATTTGTAAGGTGTTTTGGGAGGCTCCAAACAGCTGCACGTGCTCCCCCCCCCGCCACCACCAACCTCATCCAGCTCAGATCTGGAGAATGGCTGCCGGAGCCTCCTCCAAGCTCCTGCCGCATCTCCCCCAGGGCTGGCTCTGCTGAGGCCACCCAGCACCCTCTCCATCCTTCCCTGCCCCAACCAGGGGTTGTGCCTCCTGCCAGCAGCACCGTCCCCGCTCCCCGCTGGGGTTTCTTGCCTGATCCCCCCACCACGACCAAGGGGACAACCCCAGTAGGGACCCTGTGCCCCATCCCGCCGCTCAGGAGGTGCCTTACCTGCAGCGCGGTGCAGGGAGGAGGTGAGGAGCACGGCTAGCAGCAGGACCGTCCTTGCAGCGAGCATGGTGGCTGTGTGAGGGCTCTTCCTCCGTCCTGCTTCCTGCTGCCCTCCCCGGTGTCTGTGGCTTTGGCTCTCGCCGTGCCATAATTTATCCTCTGCATGCCACTCCTTCCCAAGAAGATCGGACATGTTCTGAGAAGCCCCTTCCCAGGGACAAGGGGATTTCTGACGTTGTTTATTTTGGGGGCACGTCCCGCCGAGGGTGGAAGAGGCCGAAGAGCGGGGGCAGCCACTTCTGCTTTCTGCGGAAGAGCCGTGAGGCTGCGAGGGACTTCCAGGAGGCTTTGGGGGAACCGAAATTTACCCAGGAAAACAGATTTCTGTGAAGGCAAGACATCAAGTCTAATGCTTGCCTGTTTGTTTCTAACAGGAGGGAGAACCAGAATCTCTGAGCAGGAACCGATCATTTGACGGATTTACCGGTTTGCCTGAGTCGTCAAAGGCAAGTGACTGATGAGTCCCCTCCAAACCGGCCTCCCCAACCACCCTGGCCACACCAAGGGCACTGGGTTAGGCAGTGAAGCACTTAGCATGGGATGGATGGCATGGCATGGCATGGCATGGCATGCAGAAAAAGCCACACTGGACCATACAAGGAGGGACCCCAGAGCACAGATGCTTCTGGTGGGTTCAGGGGACTTTACAGAAGGTGAAGAAATGGGGCGATGGCAGTGGGGCATCCGAGGAGAGTCTGGCTCTGATCCCAATCTGAGCCCCAGCGTTGCCTCTGCCTCCCACACCAGCCACGGGATCGAAGTGAGAGGGTCAGAGCGATGGAGGCTTATGGTCATCAGTGCACAGACGGGTCATTTCTGCAGGGAGCTGGGACAAACCCTACCACAACCCCAAGAGAGTCATCCCGGACCCTGAGGGCAGGAGGGGTGGGTGGCACAGACCCCGACGGCGGCCCTGGTGGACATCAGCCCAGCTTCCATGCAGAGATCTGCTCCCCGGGAAGGGGAGATGCAGCTGTGGTCTGCATGCGAGGAGGGGGGTGAGGACCTGGTGGGAACCCACATGGGATGATGGTGAGTGGGAGCATGGGGGGAACCTGGCTGTGGCTTGGAAATGGGGCAAGCCAGGGCTTCTCAGAGGAGAAAGGTGGAAATGGACTTCCTTGAAGATTATCTCATGTTTGTGCGCTTTCTCTGGAAGAAGAAAGGAGAAGGAAACAACCCAAATGTGCTGACGACTGGTTTGGAAGATGTGGTCTGCAGGACACGGGGCCTGGCAGCCTGGCACAACGGCAGGGTGACCATGCGGAGAGCTGGGCACGGCACCGCTCGTTTCTAATGCCACTTTTCCCAGGAAAGGGCTCTGCAGGAAGAAGACACCCAACACGCAGCCCCTGAGCCCCTTTCTGCAGTCTCTGTCCCCTCCCCCGGCTCTCTCACCTGCCCCTTTCTAGCTCCTACCACGTCCCCGATGTACAGACCCTCGAGCCCAACAAGCCACCAGGCTCACACCACCTCCTAGACATGGATGAAAAGCGAAGGGTTGTCATTAAGGGGGAACTGAGCTTTAGAAATCAAAATGGGTAGGCGTGAACAAAAAAAACCCAACGTAGGGAAGGGAATTATTCTCTAACTCAGGCAGCATTTTGTTTTTTGAGTGGGGAATCACAGAAATTAATCCTTTTACAGGGTATGCTGAGCCTCTGCAAAGGAAATGTAAGAGCACGAGGCATGAGGTCCCTGACACCGACACCACCAAAACCCTCTCTGGAGGAAGCCTTCATCACCATCAACCACGGCCAAAAAGGCAAAGGTGAAACGATAACAATAACCAGCTTTCACCAGAGCCTTCTTGCCCTCGCTAGGAGTAATAGAATTGGGAAAGGCGCTAGTAAATGTGTCGAGGGAAACAGTATTACAGACGCCACGGTAGACAGCAAAAAGACCTTCCAAACAGAGGTTAACGCTAGCTGTCAAAAGGCGATACAAACCCAATTAGCATTAGATGATCAATTAGAGGCCGAAGGAGGGGTTTGTGCTCTCATTAAACACCAGTTGCTGCTTCTGTGTAGACCAAGACAAAAGAAGAGAAACGGATGCAGTGACAATCCAAAGCCACCTAGAGGTTTTTCGTAAAACAAAAAAACCTTTGGCCAGGTGAGGTGGGACGCCAGCCGTTGGCCGGATGGTTTGGGAATGTACTTAAAACATTATTCAAATCTATGTGAACAGGGCTAATGGCTATAATAGGAACCTATGTGTCTGTTCAATTAATTATTGGTTGTGCTGAGATTATGTGTCTAAGCAATGGGCAGTTAGTCAGGAAGAGAGAAAGCTGATGGCAATGCAGATGCTTGGGAGAGAAAAAGAAGTTAAAGCAGAAGAAAACCAGCTCTTTAATATACAACGGCTGCCCTGGGATCCCAAGCGTCCTCGCTGTGTCCATTCCCCCGTTCTGTGGCCCTGGCTTGGAGGGGATCCAATGTAGGATGCCTGTGGGGC
Source organism: Rissa tridactyla (assembly GCF_028500815.1). Lineage (NCBI taxonomy): Eukaryota > Metazoa > Chordata > Aves > Charadriiformes > Laridae > Rissa > Rissa tridactyla. The sequence goes on along the minus strand of NC_071469.1, from coordinate 72,070,433 downwards.
TGGTCCGTTCCCTGTGGGTCTGGGAACAGGAGGTCTCATGGGCACCAAGAAGCAGGTGGAGATCTCTGGGGTGCACCAGGAGGTGCTTCAGCTTGAGGAAGCCTTTTAAACTGTTGCCTTTAGTCCTCAGGAGCCTTCAGACCCTGGAGACACCCTGTCTGCTTGGTCGTGGTGCCCTCTCCTGACAGCAGTGCAGGGCTCTCCCAGCACAGCAGCTCCTGGGTTACCCAGACCTCCACACGGGACCCACAACCACTGTCCCAGCTAGGTGCCCTTCTCCGGTCCTGGGTCTGGACCCTCTGCCGAGGGTTTCTGTTGCATGTGATGGTGTCACAGCGCTGGTGGTGGCCTCACAGCCCTGGTCCTGTCCCCATCTTCAGGCTACGGCAGTCACTGGGGACTGCACTGGTTGGAGAAGGCAGGTCCAAAGGATGGCCCAAGCCCTTGGCTCCAGCACCACCATGCTAGATGCTGTGGGGCTGACACTCTACAGCTGGCTCATCCTGCTCAGGGACACCATCTGGACACCACCTTCCTCGCCCCAGCTTCCTCCTGCTCCTGGTGGCCTGGGCCGCCCTGCACTGCTGGCACAGCACCTCCAGCACATGCCAACGGGTGGAAGGGATGCTCTGGGCCAGCCTTTCCCTGGCAGGGCAAGATCCCACAGGGACCCGCTCCTGCTCAGCAGGACAACCCCTGGCCGGGGACCTGACAGGCACCCACATGCACTGTGGGCAGGGGCTGGTGGGACCCATGTGCACCGTGGGACAGGGCGAGAGGCCTCGCAGCAGGCTCAGCCAGGGCAAGGTCATGGCGATGCTGGTTCTGTGCTGGCAGGTCGCTGCTGGGGGCCGACACTGGGGAAGGTGGATCAAGGACCAGGATGGAGGTGAGGCCCTGCTCGGCACAGGCACCGGCTCCTCCAGGTGATGGGATGCTCCTCCTTGCTTGGCTCTGCCCTCACACCCTGCACGGTCTGCGCTGCGTCCATGCCACTGCTGTCAGGAGAGGGCACCACGACCAAGCAGACGGCGTGCCTCCCTGGTCTGAAGGCTCCTGAAGAGTAAAGGCAACAGTTTAAAAAGGTTCCTCAAGCTGAAGCACCTCCTGGTGCACCCCAGAGATCTCCACCTGCCTTTTGGTGCCCATGGGATGCCCCGTTCCCAGACCCGCGGTGTGTCCGGGTCATCCCTCGGCACTGCATGGTGTTTGTCTCTGTCGTGAAAGAATCCCCGGAGCTGCTGCAGCCAAAATCCAGTTCCCCAGGAGCTGGGAGTGTGGGCAGTGGGGCTGCCAGGGTGGCTGTTGCTCTGGGACTTGCTGAGCATCATCTGGCTGATGGCAAGCGATGGCTTCTGCATCACTTGCTGTGTTTGTTTTGGTTTGGTTTTTTTTGTGGTTTTCTTTTGTTGGTTGGTTGGTTAGTTGATTTTCTTTTCCCCTTACTAATCTGTCTTGGGTAAAGAAGGAGGAAGTATGGGGATGTTCAGAGTTATAGCATTTGTCTTCCTGAGTCCCCGTTATGTGTGGTGGAGCTCTGCTCTGCTGGCAACGGCTGAGCACCTGCCCGCCGGTGGGAAGGAGTGAGTGAATCCCTTATTTTGCTTTGCTTGTGCGATCAGTTTTCGCTTTACCTGTTAAGCTGCCTTGGTCTCAACCCATGAACTTTCTCACTTTTGCCCTTCCATTTCTCCTCCCCATCCCAAAGCCCTGGCAGGGATCACTGGGGAGCTCCCCGTGGCCCCCGGCGTGGAGGGGATTTCCAGGGCTGTGCACGGGTGAATCCCCTGCCGGCTTCAGCATCCCCCGCCGGCTTCAGCATCCCCCGCCTGTCCTACCTGCCCAGGGAGCTCTGCAGAGAAACCCTTCCCCTGCAGTACGGCTCGGACATGCTGAGGTGCTGGGGCGGACGTGGCAGCGGGGCTGTGCTCGTGCAACGCAAGGGACAAGCTGAAAGCTTCAAGCCCTAAAACTGTGGCGCTTCTGCATCTAAAAGTCCTCAGAGGACCCCTTTTGGGTCCCCTTGAAGTGAGTACCCAAATGCCCAGAGCACCCATGCAGCACCCTCTTGTCCCCCTCCCTGCCCGCCCTAGTGAGACCCACAAGGTTTGGGGAGGCACTGGGAAGAGCCCCCATCCCACCCCAGCCCCTCGTCCGGCTCCATGCCTCAACCAGCCAGCGCCAGCGCAGTTGCTGGGGCTGGAAGAAGAAAGGACACCACTTTCCAGTAGCCACATGAAGTAAACCTTTATTTTGTGTCTGGGCTCAGCGGGCGGGTGCTGTCAGGGCCGGCAGCACCCCAGGAACTGGTGCCCAGCTGGTCGATGGGGCGCAGGGCTCCGGGGAGTGAGTGCCGCCCCTCAGCATCGGGGTCCTCCGCAGGGTGGCTCCTCCCAGGAGGATGACCATAAACCTTCCTTTCCACCAGGATGCTGGGTAGTCTGAACCAGGGCACCCGCTCTACATCACGGGGCACGAAGTTCTTTCTTTTTCTGAAGCCTCTCAACCGCTTTCCCCACCCAATTCATCGCTGGGTTCGCGCAGACCTTTGTCCCGTTCCTGGTCTCAAACCTGCCGAGATGAAAGGTGAAGCTTGGTGAGAAACAACAGCTAAAATCCAGCTTTCGTTCATACCATCCTCCCTTCCTTGCACTCCTTCTCCTTTCCCTCTGGCCCGGCACGCTGCCCCTGGGTACTTGGTGCCCTACAAGCAGCTCATCCTGCAGCCCAACGCCTCTAGAGCCTGCGCAGAACCTTCAGGAGCTGCGAGGGATTCGTGTCCTTAACTCTGCCCTGTAGAAATGGCCGGACAGCCGCATCCTCCCCTCTTTGTGGTGTCAGACGGACACCCATGGAGGCCATTCAGATCTGGCCCCTCCTGTCCCCAGATGGGACAGATGAACTGAACCCGTGGGTGACCCAGGAGACAGAACAGCAGTGGGGAAATGACCAGGACTTACACAACTGCTGTGGAAAAGCACTCCTTAGGAGTAATGTAGAAGCCCTTCAGGACAGACTGCCGGAGAGGGGACTTTATGTAACTGAAGCAGCACTCGGTCGGTGTGTGAGGGCCTGGAGAAGAAAAAGAGAGATGGTGAACCCTGGCTTGCCAAGCTGTCTTTGAGACCTTCCCCAATGACAAGGCTGACACACACAACATCCCCCAAGTTCCACAGATGCTGCCATGAGGAGCCCCAGGTGCTTCCTTCCTTCCCGGGGCAGGATGATCTCCAGGTGATCCCTGCAGAACCCCCCAGAGCCCCAGGTGCTTCCTTCCTTCCCAGGGCAGGATGATCTTCAGGTGATCCCTGCAGAACCCCCCAGAGCCCCAGGTGCCTCCTTCCTTCCTGGGGCAGGATGATCTCCAGGTGATCCCTGCAGAACCCCCTCCCCGGCTCTGGGAGCAGTCTCCATCCTTCCCCGCACCCCGGCAGGTGCTGCTGCCCCGACCAGGGGGTTGCTCCTGCTGCCAGCAGCATGAGGAGCTCCACACCGGGGCTCCTTGCCTGACCTCCCCAACGGGACACCCCAAGCCCTGGCCCTCAGTGGTGGCCCACGAGGTACCTTACCTGCATTGCAGCGTGAGGAGAGGGTGAGGAGCACCACGAGCACCAGGAGTGTCCTTGCAGCAAGCATGGTGGCTGCCTGAGAGCTCTTCCTCGCAGGGTGCTGCTCTGCCGCTTCGGAGGAGCTCAACTGTGGGCTCAGACAAGGAGGTGCTGCAATTTATCTGCAATTTATCCTCCCCAGCCCCTCCCCACATTAGCCCTTTTCCAAAGAATTTTGACCAAATTCAGGCGAAAGCCCTGTGTGTTTTCTTTGGCCAAGGGGATTTCCGTGTCACGTGGGATCTTAAAGGTTACTGACCGAGATGGTACCTAGAAAGACTCAACAGACTTCAGCAACTTCTGCGTTCATCAAACGGGGTCTGTGGGAAAGCCGCGGGGTCCAAAAGGGAAGCGAAACCCTCCTCTGCGGAGGCATAAACTCGAGGGTGGCCAGACCCAGGGAGAGGGGATCGGTAGCGATAGGAAAGGCAAAGCCTGGCTTTCTGTGCAAAGTCGTTGAAAAGACCCAGAGCCAACACAAACATTCTGGAGATGGCTGGATGTCTTGTGAGCTTCCTGGGGACCATTAGGCGGAAACACAGTGACCGTTGCTGCCACCAGCCCTCTGCATCTCAAAAGCTATAGACGTCAAATACTGCCAGAAATTGCGTCACATTCCAAGCTGTTCCTATGGAGGGCAACACAAGTTTTCCATCAAAAATCCCTGTTTATAGCTGGGAAGCGTGGGGTGAAAGGATAATGAGGTAGATCCAAGGCCTTCCTCGTGGATGAGGCTGGCTTAGCCCCTTGGCTTCCGGGCGGGAGCCTGACTCAGGCCGAGAGAAGTGGAAGGAAACGCTGGTATTCAAAGTTCTTGGGTGTTTTTCCAACATCTTCCTCCCTTCGCAGCCTTGAAGCCTCCCAGATCCTGCGGGACCTGCGGAAAGGGGGTCATCCTCTCTGTGTTAACCTGGGGACAGCTTCTTCCACTGTGCTTTACTCCCCCTTCCTCATCCAGCCCCTCAGCCCACCAGACCCTTCTGCAGGTCCTTGCCAGTCACGCACAGCTTATTTCCCCATTCCCTCTTGGTTTTTTTTCCATGCTGTGAGTGGATGCACGGAGCACCAGGGTCCCACACAGATCCCCAGGGCACCAAGGTCCCCCATCACCCACCGTGAACTACCCACAGGGCCACCTCAAGCCCTTCTTCACATTGGCACCCTCCCAGCCCCCCGCTGCCCTCTTGGAGCAGGACGTTATTCCTGGGACTGTGTCATCCTTGAGACCCTTTTAAAAAACCTGGGGGGAAACTACCCAGTGCTGAGAACTGCTCTGGTCATGCCCAGGTCTCCTTAACCCCGGCTGCAGCAGGAGACACATCTCCTGCTGAGGAAGGCCCAAGGAGCCCAGGCGGGGTATGCCAAGGCTCTTCCCAACCTAGTAGAAATTATTAAAATATATACTCAGACCCTCGTAGTTTCTGTGCTTTGGTTCAGCTCCTGTGGAATGATGGAGACATTACGTCTCAAGAGCATGACTTGGCCCAGGAGGGGCTGGCATGAGGCGACCCATGCTGTGTAGCTGCCAGAGGACTAAAAATAAACAGGTCCCACAGCCCTTAAGGACAGTGCCATTCCTTCCCGCGTGTGTTCAGCCCAGCAGCTCAGTGTCTCCCCGGGCTGTAATAAACTCTTTGTGCCCTCCTGCTGATCCCCAAAAGCATCTTTCCTTTCTCCCACAGCTCTGCGGGTGCGCCCTTCCCCTTCTCGGCCATCTCCCCACCTCTGCTTTGCCCCAGGCTCTCTTCTTGCAGAGTCAGATGCCTCTCCAGGAGCCTCTCCCCAAACCTGGGCCACGGCTGCTGGCACCAGAGTAGCCTCCCATCCCATGGAGCCCATCCCAGCAGGCAGCCTTTCGGAGATCACAACACTCCATGAGCTGCAGCCAAACCAGTAATGCCGAGCTGGGGACATGGGCCATATTTCTGCTCCTGGTGCATTTTCGTCTTACCTGTGACGTGTCCAGGAGCAGGGCCACCAAACGCAGGTGGCATGATGGTGTCATACCTATGGTAGATGTCCTCAAGCTGGGGGAACCGCAGGGTTCCCTGCAGCCATGGACCAAGGCTGCCCTAACCACACCAGGGACAAAGCCACCATCCAAGGTTTGGGCCCTGATCGACACAGAAGGATTTTGGGGACGGATTGGCATGGCCTCGCTGCAAGCCCATGGCACGTCTCCCCACAGCCTGGAGCTTCACCCATCCACACCTCAGCTATGGGGGATGCTTTGGGTGGGCAGCACGTGGCGCTGGTGGCTGTACAATATCTGGCAGAAGATCTGGCCTGAGATGCTCTGCTTCCCCTTTTTCATGTTTTCAAGACATTGCTGTTGCAGCCAGACGATTCATAGCTCCCCGGAGACCCTTTGATGTTTATTCTTTTACTTTTTGGGAAGGGAAAGACTGATGAGCGGTCATTAACTGGCGAGTGCTGGAAAGCCCCACAGCTGACCCAAGTTCCCTTCTCATTTGAATGTGCTCTGGAGAATTTGCTTGTTTACATGAAAAATAAACAGGCTCCTCTTGATTCTGCAAGAGGAGAGACACTTTGGGGACACCTCGGGCGCAGCCTTTGGCAGCAAGGGTGCCAGTGTGGGGAGGAAAGAGCTGAGCAGAACAAGCCCCACTCTTGGAAATGGGGTCTCAGCAGGTGACTGAGCACCCCCAGCCCCATGGCCATCCTGCTGCTCAGGAAAGAAAAGCTCTGCAAAAGCAGCTGGGCTGCCAATGGCAGGAGAGAGGTGGCTGAGCGTCACCGAGTGGAAAGCTCTATGGAAAGAGACCTGGGAGTCCTGGTGGCCAACAGGATGACCATGAGCCAGCAACGTGCCCTTGTGGCCAAGAAGGCCGATGGCATCCTGGGGGGCATCAAGAAGTGTGTGGCCAGCAGGTGGAGGGAGGTCATCCTCCCCCTCTGCTCTGCCCTGGGGAGGCCGCACCTGGAGTGCTGGGTCCAGTTCTGGGCTCCTCGGTTCAAGAAGGACAGGGAACTGCTGGAGAGGGGACAGCAAAGGGCTACCAAGATGCTGAGGGGACTCGAACACCTCTCTGATGAAGAAAGGCTGAAGGATTTGGGTCTCTTCAGTCTGGGAAAAAGATGGCTGAGGGGGGATCTTATCAACGCTTATAAACACTTAAAGGGTGGGTGTCAGGAGTATGGGGCCAGGCTCTTCTCAGTGGTGCCCAGCGACAGGACAAGGGGTAACGGGCACAAACTTGACCATAGGAAGTTCCACCTAAACATAAGGAGGAACTTCTTTGCTTTGAGGGTGGCAGAGCCCTGTCATAGGCTGCCCAGAGAGGTGGTGGAGTCTCCGTCTCTGGAGACATTCCAAACCCGCCTGGACGCGTTCCTGTGCCACCTGCTGTGGGTGACCCTGCTCTGGCAGGGGGTTGGACGGGATGATCTCCAGAGGTCCCTTCCAACCCCTGCCAGTCTGTGATTCTGTGAGTGTCTGAAACCTGTCCCCAAGGAGGCACTGGGAGGGTTAGGAAAAAGCTTTTCCCTACTACCTTCTGTTCTACCCAGTCACTTTGAGTCTTATCTGTTTGCAATTTGAAACATCCTATTTTTTCTTCTTTAAAACCTCATGTTTCTGAGAGTAAAGCCCCTCCACGTTTCTTTGGGATTCTCGCACAAGGGTCTCCCCGGCTCCACGTTGACGCTCTGGTTGACTCAGGATACAATCAAACAAACCAAAGGTGATGCCCTTGTTCCTTCCCAGAGCCAGAGCTCACCCTCCGACTCCAGGTACGACTGTGCCGGGTCCTACAGCCTGGAAAGACACTTTAAAAAGAGGAAAAACAAGAATCTCTTCCAAAGCCTGCTTCCTACGGCTGGACACTGGGGACCACCAAGTACTAGAAGCTGGAGATCCAAGCCACATCCAGTGCGGTAAGTCCTGCCCAGTGCCATGACACTCGGAGGCTGCAGGAAGGATGTGTCCAGGAACCCTTCCCCAGAGGATTGTCTGCGCTGACTCACTGGGCAACCTCGCTCACCGGCACAGGGGACAGAGCAGAAACTCACCGCGGCCAGGCAGTGAGCCCTCACCACGCTGGCCAAGCAGAGAGGCAGGGGTGGATGTGCCTGGACCAGGAACTGGAAGGCTCCACTTCGCTAAGGAAGAGAAAAAAACCAGTACGCGGTGGCAGTTTCCTCAAATGCACTAAAAAGGAGCCATTCTTCCATTTTTCTCCAGTGACTTGATCAACTGCCTCAAGGTGAAGCGAGAGGTGGGTGTGGGGTGTCAGGAGGAGCTGCTGCTCCCAAGGGAGATGCTGAACTGGAGAGGCTTCTGTGCTGGGTAGCAGTCAGGGGAAATGATGCTTTTTGAGGACTCCAGCCTCCTTTTTTCAACCCTGACCTTTTTCTCAGGCCCTAGAGTTAAAGGCGGCAGTGGAGAGCTGCTTCAGCTCAGCTTTTAAAGCAAAGCTGTGGTAACAGAAAAAGAATATGACATGGATGCAATTTCAGACCAATTTTTAGTGATTTAATTCTGAACAGAATTAGTCCGGATAACTCCAAGGAGGCAGTAGAACAAGTTATGAATTTACTTGTTCCTTAGTTTTTGATCAGGATAAAACCCAGCAATCAGAAAAATAAATTCAATTGAAAGAATGTGATGAGAAAGCGACATTTAGGTCCCTAGATATTGTAATAAAAAAGTATTTGTGTCGACTATGGTCTGAGTTGGCAAGCTGACATCACATCCCTCCTTGCAGAGCTCATCTCACTTCTTTCTGTAATTTTTTTTTTTAAATTATTTACTTTGTGGCATTGTAGCTCACTTGGCAGAATTCAAGGGTGCTGGAGACATTCCAAACCCACCTGGACGCGTTCCTGTGCCACCTGCTGTGGGTGACCCTGCTCTGGTAGGGGGTTGGACGGGATGATCTCCAGAGGTCCCTTCCAACCCCTGCCAGTCTGTGATTCAGAAATGAAGCTTCCTCCGTCACCCACGGTGGTCACAGAAGAGGTATGACCCTGGAGGGTCCTGACAGTCTCTGTGTTTACCCAAGGGGGACTTCAGCTACCAGAAGCCCTTGCAGTGATGTGAACAGGAACACAACCCTCGTAAAACTGGAGAGTGCGCAAACGCAAAGCATGGAAGAACCAGAGCCACCGGGCAGAACCACGGCTGTGCAACCAGAGAGCTAAGGGGACATCCTGCATTCTGCTAAGCCAGCGTTATGAATGTGGTGGTGCGTAAGCTTGACCAGAGGCTGCCCTAAGCACAATTGCTCTTACGCAATATTTCATAGGAAAACCACCACGCAGAGCAGGGACAAACATTTCATAAGTCCCAATCCAAGTTTCGAACCAGAGAGGATGGCGACTGCAGGGTCTCTGCATCACAGCAATAACTCGGCCCCTCACACATCACCCTGGAGGGGGGTCAGGGCTTGGAGAAGACAATGGCAGAGGCATCTCGCTGCTAGGTCTAGACTGCAGGGAGCAGTGAGAGGGGACAAGCCGGGAGCCAAGGGTGACCCCAGCACAGACAGCGTCCTCACCAGTGAGGTGAGGTCCCACAGGGTCTGAGCATGGGGGGCTGCTAAATGGGTCCATCAACACTCCCAGACACACCAAAGGAGGAACCAGATCCAGGATCCATTTGGGAGGGTTAGGGGGCATCCATTCAGCAGCAGGAGGAGATGGGGACAGAGACAGGGCTACAGAATCAAAGGGTCCATCCAGACAGGAGATAAGATACCTACAGTATAAGTCCAAGGTCTATCCAAGAGACAGGGCCAGGACATAAGACCAGCACGCTTACAACATGTCCAGAGCAGGGACTAGAGCCTCAAGCCTGAGCTTAACTGTGGCTTTTGGGCCTGGGGCGGAGGGGGTGTGTGCAAGGTGAGTCCATCCACAAGTGAGGTTGGTCAGGCTGATTAGGGCCAATTAGTGCCCGCAAGGCCTGGCACCGTGCCATCTGATGGATCCTGGGGGGGATGTGAAGGAGCGTGTGGAGTCCCACTGACTCCTCATTCTCCTAAGGTCAATCAAAACAGCTGGCTAACGAAGTTGGAGGGGGGTTTTGCGCTGGAGGGGGTTTGCGCTGACGTGGAGCTGGAAACCAAAGATGTGGGTCAGCAAGGGACCACAAGGGGCCCACCATGACCATGGGCCCCCTGTCTCCTGCGGGTTGAGGGGAGCCTCAAGGCAGAAGCACGTCTTGCACACTAGGTGCAGAAGGCCAGCCTTGTCCCACCTAAGCATGACAGACTTGGCACTAGTTATCTCCTGGGCCAAATTCTACACCCGAGGCAGCCCATGGACCTCCAGGAGGAGCATGGGAAGGCGCACGGCTGGACATCCTTTGCACAAGGTCTTTCCCTTCACTGTCAGACATAGAGAAGCCGGGGAGCGGCAGCAAAGCCGGCGAGCGTGTGCCACCAGCTGGCCGAGGGACCCGGCACTCAAACCCTCCCTCGGTGCTCCGGGGCCGCAGCCCCCGAACGGCCCCACGCCTCGCTCCGCATCTGGAAATGATTCATCACTGCCGGGGGCTGACCTCTTTACACAGCCTCCCCCTCCCTCGCCCACCCTCTCCCTGTAATGGAGAGGAAAAAAGACAAGAGAAGAAAAAAAAGTTCTCCTTTCTGCAGAGCATCTTATCCCCCCCGCAAATGACCTTTCTAGCCTGGTGATTCATCCGGGGGAAGATTTCACAGACTTTGCCATCCTCCCAGCAGACTGGAGCATGTGTCCAGGGCATGTCTGGGATGAGGGCTCCCGGGATGCAGGAGAGACGCTCGTCCCTGACCCTCTTGCTCCTTCCAGCTCCCCAGGCCAGGCAAATCCCTGGGCACTGACTCTTGTGTGTTGCATTGCCTTTCCCACACCTCCTCCCCAACACTCGAGAGGAGCACGCGAGGGCAGCTCAAGTCCTGGCTGGGGTGGGAGAGGTTCTAGCTCAGCCCTTGGCCTCTTGCACCCTTACGGAACAGACTTGGAGTGGGATGTTTGCGTTCCGTGGGCTGCTGTTTGGCCATAGCTTTGCTTAAACAAAGCAAAAAACCTGGCTGGTTTTTTTTTTAGTATTGCCTTAGCAGGAAGGGAAATGCGACTCCCTGTGAGAAAATGTATTCATTACAAATTTTATTTTGGCAGGACCGAAGCCCATAAACAGTGAAGACGTGGAACAATAGCCTTGGCTGCTGCAGCTGCACCGGCTTTGCTGTTCCTTGGTGACGCTGGGATTCCCCCACAGCGCTTCATCACACACGCTCATCTCCACACCTCTGCAGGGACCAGGCCTCGTCACCCAGCCCCCGGGCTGAATCTCCCTGAGGACAAGTGTTTTCAACGTAAGGACTTTATTACTTTTATTTCTAAAAAAAGGTACATAACCTACATCTTGCTATACAAACGAATCGGAGCTTGTAACAGACACCTCGCTCTACAGCAAATGACATTTTTAAGCCCCAGGAACTGGTGACACCCACAGGCTCCATTCTTCTGCACCATTATTCGCCTTGTGGCCTCCCAGACTGCCCATCACACAGGGAAAAGGAGGAGCAGCAGCCCCATCACCCCCCCTGCCCCGGGTTTTACCTGCCCGCCATGGGGGGAGCCAGCGCCAGGCCAGCTGACAGCCTGGGAACAAGCAGGGAGCACAAGGATGGATCCAGGCTGGAGGAGCAGCTCCTCCTGACGAGTGCCAGCATGGCAGCCGGAAGATGGTGGGAGCCGGCCGTGGAGCTGAAACCGGCGTCCTCACAAATACCGTGGCGGGACTCGAAGTGATCAGCTCTGCCCGGTGCGCATTCATCTCCCCAGCATGGCTCCAAGCCGAGGACTTCAGCCCCAACCAGACAAGTGTCCACTCCGTTTGCTGCAGTGCCTGGAGAGTGACCCAGCTCCTGTGGACACGCACAAGCCATCCAAGACCCGCAAGAAAATAGACAAGGCACAGTGTTTTCCAATGTTCCCAGAAAGGTCTCGACTCTGCAATGCTCCAGTAGCAAGGACAGGACACTACATACATTCAAATGGCTACAAAACTTCACTACAAAAATAAACTTTCTAGCGTTTCATATAAAAATAATGCCATGGTACACAGCCTCACAAACTGCGAGGTGGACGGGGAGCCAGCGCTGACAGCCCCGATTTACCCTCCAGGTAAATCAACCCCAGCCAGCGTCACACGGCTGGGCTGTACAAGGAGGGGTTTCACCCCCAATTCCTAATTACAATTAATCTGATTGCATTCTGCGCTTGCAAAGCCCGAGGTGAACCCCTGGCTCCCCTCTCTCAAGTCAACCAACTGCAGAAACAAGCAATCAAATGACGGCAGAGAGCAAACGCCCTTGCAGTCCATCCTCTCCACCTCCAGGGCTGGACAGATGCCCTGAAGGTGTGATCTGGTGGATCTAATAGGTCGCCTTCCTCTAGCCCTGACTTACATCTGGCCCATCATTTTTGCTTTGATTATCTTGCTTATTATGTGGGTTTGCCTTCCATTTCCTACGTGCGTATTTACACTTTGGGATCTAATCCACTGGGGTTGGTTAGAGGAGGATCTGAGCCTTGATTTGTATCTCTACTTACAAAGCATCAAATCGTGAAGACCTTTGCACTCTCCAGCAGAATTCACACTGGAGTCAACGTTTAATAACAACTTGCAGGAACTGACCACAGATAAAAAGATAAGGCTTACACACATCAATGGCTATGCGTGTGAAAATCAAACCCAGTTTGGGTTAAAAAAAGAAAAAAAAAAAGCCTGGTACTGTTACGGCGCTTTAGCAGCTCGGTGATCAGCCCTATCCAAAAAAAGAAAAACTAAAACGCGGCTGAAGTGTAGGACCGGGAACGGGCAGTTTGTGCTTTTCTGTGGATCAGTAAATATGCTTATTTCTAGACAGAATGGGGACCAGGAGGGTGGTACATCCACTGTGGTGGAGTAATTCCTATGTGACTAAATCCAGAATTGCGTTTAGCTCCTCCAAGAGAGTATTTCCTGGGGTTCATGCTTGCAAGGAACAGCAAAGCCCCTCCAATGGGGTTATCACAGGACAGGCAAAATTACTGGGTGACTTCTTGCTTTGTCCCATGTACAAAGGCTGACGGACAGTATCCTGCCCTGGTGTTGGAGGCAGCTGGACACAGGGCGCAGCAGCTGGCGGAAGGGATTTATTGCAGTTGATTTGCCAAGAACCAGGTCTCAGAGCAAAGCTGCAAGAAGAAACGCCCATAGCTGTTGGAGAGAAAGGCGGCCTGATTTCAAGGAGGTAGATTGTGGGTTGCCAGCTCCTCTGAACCCGAAATCTGTAGCGCTGACTTTCAGTTCCCTTATCAGATGCGATTTTCGTCGCCTCTGTCTGAAAAGTGAGACGACCCCTTGTGTCTCCAGCACGAGTAAACGGGGTATTTGATCGGCCCAAGGAGAGCCAGCACCCAGCTGACCACCAGCATCGGTCTTGGCCTGACAGAGCAGCCGCCTGAAGTGCAAAGAAAGCAGCAGCAGAGAGTTCGTTAAGTGCAAATTGCGTGGTCTTGGTGTTAGGGTTGCTCAAGGTAGCTGAGCCTGAGTCCAGTAGCCTGGGTGAGTGGGTGGCTTCTCGGCCGGGCCATGGTCAAACGCAGAAAAATTCCCAACAGCAGTTTGGAAATTCACTTCTGGCCACCGCCTGGCAAAGGGCCACCAAGCAGCTCTGGAACAGCAACAGCCTTTGTACGTAACAGGGCCAGATGAGAAAAAGTGTCTCATTTATTTCCAGAATAAAGTGATTGGTCAATGACAAATTAGATAGATTTTTGGACATTCTGCTCTGCAAAAAAATCAGTTTTCTCTGGTATCCTTATTCCCTGCCTTGCTTCCTATTGGTCACCAGTTCAGCATAAACTTAGCTTTCCTGCAACATCACACATCTAGTTTAGGCCAAAAACGTCCATGCCGTAAAGTATTCAGATTACTTCCATTGGACAGACATCGTTTTGATGTCTCTCCTTCTGATAGAGCAAGCCCTGTACCATTTCTCTTGACGTTTCTTCTGTTTTGACTCCAAATTTTAGATAAAGCCATACAAAAGCAACACTGCAAGCCATGAGACCACCTACCACACAAGCTGGGATGACAAAATGCATTTGAGATCTTGACAAGAAGCTGGGAAGGGCCAGATCGTTTGGTCTTTCTGTAGTCATCTGCGCTCTGGCTTGGCCTAGGAGTGCTTGATTAGTGAAAACTAACGTATCTGAAGGCTCTTGCTTTCCCACAGGCGATGAATAATCAAGTGTTCTAGTACCAGAAGCATCTACAAAGGAACTGACAACCTTATCGGCATGGACAGAAGGACCTTGGTCTATGGCAGTTGTGGAGTTTAGAGTAGAAACTGAAGTAGTCTCTGGTGGAACCAGTGTGGCTGGGACTGTGGTGATCTCCATGCTGTCCAGAATGGAGGGGAGATCTGAACTAGAAAGTACAGGGTGGTCTGATCCTTTAATAATGGCCATGGGGTCTGAATTTGAACTAGGAGAAGTCATATCTCGAACGTCAGGCGCAGTATTTGCAGTATGGCCTACAGGTCCTCCTGTAGATCCTACAGCGTTGTCAAAGCCACGCACAAGAAGCGTGGGATATGGCGTGGGCTGGCTGGAGGCCATGCCTGCAGCAAAAATTATTGCAGGTGCAGGAGATTTTAAGGAATCTCTTTTTGCTGCTGGAGTGACTTCAGAGCGGGCAACAACTTCCCCTATCGCAGGGGATGATCCTCCAGGGAGCCGGGGGGTGTCCCGCGTGGCTGGTGGGGATTTGCTGGACACCTCTGTCCTGGCAGCAGGAACACGCATTCTCTCCAAAACTGTTGCGCCAGCCCCTTGGAAGAAACCAGATGGAGCAGTGGTTTGAGATGGAGCCGTTACTGTAAGACCAACGTGTTTCTGAAAACCATGGGGCTCTTCTGGTGCCACTGCCGAGGTGGCATCACGTGGAAGCGGGGAGGCTGCAGCCTTTTTCTGGTCCAGTTTCTCTACAATCTTTTTCACCCACGTCGTGTTTGGATTCGCACAAATCTCAATGGACTTCAGAGTAGTAAATCTGAAAATAAAAAGGCACCATTTACCGGATAAAGAAAACACTGTTTTAGATGATCAGCGTGATAGGGAAGGCGCGCAGACAGCAGCACTAACTCGTGGTAAACGCCCCTGGGTTGGATGGATTATTTATTTCAGGAAGGACAGGTGCCTCTGAGATCTGATTGAATGAGGAGCACCCGGACATGACTCACGGGTGACGGGTTTCCCCCTGACGAGTTTTTCTCTTTTAGCAGCTGATGTCTGATGTTTGATATTTGGACGGAGTGTTTTCTTTAGCGCTCAGAGCGGGAAGCTCCGCACCAGGGGCAAGCATACATGAGGACAAACCCCACTGATTTACTGAGTGAAACGAGACTTTCCAAGGTCAACCCAGGAGGTTCGCTTCGGAGCAACCTCCTGGGCTGTGTTAAAGGGGTCTCGATGGTGCCTCGTCTTCAGGGAAAGTCGAAAACAACAATTATCCTGGGGAAAAAAAAATATGTAGCTCTTCTCATCTGCAGACGAGCTCACAAGCCTGACTCTGTCTCCAGAGAAGATACCTGCTTTCACAGAAACACGTGAGCTCTTGCCCTGCGGGCTTCCCCTGCCCTGTTCTGACCATGAGTCCGTCCGTCCGTCCGTCCGTCCGTCTGTCCCCTTCCCCATCCAGCTATCCCTGTCTCACTCCGCGCGCAAGCCCCTGGCCTCCCCGGAGGCTGCTGTCCTTTAAATAAGGGAAAAAAAAACAAAACCCACCCCCCCACACCCACCCTTCAAATAAACGCCAGGGTTCACTCTCTTTCCGGATTGCTCCTTGCTCTGCAGCAAGGGCGTTTGCTGACAGGCCAGCGCTGGCTCAGCCTTGGCGGGGGTACGGCGGGGGCCGCGGTGGGCAGCGCTTACATGATGGCTTGTTTGCGGCAGCGGGGCTCCGTCCAGTGGTAGCTCCTGATCCGCTTCTCCGCTATCTCAGAGGTAAAATCGCCGCACTCTTTTGAACACTTCAGAGGTGCTTTGGGTTGCCCTGAAATAAAGTTTTCAATGTATTAGAGGTCGGGTTTTTTATTAGGTACTATAAAAACTGGCGCTGTTTCTTTTTCCCCTTCTGTGGGGAGGAGGAGTCCAAAGCTTGCCATGAAAGTTTCTAATCCCCGCTAAAATGAGATGAAGACGAACCCTGTCAGGGCCACGATCGGTTTTTGTCACCCAAAGAGGTGATAAAACACCCAGAAAAAGGCAAAAAAAAAAAGCCCTGGGAAAATTGCAGTGCTCTTGGGACAGCGTTGCATCTTGCCTTATAGGATGTGCAAGCACTGGCTGGAGGTCCTTTGTCCCTTTTGGGTCACAGGAGGCCTGCTCTTAACACGGTGCCCAGAAGAGACATTTCTTCATCCCCCAAAGACCTGCTGCAACTGCTCTTCATGCAGGTGGTGCAGATCACAGGGCAGGATGCTTGTCCTCCCCTTATCTGGGTGAGTCATATTTCTTCCTCCTGGGGCAGCCCCCCCCTCCAGGAGAGCATCCCACCTCTCGTTTGCTGGTAGGTGGTCTCTGAACACCACGTGGACTCAGAGAAAGGGTGCAGAGAAGGAACCTTTCGGTGAATGATACCTTGCTCCCATAGATGTCTCAGCAGCCCGGCCTCACAGCCCGGTTTCTCACCAAAAAAAAAAAAAAATCTCTTTTCCGTCTCCACCAGAAAATACGGTTTTCATTTTGCAAAGAGTAAGAATAACCCCCTGCTTGACCCCTTCAAGGGGCAAAGCCAGTCGCGCCACTGGGGACCTTTCATTCCTGCACCTACCCCCAGCCTCCAGCCACAGGCGCTTGCCAAGCAAGGGCGGGGGTTGCGCAACGCAGCCTGGCAATCCCTGTCTGACATCCCAGGGGGCAGGACTTATAAAACAAACCCTGATTCATCTGAGGCCCGCTGTGAAGAAAGGAGCCGGAGTCTCTACAAAACGCTATCTCAGATTCCCAAATGAATTTGGTGAATTTGATACAGTTCGGTTGGGAACGATCCAGCCAGCAGGTGCAAGAAGGAACATCGCTACAGGAGCACCCTCGGCTCTTTTGGTTCATTTAGTGGGGAAAACCACGGTTGCAAAGAAATCCCAAGCAAACACTCCCGTGTCTCCTCTATAGAGGCACATTTTAATCTCTAGGTCTCCGTAATGTTAAAGCAAGAGCCTTCGTTCACACAATAACATCTTCTGTGGCACGCCAGGGTCAAGAATACTCCCTCGGGGGGAGCTGACTTCCCAATTAACTCTCATTAGCCAGAGGACATACAGCTGGTGCCCTCTACTTCCAGGAGCACTGGTCAACAAACCAGGCACAGCAGCAAGAGGGCCAGATCCATCCCTGTGGATGGGGACATGCATGGCAGGGAGCGGGCACGGGCTGCTCCCAGAGGCTTTCTGATAACCATTAACTGATCTTCCAATTATTGGCCCCACAAATAAATGGTTTTCAATTAGCTGAACTCCCAATGTGTTTTTCACACGGTGGAGGAGCTTGGAAAGCACCTTCCAAGGAGAGAGTGATGTCGCAGGGAGCCAGCCCTGGTTGTCCCCCTCCTCCTGAGACACATGACCCCCCCCTTCTCTGAGCTGCATCTGAATCTTTGCCAAAGGGACCTCAGGGACACCTGGGCTCTGGGAGTTCATCTACCTGGGACCACAGCTCTTTGGAGGTGCCACCACTGAGACCATTGGTACCTCTTTTCAGCACGGTTCCTCAAGCGACCCTGGCCAGGGGGCACCACCATCCTTCCTTTCTGCAGAGCCAGCCTGATTCCATCTCTTTAGAGGAGATGGATGCTTGGCCACAGGAGAGCAGGGACAGGCAGCGCTGAAGCAGGCAGAGGGCTCCCAGGGTAGGGTAAGCTGCCCGGTGTCCCTGTTGCCCACTTTACTCGGGCCAGCCCTAGAGAACCTGTCTGGAGGTGTGAGGAGAGGAAAAAGCTCCATCTCTAGCTGCCCTTGCTCCTCCCATCTGGTGGCAGCAGGGCAGAGATCATAGAATCACAGAATGGTTTGGGCTGGAAGGGACCTTAAAGCCCACCCAGTGCCACCCCCTGCCCTGAGCAGGGACCAGGTTGCTCCAAGCCCCGTCCAGCCTGGCCTTGAACACCTCCAGGGATGGGGCAGCCACAGCTTCTCATCTTAAAGGCTCTTTGTCCTGTTCCCTTGCCACTGGGGGGGAACAGATCATCCCTTTGCCCTGGGCAAAGTCCAGCTTTGCCTGCACTGCCGAGACGGCGGCTGCCAGCCTGGCAACCCACCCTGCTTAATTGCTGTCTTGGACAGCAATGACTGATCTGTGCCACAACCCAGCCCAGCCCAGGGAGAGGTGTGCTCACCTCCTCCCGGCCCTGCTCCGCACCACCCCGGGGCACGCAGAGACCTTTGTCCGGTGAAGAGGAGAGCGTTTCCCACCTGTACACACGCTCACACGGCACATACACACACGCACTGCACAGGCACTGGGTCTACAGGTGACAGAACCGCACTGCCTCCCGGCGATGGGAGCACCGGCATCCTCCGGACAGGGAGCCTGTGCGGACAGACAGACATCCATCCTTGGACAGGCTGCGGTCCGCCCCCATGGCATGTCCCTAGAGGACATGAAAAAAGGGGAAAAGTGCATTCATTTCTAACACGGATCATCACAAAGTCTCTCCGACGCCCTCCCCACCTACCCTCAGGAGTGGGAAAAGCCATCACGGGGCTGCTCAGACTTCCAGGATTGCTGCCGTGGACTCCCCCCCGCCACATCCCAAGCCCAGCCTGATCCTGCTAGGAGATCTCCCATAGCCCACGGAGGTCCCTTGCCGCCTGTAGCCCGATCCAGCACCACCTTCCCCCCCCCCCCGACCCCCGGCATGAAGCTGGCTGCTCCCCGGGCTGGCAAGCGGAGCTGTGGCTCACCTCCGGCCAGGGTCACCAGGCACAAGACCCTCAGCACAAACAGGACCTGGAGAGAAACAGCCTTCATGTTCCCGTGGTGGGCAGCAGGAAGGGCAAGCAGAAAAGGATTACAGGCAGTAATTCCCACTCCAGCCTGCTTCTTGCATCCTCTGGAGCAGCACAGCTGCTGCAGCTCATTCCAGGATTATAAAGCCCTGAGATGGGGTTTCAGCTGTTATTCAGCTCCCCCCACACGCATCTCCTGACGACAGGAGGAGGAGGAGGGATAAGCAGGGCAGGGGAGGGAATATCGCCTGCTCTGTATCTAGACGGCTCCTGGAATTCCCCAGCCGCACTTACATCAGCTTTTCTCAGGCAGGGCAGCTCCAGCCTCCTTGGCAAACTATTCCGGTAGGGACTTTCAGGCATCAGATGCTCCACCCTCCTCTCCCACCGATGTGTCTCTTGGCCAGACAACCCGTGCCAAGGCACCGCTCTCCTTAGCCTTGTGAAACTCTCCCTGCCTCCAACCCGGAGCCCCCTGCTGCGGATTAAGCTCGTTATTTACCCCAAACGCAAAAGCAGCTAGTCCCTTCCTTTTTGGCAGCCATCTTACAACAGCAGCGCTGGTCTTCAGGCCAAAAGAGGCGGCATTTGCTAATCAGGATCACAAATTCATCAGCTAGATGGGTGAGCTCGGGCCAGGCTGCCTCTTAGGAGCATCACCAAAGGAGGGAGCGGCGGCCTCCCCGAGCAGCCCCGTGTTCCCTCGGCTCCTGCTTGTCCCTCCAGCCCTGACTTTGGGCACAGGGCAGGCTCCCAGCCAGCGGGGTCTCGCAGACGCTGAGGGCAAGGGTACGAGACCCCAGCTCTGCAAGCAACCAGGCTGGCTGGGGGGCTTCCCGGCACCAGCACAAAGCCAGGTCCGAAACGGACATACCAACACAGCGGTCACGTCCTGCACCTTTACTTTCTCTTTCATCTCCGATCACAACAGAATACATAAAAATTTTCCCCTGCCAACTCCCTCAACTGAGAGATGAAGTTAAGAACAAGACCGAGACAGTGTGGCTGCCCCTGAAATCTTTTTTTTTTTTCCCCCCACAGAGTTTTCTTAGGGCTGGTGGAAACCTGGCTTCTCTGTGCTGTGGGAAATCCCAGCAGTTCCAGTAGGATTTTATTCCTAAAGACTGAAAATCCCCACGTTTCCATGTGATGCATTTTAAAAAAACTTTGGTGAAACCATACCAGCCTGTAACTTTAGCCTTTGCTTGGATTGCAATAGAAGAAAAAACCCATTTCAGGGAAATAAAATAAAAGAAAAGAAAAAACAAGACCTTGAAACACCCTGTTTGATCCAGCCAGAACAGAATATGCTGCATTTGTTGGGATGTTTGGCCCCTTCCCCCAAACACTGTTGTTTCTCTGTTTCCCTTACGGGAAACTTTTATTCTGGGAACCGGCATTGCCTGAGGCGGTAGGGTGCCTTCCTCTGCTGGAAGGGATGGCACTGCCCACACATGCTCACATCTCCCCTGAAGAAACTGGTTCTGCTTCTTCTGCAAAGAGTTTACTGCCAGCCATGGAAAACACTGCAGAAGGGCTCCAGCACGCACAGAAAGTGGGAGGGCAAGCGCTTTGTTTGCTAAAGGCATGACTTGTCACAGGCCTTGTTATTTTAAGGGCGCAAACAGCTCTTTGGCGGGGGACTGCAGCTGCTTTTCCAGCGCAGACCGGGCTGGTGGTGTTCTACCTGGTAGGGGACTCCTCCAGGATGCTCTTGAAGACCCCCCCGCCTTTGCTCCCAGTGAGCTGGATTTGGAGGTGACATCTGCCCAAGGAAATCCCGCAGCAGGAGGGCAGTTGCAGCCCCAGCATGGATCTGTGGGACGCGGCAAGCCTTCAAGTGCCATGGCTCTAAGCCACCAGCAGTTCCCACCAAAAGTGGGACACAGTGATCAGCTCCAACGAGTCGTGACAAACCTGGGCTGCAGCTGGCAGAAAAATGGCATAGCCGCTCCCAACCCGCTTCCTATACCACCCTCCCCGTCCCATTGCACATCTCCCCTCCAGCACGGCAGTGCCAGCCGCTTACTCTTACTTATTTACACTTACTTACAGCCACTTCCTTCTTTTAGGTCTTGTAGCATTGAAAAAACCGAAGTCAGAGGAGCCGCTGTAGCCCAGCAGATATGTCTGCTGTAACTAGTGATAAACCATAGGCATTGTATTCATAGAATCATGGAATTACTTTGGTTGTAAGGGTCTTTTAGGATCATCCAGTCCAACCATCAACCCAGCACTGCCAAGCCCACCACTACCCCACGTCCCTCAGCACCACGTCTGCCCGGCTTTTAAACGCCTCCAGGGATGGCGACTCCACCACTTCCCTGGGCAGCCTGTTCCAGTGCTCGACAACCCTTTCGGTGAAGAATTTTTTCCTAATCTCCATCCTAAACCTCCCCTGGTGCAACTTGAGGCCGTTTCCTCTTGTCCCATCGCCTGTTCCTTGGGAGAAGAGACCGACCCCCCCTGGCTGCACCCTCCTTTCAGGGAGTTGCAGAGAGCGAGAAGGTCTCCCCTCAGCCTCCTTTTCTCCAGGCTGAACACCCCCAGCTCCCTCAGCCGCTCCTCACAGGACTTGTGCTCCAGACCCCTCACCAGCTCCGTTGCCGTTCCCTGGACACGCTCCAGCACCTCAATGTCCCTCCTGTAGTGAGGGGCCCAAAAGTGGATGCAGCACTCGAGGTGGGGCCTCACCAGTGCCGAGCACAGGGGGACCATCACTGCCCCAGTCCTGCTGGCCACACTATTGCTGATAAGGGCCAGGGTGCTGTTGGCCAACTTGGCCACCTGGGCACACTGCTGGCTCATATCCAGCTGGCTGTTGACCAACACCCCCAGGTCCTTTTCCACCAGGCAGCTCTCCAGCCACTCTGCCCCCAGCCTGTAGCGTCCATGGGGTTGGTGTGACCCAAGTGCAGGACCCGGCACTTGGCCTTGCTGAACCTCACACCATTGGCCTCGGCCCACCGATCCCTCTGTAGAGCCTTCGTACCCTCCAGCAGATCAACACTCCCGCCCAACTTGGCGTCTTCCGCAAACTTACTGAGGGTGCACTCGATTCCCTCCTCCAGATCGTTGATAACGATATTAAACAGACCCGGCCCCACTACTGAGCCCCACGGAACACCACTCATGACCACCCACCAACTGGATTTAACTCACAGAAACTTCAGAGTTGGAAGGGACCTCTAGAGTTCATCTAGTCCAACTCCCCTGCTAAAGCAGGATTGCCTAGAGCACATTACTCAGGACTGCATCCAGGCGAATCTTGAAAATCTCCAGAGAAGGGGACTCCACAACCTCCCTGGGCAGCCTGTTCCAGTGCTCTGTCACCCTCACTGCAAAGAAGTTTTTCCGTGTATTTGAACGGAACTTCCTATGTTCTAACTTGTGCCCGTTGGCCCTCGTCCTGTCACTGGGAACCAATGAAAAGAGTCTGGCACCATCCTCCTTCAACCCACCCTTTAGATACTTATACGCCATAATAAGGTCTCCCCTCAGCCTTCTCTTCTCCAGGCTAAAGAGTCCCAGCTCTCTCAGCCTTTCCTCATAAGGGAGATGCTCCAGTCCCTCAATCATCTTGGTTGCCCTTCGCTGGACTCGCTCCAGTAGTTCCCTGTCCCTCTTGAACTGGGGAGCCCAAAACTGGACACAGTACTCCAGTTGTGGCCTCACCAGTGCAGAGTAGAGGAGAATGACCTCTGGCCTACTGGCCACACTCTTCCCTATGCAGCCCAGGATTTCATTGGCCTTTTTGGCAACAAGGGCACATTGTTGGCTCATGGATAATTTACTGTCTACCAGGACCCCCAGATCCTTCTCCTCAGAGCTACTTCCCAGCAGGTCCGCCCCTAACCTGTACTGGTGCTTAGCATTCTTCCTCCCCAGGTGGAGGACCTTGCACTTGCTTTTGTTGAACCTCATTAGGTTCTTCTCTGCCCAGCTCTCCAGCCTGTCCAGGTCCTGTTGGATGGCAGCACAGCCCTCTGGAGTGTTAGCCACCCCTCCCAGTTTGGTATCATCAGCGAACTTGCTGAGGATACACTCTGTCCCATCATCCAAGTCATTAATGAATATGCTGAACAAAATTGGACCGAGTATTGACCCCTGGGGGACACCACTCGTTACAGGCCTCCAACTAAACTCTATGCCGCTGATCACAACCCTCTGAGTTCTGTCACACAGCCAGTTCTCGATCCACCTCACCGTCACCTCATCTAGCCCATACTTCCTCAGCTTCCTAATGAGGATGTTATGGGAGACTGTCAAAAGCTTTGCTAAAGTCAAGGTAGATGACATCTACGGCTCTCCCCTCATCCAGCCAACCCATTATAACATCATAGAAAGCTATCAGATTGGTCAAGCATGATTTACCCTTGGTAAATCCATGTTGACCACTTCCAGTGACTTCCTGTTCCTCAACGTGTTTGGAGACGACATCCAGAATGAGTCGCTCCATTACCTTCCCAGGGACAGAGGTGAGACTAACTGGTCTGTAGTTCCCTGGCTCCTCCTTCTTGCCTTTCTTAAACTCCATTCACCACAATTCACCCAGCCAGTGTTTTACCCAGCAAAGCGTACACTTCATATTGATCTGACAGTGACAGATCTCAGGACTTCTCCGGACTCATCTTGGCTTCAGCTGCTTTTAGCTTCTTCAGTTATGATAGAAATTGTCTAGGCAATTTCTGTTGTATTAAACTGATTTAGTTTTGCTTTATTTTCTAGGAATAGCAAGTAGTTATTCAGCGTGAGTCTGGGACCGTAGGTTAAAATGTGATGTGGATGAGGGCAGGCAGGAGAGGACGCCAGCCATCCCAGCCCATGAACACGAATCACACCACCTAAGCAATGGAGTGTGCAACCCTGCGAGTCAGGGACGACCAGCTTTCAAGGAAACAAAGAGCAGAAAAACTGAGCAACTGGGAGCCAGGGAACACAGACTGTGCTAAGAAAACGTATGAAAATGAAACCAAGCAGACCGAGACTGAGGATGAAGAAAGACCATCACGAACATCACATCCTTCCAGCAAAGATGGTGGCTGGGGTAGCTCATCACAGTCCTTCCCCATTCCTCCTTAGGAGGACTTAAAGGAAGCTTCTTGAGGTTACCCTTAGGACCCAAAGGCTCTCCAAAGGAGTGGTGTAGCACCGAAGAAAAGCAGAAGATACTAGGAAGAGGGTTGGGGTGTTTCCCCCATATAACTTTAACTGCAGTATGAAAGAAGGCGGCTCTTAGGCTGATCTAAAACATGGACAAGGGAAAAACATGAGCAGCCGTAGGTCTGTGCACCCGCTATTGAGTGGGGGCAGAGAGACCACGCATGGGGCACTGTGCACAGTTGGGGCTGGGACTGTGACCTCTGGGCCATCGAACACGGCTCCAGGTTTGATCTGTGGCTCATGCCAGACTGTTCGGTGTGGAGGCTGGCGTCTGGGCTGCCTGGCTCCAGTTCCTGCTCTACTCTAAGGACAGTTTCCCATCAGGATGGATGTCCTGCTACTTTGAGGCTGGCTGTGCTGTGCAGAAAGGGCGAACAAGGTCTGGTGCAGACTGGATGTTGGTGACAGCACAAGGCATGCAGAAAGCCTGAGCTGATGCAGTACCCCTAACCTTTGGTTCCTCACTGCCAACCATTAGACAGGGGCTTGGCTTTATTGCTCCAAACCACAGACAGCATGGGTCAAAGGGCCAGATCCCATCATGACACAAAAGCAGCTCCAGGATTTCCCACCCACCACAGGTTTGCCAGGGCTGTTCCCAGGCAGGTGCTCAAGCCCTGCACAGGGTCAAAGTCCTCACGGGTGGAAGGAACGTCTGACCAGGAACCAGGAGAACTGCTCTTGAAGGCTAAAAGTGACTTGACCCTGCAAAGGCAATATGCAAAACAAATATGCCAAGAGAACTAGGGCTGTGTCCTAAACAAACAGGAAACGGCTCCAGAACATGGCCCATCTCCAACAGGGTATTTCCAAGCTGGAAATTTATGCTCCATGGCTATTCTTGGTTCTTCACACAAGAAGGACTCCGCACTGTTTGTTACAGTACGTTTGTCTTCCTAAAAATCAGGTGGTGACTGGAGAAAACGGAAAAGTCAGTGAGACCTAGGAGGCTGTATGTGACCTGGAAGAAAGACATACCGGAGCTGATCAGATGAGAATGCTGATGATTTCCACTGCATGCTCTGTTCAGGAGCTCCCAAGACCTCAGGAGCTGGTCTTCCTGGAGCAGCACCCCTGGTAGCAGGTATTAACAGTGTCCTTTGCCGTCCACCACATTGTCCGTGATCTCTGTCCCAGAGGCTTGCTGGAAAGAGGCAGCAGGAACACTCAGGTTTTGTGAAAACCCAGATGGTTTTGATGCCAGGCTGACCCAGGACTCCAACTCCGGACATATTATGAGATTCTCTTTCTCCTGCTACTGCTCCCAGGTCCGAGCTGCCTTGAGGCAGCTCATCCTTGCACTACACCCACCTCTCCTCAGTGGGGCGGGCAGCTCAGCCACCGCTCTGATACAACCCCCCTTTACTGCAGCCCAAGAGCATTAGACTCAAGGCAGCTCAAGCGCTACCACTGCGGCAGAGCTTCCACGATCACCAGAACTGGGCTCCTCCAGTTTCTGATGAGGAGCGCCCGTGCAGCAAGGTCTGCAAGCCGGGACATAGGAGATTGGTGGCGCACATACCGCAGATGACGCCAGGGCATGCAGCTGGTCCCCAACATGTGGGGTCAGATTCCCAGACTTCAATCCGGAGAAAGCTCGATGGCTTTTCCAATGACATGGCACCAGGTCGTATGGCCCAGAGAAGTCCAGAACCGGCCCAACATCCTCCTCTCTCCTGGCCAAGGGAACCAGGGCCAGACTCAGGAGACGGTTCCTTAGAGCCAAGGGTGGCCTCTCATTTTGGAGATGCCCTCAGCCTATGCCTAATGTAGAGCTCTTGAGCCGTTAGTATAATAAGGGAGAGAATTAAATGACAGGGGATCCAGAAGATTGTTTTGGCACTGCACAACTTTGAATTTTCTCACATTAAAGAGGAAGTCAGGAAATGAGGAGCAGATGTCTGGGGCTGTCTGCAGCCAGGGGATGGAACAACTCCTATTTGGGAAGTATCGACCCACGCGGGCTTGTGTTTTTAAGAAATTGCTTTACATAGAAAACGTTTTCAAAAATAGCAGAGAACACCATGCAGGCTTTCACTTCTCTGAACACAATGGCTTCCTCCTTCCTTGTGAAGAAGAACAAATCCAGGGTCCAGCACACAGTGCAAAATGCTGATGCTCTGGATTTTTCCACAGTGATGCAGCCCACAGCTACCGGTCACCATCCCACGCCAGCCAGGCTGCGGAACGTGGCTTTTCACCTGGCAGCATCACACCTGAGCTGCAAGCTGGTGGCTGATCCCAGTGGGAACTGGTGCCTCTCCTCAGCAGCCGGAGCAGCCAGAACCTAGGACAACTCATTCTGCGACCGTCCCACGGATACTGCCAAGGAATGTAATGGCCGCTGCAATAAACAAGATTTAAGTTGTTGAAAATACCACGTGCAAAGAAACAAACATAGAGACGGTTAGTTTGCAACACACTTAAGCTCTTCCTAGACAGAGGAGAGTCCCATGTCCCCTGCAGAGCAACACAGCCACCGGGCACAAGCTCTTCCCTCGGACAGGGGATGGGGAAGGCTCCGCTGGGGAGTTGTGCCGGGCTGGCAGAGATGAAATCGGGCAGCTTTGGAGGGAAGGGGAAGGAGGTGCTGGGACTCCACCAGAACGAGCTTGCCTGAGCACATCAGGCCCCTGGCTCCTGCCAAGTCTGGAGCTGGAGACATGTCCTGATGTCGCAATCCTTCTGTTCTGCAGGCCCCGAAGGCAACATTTCCACAGAGCTGGCACGATGAAGGAGTGCCAGATGATCCCCGAAAGGGCGGTCTCTCGCCACTGCACCGCGGGGAAGAGTGGGGAGAGAGGTCAGGACAGGCATGACAGAAACCTCCGTGCGCCACAGGAGCCCACAGCTGCCACAGGAGCTGCTGCCAGGCTTTCCTTGGGCCATGCAGTGCCTCAGCCCAGGGTAGCCCAGCGGGGCCTCCCCTCCTTCGCATCCTGGAAAAGGGTGCTACCAGGGCCACTGTGGGAGCAGGCAGAAGGTGGGGGGCAGGAAAAGTGCCACAGCTCTGCTATTTCACCTCTGCCAGAGCCCAGGGCCAGGCTGAGGAAGAGGATGAGGCGTGCGCCTCTTCGCGGCGGCCCCAGTTACTCCCAGCTCTTCAGGCCCATCTGTTGGCACGCGTGGGCCAGGACAATAATCACCTCTCCACATACACGCTTCCCACTTCTCCATCCAACGCGTTCACACACAAATGCTGCCAGCCTCCAAGAAAGGAGCTTACCAAAAGCATCTCTGTTTATTGCCTTCTCGTAAATGCTCACCTCTCCCCATCTCCTCAGACCGGTTTGACACGAGCTTAGCGTTAAGCAGCGATGGTGGGTGAAGGAGAAATCCAGAACAGCTCTCTCATGCAATGCCGCTGGGGCTGACCCCTGAAGGTGTCGCCACAAGAGCCGGTGGCGCCTGCAGGCCAGCCCCGAAGGGCAAGAGGAGCTGCCACGTGCAGTGCTATGACCTGCTAGACGTGGCTGCGCTGGGGCCATTGGCACCCCCTGGTCAGAGCTGAGCCCTCCCGCCCCACAGGCTTTCACATCCCAGCCAGTCTCCTACAGAAACGGGACACCACAGCCCTCCAGACCACCCCACTCATTCAAGTGGCTCTTTCTGCCAAGCCTCAGACACGGGCTCGTGCCGACCTCCCTGCCGGTGGCCAGGGACACACAAGGGCAGCAGCAAACAGCCCCAGGAGCCCACAGCGCTGCCAGCACCCAACAAGCCTTTACATGAACCAGCACAACAAACACAGGCTTGGCAGGGGAAAAAAAAAAAAACCCAGACGCACATTTCACTGCCCGGGCTCTTAACCCTTTTCAAGCCTTTGCCAGCTCAACCAGACCAGGGAGTCACCAGATCCCTTCCCTGCTTTTCTGCACCCCGTGTTGTAAGAACAGGGTGTCTCCTTCTCCTCTGCTTTTGCCCAGAGCCTCCACACTCCCACCAGGTCTCAGGTATAACTCCATGAGCGACCTGCTCCCTCACCAGCTTGATCCCAGTGAAGCCGGCTTTTGCCTTACCCAAACTTTCTTTCTGGGAGCATCGCACCTGCCCCCCCCACCTGATTCAAGAGCTCCTTGGGCTCCCAAAGGGCTGTGGGGTGTATTTTTAGGGTCAATGCAGCTGTCTCACCTCCTAATACAGCAACAGGCTACAGATGCTGCCCATTAGCATTTTGGTGTTGGCTGGGGATCGTTAAAAAGGAGTTGCTGGGGGTAAGGGCAAGGGATATTTCTGCCCTGAGCCATGATTCCTCTTATCAACCTGAGGAGGCAGCAGGGGCGAATCAAAGAAAGCGCAGATGAGGAATGTTTGGGATTCTAAATGCTATTTGGGGAACAAATTCCCCCCCCCGGACAGAGCTGATCTCAAACCAGGGCTGGTGATCGAAGCCAGTCCTGCTCACACCGGTGTGCCAAAACCAAATGAGCCGTCTGCTGCAAGAGCTGACGTGCCCGTGCCCCTTCTCGCTGAGCTGGACACAGCCCAGAGCGCTCCGTGCAGGCATCCTCCACATCCAGCCCCGGCCTCCACCTACAGAGCACCACAGCTTCACCTGCCGCAGGCCAGCGGGGGGAAATTCAGGGAAGAGCCAGACTGTAGGCAGCGAGACCCCCCGAGGACCTCCCCCAGCTGTGACAGAGGGGATGGGGGAGCACCGGCAAGTGCTCCCTGGGCGGGGGGTGGGGCGCAGGGCAGTGGCGCAGCCAGCCCCTGACAGCCCTCCGGCCACCGCCGACAGATATCCGCCGAGAGGAAAGACCCCCCATCGGCAACGGATGCGCTGCTTCCCGTGGGCACTCACCGGATGGCTGATAATGGGCAAACCCACCCAAAGTGTCCCCAGCTCCTGGCCCTGCAGCCAGGGCCCCTCACTGACCCCGCCAGCCCGGAGGTGACAGGGACCAGGAGGAAGGGACACATGTCCTTTGTTGCACTTTGAAAGGGTCCCGCTCTGCCCCGGGGAAGGCTCCTGCAGAGTTTCCTGAGCTGGAAGGAGATGGTGCGGCAGACGACGCCGTTGCGCCGCAGACAATTGCTGCAGCAGACAATGCCATCATGCGGCGGTTATTACTGCCTCAGCTGAAGCATCCATGCTAAAAATTGCTGCTTCCACCCCAGAGTTAATTAGCAAACCCCTCTGCTCTGCCAAAGTGTCTCCACAAGGACTCCCGCCACTCGGAGCCGCTATGGCTGGACTGGGGCTCCAAACGCCGACTTCCTTGTGGGTCCTGGGCACCTCCAGGGGCTGGGATTCTCCCGTGGGGCCGGAGAGGGACCTCCCGGGACAGGCCCAGCCTGTGGAAGTACCAGGCTCCTGCGGATCCCACACAGGAGCTGGACCTGCGCCTCGAGGGGCCACAGGGAGGAGGTGATTTCAGCGCTGCTTTATCATTTCCTGCTGGTTGAGATGCCGCATGTTGCCGCAGATAAACATCTCCCCTCTGAGGCCGCCGGGACTTTCACCGCAGGACAAAGAGCTGACCAAAAAGTTCAAAAAATAGCTTTCTCCGCTGGTTGTTTATGTCACTTTGGATGTGGCTTTTTCCCTTTCCGCCTCCCATTCACTTCTCCCTCGCCTGGCTGCTCTCCCAGCTTGCTTTCGTAGCGGCGCCTCATGGAAAGACGGCCAAGAACAGCTCCTCTGAGCCATACCTATGGGCTGGCAGGGTGGGAAGCTGCAGGCAGGCTCAGTACGGGTCTTTCTCTGAGTTGCCAGCTGAAGTATTTCAAGGAAAAGCCCATTTCTGGGAAAGGCTGAAGTCAAGCCCCTGGGGAGCACATGCCCGGTGGCCAGACCCGGGCCTCGGTCCCCCCCTGGGGCTCAGCAGCAGTGAGGGGGTTTCAGCTGCAGCCGCTCCTGGTGTTGTCCCAGATCTGGGTTATACATTGTAAGCTTTTCTATTTTACAAAAACTGATGAATTAGCATGCTGTACTTATTATTGGCAGCTCATGATTTCGCAACAAGCTGCTGTTGGCTACTGGTATTTTTGCTTCAAATTAAAGGTATAGCACAGTCGTAACTCCCTACGCATGCTCAGTGAGTAAGGTCTCGCCGAGGAAGCCTATAGCTTGAGACGTGGAGGTGTGGTTTTCACATTGCAATGAGCTCAGTTCACCTAAAGGACACTTATTTTTTTATTTTCAACACTTTGTAACAACCAGCAACCTTGTGGTTTTAATGGAACATACCATTTTTCCCAAGTGAGGTTCCTTGTGTCTTTTTGCTGTCTACGGGCTGATACAGTTCTTCGATTGCCCAAGGTCTTTTCTTCCTTAGCAACGTTTTATCTGCTTTGCCTTCATCACCGGTGTGATGTGCAACCAAGACCACGCCACCTCCTGTTCCAGCAAGGTCTTGTCCCATGTGCCACATGTGCTGGCATCTCCTTCAGTCCTCTAGCAGTCCTCACTTCTCCAAAATATGCAATACCACATTTTGTATTGCGTAAAACCAATATTAAATATACCCTGAAGAAGCAGTGGGAGCTGCCGAGGGGTGCTGAGAGGATTTCTGTTTTTCTGTAGAGAAATGTGCTGACTTCTCTGCAACTGGCCCGCATAGCGAATAGTCATCTTAAATCACATCCTCAGAGGGACACCGTTGGCTATTTCTGGTCCCTCTTCTAAATGAGAAAATAAGCAGGTGTACAATGTGGAGGGTCATAGAATCATAGAACCATAGAATGGTTTGGGTTGGAAGGGACCTTAAAGCCCACCCAGTGCCACCCCCTGCCCTGGGCAGGGACACCTCCCACCAGACCACGTTGCTCCAAGCCCCGTCCAGCCTGGCCTTGAACCCCTCCAGGGATGGGGCAGCCACAGCTTCTCTGGGCAACCTGGGCCAGGGGCTCACCACCCTCACAGCAAACAATTTCTTCCCAATATCTCACCTAAATCTCCCCTCTTCCAGTTTAAAACCATTTCCCCTCGTCCCATGGCTCCCCTCCCTGCTCCAGAGTCCCTCCCCAGCTTTCCTGGAGCCCCTTTAGGGCCTGGCAGGGGCTGGAAGGTCTCCCCAGAGCCTTCTCTTCTCCAGGCTGAACCCCCCCAGCTCTCTCAGCCTGTCCTCCCAGCAGAGGGGCTCCAGCCCTCCCAGCATCTCCGGGGCCTCCTCTGGCCCCGCTCCAACAGCTCCGTGTCCTTCTGCTGTTGGTGCCCCAGCGCTGGAGGCAGCACTGCAGGGGGGTCTCACAGAGCGGAGCAGAGGGACAGAATCCCCCCCCTCGCCCTGCTGCCCACGCTGCTGGGGATGCAGCCCAGGCTGCGGGGGGTTTCTGGGCTGCCAGCGCATGTTTTCAGGTCGTGTTGAGCTTCTCATCCACCAACACCCCCAAGTCCCTCTCCTCGGGGCTGCTCTCCAGCCATTCTCCGCCCAGCCTGGATTTGTGCTTGGGGTGACCCCAACCCAGGTGCAGGACCTTGCACTTGGCCCAGTTGAACTTCATGAGTTTGGCACAGACGAACCTCTCCAGCCTGTCGGGGACCCTCTGGAGGGCATCCCGTCCCTCCAGCGTGTCGGGGTGTCTCCTGTCCTCGTGCTGCCCCAGGCTCTGTGATGGCGGCCAGGTGTGGGACGCTGACTCACCCTTCCCACCATTGTGCTGTACTTCCCTGCTTCCCCCCGTCCCTGTCCCCATCCCCGGAGGGACTTTCCCGGGCTGTTTGTGCCAGGAGGTGGAAGCGATGCCAGCGGGCAACTCACCCTCCCTCATGATTTATCTGCCTGCGCCGCTTTCCCAGGCATGGCCATGGCGGTTTCCCTCCTACGTGGGGAACGCCAGTTGTGAGACTTGTCCAGGGCAGTGACAACAATTTTATTCAGCCTTTGAGGAGCTTTTTGCCCGCGGAGAATTTGCCACAAGCCCCGAAGGCACAGACAGCGTCAGGCCAAACACCTGCGCGCAGCGGGGCCGCCGGTCCTTCACCCCCGACCCGGCGGGAGGAAGGGGCAGGCCCCCGGCGCCCACCGAACCTCGGAGAAGGGGACGGGGGAGCCCAACCGGCGCGGCCGACCCCCTCCGGCCTGGCCGGGGCCACTTGGGGCGGGAGCCGCCACAGCGCACGCTCGTGTGCCGCGACGCCGATAGGCCTACAGCGCTGTCAGGATGGCCGAGCGGTCTAAGGCGCTGCGTTCAGGTCGCAGTCTCCCCTGGAGGCGTGGGTTCGAATCCCACTTCTGACAACTCGCAATTATTTTTTTTGCGGTAGAACTGCCTTTTACCCTTAATTAAAGCTAATTGAGTTTAATTGTGTCGCGGTTTAATTTTTTTTTTAATCGCCCCCTCTAGGCGGAAAAAGCGGCCGTTGGGCGGGGCAAAAGGGAACTGTCAGAAGTGGGATTCGAACCCACGCCTCCAGGGGAGACTGCGACCTGAACGCAGCGCCTTAGACCGCTCGGCCATCCTGACCCGTCGCGCACCTTCTCCGCGCCGGCACTTCCTCAGGCCACCCTTCGCCGTGGTGCCGGGGCAGTCGTGGGGGGAGGGGGCAGGTGAGTGGGGGACGGCGGGTGTCACCTCCCAGCGACCGGGCGGTCAGCCTCGTCCCACCCCCGGGAAGGTGGTGGGCGGTGGAACCCCCCGGGATCCATCCCCAGGCAGGTGAAGGTCACCAGGAGCAGCCAGGAGTAGGAGCCCAGCTCGCTGATGGGCCTGGCAGAGGAGGGGAGAGCAGCAGATATTGTCTACCTGGGCTTCTGCGCAGCCTTGGACATCGTCTCCAATCAGATCCCGCTAGACAGGCTGCTGGTATCCAGGCATGAAGCCTAGCTGGAGCCCACTCACCAGCGCTGGGGGTGCCATACTGGGTCCAGTCCCATTTAACGTCTTCATTAACGATCCGGGTGATGGGGCACCCATCAGCAGGCTGGCAGATGGCACCGAAGTGGGAGGAGTGGCTGGTGCTCCAGAGGGTTGTGCTGCCATCCAGAGGGGCCTGGACAGGCTGGAGAAATGGGCTGACGGGAACCTGCTGAAGTTGAGGGTGGTGAGACGCTGGCCCAGGTTGCCCAGAGAGGTGGGAGATGCCCCATCCCTGGAGACATTCCAGGTCGGGTTGGACGGGGCTCTGAGCAACCTGCTCTAGTTGAAGATGTCCCTGCTCGTTGTGGGGGGCTGGACGAGGCGGCCTTTGAAGGTGCCTCCCAACCCAAACCGCTCTGTGGTTCAACAAGGTGACATGCCCTGGCCCTGGGGAGGAACAGCCCCAGGCGCCGGGACACGCTCGGGGACCAGAAGGCGGACCCGGGCTCTGGCGGACACGGAGCTGAGCGGGAGCGGCTCGGGGCACTGGGGATGCCCCGGGCAGAGCAGAGCCGGGGGCGGCGGGGGATCCCGGGGCGCCGGGCCCGGTGCTGGGACCCCGGTACGGAGGGGACGGGGCGGCGCGGGAGGGAGGGACCGCGGCATCTCCCCGCTGTGGGGATGCTGGGGCATTCGCGGGGGGTCAGCCCGGCCCAGCCCCCCGCAGCCCCACTGGCGACGGCCGGGGGAGGTGGCGGGGCCGGCCCCGCCCGGGGAGGGGCGGGCGGCGTCCCGGGGCCGCCCCGGTGCCGGTGCCGGTGCCCGCGGTATGGCGGGGCTGCCCGGCGCCCCGCGGACCCGCAGCGGTTCCCCGGGCCCCTACGCCGCCCTGCCCGCTCTGGACGGCGCCTTCCTCCGCTCGCCGCTCGGGGGGCTGATGGTCGCCCAGGCCGTGAGTAGCGAGGAAGGGGCACCGGGGGGGGTGTCTCGGGTGGGGGGCGGCCATCCCACAGCGCATCACCCACCCTAACGCTTCTCTTCATCGCCCTGGCTGGAAACGGCTCGGTTTCCCTCAGGCTGCCATCCCTGCCCCATCCTTGCTCTCCATCCCCAATTAACCTCTAAACCTCATTAGACATCCCGCAGCCCCCCCGCTTCTCTCCTCCTTCCCTCTCTGAAGCCAGAGGAACGTTTGGCTGCTTCTCCTCACGCCCTTTCCCGGTTGATACCCAGCTCGATGCCAGCGCCAGGTGTGGGCCGATCCTCATAGGCATCCCCACAGGGCACGAGCCAGGGGGTCCCATCCTGGCAGGGTCCGGGGTGGAGGGGGGGCTGTATAAAGCATGGTGGCCCCGACTGAGGTGTGTCGGGGCTGCTCCAGGGGTGCCGCCTGCAGGACTCAGCCCTCCAGGGTGTCCTCCCCGGCAGCCAGGCTTTGGCGGCCGCTCTCAGACAAGCCCCAGGGTCTTTGCGCCATTAAAACCAGGCAGCGGCATCGCCTACTCCTTTGCTTCAGCATCGGGGGCGACCGCAGAATGAACTCCTGCTGCTGCTCTCCCGTGGGAGCTGGGGCGTCCAGTGCAACGTGTGTGGGTAGGGGTGGGAGTTCGGCTGCGTGCGGGGCCACGTGTGACCTCCCCCCATGTCTGCCCCAGGTGCTGCCCTGCTGCCGGGGACGGAGCCTGTTTGCTCGTCCCCTCTCCCCCAGGCAGTGGCTGTGGGGGGCGGCAGCGGGACATGCCCTGAGCAGCTGCCATGAAACATAGAATCACAAAGTCACAGAGTAGTTTGGGTTGGAAAGGACCTTCAAAGGCCACCTAGTCCACCCACCCTGCAATGATAGGGGACACCTTCAACTAGATCAGGTTGCTCAGAGCCTCATCCAGCCTGGCCTTGAATGTCTCCAGAGATGGGGCCTCCACCACCTCTCTGGGCAACCTGGGCCAGCGCCTCACCACCCTCAGCGTAAAGAACTTCCTTACATCTAATAATACCTTCATAAACAGCTGGCTCCCTGCTCCAGTTTTCGACCCCTGGGCATGGCTGCGCTGGTTGTGACACAGAGCAGACGCTCGGGGAAGGCTCGGGGAAGGACACTGCCAGGGGGTGTCTTGCAGGAAGATGAGAAAAGAGAGATGGAGCCAAGATCAGCAGAAGGGACCCTTCAACCCCACACCTGGTCCCACCTCTCCAGCCCATTGCTGGGGCCGTCCCATTAAACTCGCTCGCCCAGCTCCCGTCCGCTAAGCCCTGCTGCCCCCCCAAACCTCTCTCCGAATGGCTCCTGCTTTTCTCCCCCCAGCCGCCGGAGCAGGGCAGCTCGCACATGCCGCCACCCGCTCCCGCAGCACACCAGGATTTTTCCTATACATGTTTCTCCCCAATACATATTTTGCGATCACGAGTGTTAGGAATGGATGTGAGAGACAAGGCGGCATTGTCGGGGCAGCCGAGCACCAGGGCGTTGTACTCGGGCAGGACAAAGGCCGTTGTGTTTCTTCAGTGACAATGAGCAATGCCGCTTACGCAGGGGCAGAGCGGCTTTTCCAAAGAGCCCTTCTCCTCCCCACCGGTGGGCGACGACTCCGCTGGTTCCCTGCCAAAGCGGAGGTGAGTGCAGGAGCCGGGTGGTGCTGGGGGCTTCACCTGGCTCTGCCCAAAGAGATCCCAACCCCAGCTGGGAACCAGAATACACCATTGCTGCATCTGGGACATGTTCTCACCCCAGCCTTGCCATGGGCGTCTTCCCGGGGCATTCGGTTGTGCTGGGAAATGTGGAGGGTGCAGGGCTGGAGCCTCCTTGCTCCCCAGGAATCATAGAATCATAGAATGTGCTGGGTTGGAAGGGACCTCTAAAGGCCATCTAGTCCAACCCCCCGGCAGTCAGCAGGGACATCTTCCACTAGATCAGGTCCCTCAGAGCCTCATCCAGCCTGGCCTTGAATGTCTCCAGGGATGGGGCCTCCACCACCTCTTTGGCCAACCTGGGCCAGTGTCTCACCATGCTCAAGCGGAAGGAAGTGGCGGGAAGGCTCCCGACTTCGCTCTGGTCCAGC
This sequence comes from Rissa tridactyla, assembly GCF_028500815.1. NCBI lineage: Eukaryota > Metazoa > Chordata > Aves > Charadriiformes > Laridae > Rissa > Rissa tridactyla. Next base: position 72,034,856 of record NC_071469.1, on the reverse strand, counting down.
CAGGAGGTGATGAAGGACGGTGAAGCAGAGCTCCCCAGCCCTCCCCCAGCTGCCGGAGCCCCGGCTCTGTCTCTCGGGGCTCGGGCTGTGGTTGAGGCTGCGGAACGAACAGGGCAAATTACAGAAAGCACCATTTGCTTCGCAACAGCCTTTGTTTTTCCAGGCGCCGTTGCTATGTGCCGGTGTCTCAGCCTCTGCTTGCTCCATCGTGGGTTAGGGCATTTCTAAGTAAAAATACACCCACAAACTTGCTGCTCCAGGGAGCTCCCCGGGGAGGGGATGGTGAAGGCAGCTGCTCCCCGTCCCCATGGCTGCGGGCGAAGCAGGGCTGCATCTCCTCCAGGGTCCAGAGATCAGGGGCGGACGCAGCACCAGGGAAAGAGAAAAAAATAAGAATAAATGCAACGCCACCCAGGCTGGGCTCTTCCATCCCTGCCTGCCAGGCATCTGCTCCCTGCCACCGCCTCTGCCCTGCGGCTGTGCCGGGGGCTGCGGGGAGGGGAGAAAACGGCCCTGCCCCGGTTCTGCTTATTTCTCCTTGAGCAGACCCAGGAACAGACTCACCTACCTGTTTTTTTTGTGGGTCGCTCTGCAGGCACAGGGTGCTGTAACTGCTATGCAGTTAAACCTGCTTAACGGGGAAAGGTGAGCCCTGGAAGGTGTACATACAGGAGGTATAAACCAGACCAGACCAGACCTGACCAAACAGCGGAGGGAAGCCGAGAAGCTTGCTTTTTTCTTTTCTAAATGATGCTGCACCTGGGAGAGGTCAAGGCTGAGCTGGGGCCCCAAGCAGCCCCCATGTCCAGCTCTCATCCAGCCCATGAGATGTCCCTAAAGCTGAGCCAGCACCTGCACAGAGTGGCTCTGGGCATGGCGGTTTCTTGGTTGAGAAGGGACCTTTGGTGATGAGGATGCCCATGTTTCACCCATCCTGCCTTGCAGGACATCCCTGTACCAGCTCCTGGGTTTGTACCCATCCCTGAGCAACGAGGGTCCCGGGGGGGCTCCCCGTCCTGAGCTGTCCCCAGGGCCCAGCCCTGCTCTGCGGCTCTCGCATGTCCCCGCTTTGCTGGAGCCAGGGCGACCCAACGACCGTAGGTGCTGGTGAGCGCGGGCTCCCGGGCCATGCTCAGCTTTCCACCTGCAGGAACCACCACCTGAACACTTCCCCATTTCACCCCGCAGGTGCTCGGCTTACTGGTGTGGGCGCTCATTGCCGACACAACGTACCACCTCCACGCGGCATATGGATGGGTGATGTTCGTGTCCATCTTCTTCTGGATATTAACAGTCCTTTTCTTCGTGACTTACCTCCTGCAACTTCCGCTGAAGTTCTATATGATCCCCTGGCCCCTCGTGGTACGTAGCCAAGAGGGATTGAGGGGGGGAAACCGAGTGGGAAACATCCTGGGGAGATGGTCCGAGAGGACCAGGGCTTCAGGCTCTCCTGGGCTGATGGAACAAAGTCCCCTGCACTTTGCACAATGACATTGTTTCATTCTGCCCCTCAATTGCTTAGAAATTTTTCAAAACAAGGAGCCCTGTATCAATCCAGAAAGTAACAGCCACCACGTCACTGCTGCAGTCGTGGTGTGAAACCTCTCAGCACAACCTGGGGTGCATTTAATGAGATGTCAGCCTGAGGTTTGGTCCCAGTTCAAGGGGCTGGACCCTTCTCTGGTTTTCCTGGGGAAGAGGGAGGAACGGGAAACTGAGCCTTTTGCTCATCCCAGCACATACAAGCCTGTGCCCAGACCTCACGACCTCCTCTTTGCCCTCCCCAGCTGATGATCTTCAACGCTACAGCCACTGTCCTGTACATCACCGCCTTCGTAACATGCGCGGCCGCCGTCCAGCCTACGTCCTGGCGGCAGTGGGATTACAACCGGAGAGCTGCAGCATCTGTAAGTAGCAATGGGAAGATGAGGGCCGCGGGGCTGGGGTGGCCACCGCGCTCACACATGGGGTGTGCTCCTCTTCCAGTTCTTCGCCTGCCTCACGATGATCGCCTACGGGGTGAGCACCTTCTTCAGCTTCCGCGCCTGGAAAGGGCTCGGCAGCAACGCGGCCACCAGCCAAGTGACTGACCACGCGTAAGGAGTGGACAGCAAAGCCCAGCCATAGGCCACCCTGGGTCAGCTCATGCCGGGCTCGGTGGCTCGTAGCCTTGCGTGCCACCAGGTTTCGTTCTTGGACCAGCCTGTGCTGGCAGCGATGGTCAGTACCGGGTCGCACGGATGCTGCTCTGGGGTCTCTGATGATGCTTCCAGCTGATGTGCCCACGGCACAAACCTACCAGCGCCGTCACCAACAGCCTCGCTGGGAGGACACGGACTCGCTGGAGGCTGAAGCTTCTGCTCGTCATCGTCATCATTGGGGTTCATCCAGATCCTCACCGGAGCAGCTCCGCTGACGGGGCTCAGCCAATTCGGCACATTCCAGTACTAAAATTCACTAAACCAAGCCCAGGCTCCTGTCTCTGGCCATTTGCAGCTACAGCGTAATTCCAATTAACGTGATACATAAACAGCAGCATAGCTGGAGGATGTAGACTAAGCAAAGGAAAACATCTAAACTCTTCTTGTATTGATTTCTAAAAATGGAAGCACAAATTTTATGCTTTAAATAAAAATCTTCCTAAAGCCAGCACTGGAGCCTGTCAATAAAATCTCCGTCTCGTGAGAAGGCGGGACACACAGCACAGCGCAGAGCGGGCAGCAGAGATGTCACTGGCAGAGGCGACTGCCCCTTCCCGCCGCCCACGGGCACCGCAGCCTGGCCCCAGGCAGGAGGCGGCAAGTCCGAGGCTTCGCCGTGCTTTGCTTTACCTACGCGCCCACGCGCGCACACACACACACGTGAGCACACACAGCGTTGCGTCCAAGATGGCGAGAACGCGAAAGAGGTGCCGGGGGCTTCCACGCGCTCCCTCCTCCTCTAGGCTCAGCACCACCAGTTCACAGCACCACCTGTTAACCGGCAAGTCAATTTTGCCCATTAGCTACAGGTGTTATTCAAAAATTAAAACTAAGTCTGCCAACACTCTGGGGACACACAGAGTGCCCCAGGAGAACGCAGAACCATGCTGCATGGTGACAAACTCACCTTTCATTTCTTGGGGACGCGGGCTGGCGTTTGTCAGAACTAGAAGTGAGTCCCAGCCAGACGCAGCGACCTTTCCCTTCACACCCTCCTTGCACAAGCTCATAAAAACAGGTGAAATGGGTTCAATTCGTTTCGGGATATTTCTATGCAGGAAAGCTGGTGCACGGTGAGCTACACTGTAAAATTTAGCACATGCTCTGCACGGGAGAAGTTTTAACAGCTTGTCTACGGGGGCTCAGGAAATTTAACTGCAGCAATGGACGGTGTGAATTGCAAAGGACTGGACAAACTGCGTTAGCCCCGGGCCCATCTGCCCTCATTCGGTTTTCAGTGAGCTAAATGAAGGGTCTGGTTTCCACAGCTGTGGATAGGTGTATAAAAATCAGTAACACGAAGAAAATTAGCCTCTTCACGCATTGTTATGACAGCGTTAAAACTCTCCAAAGGTGAAGTCTGGCTTACACGCAGGAAGTCCATTACACAGAGAAATTTAATCTCCTTAAAAAGCCCCTCTGCCTGATGGAAAAATGCATCGAGCCAGGGACAAGTTACCCTGGGAACAGCAGCCGACAGAACACAGGCAGAAGAGAGCGGCACGGAGGGAGAAAGGTATTGTAGGAAACACCGACACCATTCCCCATCCAAATAAGAATTCACCCCCAACTCTGCCTTGTAGCCTCAGAAAATTACAAGAGACCTCGCTTCAAATACAACAGAACTCCCTTCAGAATACAACCGCCTGAGGTATTCGCTTGTACGGCCATTAAATTAAGTAATTAATTGAAACAATTGTAATAGGAAAAGAATAAAAACTTTTGTTCAGGCAAAAAACAAAATGACAGGGATATTTTTAGTTTCAGCTGCAAATAATTATCCTAGCTCAACAATTAACAAATAAAATATGTCAACAGTATTCTTTTAAAATTTGATAAAATCTGTTCCCAACATCAAAAAGTCAACATTATATAAAGAGGTAGGAGTTAACTGAGGAACTCGGGTCCGTACACTGACAACAGAAAAACAACAAGATTTAAACCTTTTATATTTCTCTCATGTCAACCTCAGGATCCACACAGCAGGGGAGCCACATCTAGTTTGTATTAAAAACACGACCCAATGTTCTAATGTTTTTTGTTTGTTTGTTTGTTTTCTGGGAATAAACACCTGGGCGCATCGTCTCAGCTTGCTAACCACTCACGCACACCGGAGCACTGACTTCTGGGCTCCTGGGCAAAGCTGCTTTTCCCAGCCCCGGCGGGAGAGCTGTAAAATCCCGCAAATCCCGGTGGGACGCCGCCAGCTGATGGAGCGTCACGGCCGGCACTGCTGTCACCCGTTCCAAACCACCGCGCCACAACCTCGCCTCACGGGGGATGTACTCAGGGTGCCTTGGCAGGTTACTGTTGCTGAAAAGAGAATCAAACTCAGCTTGAGCGGTGTTCGCCGGAACAGAATCATAGAAATCATGGAACGTGTTGGGTTGGAAGGGACCTCTAAAGGCCATCTAGTCCAGCCCCCCTGCAGTGAGCAGGGACATCTTCAACTAGATCAGGTTGCTCAGAGCCTCATCCAGCCTGGCCTTGGATGTCTCCAGGGATGGGGCCTCCACCACCTCTCTGGCCAACCTGGGCCAGTGTCTCACCACCCTCAGTGTAAAGAACTTCTTCCGAATGTCTCATCTAAACCCGCCCTGCTCTAGGTTAAACCACTGCCCCTTGTCCTATGGCTACATGCCCTTGCAAACAGAAAGCCAGCAGAACTGCTTTTGATCAAAACACACACACAGAAGGAAATCTAACCCCCTTTCTTTAAAAAAAAAAAAAAAAAAAAGAGAGAGAGAAAGAAAAAAACCCAAGCCCAAAGACATTTCTTGCAATTTTTAATTTTGCTTCAGCTTCTGGCTTTTATCGTTCAGATCTGACATGAATCAATTTATTGAAGGAGATAAAAAAAAATAATAATACTTCTGAAAGAATAGTTTGTTTGGGGGTTGAGGGTTGTTTTTTTGTTTTTAAAAGGAAGTGTGTGCGTGTTATCAGGGTATGGGCACTTACAAAGGAGATTTCAACATACTAGCACAATTCCAGGCAAAAAACTGCAGAGCCATGAGCACAACATACTAGAAACTTAATGAGATTAATTACTGCAGCACTCATAAATTTGGTATACAGAGTCAAAATACTCAGCATTGCTAGCCAGCCTTTAAAAAGCCATTATGGTCTGTCCACAAGCCTGTTTAATTTTATCCTATTTTGTAATGTTAAGTATAGTTTATTTTTGCCTGCACGGCTAGCAGTCTCCACCAGTATTTCAGTTGAAGAACACAATCCTGGTACTGCTGAAATCCCTGTCAGGCATCAACAGGAACAGTTTCACCTCGTTTGTTCTTGTAAGATGTTTCTTGTCCACAAACAAAAATCTGTCATGGCCTGGCCGTAATTTTGCTCTGTCTAGGGTAGGTTCTCACCAGGACACAGCCACCGACCGGCACCTTCACCACTGTCAAAGGGCATCTCCCCCACTGCACTGACCTGCTGTGGGACAGAGGGTTCTGCTCACCGTCCTGCCATTCCATCTACTCTTAGGCCTTTAAAGAGGTGCTCTCGTGTTGCCTCAGCACGTCATTAAGCGGCAGATGAACGTGTCCGAACAGCGTAAGAACGGAGGGTCCCTGTAGCGCCGAATGCAGCTTAATTCCAACCGCCAAGAGAGATGCACCTGGGGTTTTGCGACAGGCTTATGGCAAAATGCACTGCTGCCCTAAGGTTGCTAACAGTTTAATGGCAAACCCACGCCTTTTAATCAACATGCTATTTAGAGCAGTAAATGACACGGTGGTAAACACCTCTGTGCCCAACCTACCACCGAGCTTATATTACTATAACTAATGCAGCCGTGCCACTGCCAAAAAGAAAGTAAGAAATTGCACAGCCAGGCCAGATTTAGGTTTATCGCCGTTATTTTGCCCAAATGTAGAACAGCTGGGGCCGGAACTGAAGTGAACGGGAGAACTTTGCACGTTTAGGATGAGACTTAGAAAAGCCAGAGAGCAGACGGATTTACACACTGGCGTGTCAATTGTCAGAGCGGAGAGACAGCCTCATGCGATAATATCTACATATTAAAACATATTCTTCCATTAGAAAGCTGGAGCACTTAAGATCATATTAAAGTATTTTAAAAAAACAACCAACAAACAACAAAACACTGACAGAGAGGAACTCAGAGGTTATGTATTCGCATCCGTCCTTCCAAGAGCTGGAGGGACATATTCTTTTTACGCTGCCATCTTGATTCTGAAAAGTTCTGTGTTCTGGGAAGATGGTGAAGATCCCAACCCAAATAACACGCGCACAGGCCTATTTATTGTCCTCTCAGCGCGCTGGGCTTCTCAGCATGTGCAACGGATGGGCTGGTGTACAAATACTATGTATTTATTAAAAAAAATTACTCTGGTAGAGTTGGAAATTTCTTCTTCTGTGGTCACGGAATACTAACGAGAATTCACAAACATGTTTTTAGGTTCAGGCCTCTGAAGGTATAATCTGGAGGATGAATGAGTTTTCATCATGTAAAAGCACCTTGATTCTCATGACCTTTAGTGTTTTAATTTCCAAACGAAAACAGCAGCGCTCAGCTGGAGAAGGAAAGTAGTGCATAAACTGTTCTAGGAGGAGGATATTGATGATTTGTTTAATGAAGTCACCACTAACCCACTGCTTAAATCCAGACTTCGACCTTCCTTTTCCTAGAAAAAATGGAAGAAAAAGAAATCCTTGACTCACTGTTGTTTTGGAGCGAGTTCAAAAAATGAAACAGACAATTAACATTCTGTTCGTTACATCAAATCAATATAAAACTACGCATTGCCTGAGCATCCATGATTGCACGCAGCTTGCTGTGAGAGCTGAAGATGCCTAGCAGAGCATTTATCTTCTACTATTTGTATCGGTAGGTGAACCCAAACGTGAGGAAGAGGCTGTGCAGGAATCTCTGGAGTAAGGTCGCTGCCGCTCTGCCCAGCTCAGAGCAGAGGCTTGCTTACATCTGGTGAAGAACGCGCAGCCAGCAGGCTTGCCCAGTGCTCAAGGAACTAGTGAAATCTAGCTTCTGTGGGGAACTAATGGCATCTACCTTCTGTGGTTTGCCTCTCAGGAGACCCCCAAAGGTGCAAACCCCAACTGAAACTATTCCCGCTGCCGAGACACGGGCTGCCTCTTCCTCCTCAACCTGCCCCCATTTTCACAACACTTAACGGGGTGGGGGCAGGCTGCAGAGAGCACAATTCTGACAACAACTTTGACTCTTTTGTCCTCGCTCCTTTACCAAATGTGACTGGACAGACATTGGAGAGTGTTTACATGTATTTCATTTCCCCAGGAAAAAGCTCATTGAAAAACCTTAATGCTTTTGTTTGTTTGTTTTTTTCTCCAGCCTGGACAGAGAGGAGAAGCAATACAAATAGAATAAGCTTAAAAAGCTAATTTTGTATTGGCTGGGAAAAAAACCCCCCACAATCCAAACAAAACTCCCCCATATCACAGAATCCCAGAATGGTCAAGGTGGGAAGGGATCTCTGGAAGTCATCTGGTTCAACTCCCACTCAAGCAGGGCCACTCTGGATTGTGTCCACATGGCTTTTGAATATCTCCAAGGATGGAGACTCCACAACCTCTCTGGGCAACCTGTGCCACCGCTCGGTCACCACATAGTAAAAAATTGGTCCCCTATGTTCAGCTGGAAATCAACATTCAAAGATGCAGACAGTGTGTGTTTCTGAAGAACTGCTCTACATGCCAGCTTCATTCATGTTTTCTGGAATTATTAAGTGTGCATTTTGAGTTTAAATACCCACTCAAGTGAAGCTATTTTCCTTTTGACCCTGTACAGCCTTTGAATAAATGCGGCTACCTACTGTAGTAACACTGCCTTTGGTACTCTCAGGCAGAGCTACACAAAAACAACAGCCGTTACGCCAAGGAAAATAAGAAACGTGACATACTTACAGCTCTGTAATCCAAAAACATTTCTTTGAAAGCCAGAAAGTCAGTAAATGTGAGAAGCATATCAAATATATCACCTGCCATTTCATCTTTGTGCTGTCTATAGAGAGAAGAAGTTGGGGAATTAGAAAGTTGTGGGGGAAATAGATTTGTTATTTTAAAATGGTATGAGGTCAAAAAGGATACCGGGACAAGCAGAACAATATCAAAATTTAAACAAGAATGTTATTACAGGTCTACCATAAATCAAAACTTTAGCCAACCACTACTTTGCAGTATTTCCAGTCTAAGTACATCGATATATTATATTTATCTAAATCCAAGACCTAGGAGTATCACATCAGTCCTTGAAAACCAGACAAAGAAACTGACCTGTACATCAAGATAATTAACACTCAACTACCATTTATCTATTTATTTATCTTGAGCACTGAAAGAGCTTGACAGTCCCTTGGAAGGTGGGAACAGTCGGGAAGAGGCACAGGGTGCTCATACACATCCCTTAAGAACAAGGGACTATACCAATGGTACTTGGTAGAGGACTTTTGATAAAACCATTTTGGAAGAAAGACTCTGTGCTCCCACACTGGCATATTTCAACACGACTTTCTTAACAGTCAAGGCTTGGTTTTGTTTGTTGTTTTTTAATTATTTAATTCTTATCAAAAGGAGGTTTATCTTAAACAGTCTATCTTCTAAACGTACTATGTGTATTCACAGTAACTTCCCAATGTCTTATTTTAAAAAATTAAAAATCAAATTGATTCAAATATTTTAAGATATTCAGTTCCCAATTACACGCGATCTTTCAAAAGTGATCTCTTCATGAAGTTGGTTAAGCTAAAGTGACCAAACGCGAAAGCTTAAGACAAACTAAACTCTTCTATGAATGCTTTGTACAAGAATTACAATAAAGGCATTTCATCACACGACTCCTGAAAGACGACTAGGCTATTTAAGTGCCCAACACAGACCCTAAATGAGATAAATGGGACCTAACCTTTTACAGGTCTGGCTTCAAAGTGATAATGATTATGAAAAGCCTCCAGTGTTCTCATTCTGACTTCTTTTCCTATTCCTTAAAATCCACTATATTTCAGCACGACAGTTCAGAAATGCAGAGTAGCAGGACATGCTGAAGGCAAGAAAAGTGGTCACTCATTGCCTGCATGAACACTTTTTTTTTTAATTAAAGAGGAACCTCTTTCTAAAGGGAGAGCTGTCAAATCTAAGGTTTAATCTAGATAAAAAGAATTAACTGAAAGACACATAAGCCGCTCCCCCCCAATCAAAAGCAAAGCAGACTTACTGCAATGACATTGTGAAAGCAGTCATATTAAAACCAGGAATCCGATCAAGCAATTTTTCTTCGATGTATTTTTCTACTAAAGAAATCTGAAAAAAACACAAACAAAACACCCCTATAATATGATATCAAATTTCAGGAGCAGACTTCAAAATAGTGCATCTTAACACTGACAGCTTACCGACACGTCGAATTATCCTCACTAGGCAAACAACCACAGATTCCTTAGCTAGAAGACCTAGTTCAATTATTTACACCACCACTGAGGCACTGAGCTGAACATTTTTGCTGGGAATATCGGTGACAACAAGCACTGACTATTTGTATCTAGCAGCAAATTATTTTAAACTCGTTTAATGGTATTGACTAGTAGGCTGGTATAGTTGTATAATTATATATAATTATGCTTTGCATAAAGAATGCAATGCAAGTGTCCAAGACAGGAAATAATACAATTGGAAAAGAACAAACTTTGTTATGCACATTATCTGCTACAGCAACAAGCTAAAGTTCTATTCAAGAAAGTTATACAACTTCCGAAACACGTACAGAAATTTTCAGGTGAAATGAAGGGAAAGGAACTTAGAGCTCCAGAAAACATCTTTCTTGCTCACAGATCATGACTGTGCTGCAGAAAGAGACAGCAGGCAGTATGTTGGCTCTGCTGCATGTCAACCCAAGAACACAGTACCTGACGCTGGCTTTAATATAAATAAAAAAGCAATACATACAAAAAAGCATCTTACATATTCATTAAAAATAGAAGTATAGATGAGCTTGTTTTCTTCTGAGTCATCAAACTCCTGGTAGTGCTTCTCCATAAAAGTCCTCTGTATTAACTGGAAATCATCATCTGGACCACAACAAAAATGCATCATAAAGTTACGAGTGTAGTCATTCTTTTTGTAACACAAACCCCACATTCACTAGTCCTCCGCTTCCCCGCTGTAACCACAGAGCCCTGCACACGTGCAGCGTCAGTCACTCCAGCGCCGCAGCTGCCACTGAGCCACCACTTCTGACCCATCTGCGAGAGACAGAGGCTGCTGGCAGAGGGCAGCGCCGCGGGAGTCAGGGCAGCAGCACATCAGTCTGCATTTTCACAGCAGATGTGTATTCAGAATGGAACGGGACGAACACGGCCACCTAGCAAGGTCTACAATTCATTCTTCTAAGTTTCATTTACACTCAGTATTAGCAAAAAAGTCCTCCTCCTTTATGTTTTATTAATAAGGTTATTTATTCTGAACCCCTTTTTGTTCAGGCTCTCAAGTCATCAAAAGTGATTACCTCTTCCCTACAAGAATTCAAAATATTAGTGAAACTCCCGGATTAATTTTCAATTGCTGAGGATTTTTTTTTTTCCAGTTGTGGAAGGCAACAAGAATAAAAATGAACGCAGTAGGTCACCAGTGAATTCAACAGAACAGGTATAAATATAAATACTGCATTAAAATACACTAGTCTCAGCTTTCTAAACCCTAACATATTCAAAATTAATTTAGTTACCATTTCTCCAGATTCAACTACATCACCAGGCAAACCCCGGCTGCAGAATCTACATCTCTCTGGGAAGGATGTGGTCAAAAAGTTTATATGCTGTTCTTATGAAGCAGCTGATGGCCGATTACCATGAATTCTGTCTTGGCACCTTGTACACTAGTTCCTTGCACACGCTGACTTCTCAGTTAAAATTATGGTTCTGAGAATGTAGCACCTTTTATTGCTTAAGCTCACACGATGAGACTGACGCCATTTAACATTCTTGCTATGAAAAGGTCCTGCCACGTTACACACAAGTTACAGGCAACAAAACCAACTCAGAAGGATAGTCTCAAAAAGTGAAAAGTGGCAAGACATGATTGACACCCATCTCCAGTTTTGCAATGCTGCAGCAGGAACAGAGGATATACACTGCTCTCCATGTTCAGCAGAGACAGGACAGGGAACAACATGCTTAAACTGCAGCACGGGCCCTTATATTGCAGATTACAACAGGCTGCCTGCAGTAGCAACAGCTTGGCACTACAGCAAATTGCCTGGACAAAGCACGGCATCTTCTAAGAACATCCTGACAAACACAGGAGGAGAGATCCAGGCAGACCTGGGAAGGGAAGGCTACCTCTCACAGCCTCCTCCACCCACTTCACAAAAGGGTATAAAAATTCCAGACAGACTGGATTTCTGTGTGAGATTTACAAGTGTCTTCAGTGTTTATTTACGAAGGAGTGTATTGCAGTGACGCAGAGAATAATTTTAAAGACTCATAAGCACCCTTTTGTTCAAACAGCACACAAAAGACTTTTGTGTATATTTTTGCTACATTACCAGGTTAGGGGCCAGGGGAACAAAGGAGGAACAGCTTCCACGAAGCAGGCAAGGGCTATTTTGGCTCTGTATATCTGCTAACAGAAGAGCAGCTTGCAATACGTTTAGCGCTCATCTTGTTATCTGTAACTACTTGCAGAGCTTACCCATTATGATATCCTCCAGATACCCAACAACTGCATCAAACTCTGCGTCAGAAGGGGAGGAGCTGAAAGCAAAGAAAGATGGTACTGTATAAATACATATTTCAACCACAGCAGAAAGAAAAGTTAAAATTAAAAAGTGTTAACAAAATCCCAAGCACAAATAAGCCCAGTAATTACAAGATAAGTGAATAATTTCCTAGTTTCAACCTGCAAAATAATCCATGACACTGATGATAAGACTGCTTCATGGCGATTCTCATCAGGTGTCTACTGTATTATCCCCGGTAAGGTGCCTAATTGAAGAAAAATAAATGTTGTTTTACTGGCATTACTGTCAAGGTAATTCTAGTCCTGGTGCAGAAGGATGTGAAGAGTGTAATTAGAACAGCAAATTAAGCATTTTCCAACCCACAAATCCAGGCTGCTACCACAAGCTTTCCTTCTGCTCTCTTTCCTCTGTAACTCCACATGGTGATCATGGAACTCTAGACACTCTAGAGAATATCTTGAAATATTTGGTCTTGTGGAACCACTTAAACTCAATGTATACACAAATATTGTATAACTGAAGAAATGTAAATAATTTTCTTATGCAAGAAACATCCTACATGCTACAAATAAATGGCATAAACTCCTAAGGTCATTCTATCATGAGCAAATACTAAACGCCATTATGGATCTGAAGTCATCTAGGGAAGACACCTTTGGTGCCAGCATTTCAGGGCTCTGGATACCTCTGCTAAATCTATTATTGTGCAGCTTGTTCAGACATGGCAAAGAATCCACAGGATCCCCTGGGCCTGGGCATTCAGAGCTCATCTGTAGTGAGGGATGAACTCTTCCTATATTCTCCAGTAGATGAAAGGCTTTTCTCACACGTGAGGGGGAAAAAGCATCACAGGACTTTTGTCTTTAAGAAAAACATTAGCTGTGATCAGCAAAAGCACTATTTAAATTAAAGTCTCTCTAGTTCTCTTTCAAATTTCTCTTTAGTAAACAGAGCAGAACACCCTTTCAGACTAAGATTTGAAAAACTCATTAAATTTATTTGGCTATTGAATAATAGTCCAGTGAAATGAATCCAACAGGTTAACCAAAAGTCTAACTATAATGAGCCTTAGGGCTCATTCTAACCAGGAAAAATGAAAAGATATTTGATTTAAAAAGGCATTCGATCACCAATGATGTTCTAGCAACGTTTCTGATCTGTTAGCCTTGGGAGAGCAAAGCCAAGGCAAGGGAGTGGAAAAGCGTGCTCTTCCACCAGAGGGCAGGACGCCACCAGGAGAGGAGCTGGCACAGGCCAGTCGAAGCACTACATACTCTGAGCATCACACCTGGGACTTGAGGCAACGGGGCTCATGGCTTTCTGCGTACACGCAAAGACAGGAGACTTCGCTGTGGATAATTTCTGCTCTTTTTTTTTTTCCCCCTCCAAAAATGTGCTACTATTGGTTTTATAGCTTACTCTAACAGTAGCAGAAAATGTAAAGTATTAATTTAAACCCCAGTTTAAGCTTGTGGAATGAATCATGGAATTTTAACTGTTCCAAAATAGCAGTGATTCCGTCTCTCTATACAACACACCTGCATCCCCACACCTGAAGAAACACATGCTCACAAATCTGGCTGCTTAAGCCTTTGTCACCTCACCATGTCTAGTCTAGGCCAGCACAACCTGCACTGCTGAAGAAGCCCAGGCAGTTTGGATGCCTGCATCTTATCTTCCTCGCAAAACTATCCTTCTCAAGGGCTAGTATGAAAACCATTCCTAACACAAACATGTATTAGAAACGGGGGATAAAGACATATCTGATACGAATTACAAATACTGGAGAGAGAAATAAATAGAAAATGTTGTCCTGAGAGGAAGAAAAAAAAAAATCAAAATCAACCTATTGCCCTGACAGTCAATTTCCATTTGAGTCTTTGGCTAGTGCGGGAGATAACGGTGAGTAGAAACACCCAATTTGGCCATTGGAGAGTCTGTAGACTGAAAGAACTAAATCTATGAACTAGAGTGACAGAGGCACAGGGACACGTCCCCTTTTGCCACAAGCTTTAGGAGAAGAGTATGCCAGACAAATGTGGAGCAAAGTAGCCTCCTAGCATCTACCAGTATAAAATTTGGTTGACCTGTAAAAGGTCTCACATGTGTAGAACATCTAGTGCATCTGAACACAGAGGAACAGCCTCTTCCCAGAATCCGCAATATAAGACAACATATGTTCTTGAAAAGGAAAGAGAAATTTTGAATTTTAAATTAACACAAAACCCCCAAGTTTGCAGCCTTACGGTGTTTATTTTGATCACTCAGCCAGGGCTATCTGGTGCTATGCTCATTGCAGTTGTATTTAGTTTGACTTCACCTAAATTCTGAACTGATGTTACCCCCTCCTGGATGTTCTCATTTTTCTGCACCCTTGCTCTCCTATGAAGCAGAATCTGGTAATTCGTGTAGTATAAATTCATTCATGAAATTATATTCCTATTAAGGCATTTTAACTAGTAATTAGCTTATTGAAAATCTGACACAGAATGTAGCATACTCACATAGCTACACCAAAGTTTTCTTCATCAGAAGTCTCCATCGTTACTGCATAACCAGACTGGAGCAAGCAATTTGCTATATTGCTGCTGTTAGTTGTTATCTCTTCTTTTCAGATGAAGTACTAAGGAATAACATGTGACTTAACATTAATACAAATTAAATTGTTAAATTACCACACACTTCTCAAACAGTGATTCAGAAGAGAATATCTTATTTTTAGATGTAGGCATTTCAAAGTCTTGTTCTTCCAAAGTTACTGCTAGTTCTTTTCTGTAATAACTCAAGTTTTCTACGAATTTCCTCCGCCTGTTTCTACTAAGAGAACAGGCTCAAAACCACACAGTTAAGTTTCCGTAATGGGTTTCAAAATCATAAATTGTTTAGGTTGGAAAAGACCTTTAAAATCATTGAGTCCAACTGTTACCCTAACATTGCCAAGTCCACCACTAAACCACGTCCCTCAGCACATCTACAGATGTTTTGAACACCTCCAGGGATGGCAACTCAACCACTTCCCTGGGCAGCCTGTTCCAGTGCTTGACAACCCTTCTGGTGAAGAAATTTTTCCTAATATCCAATCTAAACCTCCCCTGGTGCAACTTGAGGCTGTTTCCTCTTATCCTGTTGCCTGTTCCTTGGGAGAAGAGACCAACCCCCCCGGCTACCCCCTCCTTTCAGGGAGTTGCAGAAAGCGAGAAGGTCTCCCCTCAGCATCCTTTTCTCCAGGCTGAACACCCCCAGCTCCCTCAGCTGCTCCTCATAAAACCTTTACATCTTTTCTCCTGAAGCATCTGTGACTATTAGAAAGACACACAAAAATGATGCCAGATAAGATGAAGATGCCACCCCAGTCCCAGGGAGCTCGCAGGCCAGGCTTTGGACAGTGATCCCGTGTGCCAGCCAGGGACTCTGGCCAGTGCTGGGCTGCACCCTGGCCAGGCCCTGTGGCTGTGGCTGTCAGCAATTGCTGACCCATCACACAGGATGGGGCACACAGCATCACAGGGCCAGTGAGAAGGGCCAGCTGGTTTCTAGGTGTGCACTGGGGACACTCTGCTCCTGCCTCCCTTGCTGGGTTATACCCAATGCTGGCCTTCAGAGCAGCCGGCTGAGGGCAGGAGCCAGCTCTATCACACCAAGGCACAGGAGGTATGAACATGACCCTCGCCTCCCCCTTCTCAGTCCTGGCTCCTGGGGAGAGCGAAGCTGCCAGCCCTGTCATAGAATTGCCGAGGCTGGAAGGGACCTTTCAGATCATTGAGTCCAACCATCAACCTAACTCCGTCAAAAACCATCACTAAACCATATCTCTAAGCACTATGTCTACCCATCTTTTAAATACCTCCAGGGATGGTGCCTCAACCACTTCCCAGGGCAGCCTGTTCCAAAGCTTTCATTTTACTCTTTCAGTGTAAAACTTTTTCCTAATCTCCATCCTAAACCTCCCCTGGTGCAACTTGAGTCTATTTCCCCTTGTCCTATTGCCTGTTCTTTGGGAGAAAAGACCGACCTCCCCTGGCACAACTTGAGTCCATTTCATCTTATCCTGTCGCCTGTTCCCTGGGAGAAGAGACCGACCCCCCCCCCGGCTACACCCTCCTTTCAGGGAGTTGCAGAGAGCGAGAAGGTCTCCCCTCAGCCTCCTCTTCTCCAGGCTGAACACCCCCAGCTCCCTCAGCCGCTCCTCATGAGACTTGTGCTCCAGACCCCCTCGCCAGCTTCTGGACCCGCTCCAGCACCTCAGTGTCTTTTCTGTGGTGAGGGGCCCAAAACCGGACACAGTACTCGAGGTGGGGCCTCACCAGTGCCCAGTACATGGGGAAATCCCCCCCCGCAGAGGGACGCAGCACCCGGCCCACCTCACCTCCCCCTCCCCAAAGGGACCCAGCCAACCGGGCCGTCATCTTCCTTCTCCAAAAGGCGCCCAGGACGCTTGCCCCGCTCAGTTCCCCCTTCCCGAAGCACACGGCCGCCTCGCCCCTGTCACCTCCCACCGTCCCGGAGAAGGGCCCGGCCCGGCCCCGCACCTACCGCCGGTCAGGGCAGCCAGCACCGCCTCCCCGCCCCTCCGGCCCGCCCGTCTCCTAGGCAACGCTCCTTTCCGCCCCGCCCGCAGCCAATCGGAGAGCGGAGGGCGTGCGGAGGGCCCGCCCACAACCCAGAAGGCCCAATGGGAGAGCGCGGGCGGGAAGGCGGCCCCCGCCGCCATGGTGGGCCGTCAGGCCTGACGGGGCGGGCGGCAACGGCCCCCTGGGATGAGTTTAGAGTGTCCCGGCCTCAGAGGCGGTCCTGGGAAGGAAATAAAAAGAAAACTGATAACATGCTTCGTTGTGATGCATGCAGCCGTTGTATGAGCGGGTTTTGCCCTCGCAGAGCAGGGCCCTGAGAAGGCTGGAGGATAGGGAACCATGCCAGGGCCTTGGGCGCCCCCAGCGCCCCCCCTCACCGGGCACAGTGTGGGCCACCCCTCAGAAGGCTGCACGCCAGGGTTTTGCACAACTTAAATTTTGTCAACTTCTTGTCCGAGGCATTGCTTCTGCTTGCAGAGGCTGCCTGCCTCAGCCTCTGGCACCGCAACATTTGCAACCCTGTCTCTCAACAGAAGCCGAAGAATTAAAGAACAACAAATAGCCTTTGAGACATTTTTATTGTTGAATGGACAGCTTCGCTACAACTCATTTCCCCTTCTGAGGGCCTATGGAGCCACCGCCTCCCCTCCCTGGCCCCTGAGCCTCCGGGGGGTGGAGGGACTGAGGTGGGCACTGCACCAGTCACGGAGGATCAAGCTTTACAAAGACCTTGGATTTTAGCAGAAAGCCAGGCAAATTGTACAGTCTTTCCCTCTGTGAAATGAACAGGACAGTTCTCTGCAACACAGCTCCCTCCTTCAGCACCATTGGCTTCCTCTGCCCAGCACCAGCTGCACGGAAGACGGTCTGGGGCAAAATTTTCCAAAGCATTCACGTCTTTTCAACAAAGAATGCAGGCACTTAGTCCCATGTCCACAGAGGCACCAAGGCTCTCAGGTCACCTCCATTTCAAGGGGACATGAGACACCTAGAAGCCTTTCAGACATGGACCTGGGCCTTAAGAGCTTAATC
This sequence comes from Rissa tridactyla, assembly GCF_028500815.1. Lineage (NCBI taxonomy): Eukaryota > Metazoa > Chordata > Aves > Charadriiformes > Laridae > Rissa > Rissa tridactyla. Next base: position 72,017,313 of record NC_071469.1, on the reverse strand, counting down.
TCATACAGCTGATACAAATCAGGAGTCCTAGGCACTTCTGAAAATTTTACCTCAGTTAATCCTGGCCAGGGAAACCAAGGCCCTGAAGTTACTAGAATCTATTAAGGCAGAGTTCAAAATGGTTCTGTCCCACCTCTTCCCTAAAGTATCTTTGGACCTTAGGGATAGAGACCTACCATTGCATTTGGAAGCATTTAAAACTTCAAGTGGATTCTGAAATTCTAAGATCCTTGTGGCAGTGATGGTGTACGCACGTTTGCTCATTCAGCACCGAGCGGGAAGGGACATGGCCCAGACTGGCAACATGGATTACAGCAAAACATAGTAAAGTACAGTCAGTGAGGAAATGAGGTCCCCATAGCACAGATTTGCCAGTCTGACTTTAATCAAAATGGGCATCGAAGGTGGAAGAGAATTCACATTTTAGCAGAAATACTAACCAGCACTCTTTTTTGGGAAAAAAAAAAAAAAAAACAAGAAAATGATGGACAGAACTTTCTTAATTCACACATTATACACCAGAGGTTCAATGGAGACACTTTTTTTTTTTTTTTAAATCCCTGGATGAAATTCAGCACCCTTAAGTTAGCAAAGGCAGAAGGTGAACAGAGTTGCCAGAGAGTTTGATTCTGGGACCTGTGTGCAGAGCTCCCAGCTCCCGGTTAGGGAGTCAGTAGGAAGCCAGAGTGCTCAGCAAGAAGCAGCCGCCTCAGCTCTGCTTTGTTAATACGTGACAGTACAATAAAGAAGATAAAGGATTTTTAAAATGAGATGCATCACAGCATGAGAATTCACTACAACAGCCTCTGCTGTTGAATCACTGCCAAGAAGTGGGATGGTTTTGGTGTAAGTTATGTGTGAATTAGTGAAGTTCTATTATATAGCTAGATAATTTAAAAAAAAGCAACCTGTACAAGTCTTGGAAGAGACTGAGTCGTATCTTCAGTTGGTGCAAAATAAGCATAACTCCACCAATTTTTGTGCTACTTCACTGACACCAGCTGTGAACCCTGATTCCTTGTAGAAACCTAGCAAAACAGTCCAAAGCTGCCCGCTGAAATGCATCCTTAACATACAAACGTCACAAATGTGTAATTAAACTGGAGCCGAGAGTCCTACTGCATGATCCCTATCAAAAATACAAAGTGTGGCCCCAAACCTGCTTGGAGCAGGACTGACATGTGGCAAGCAAGGTGCATTTTTAAAGAGTTACAGAATAAAACCAAACTTGCTATCCAAATAACTTTTTTTTTTTTTTTAAATAAACTGGCCCAAAATTCTCCTCCGATCTTTTAAGATAGCTCAATATTTCCAAAGTGAACATAACTTTCAAAAACAACACTGATTAAAAAAGATGTTCAATGATACCTTAAAAAATACCCAGAATATCAAATTAATTCCAGTCCAGCGTTATAATTAGTTAAGAATACCTCCTGAAAACTATATCCTCACAAAAAAATGTGGGTACTGAAGTTAAAAGCATCAGAAACATTATGTACTTGAAAATACCACCGATCTTTTAACGTTTAAAAACAAATCAGAACATTCTTTGGAATCACCGAGTTATTAAAATGTGAGTTTCTCTACAGTCTCCACATTGTCTTTTCAAATCAGTCTGTGTACAGATTAAGTCTTTGAGCAGTTTAATATCCACTGTCGGAAAATACAGAGTCTCTGACCAGCAGGAGGCTACATTAAACAGGAAAACATTGGCATTCTCCTTTTAGTACTGACTTCTGCCAAAAATAGAGACTTTCAAGCACAAGACAGAACTGCCCTGTTTTAGGAGATATTTCTTTTCTCTTCTTTTCTAAAATGCATTGTACGTGTACTTCCAGTGCAAATTTTTTTTTCAGCACTTGCGACAGGCGAGAAGGAAAGGGGGAAGAAGAGAGACACTCTCCTATGGTCTTGCTTGAAGGAACCCATAGCCATAGCACGCTGACCTACCAGCTCTCCTTACTGCTGAAACCAGCTCCCATCGCTGGCAACTTGAGATAGCTTATTAGAGATTTCATTTTTAAGATAAACAGATTACAGTTTAGCATGAAATCTGGCCATGGCTGTGGTTCTATGTGCATAAAGATTGGTTAGAGGTGCTTTCCCCTTTCAGTATTGGTTGGAGTTAATTAAAAACAAGTCTGTGGTATTTCTCCACGTGTGTCATGAAATGTGAGAGATCTGTCTGACTCGGGTCTGTATTTCCTGTCGACACAAAGGGCAGGTCTCCAGTTGCAAGGCACACTCCATGCACAGGTCACTGAAGGAGAAGAAAAAAAAATAATACATCAGTTAAAGCCTGCATTTACAGTATGAAAAACTAAAAAGAAAAAAAATCCAAGCACTAAGCAGTTTAGTTAGCCTGCTAGAAACACAGACAAGATCAGTCTTTCAGCACGGAGATTAGGAATTGCAAGTCAGGTGTTGTGGATGCACAGGCTTTGAGAGGCGCTCCTGCTGCTCAGCATCCTGCCGACCTGAAACCTCTAGTGCAGTTGGCCAGGATTACACTCGCACGCTTTTGTTAATCCCAACGCTTGCTCTGGTCTGGGGAACAGCAGCCCCCGTGCCCTGCGTGAAGCTGTCGCCACTTCTTGTTGAGGCACACTGGGCACATCTCCTGTTTTTAACTTGGCAACATGCAGACAGAAGACCTGTGGCAAAACTGCTTCCATGAGTGCTCTAAAAACACTAAGGAACTGGACTTAACTGTATTAAGTTTCCTAGTAGGCTACTTACACGATACTTATTGCTCAAACTGCCCTCTCAATTTTTAGCTTCTAGAGGAATTTGTGACTTGAGACAATCCATTAGTTGAACATTTAATGGAGTATATAATGAATTTTCTGCTCTCCTCAAAGTGATCCGGATTTCACAGCACCAGTACCAAGTACTCATCAGCAAAGCCTTTGAGATGAGGGATAGCATGTATAGTACCGTAGCCGCAGTACTTCCCCAGCCCCAAACACACACACACACACACACACACACAAGGATTAAATCTGCTTAGGGGGAGGGTGGGAATACTGTGCTTAACTTCTGTATGTGTCACATCCTTAAAAGGATTCATTATTTCCTTTATGCTGGGGAGTCAACCAAGATAAGCAGGGACTGCAGCTGGTCTCACCAAAGCTCAACGCCAAACACATACATTTTCTGTTTCTTTGTTTGGGGATTTGTTTTGGGCAGGGGTGGGGTGCAGGGGATGCAGGGGAGGGAGGGCAGGAGGATGGGGGTTTTGGGGAGTTGGCTCTTTTTTTTTTTTTTTTTTTTTTTTTTTTTTTTTAAGTTTTTACCTGTGTCCACATGGCCTGAGCTCTGTGTCTGCTACCTCATCACAGCAAAGCGTGCAGCAGTTCTCTCGGATACTCACTTGCTTCAACAAAGCCAGGCGCCTGTGTCTGGAGAAAAGGGAACACCCCCCCCCGCCCCCAGCCCGACCCCAAATGTTAGTTTGATTCATGATAGATTCACAACTATTCCGAGTATCGCATCAAAACCAATGCAACACTTGCCTGTGCTACTCAACGCTACTGCTGCTCAGCGTCGAGAATAACTTCCCACAAAAAAGGCTTAATGCACCCAGAGATGTTCAGAACAGTTTTTGACTCCCTACTCTGGTCTGTCAGAAAGGGACAAGGAGGGTGTTAGATTACAATCCTCCCAGCTCCCACAGCTGAACACTTCAAAAAAATTCTTCTTTAATATCTGTGTACTTTTAGGAGTTAAGAAACAAAAAAACCCCAAAACAAAACACAAAACCACACAGACCCATGTATCAACAAAATTCAGCAACCCTGCAATGCTGTAACGCAGTTTAAAAGAATATAAATTGAAAAGAAAAATCAACATCCCAGTATGGCAACTGCCACAAAGGAGAGTAAAAGGATAAAAATCCCCCATTTGATGAAATAAGACATTTCAAGTTTGGAACACCTACACTACACGCCAAAGCTGTTCAGTGGCAGGGTGGTGTGTTGAGCCCAGACCACGGCCCAGCACTAGATGTATTAAATTCAGCACAGCTCTACATGAGTTTATGTTAACTCCTGCGATGGATAATTAGGGTCCAACTCAGACCTTTGCCTTTTTTTCCCCTATCACTTTTAAGATCAAAGTCATCTTTTCATTTAGGATTGGCTTACTGTTTCCAAACAGTTCAGGCTGTGGGGCAGGGATGATCTTTGTTTACGCAAAGAGCAGCAGCATCCAGCCTTGACTGGAGCCTTTCAGTGCCATCAGGTATTAAATGGTTTCTGCCACAGGAGGCCTGGTTCCTCCCGTCAGGAGAAACAGGACTACACAGTTTCCATCAACAGGAAACCGGTTTCCCCCAGTTTCTCTCTACACCTTTTGGCACAATCGAGTAACAGCTGTTGTTAAGCTCAAGCTTAAACGTTGCAAGAGTAGTGCCAGAGTGACATCACTACCAATCACACCCGATCGGCAGCTAAAAACCACAAAACCCCTCATCTAGTGCAAGACACTAAAAAAAAAAAAAAAAGAGAAGAACACTGACTTTGAAAAGGGGGCTGACCAAGAATGGTAACTAACAGATCACCTTAAGGGACTGAATCATAACTAACAGATCACCTTAAGGGACTGAATCAGGCTTTCACTTAAAGCACCTGCAGTCACAAGCCAGTGTAAGTTATTCTGACATTATATGTAAGTACAAAACTGCCTTGCAAGCTGCATTTGATTTTCTCTGCATAAATGCAGTATTGCAAGCCTCAAACTTTGTCAGTGTATGACTCAGATCCAGGAGTAAGGCATTGTTTTTGTTTTGTTTTTAAACACTAAGACACTCAAATACCTAATCCACCTGATTGAACAGGTAGGCAATTCAAAACCAGTCTCTGAATTCTATTATAGCCAGGGGTACCCACTGCCATCACCCTTCCCCCCCATTTAATTAGACACAACAAAAGATTATTTCAAGCCCAAACACCAGCAGCTCTCCAGAGGGCCCATCTTTAGACAAAATTGCAAATCTGCAGTAAGGCACATCCCAGATTACACTGTATACTGTTACTGCTTGTGTTCCAGTAAATTATTTTATTACTAATGACCTAAACCAGAAAAGCTATTAGTTTTCAGGAAAAGTGTATCCAAAGCTGTTTCTATTTGGCTTGATTTATATGTAAGTGGGGAACCACTTCTAAATTTGAATCGCCTTTGTCAGTATTATAATTCACAAAGGGGAAACTTTTCATCTGGATCAGAAAAGGAGGACAACTTCAAGTCTTACAACCATTCAGTACCTCCATACTGCCAACATCACAAATTAGGTCAAATTTAAATAAGACATCCTTTTAAATTAAGACTACACCTCCTCAACCAACCTAATCATTCTTAGCAGGAGGCATTTTCACCAAAACCAGTTTACTGTGCAGTACTAGTCAATTTTAATTTAGCTTAATAGTAGAAAAAAAAAATTAGTTTAATGGATTTTGGTTGTGTATCTCCTGCCTTACTTATTAAGTTGCACCGGAGCCTGTGATCCAATCCTTTTCTGAAAGAGACCTATGGAGGTGTGACCCCATAAAAGATAACTTTGCTAAGTACAACATAAGAGTGTGCAACTCAGAAGTGTGGCATTGTATTTATCCATATGCAAACACACTTAAACTAGACAGGAAGATTACCTGGGCAAAATGATTTTCTCTTCTGCTGTCAGAAAGGCATAATCATTAAAGGTACTAAACTTCATTGACGGTGGGTACTTGAAAGGTTTTGCCCCAAAGTTGAACTCACATTGTTGATAGGACATGAAACTTGCTGCAGCAAAAAAGCCAGATCTGCAATGTGATCAACAACAAACGTTTCAGAATGACTTAATAATAGAGCTTTCCAGACGTCTTGCTACTATTTCCAGACAAAAAAATATACCCCGAAACAAAGAGACAAGTTCCTTCAACAGAAATGTGCTACAGCTAATTGGCAGAAAACCCTCTAACACATCCAGTTTCACCTGCACATACTTTGCTCACTTAGTTCTCAATTTCTGAATTTACTGGCGGGGTTTATCTGAATTTACTACTAAGACAGCCAAGAAAGGCTGCCCACTCTGCAACAAGGCTTAGTCACACACTAAGAGCAGACGCATCCATCTGAGTAACACACAACCTGATCCTCTTTACATCGATCAGCTCAGTTATCTCCTTCAGCACTGGAAAAAAAGTAATTTTCTTCCAAACAATTGCTGTTCGGTGGCCAGCCCAGCCTAACCCATGACAGTTGTGAGGAGCAGTACCAGCTTCAAGGGACGCCTCCATCTCCACCGCTCCTGCTGCTTTCTTTGAGCAGGCAGAGATCTGGGGAACCTGCAGTCCCCCACACTTGTTGTGTGGGATCCACACGGGATGAATCCAGGTCTGAGCTCTCTTAGCACAACACCCATCTGCTCCTCCTTGCCCTTGCAGGATTACCTCAGGCCAGCTGTCTTTTCTTCACAGCCACCTTGTCAAAACACCACAACTATCACTTCTTTCAGTTTTGTTTGCTGAAGGGGCCCAAGTTGAGTAATACCTTAAGCTCTAACCAAGAAGAGAATCTGTTGAGTATGTAAGTGACACACTCCACACAGAGTACTGCAAGCTGAACAGACAAGATACACCGCGACTCTTTAAACTCCTCTCTGCTTGCTTCTTGAACTTCATTTTGAGGAGAAAACATGAATGAAATTATTAGCACAGTAGTATTAATTTACAGAGTACTGTAACATTTAATTAAGCTGCATAGGAAGCTGCTCTCTCAAGTATCACACCAGCTTATCTTTTCAGAACTAAACGGCTGAACTTCCCCGGGAGAATCAGAGGAGTTCACCATGTGTTAACTCTAACAGAGTTGGCAAAATAAGCCTCACACCTTTACGTAATGCTACCAAGAGACATGCTCCCATGAACATTCAATATGCTACTACAGGAACTGGCCCCAGCGAACAGCAGTAAGTTAATACGCATTCTTCAGCATTTACAGGACTGAGGCTTTATTTTTTAGAAGATCAAAAATTCCTCAAGCTCTATCAGAAATTTGTTCATCTTTGCTACAGCCTCCTATTTCAGTGCCGTGCTAGTTTGACCATAAAAAACATCTGTTGAAGGTCCAAAGTATTTATTTTGGACTCTGAAATCCACCTGTAAAATTATATCCTTCTCACTGATGTCTAAGCAACTTTCAGTTGAGAAACCTGCTTAACAGTGGCTTCAGGTAAGCGGGTTTCTCAAATGGGAAACGCTTCATATAATTAAAACAATTATCCATACAGGTCACTGTCCTTCCAAATGAGCACATACTTACACAGCAGATGAAAATACTTGCTTCTCAGCAGGAAGCTGGTTTCCATTTAAATAGAAGATCATTTGCTTTTCTTGCAAGTCTAGTAGAAATCCTATTGTGTCTCCTTCCATGCAAAACAAAGATAATTTAGAGATTTCACTTCTCTTAAATGCCTACAGCTGAAACAGTTATTGTTTTAACTATCACATATCTCACTATGAATTGTCTCATTTAAAAGGAACTGTTTGCAAAAGCATAAAGGAAGAAACATTGATACAGACAGTAACTACAGGAAAAGCTCAGGACAAAATAGTAAAAAAAAAAAAAATAAATTTAGTCTGCTAGAGCATAATACATAGTTGTAGAAGTATTGCAGAGCCTTTGCCAAAGCCAGGAAAAAAGCTGCACTATTTCTCTCCTTGGCTATTTCACACCCATTGAAGATATTCTTACAACACACACTTCTTAAGTCCAAGTTTCTTCTATGCTTTATTTTGCACATATTTATTTTTAAGAGGTATTTTAATTTAGCCATCCTTAGGAGAAATTTTTAATAGAAGAGAAGGTGGCACAGTTCACACGAGCATGGCATGCGCAGACCCCTACCAAGACTTCAAAGCTGAGATCAAGAACAGAATTTTGCTATCCAAGTAGCTATCCAAGAACTTCAAGCAAGCAAGACAGAGCAACTCCCTCCTTAACCTGAATTAGACAGGTTTTTCCCCCACTTCCCTAATATAACTCTTTCAACCCAGAAAGGAACATTTCAACCCTGTTTGTAGGGCTACAAGCATCTAAGAAAAAGTCTTATGATTAAGTGTCCAGCAATGTTAGTTGGTACTATGAGTTGTACTCTGCCTGTTAAATGCTTTTTCATTTAACCAAAAAGATTATCTTCACACATATTGTGTAACAAGAGTATGGTGCCCACTTTGTACACTTAAACCACTGCAAATACTAGTAAAGGCACAATAATTATTAAACCTTCAGTATCATCAGGATTAGGCAGTAACTGCTCTGCATCCACCTACTAACAAACTGTTTTCTAGGCACCTGCAAGAGGAAAAAAATCCCGTGCAGAAATCCAACTAGGCTAGAGAGCAGAAGATGGACTGAATACCTTCTTTCCAACAGGGATGGGAATGTGGTTTACTTCTGGCATTATACCAAATCAGCTGCCGGCAGCCATCGTACGCACAGGAGTATTCATCGTCCCCGATGCCGTAACCTTCCTTTAGAAAAAGGAGCAAAGCATTTCAGTCTGCAGCCATTCCTCACACAGAAGGGCTAAAGCTAAACCATTCATCCAAGAGCAGGAAGGGTTTCTCCCACCCCCGTGAAAACAATTTTTTCAAACTAGTCTTAGTTTCATTTTCACACCAAAAGGACTTTGTTGGGGCGAGGAGGAGAGAAAAAGGGGATATTGCCTCCAAAGTGGTTTTCATCCTCTGTGAGCTCAAGTCACTCCTGTCTGTTGAGCTATTTAAAAATCAGAAGCCAGTACCCAAATAGCTAACTCTTTGTGTCTTAAAAAGTCAACACAGAAGTGTAACCACTCTCTTATCTTGAAGTCCCAGTATCAGACTGGTAATACCTTCCCCCACAAGATACCCAAGTGCCACCAGAACACACAGTACAGAGAAAGAACAAACCCATAGCCCCTGCACTGAATTTGTTGCATATTGTGTCCCCTTCAGTGCCAGCCTCCCTAAAGTCATGAAAAGGTTATCAAGTGATATTCCCAAGGTCCCAGAAAAATGCAAAACTAGAAGTTTCAGAGTGGGAGAAGAATTCGTCATGTAGGAGAGCGCAAACACGAAACCCAAAAGCCTTATGGAAGGGAACTTCCTCGTGCTCAGCACAGTTTGTCTGGAGCACAAATACTAGGCAGTATCTGATTACACAAGCCTCAGATGTCCCAAATTAAAGCTAAGCCCAGCTAATGGGTGTTTAATGTCATATTTAGGACTAGTCTTTTTGTTACACATGCCGCAAACAAAGAGCATATGGCTACTCTGATGAGCGTGTGTGTGACATACCCAGAAGAGAACATCCCTGTATTTCAGGTAGACGGCTGATGAACTTCAGGAACAGTAGCATTTAGCTACCAGCAAAACAGCTGTAGCAACAGCAAATCATCCTGCTCAGAGATGTGACATCTCCTGTTTTCATACCTTGTACAGGAAGCACAGACAGAAAAACGCATCTACACCAAGCGCCTTAACAGTAAGTGGGAAAAATCTTTTAAGCCTCTTAGCAGTCTGAAGGCAGACACATGGCCTTTTATTTCAAACAGTTTCCATTACACTCAGCATCTACAATACCTGTGCTCAGGACAGCTCTGGACAGTAGTTTTGTTTGGTTGTGTTTTTAAATCACACTTGCAATTCCATGCAAGAAGTGTGGGTCTGGACTTTGGATGTGATGTAGAGATATCTGCGTGTCATACACCAACAGACGACAACACTATATACACGAATAATTAGAAGAAGTGGAGCAAGACCACTGAGCTCACAGGAAGACTTAAATTAAATGGTGAGAAAAGCTACTCTCCCATTCCCATTGGGTTTCTCGCCACTGCTGTTTGTTTGGTCTCCTTCACTTATTTCTCTCATACACCCCATCATCAATATTTACCCACACATATGTATTTGGCCTATCTTCTTTTAACTGTTTATCTCTACATTATATTTTTTTTTCTCTCCTAAATTAGGTTCCAAGTAGGAACAGAAAGCCATGAAATTACAATAATAGAGAAGGGCTACAGGTACATTTCAATCTCAAGCTCAGAGGGTAGAAGTGTCAGCTTAAAATCCCAGCGCTGTATTTCCATTGTGGTCAGTGGCAGTAGGCTAAGCCATACACGCCTTTTGTACTAAAATTCCATCTCGCACTTTAATGAATTTTATTGGAAGTTTGGAAGGCTGATAATATGGAAAGTCCTCTCTTAGCTGAAGGAAAGAAGTTTTTTGGGTCGTAACCATTATGCTTTCTTAGTATTATGGAAATACTGAAGCAAATGAGTTTACAACAGCCACCCAGAGTTACCATGAGGATCTAAGAAGAAAGATGTCCTAGGTACATCTCTACTAAGATTTGAGATAATTCTTTGAATATAGGTTTGGACTTAACATGCACATGGCACATTTGGCTTTAATGCTAGCAAGTACATAATTTTAAAAGTAAAATAGTAGGAAAAAGAATACTTAGAAGCAGAATACTTCGAAGAATATTTAGAAGAGTAAGATACTAGATCTCCCTCATCCCTCTGGATGAGAGGGAGAGCAAAGCAAACTAGGTACTCTGTACAAACAGTGTACTTATTCTATATTATCAGAATGAAGGCAAGAAGGTAGAGGGTTTATCTTTTTGTAACCCTTACTTTTAACTAAAAAGAAGCTTTCACATACCCAAACCATACCATAGTGCTGCTACCAGCAGATCCAGCGATACCATGCTATCCCAGAGACAATTCAAATAATTATTTCCCTTGTGAAAGTTAATTTAATAGGAGAGTCTGTTAAAGAAGGTAATCAAATGGCTGCTTGGTGACCTGTGTAAAAGCGAGTGCACAATGATCTGCTAGTTCCTAGTGAGCAATTGTTTACTTCACAAAAAAAAAACCAGACAGTAACCACCGCTGTTATCAAAAGAATTTCCAAGAAGAAACTAAGCCACAAGAAATAAACCATTTCCCTGTAGCTTCCAGACAACAGCAAGTAGATCACAAGCTGTCGCGGCTAGCAGCTACACATGATTTGTGTGAACAGTGTCAGCCTGGAGCAGAGACAACACAGCCTTTTCTTGCACCGCTAACTTCAGACAAAATAGCTTCACGAAAGCAGAGGAAAAACTGAAGGAAACGGGCAAGTGCACGGTTACTGCCACAGAATAACCAGAGCTATTTTCATAGGTGTTATACGTAGGAAAATACTGAAGTTACACCATCAGCTGGATGATGTTGCATATACTCACGTGGTTGAGAAATTTGCTGTCTTTGGTAGCCCATCCTATCTGCATCACTCCTGAAGTAACGACTGTAACTTCATAGTACCAAACTCCGGAATCGACACAGAACGTACACCTAACGCTTTCAAAGGACGAGGCATCACATCGAGCCTACCAAAACCAAACCAAAATTAAGTTGTGACAAAATTAGCATTCAAACAGGCCCCTTCCTTCCCTGGATCAAGTTTTTCGCGCGTAAGAATATACCAGCGTAATTTTAGAGACACTTTAGTCAAAAAGCAACCTCTCTTTATAGCAGTAATTGTCACACAAACTAGCCAGTAGGCCAGACTGAAAATTGTCAAGCGGTAAGCCACAAGGGAAAAAAACACAGTAGAAACTTGACAGGGTCAATTTAAAGACTTAAAAACTAAGACAGCCCAAGTCATGGGTTGTTAGTCGACTTCTGGTGTGAAGGACAGAGAAGTATTCAACGTTAATTCACAAAAATTCATCTGTAAGTAGTCAAACAAATTTTTAGAAGAAGTAACAAAGGAAGAAAAAAAACAACCCACAATGCCAAGACAAAAATCCTACTGTTACGGACTTTTTGAGACTAGGCAGGGCAAACAATAGGAATTATACTTTGTGAACCATTTTAGCCAAAATGAGGGAAAAGGCAGCTAACTCTTAAGCATCCTCTTCCCTTTTCTGAAGTTTTGGGGCACAGATACAAGCGTTACTTTGGTGTGAACATTTCTACAACCGAGATCAGTGTAGTGATGTTACAACCCTCTGACAAAGCAAGTTTGCTATGCAAAGCCGGCAGAGAACTTTGACTCATTCTAGGAAATCAGAGAAGCAAGTAGCAAACAAAAATAGTTTAAACCTGCCTTTTTCTTCAGACTCCTTTTCAGGTTGAAATCCTGAAGTGATATCCTACCTCTAATCCATGTGGCGAGATCTTCAGGTATTCACTGACATCGTTACTGTTCAGCATGGCCCTAATGTTGGTCAAGTCAACCTTCTCATACGTAAACTGCCTGCCTTCTTTTAAAACTGCAAAATAAAACTATTTTTTAATCACAGCAGCAGCAAAACCTCATTTTAAACATTTCACACAGCGCCAATCAATCTCTCTCGGGTCCAGTTAATTTTTGGTATAACTGAATGAAATATTGATATTTTGCCTGCATGAAAACAGCATCACTTCCAATGCACTGTGTGTTAAATATCCTCTAAACATCAGAACACAACCAATACCTCTGACTAGAGCTCCTACAATCTAATTACTGCTTTCAGGAAACCCAAGGCAAGTGTAAGGCATCCAAGTTCATACCAAGATGCTGTTTCAGGATTTACCATTGTATTCGTATATTCAGTTGGGCATAGCTTTTCTGATTCGTCACAGTGGAAAAGATTTTGGGGATGGGGAAAAAGGGGAAGGGAAAAACAAGGATTTAAAAGGCTTTTTTACCCTCTTATTTTCAGTTAGGTGATGAACTTGAACTAAGCCAAAGCAGCTCTTTCTCCCTGTGTCCCCTTTTCACGCGGGCAGATCAGAAGCATTTATCTTGCCAGGTGTCAAATCGCTGACACATGCACGTTAATTTACAAATCAGAGGTCTTATCTTAGGACCCTTTGTATTATCCTAAACTTGCTACAACACTTATACAGGCGTTTATTAAACACAACTGACATTGGCCTCCCGTAAGCTGGCTAAAGTCCCACAGAGCCAAACAAGAATTTTACCCAAATTTAGGTTAACGGACATTAGAAACTATGAGGTCCTTAGAGTTGCTGCACTCCCGAAATCACAACTAAACAAGCAAATTTGATGCTTGTTAGTCATCCAAAAGGATAGATCTAGAAGTGCTTTGTCGAACATTTTTCACTTTTGCTCACAAGACCGTAAGCTTTAAGAAGTCTTTAACAATTCTTTGAGACTGTGCACTGCTGGGGTATGATGGCGGTAGTGACTGTCACCAGGATGTGTCAGTAATCCAGCTGTTCTGCAGAGAGGCAGAGCTGTGGTATTTAGCCACTCAGCACGTCTGCTGAAGCGTGGGTTACAGGAAATATGGTGCAAGAGAGGATTTTCATTGCAGCTCCAACTTGCAGGTTATAAACCACTTCCTTTCACAAACGTTTTCCTTGCCAAAATTTCCTTTCCAGGCAATTACACTGGATTTATTCGCCTTTTTTTTTTTTTTTTGAAGGAGAGCGATTACAGTCAGGTATATTTACAATAAGTGCTTACATGAAACAAATACAAAGTAGTCCTTCAACTCTTTCAAGAAGTGATTAATATTAAATGAATCCATCCCTTTTGTTATACCTACACAGATTGTCTAAACTCCACTGGGCACAGAATCCAACCTGGCGTTTTAAATAGTCTGGATTATCTGTCCATTTCTCTAGCAAGATCAGTTGGTCACTAATGCAGGATTCAGAAACTGTCATTTTATTTTCACCTGCAATTTAAGAGGAAAAAAAAAAAAAGAGTTAATTGCTATAAACTATGGGTAAGTTTAGTTAAAAATAGTAACATTCTACAAATACAGTAGAACACACCCCCCCGCTTTAAACCTCAGGGTCACAAACAGCATGAAATTCTTCCCCAAGCAGATGCAAAATTAACTTAGCACTCAGATATACCACTTCTCAGCACAGAGCTGCATCATCAAAAGACTACTAGATCACAGCTGTTCTCAATCTCTCTAATACAGATTTATTTCTTTTCAAGTAACAATGGTCTCATGTCATAAGCCTTTATGTGGCAATTCTAAGCTGAGAAGGACTGAGTTTCAGCAGATCTCTTCTGTGGGTGGGGTGACATTAAAGTGTCAAAAAACAAATACCCCATCACAGCTGTTCTCCATCTCCAATACAGCATTATTTCAGTGACAAAGGCCTCGTGTCGTAAGTCCTTCTACGGCAGCTTCTAACTGTGAAGGACTGCACTGAGTTTCATCAAGTATCTCAAGGGTTTTGAGGGGTAGAGGGATGTCACTAAAGCAAATATTTCTTCTTGCCTGTAAGTGGACGAACATTTCTCTTCTACATTCGTGTTCCCGCCAATCCAGTCTCCCTCATGCTCAGACGAAGCAAGCGACAACCATGCAGAAGCCATAGTATGACCGTTAAGAGCAGTATCAGGCTAATACTTACTTGTTTGTGCAAACTTCTCCAGTGCTATTAGTGCAAAAAGCATCACCGTTGGATGAGACTGGAAGTTCTAAACATGGGCAGTAAGAAGAGTTATTTAATAAATAGCCAGCGCAGATGGATAGGAAAAGCTGTCTGTCACAGAATGCTTTAGGTTGAAAGGGTCCTCAAGGCTCATCCAGTCCAGCCTCCTGTTGAGGGCTGGTCCAGGTAGGTCAGGCTGCTCAGTGCCTTGTCCTACTGACTTCCGATTACCTCCAAGGATGGAGGATCCCACACACTCTCTGCAATCTCAACTTCCTGTAACGTACGTTACCACTATTTACCAAAGCCTAACTTTTCACATTAATAATAAAAAATAAATTGCATTACAATTGCTATGTATGGATACAGACATAAAGATTGAAGACACTTACCAAGCTGTGAAGTAAATATTCCAATATGCCTGGGCTGAGCAAGCCTATACTCGCAGGACCTACAAGAACATTAAAAATTAAATCCATCCACAGGAACTACCATATACTCATCATTGCACAGAACTTTTAAACCCAGGGCAACAAATTAAAGGACACCTACGAACTTTGCAGCAAAGCAGAACTATAATATAGAATGATTATCATTGTTCCCAGTCAAATATTTGCTACACATTTAATAAGTACAGAGATATTGACAAATTACAAACATTCCCAGTTTACCCGCTGCAAATGGGTATAGAGTTCTAGCCGCGCTCCTGAGCTTTCGAAGCAAGACTTCACCAGCCCCTGCTTAGCATGTTCATGCCCATTACTTTCGAAAACAGACTGGCTCCTCTTTTCTTCCAGAGTCAAAATATAGAGACCAGCTCCATTTATCAGTAGCCCAAAATAAGCAAAACTGACTGAGCATCTAATACAACCTACTTGACAGTTAATTATACAATTTGCAGCAGCACCATAGCAAGCAGCCAATTTAAAAAAAAAAATGCCCTGCAATACTGTCTGCTTAATCAAGAGAGAGACACAAGGGAATCAAGCACTGGCAGCTACAAACTCTAACAAATTGCAATGGGTCCCACCACAGCATGAACAGATTTGCTGCCTGAGCTGATACAGTGAGACCCGTGTCCACTAAGACAAAAGTAGATACAGCATCTTATTTTGACTTAGTATAACAGGGTTGGAGTATTATAGTTCAAAAAGGCTTCCTGCCCTTATTCTTCCCTTCTTCCCCCCCGCCCCCCCCGGAAATATTGAAATTGTTTTAAATAACTATTAGGTGATACCACACAATCACTTTTTCCTCCTTTTCCTGACTGCTTTCAGAAAAGAAGAAAAAAACTAAACAAAATCAACCATCAGCAGGAAGGAAACTTAAAGTAATCAGTTTCCACCAGGGTACTAGAAATGACAGGGAATAAAAAAAGTTCTATGGGAAAAGTCACCTTAAAAATAGAATCCCAGCAATTTTCTTTTAAGCAACCCAGAAGAGAGAATCTTTTCAGCTAACTACAATAGAGCAACACGCATTTAGCGGAATGGACATCTTTCTTTTTTGTTTCCATACAGCCTCCAAGACTACTAATTTGCTACTCCTGCCTACTGGCTAAAGAACTGCGAGTTCTCAATAACTCACAGACAGCCATAAAAGACCGATTCCCATGCTAAGGCAATATACTATAAACAAACATTGATCAACGGTCACTAACCACGTGTCAGAAGGATTTGATCTTTTTAAGTGTCTAGGATTGTGAATGGCTCATTCAGACCCAAGCTAGCGACCACTCGACATTTTAATTGAGCGGTAGACTTGGTCACACCTGTCACACAAGGTCTCCCCTCGATGCAGAACATTATTCAGTTTTAAGAAAACATTTCTGAACTGGTCCGCATCGCGGGTGCTAAAGCAGAACACGCTTCAGCGAGCCAAATGCAAGCCTTCAGAGGAACCCCACGGCTTTACCTGCTAACTTCTCTGCTAAGCAGCCCAGCACTGCAGTTGTGTTCCGGTGTTTGGCAGGGTGACAAGCATCCTGGCAAGCAGCAGCTCCGCTTAAGTTTAATATTTCAGTTAATTTTTGTAATGCATCCTGAGAAAGAAAAAAAAATAAATCAGAGATCTCTTCAACATCACTGGCAGATACAGTTTTCCCCCTTACTCAGTATCGTACAACAAACTATTTTTACACTATATCGCTAAAGTCAGCATCACATTACAGACAGCATGGGATGGCTATCTTCTAAGACAAGAAGATAATAAAGAACAGATGGGAAGAGAAGTTCAACATAACCAAAAGCTGTAACTTTAAGATTACCACCAGATTGCTGGTCATGGTTGTGATCAACAACTCGGGACGCCTCTGGACATACACAAGTGAGGGACCCACAGCAACAGGAACCAGAACAGCAGAAAGGCAAACACCACCAATCAGCACATACGGCACTACTGCCATCTAATCTGTTTCTAGTGCCCTAAAGCTCCCATTCTTTCCAAAAGAACAGTGATGGTTTAGACTTTAGAATTCAGGACCAAAAGAGACACACCCCCCCAAAGAGAGCCTACATCCCAATGATAAATGCAGGATGCTGTCAGCTTTATGGGACATCATAAATGGCATTCTTGAGAGCACAAATGGCTTTCCTGTAGTCACACGACTTCAGGAAGCAACTGATGAGGGTAATAAATCTAAAATGCCACACTTTGATTTCCTCCATTCAGGCAGGATGGTATGGATAAAATTCAAGACAGATCTAGAGCATCCCCTCCACTGTCAGAGCAGTTAGGGGTTAATCTAGAGCCAGAACAAGTTATCCCACAGTGAGAACCCCACCCCGCAAAGTTCCAAATCCCCTTCAACTTTCCAGACTTCATGAAAATTTCAGCTGATTCAGAATGAAACTGCATAATGTCAGGCTAGGATCTAATTAAAATAGAACTCCTCCTCATATTGAAGTCATCAGCAGGCCATTTGGAGCAAAAAATGAGTACTGCTCAAGTTGAATATATATGGTTTTTTTGAATTGTGTTCTGAGCCACACTCAAACCAAGTTTACTGTGCTAGACACTGAGGTAACACTGAGAAGTAATTATGTTCCCAAAAGAAAAGCCACAAAACCAGAACGGATGAACAAGACTAACGGTCAGTAGAACAGAGAAAGGATGACTGAGCCACAAACTTGGGATGGAAAATTCTCACTAAAATTAGACTCTTGACATACTCTGATACTGCTTTTAGCCACTATTAGAACTGTCAGAGAGATCAACTATTTTGAGTTAAATAAAGACTTTATAGAATAAACAGTTTACTGCCTGCCATTTTAACTTTATGGACTTTATAGCCTACAATAACAGAGAGTGAAATACAGCCTGCTGCCGTTCTCCAGCTGTTACAGAAGCGGGGCACTGACTTAAAACCATTAAGACCAAACACTTAAACTTATCTTGAATAGAAAGAAAGTGAACAGCAGCACTTTACTGCATGTGACCAGCAGATCCCACAACCACAGCTCCTTATGCTGTAAAGAGATTACACATAGGAGGAAAAAAACCCCACCCAAAACTCTGTGCGCCCCAGAAACAGGCATCTTATTCCTTTTGTCTTATTAAGGTCAACTATTCCATAGCTAACGCCTTAAAATTAAAGCATCTGAGTAAAAGTCACATGGCTTTCGAAGAACAAATCATTTGATTGCCAAGTACATTGTACAGATGAACAAAAAAAAAATACAAAATCCCTCTTTGTATGGCACATTCACAGTGGCCTCCACTTCCTGATTTCTTTTTAAAAGCGGGCAAAGTTTCTAGTCGTAGCTTTGTTTTCAGAATCATTTTGCAGCCCCTGTGACAGACATCATACAACATTTAACTTGGTCAAAAGTCTCAGATGACTTTAATCAATAGCCTAGAGGGAAAAAAACCAAACACACACTTCAGGCAGTTAAAGCTTGACTAACTCCCCAGCCACTCACCCATTTACGCAAGACAAAAAAAGCTACCAGATTTTTATAGCCCTAACAATGCAAACAGAAAACTAAAATTGGCAGCATACGTAGATTAAAAAGCAAAAGCTGCAATGATGTCATCATCAATTTCTGATGAAACAAGGACAAGCGTTTGAAGACAGACAAGTTCTCTGTACAATCATCATATAAAGGATTCAACAACAGTTAATGTCCTTAAACACTTGAGGCTCTCGCTAAAACACCTGTACCAACAGAGTACCAACACCTCGGGTCATCTTTCCATCCAAAACACACATTAGTGGTCAGTGGAAAAAGTATTCAAGCCTGCCAAAACCTTATCTAGATATTTCACAGTTAAGAGATGTCACTTGTGTAACTTCACACACCCACTTGCGTTGCATTCCTTATGTGCAGGGCAGGAACAAGTTCAACAGCGACTTGCAAAGACGCAGCTTCCAGAACTTGAGAACAAGACGGCAGAACTTGTCCTGCTTCTGCAGCATCTGCACACCCTCGCTGCACAGCGCGTAGGTGCCACGGGGCAGGAAAGGACAACAAAAAAAAGCAGCTAGAAACCAAAGGCCCCTTGTTCTTCCCCACAGACCAGATTTATCTTTATTTTTTAATTTATTTTTTTTCCCTACAGTTCTTCTAGCATTAAGTAGCAGTTAGATAACAAGTCACCATGAATTACTCAAAGTTTCAAGTTACACCCATTTTCTGAACCGCTAACAGTCTTGCGTCACTGGTGAAACCCACCCAGAAGCTATCATAGGTGTGGCAACCACGAATAACTGAAATTCAGCCGCAGATGAAAACACATGCTTTAGACTCACTTTTGTTGGCAACGGACATTCATCAAGTAGTAGGGTTATAACAGCTGGTCCCAGGGGATCTTCTAATGGAATAACTCTAATTAAAGACTGGACAACTTCCAACCAGCCTTCATCTGTCAACCACAAAACAGAAGTAGCGCTCAGAATTAATGCTGCAATTCTGAAGTGTTCAAAATACATCCCTAAACGTAAACTGAAAAATCCTCAAAATTAACCAGGGAGTTTACAGAGACTAGGGAAAAGAAAGAAAACCAACAAAATGGTTTACTTTTCACATCAATGTCTTAGTTTGTAGTAGTTTAAAAGTTTAAATTCAAGGGAGGAAAGAAAAAAAAAAAATAAGAGTTTACAGCAGCTTGGGTGCTAGTGAACACCTCTGTTGTTTGGAGAACAGTCTCACCCAGGCCAGAGCATCCTTTAGTTTCCACTAATATTAGGAAGGAATGCTTAAGACCAGTATGGACAAGCACTTTGTTCCAGTGCGATAGCCAAGAGTTCAGTGTCCAGTGTCAGCTCTTAAGTGTTAAATGCTGCATCCACGACGACACTAAAGAAATATTTCAGTCAGAATCAGAGCATTCTTCTTGAATTCCCTCAATAATGTGGACCTCGGGGGAACCGCATTAGCTTGTCCCATGCCTGGTGGTCCAAAGAAAGTTTGCTTCCCTACAGATCAGCTCTCAGTGTTTAATGAGCAGACAAGGGCTTCGACTTGCAAGTAAGCAACACACCATATAAGATGTTAAAACTACTAATAAAGTAAACAGATTTGGATTTACAAGAAACTAGTTCCCTTAGAAGTGATAACACAGAGTCTGTATCTGCATAGGAGTGAGGGAGGCTGAAGAGACTTAGTGCTCCTGTCAAAAGTGACAGGGAAATACAAGTAACAGACTGGGGTCTGAGTTTTGTTAGCACATTCCCCTGAAAAAAAAAAAAAACATTTTACTGAATTGCTGTAATGTCTAATCAGGTTGATTAATTTATTTTGATATAGAAATATACTTCCTGAGACCAGTACCAGCTCTACTAAGAGAGACAAAAAAATTCATCTAAACCAGAAGTTTGGTGGGGGTCTTGAGCTGGGAGAATTTCTCCTGTAATGAAGATAAAACAGCCCTTGCACAAACACGGCTTAGTTTGCAGGAGTGCTTAGAGATGAGGGCGGACCAACTACATCAATAAAGTAGAGGTCTAAGGACAGCAAAACCCAAGACAAGAAGTACGTGCTGTTTGCCAACACTGGAGCACACGGGTTTAAACCATGTCTAGATACATATAAGGGTCGTTTCTGCCTTACTGCAAACAGACATTCTTTGTGGCTTCTGGTTTAATGCCACCATCACAATGTGTTTGTGGCCATCCGTTGGCTGCTTCCGGGGAGTTCACATGGGAAGTTTGAGAGTTCAAAAGACTCAGGCAAATGCAATGAACTCAAGCAAAGCTTCTGAAGGGCAGAACGGTGTTTTGTATCCCACATGGCTAGTGCTACAGCAAGTCGTAATACATATTGCAAAGAAAAGTACATGCTAGCAAGAAGGAGGTTTTTTGGTTTGGTGTTTTGTTTTGGGGTTGTTTTTTTTTTTTTCTTTTTTCTCTTTGGAGTCACAACTGAAATGCCCAACACAGTGCCTTGATACCTGTTTCTGCCATTTCATGCAACGTGATCATTGAATAAGGAGGCTCCTGGTCACTGAAAGAGATATTAGACAGGTCAAAATTTATGCACAACCATCAACGCATACACTGAATAAAATGATAATACAACAGACAGAAAATGAATCCGGTAAGCATTTAACAAGAGGAAGTTACACGGGCTGCGGACTGCTCATGCCATTTTCAGATCTGAAACACAGATGGTATTTGAGCCTTTCTCTGGCTCAAAGTCAACATCTGCATATCTACAAGAGCTGATAAATGGAATGGTGATCCATATCTGCATGTTTAAAAGCTGGCCATAATGCTTCGGCTTAGAGCTATTCATTAGCAGCGTTCCTTGGAATACAAAACGAGAGACTATGTCAGAGGTCATGAAGTGAACCAAGAGCAGAGCACAAGGGACAGAGCTTAAACATGATTTTTTTTCCCCCATAAATTCTCTGCTAAATATATAAATATTTAAAAAAAATAAACAAAACACAAAACTTGAAAGGCAAGCCACCTAGCAGCAACGCAGACATCGAACTCATTAAGAAGAGCTGAAAGAAATAGTTAAGGCAGTTTAACCGAAGACATTTAACCCAATTC
Organism: Rissa tridactyla; assembly: GCF_028500815.1. Classification (NCBI taxonomy): domain Eukaryota; kingdom Metazoa; phylum Chordata; class Aves; order Charadriiformes; family Laridae; genus Rissa; species Rissa tridactyla. The sequence continues at coordinate 71,995,894 of NC_071469.1, read as the reverse complement.
CCTTTCCAGCATGGAAAAAAAAAAATCATTAAAAAGTTCAATCAGATCAGCTTCTGGGTCTGGTTTCCTGGAGCAACGGCAAGAACCTATGGCCAGTGCTCATCTGAGCAGGCACCGCCGTTGAAAGTCCCTAAAGCAAGGTCTCAAGCCTATTCAGGTAAGCATCTCCAGGTCCAGAAAAAGCTTATGCAGCAGCAGGTGCTAAACTCTTTATTCAGTGCTACCGAGACATTGTGAACTAACCCCCGGCTTAGGAGGAGATGTACCACGCTCTATTTCTATCACACACCTCGGAAATTACACCAGAAATGCTAAATACAGGTGAATTCTAGAAAATTTCAAACACAGATGAATCATGCAAATAATAAAGCCACCTACTTTGGAGGGGGATTCATTATAAAAGAGAAAAAAATTATCTCAGTTTTGACTAAAAATATGTTTAAAAATACATGCTTTTCTTACCAAAAAATTAACACACTCTTAAATGTTTACGCGAGAAAATGCTGAATTTTAAACACATATTTATATCGCTATAACACTGGGAACAAATATTCCCCTTCATCTCCTTGCCTTTCTTCTGGAAACTAATCTCCGCAGCAGAAAAAAGCAGCGCAACGATGCAGAGTTACCTCAAGAGAAAGGATGTAAAGACTCCGAGAAAGAAAAAAAAAAAAAAAGTAAATACAAGTAAAGGCTCTAATAAAAAAGGAGGAAATTTTTTATCAGCAAGATTTCCGATTCTGTCATGGGTAGCAGGTGTTTGCAGTACTGGCACTGAGCAAAGTGGAGTCTGTCCCACCGACTTGCCATTTTAACCACTTAATTTCCAAACATCCCCTCCAGCACCGACCTTCTTCATATTTGGAAGCCAAACAGTCATTTTGCTAATTTTTTTAATTTGTGAAGCTGCACTTTATACAAACTCCAAAAATTAGTACTTAAGCTTAATGCAAAAACTCGGAAGAATAACTCCTTTCCTTATAGATATGAGAGGGGGAAAAATGCATTTGTCAGATATGTTTTAGGTCGGAACTTTGAGATTTGATAAAAAAACAAAAAACGAGAAAACCCAAACAAACAATAATCAGGGAAAGCAACCATTCATTGCAGATCACAGTATAACAACTGAATTTACAATTCATCTCAGTGTCCCCACGTATTAACTTTCGGTATATAGAAAGTATATAGACAAAAGAATTGTCAGAAAAAGGGTTTTGCCTTCCACTCTCTAGCTTGCCGTCTTTCACTCTGTAAGGCTGTACTATCATACTGAAGCCCGTATTTGCAACCTGCTGTTACCTACATGTTTTCATTTTAGTTTGACTTTATTCTTGCACAGTTTTTGACATGAAAATATATTTGTCAGCTTCCCTACCCCTTCCCTCAGTTGCGGCATTTTCAGCGCTGAGAAGTCAGGCTCCAGGAGGAACCGGTGATAATGGAACGTGCTTATTCCTACAGTACCCACCTACACTGAAAACCAAGATTTCCAGACATGGAATTTTTTTTTTTTTCTTCCAAGTGAGCATTCCTATTAATCAAACAAGAGCTATCATTAGCTTCACGTCTAGCAGAAAGGCTCCCTAAACGTTTTTCAGGCCCATTTAGATAGCTTGCCTCATGAACAGACCCTCCATTATTCATAGCCACAGGTCTCGGTCTTATCTGCAAGAACTTGTAATATTTAGCTGTATTCTAAAACCGGCTGTGTCTTACCAACCACCTTAATATGAAACCAGGGAAACCAGTATACCAGTACAGACCACTTATGGGCTCCGCAGGACAAGAGAGACATTGCTACAAGGCAGCGTGTCTAGCAGAGGGCTTCCAAGACGGTTGAGGGCTGGAGAACGTGACACACAAGCAGAAGCTCAAAGAGGTTTGTTCATCCTTAAGGGGGAGGTAGTGGGAAGGAAGAGAAATGATATTGCTGCCTGCAACTACGTCACGGGAAAGAACAGAGAGGCCAGAGCCAGGCTCTTCTCAGAGGTGCACAGCAAGAGGACAAGAGGCAACAGGGGTGTGCTGGAACACACCAAAATTCCAACTTTTAAAAATATTTACTTATTTAAACCATGTGAGCGGTCACACACCAGACCAGGGACCCAAAGAGGTGGAGAACATCTGTATTCTGAAGATGTTCAGCACTTGACTGGGTAAGACCCTGAGCCACCTGCTCCCAGCGGACCTGGGTTTAAGCAGGAGGCTGAAGTGGAGGAACTTCCAGAAGTCCAACCTATGTGCTTATGTGAATCTAAGGAAGTCTTTCACTGGAGTCTGTACAAGAAAATACAGTAGCTTCAGCAATTTGTCAGAAACAGGACTCCAGGATCAGTGAAATAACTACGCTTGTTGTCCCAGAGTAGCATAGGAAAGCACTTTCAAGATTACAAAACCAATTGCAATACCCACAGGAACAGGACCAACTATGCACAAAAGTGTTGGGAAACAGCTTAAGGAGCTGAACAGGGGGAGCGGAAGGCATGTGAGATTAGGGAGAGACTTTAAAAAAAAAATCTGCCATGATTTTAACTTAATGATTTGAAGGCAGACCACAAAATAAAACCTGTTTAAAAACGCCTCTTCGATTTAAGTGTTCAGGAAAAAAAGTATGTCCTGGTAGTTCTATTTAAAGCATTTTACAACAGGAAGGCAAACTCCTCCCCTGCAGGCACATTCCAGAGTAACAAGGCAGGTATATGAACCAAGGCTCACTTATCCCAAGCCTCATCCACCTTAAACTCAAGCCCCAGCTGGGAAGCTAGAACAGTGTTTTTCTTTCTCTTTTGGCCTTTCCAATTCCTAGCCTGCCCCTAACCCAAGAGGCGATGAGCTAACGTAACCCAGCATTTTGAAGGTCCTTTTAAAGCTTGGCAAAAAGCAACACAAAACCAAAAAAATACGGATGAATCCATAAATACCCCCCACACCCTTAATGGATGCTTTGAGCATGCAAGGAATGCAATACTGGGATCATGAGTTGAACAGTCATAACATGCGGTCTTTAAAAAAGTAGAGAGACTTATAACTGGAAAGAAAACCTCAGTCTGTTTATACAAGCTAACAGAGATCAAAGCTCTCAGTTTTGCTTAACCATTTCCAAAGATGTAAATACAGCCTGAAAACAGAAAGCTTGCACAGCCACCAATTTTTAGGACAGAAGTTCCCAAACTCTGGAGCGTTCATTGCTTCCTAAACTGTGTCTATGGTAGGTGAGAAATACTGAGCACGTTCCTCATCCCACCTGGGTGTAGACCCATACAGGAACTGAGAGAAAGCTCCTCAGCTCCTGGCAGAGTCTGTACCTGGGCACTCAGGAGCTACTTCTATTACCTAGGAAAGGTGCTCCTCTCCTAAAGGTGCTCCTCTCCTAAGCATCCAGATGGAAACACGCGGCTGCTTCAGGGAGGGTCAGGTGTAGATCGGTGAGAGGATGGAGCCACAGTTTGAGAGAAGACAAGAACATTTTCATTCATGTTGAATTATTCCTTGAGGAGGTACTTACTTATCTACTAACGTCCGAATTACAGCCAGTGTGTCAAGTACTAGCCCATCCACATTCTGTTTTTTCCTTCTTGGTTCATGAGGGCCTCGACCCCTCCTGGGTGGACGGACAGGGTCCCTTGGGTGGCTTCTTGCTTCAGGTACATGTATTCTACTGTTCTCCGTTTGCCGGCTCCGAGATTCCACGCTGTCTTCTGCTCCACTGTCATCACGGCAAACGCATGAGTTTCCCATATTGTTAGCCCCCAAGGCTCCCAGTAAATGGGGAATGTGGTGCTCTAGAGTCAACAGTAAACCTTGGAAAAGGCTTCTGCTAGCATAGAACACAACCAAAGCAACTACAATCATCTAGAAAGTTTTAAGAGTAATGTTTATGTGATCCTGAAGTGTGATTTTTTTTGCATTATAAGCGTTGCTACCAGCTGGAATGAATGGGAAGTTGGAGACTTAGTTTCCGATATAATCGGTTAAAATACACATTGGTCATCCAGAAGGAGGTCTGAAAAAGCAAACCCAAAACAAGAGTCAGTGTTACGACTTCTAATGAACTACAGAAAAATGCCGATTTTAGTACACAAAATCAGTCTTGGTGGATAAAGCACCTAGGAAACATAAGATTTGTACCCGAAGTCTGTTGCAGGGAGGGGGAAAGGAATGAGGAGGAGGAGGAAGTTCAGCGGGTCAGTAGCTCTCGCCCACACACCACTCCTTTCCACACCACCTATTATTTCCTATTTCTGCCACGGGTTCGGATGCAGAGGAACAAGCATGTCTTTGCCTAGCACACTGCTACCCCTTAAGTACTTGGCATTAACAAACCAGTTTCATTTGTTCTTTACCCTTTATAAAGGGCATACTGTTCAGGCCACCCAAATAAAAGCTGTACGTTTAAGGTTACCATTTCACATCAGGAATATTCAGTATTGTTTCCAGACAGACTCTACAAAAGAGCCTTAGTTGTGAAGAACTAATCTTACAGTTATGGCCTATCTCAACAAACAACAGATTTAGCAATGAACTGTCTAGTCCATCTGTGCGCAAACACGTCTTTTTGGAACGTGCCTACATCAACTGGATTCCCACCCAAAGAAGCACCAAGTACTGACCCTGAAATAAACAGGGATTACAGACACCATTTTAACGCTCACGAATCTAACTGGGATTTTGAAAAGGGTGTTTTCTGTGCGGGTGGTATGCTTGCTTGGATCTAGCATCAAACCGGTCTTCCCTTTTTGGGAGCGAAGACTAATTCAGTCATTCTTTTGTTCTAGATTCAAATGGTTTGGATCAAATACAGGCCCACTAGAAACTGAGATTGTAGGGTAGTCCCTCCAAATCATTAAATTGAGAATGCTAGCAAAAGGATTCAAAACCTCATTTCATTACAAGTTATTTTTCAAGCCATAAGGTATATTTCTATAGGACATTACATAAAGTCTCAGCTAAAATAAAGCCCTACAAAAGTCATCATTTAACTACTTATGCACTTCAAGCATGCCAGAATAAGTAAGTCACTTCTAAGAATAAACACATGTTATTCTTTTAAGAATAAAGTTTAACATTTAAATTAGAAGTTATGGTGAACATCCTGTAACAGGTTATTACTATTCTACAATTAAATAATCTATTTAACAGCAGACACGTAGCACCATAAAATTAAAAGAAAGTTAAAGACAGTTGCCACCTTTCAAACATGAAAGGCCCCCTACCATCGGAGCCAAATGGCAACTGTGCAATTGCTGGCTGACATTTGGGACAAGATCATAACAACGTTATTTGGGAAGCCAGACACTGGTCACGTGAGCAAGTCTCTGGATGTACAGCGGTCACTGGAAAAGCGCTGCGACCACACTCTCAGACTCTTCTGTAGTTTGAGGCATGTTATCTTCTCTTAGCACAGTGAAAAGTTCAGTACTGAGAAATTAACCGAAGGCTAACTAGGAAAAAAAACCCTCAGGGGATATTCATTGGAAAAAAACGAAAACAAACAGGATCTTGACTTCTTGTTCAAGGAATTCCTAAACCATAGATCATTAAAAGGGTTTCAGCATCACAACATGCTTGCCTTACTCTCTTAGCAGTCTGACCACAAAAAGAAGCGGAACACCAGGCTCAGGAGTCCTTCCATCTGAGCCAGTACAGCTGCTATCTTCTCAGTTGGCAAGTGAAAACTAGATGTGAGGGCGCCAATACAGACTGCGTACACCTTCAGAATTGTGTAAGATCACAGCTGGTTCAAATGACTTTAAAAGGCTGGTGGGCAAGGGGGTGTTTAGTTTCATTTGGTTTTGTTTTTTTTTTTCTTTTTGAAAAAAAAGCTAGTTATATTAAATGTAAAACAACTTCCTAAGAAAAAACTATACTTGTATTTATGAATCCGGATCATTTAAGGGCATTTCAGTAACATAATACTAAAATGTAAAACAGATTTAGAACTTGAATTAGTTCAGCTGTTCTGTAACTTACAAAAACATTAACACAGTGGATCTACCTTGTCATCAAAACAAGTATGGAAAAGCTGTATTTTAGGGATTAGCAATGAGTAAGAACCTACCTCAGGAAACAAAAATAGACATAAGTCAAGATTAAAACTGATCATTGAAACCTAGGGTTTTCTGTTTGACAACTTAAAGCACGATTAAAATCAAGCTATTACGATCAACTCACCCTTAAGTACGTTTGGTGCAGGAACAGCAGGGCTTGCTCGCACAGCGCTGTAGCGGAAACAGACTGTAGTTCTTCAGGGCACAGACGCACTCATATCCGGAAAAGCAGCACTCTAAGCCTTCATCGTGGGCAGTGAGTCATTACGGGTGACTCTGCTTTCACTTTTAGGAACTACGCTGAAGAGTCCCTGTAAACAGAGGCGAAAGAAAGAACAATTCACTTGGAAGCTGCCTCCACAGTAGGCACATGCCACCTCTTCCCTACACCCGCCATGACATCAAGGCAGGCTGCTGTTTTCAGCCACATTCAGCCTTTACGGGGGGGAAGTTCTATCATGGCTTCAAAAACCAGCTTGCCACCTACTAGCTTTAGGACTAGACACAGCTACAGAAAACCCAATCTGTTTTTACAACCTTGGTATTCCAGACACCATAGCACCAAGTGCAGAGCAAGCACTGGCTCCTCCCCTCAAATTACTGCTTACAGCAGGAAGGGAAGCAATAATATCTGCTCCAGATCACCCTCAAGGAGAACAGCAGAAAATAAAAGCAAGTACACTATAAAAGTTGATTAGATAAAGAGAAGAGAGAAATGACAAGATAAAATCCCCTTATTTAGTAAAGAACCAAGTTTGACAGCAATCACTTGGCTGTTGCTTTCAATCACGTACAAGGAGTTCATTGTCAAGCCTCAAACAAACTGAAAGGCCAAATAATTCGGAACATAAGGTACAAGAAGAGACTGCTACACATCCGCCCCGCAAACCAGCGTGTCTGGACAGAGTAAGAATGCATGGAGAGATTCTGAAGCGCAAAGAAAAAGCTTTTTAAGAAAGACCTTTTAAACCAGTGATGTACTAGATTGCATTTGAGCTCGTGTATTTTTGAAGGACAGCTTTACAATGTTATGATGAACTGCGACTTCAGCGGTAGGCTGCCGGCAGCCACCCCAGCTTCCTCACTCTCACTGCTAAAGTAAAGAGGGCAGAGGCACCAAACTTCAGTTCAGGTCTGCAGCAGGATGGAGTAGAGAAATTCAGTAGAGAAGAGCGATGCAGGTGATGAAAGTGATCGATTCTGCTTCTGTCCAGACTCCAAGACCTCAGGGACGCAACCAACACACAAAACCGAGCGCGTTTTGCACATCATGAGAGATGAAATATATTATTGTTTCAATAAGAGGTAACAATCTCTACATACAGAGACAGAAAGAAATTTTAAAATATAACTTCAAGACCAATTTTTGCAAATCGCTGCTCTCAACAAAACCTGGTCATAAAAGTGTTGGGTTTTTTTTAATTCTAAAAATACTTAACAGTCTACTTGCAAGTGTTGTGGGAATAAAAGAGAAAGGGAGATTTTAAAGACCTTATCTAAAAGAAGAAAAAAATTCAAGCAGCAAACCAAGAATATCACAACAGCAGTATGGAGATAAGCAAAGGTAAGCCTCCTGTCCTACCTGGCAGCAGATACTTAATGCCAGGCATAACAGCAAGTGCACAATAACAGACAAACAAGCTCTTTCCTGGTGCACTCACCTGAGAATCAATAGCTCCATCTCCTGAGACAAAGGCCACATGTTTGTTTTGCTGTTAAAACACAGCTAAGGAAGAGAACTAATCTTTCACAATCCATTTAAATTCTTTTTCAGTAGTTACACCACCAAGAATCTCTGCAACTGCTTTTAAAATTTATAAGTCTTCTATTATTTCCATTGCCTACAAGAAAGCTGGGGAGGGGCTGTCTGCAAGGGCATGTAGCCATAGGACGAGGGGCAATGGTTTAAACTAGAGCAGGGCGGGTTTAGATTAGCCATGAGGAAGAAGTTCTTCACACTGAGGGTGGTGAGACACTGGCCCAGGTTGCCCAGAGAGGTGGTGGAGGCCCCATCCCTGGAGACATCCAAGGCCAGGCTGGATGAGGCTCTGAGCAACCTGATCTAGTTGAAGATGTCCCTGCACACTGCAGGGGGCTGGACTAGATGGCTTTTAGAGGTCCCTTCCAAACCAACACATTCCACGATTCTATGATTGTAATGCCAATTGTTAACCAAAGCGTGCTAGTTTTTTTAAAAAAATCATGCTATTGGAGAATTTAGTGTGGTCTGTAACTTACCTTTTGTGTTTTTAATACCGCATCAAAACACTCTAACTCAAATATGTAATGAGCTAACAGCTAAGATTTACTAAGCACCAGCACAAGAGTAAGAACAGGTTTCCCTGGAAGGCCACTGGGGCAGAAACCCATTGCCTGCTGTCAGGGCTACCACGACATTGTGCAAACACCATTTTCTTAAACAACTAGCACACAAGCAAAAGTAGAACTGAAAGTCTTCAGACTTCAGTCTTTCGGCATGGAAATACCAGCAAGAGCTAAGCTACAGGATGGAAAGAAAACAGGTTCTCCATGTTAAAAGCTGTGACCGCTTTCCCCAGGATTAGCTCGATTTTGTGTCATTCAGATGCACTGCAATGCTAGAAAGCCATGTCCCACCACTTTAGCACTCGCCTGAGGAATATTCTTGGGCAAATTTAGAAAGTGATAACAAGCCTTTGAAAGCTGTTCACAAGCGCAGGCAGATTTATAAGAGTGGTAACACTTTTATTCTACTTTGAAATGGTATTTTACTAAAAGCGTGACCCCACATTTTTAAATGCAAGAAGTGGTAATGGCAGCAGCCAGTACCCACTTTTCAACTGGCAGCATCATCCACTCACTCTGAATTCTGGCTATCGGATGCTACTTTGGGATGCAGGGCTATGAACTTGCCAAGCATATGATCAAGAAGTAATTTTTTTTATTCTGTAAGAAGTACTTGGTATCGATACCTCTCTCTCTGAGCAGATCCTGTGGGTGCAGCAGAGAACGCCAGTGCCCGACACCTCCTTCTTCACCCCAGAGCCCCTGTGGGACACCTACCAAACAGCCACCACGGCACGGTTTCCTCTAACCAAAACACCAGGCTGGGACGCTGGTAGGGCTGGACACACAGGGGAAAAGCACCGATGGGTCCCCGCCGGCAGCAGCTTTCCATGCCCCCGCACCCTTCCACCGGCCATCAGGACCATCCCCAGCACAGCGAAGCTGCTGCTCTCCAGGCAGGCTCGACCACGTATGTGGATGCATGGCGGAGTCACAAGCTGCACAGACTGACCACCCTGCCACAGCTGGAAGTCCAAGCGGGAAAGATGGAATCGTCATGCATTGAAACGAATGCTATTTGAGCGGATTTGCACCTGCCTGGCAGCGCGGATGCCCAGGCTACCCAGGAGAGGCCTCTGCTCGATCATCCGACAGAGCACGCCAATGGAAAAGCCAGCTCCAAGTGGCATTACAATCATTTTCTCTGCAATAAGCAGCCCCAGAGTCAGTGATTCATTCCCTCAAATATTCAGCTACAGCCAACCATAATACTGCCTCATGATGGAAAAGGCCTCTCCTTTCCATGAAATGGAATGCATTGCCAAGCAAGCAAAAAGAAAAAAAAAACAACACAAAACAACACAACTCAGGCACATGAACAAGCAGAGAGGGCTTCAGCTACTGGAACCACTCTTCCAGCTTCTGCCACTGTTACAAGAATAAGACCAGTGACTGCTCCTCTCAAGAGCAGAGAAACACAGGAGCTCCGTCAAACCACCCAGTAAAGTTGACAGCTTTTCAAATGCAAAACTGTGAGAGTTTGAGGCAGCAAGTTCCTATTAAGGTGATAAAATAATTAGAAATATTTCCTCAGCATTTCTTTCCCAAAGAAATGATGCTCCTGAAAAGGCAGAGATGGAAATAGTTGTGATGCCACTCGGATGAAAAGTTCAAACTACCACGAGAAGGAAACACGGCTATGAATCACTGCAAGATAATTAACTTCAACACAGGAATAAGAGGGGGAAGAGCCTCATTTGCAACTACAAGCTTTTATAACACGGAGAGGATATCAGCTTTGAAATAATTGGAGTAGGTGGTGAAAACCAAGAATTTCCAGTAAACTAAATACAATTATAATGCAAAATTGAGACTTTCTCAGAAGATCACATTGAGCTCTGCGGTCAACCTCTCAACTCTAAGGCTTGCGCAACTAAAGAGAAAGAGCTACTTGGCGTCCAGTGTGGCTACCCCATGGCTACCACCCAGTGCACACAAGTACAGGCTTCAGGAGGAGTGAGTAAATACCGTGGTGTTTCTTTTGAATGTAGTAACCAAACATCACATTGTGAAATCTGAAGCAAACCCCTAATTCAATTCTATTTTCTTTAAAAATATCCCAGAGGGTTAAGACTAGTGTCAAAACCCAATGGGAAACAGCATTTACTGGCATGCAGTGCGTCAGCAGGACAAAGCCACTGCCAGTCATTTGCTTTCTTGCTGTAGTGAGAACACCCCAAACCGAAAGCAGGCTGACCCGGAGCTTGCCTGTTTCACAGGGAGAGACTGATCACCACCTCTCAAAACTTAAGTGCCTGTCAGTGAAAAGCCCCAGGGCTGTGCAGGCCTCATGCAAAAAATTAGGCTCTAACCCTACAGTCTTCTCTAGGTAATTTTAGCTTTGTCAGAAACAGGGCGTAGTCGGAGGATCTGATCTCTTGTTTGACTTGCTGTGATAATAGTCAAAGAAGAAAGCAGCAGCAGACATCAGCAGCCACCACAGTAGTTTCTTTTTCTGTAGACTCACTGTGAAAGTCAGATTATTTTTTTTTTAGTCACCTGTACGTTGGACTACTTTGCCTTTTTTACTTCCCTTAAATTTGTTTTTAAGCTGGTAGAGGGACGCTAAAATTGCAATGTGGATTTGAAGTGAACTTCACTTTCTCACTTAAACTAGTGTCTCCAATGCACGCCTAGTAAAGAGACACCCGCCCTGCCCAGGCTGTCCCTTACCTCCAGACACAGAGACACCAGCGCTCAGGGCTGCTCAGGCATCACAGCCTGTTCTGCTACAGCGCTTTCTGAAAGAGAAACCGAAGCGTTCACTACCTCCTTTTGCTTCCCCAGCTCGTTTTCTCACCTCGCCTTCACTGGGGTGGAACTGTCCTTTGTGCCACAGCCTGCAGAAAACCTCAGCTTCGCTCCGACGCTTCGAGTGTCCGAACCGCCCATCCAGCGCCGGGTATCAATCACGCAGGACGTGACTTCCCCGTTCCCTTCTCCCCAAGCTGTAGACGGGTCATTGCATTTCTTTTCCGAGACAAAGCTATGCTTTTGAGGCAGATGAATACACATCTGAGATAGTGATCGTTTAAAAGATAGCGGTATCTGACAGCTCCGGGGAAGTCGAACAAGACTCGCCTCCAGCTGGCTGACGTGGCAGAGCTGTACAAGCTCAGCAGTTGCCCAAGGAGCAGAGTATAATGCACTGCTTCAGAAGTGGCAGGAAGATAAGAATAACACCCTGCAGATGGCAGGGAACACTAATCCTACAAACTGAAGGGATACAAGCGCACTAAATAAAATTGATTAGCTATACCATATTAAGTTTTGGCACAGACATTCATTCGGAGGCTTAGAAATAAATCCTCCAATTAATTCAAGTTAATCTTCCTTGCTGCCCTGAAAGTTACAGATGTTATCAACAACAAATGATTTCGCTAAGTTTTGACAAAAACATTCAAAAATATCAGGATTCAAAATTTGAAAAAAGGACCAAGAAATTCCAGAACAGACAATACTGGGAGGAAAGTGCGGACTCTTCAGGTACCAAGCAGAGGTGCGGAATTGCAAAGAAACAACACAAACAACCCACGATGCCCTTTTTTTTTAAAAAAAGCTTTTTCTAGTAAATTTAATAATAGTCCATTTCAGATGGGATAAGGCTCTACCTATAACTATTATCCAGAAACCAATGAAAGAGTTCTCTTAAATTATGGGGAGAAAACTCATTGTAGTAAACTGCAATAACACATACTTAAAGCACCTCATACATTAACAAAAGACAAACTAAAAAAGCATTTTGAGGGACAAATCAAGAGACTGAGCAGCTCACACAGTCCCTCAGTGTAGTCCTGCCATGGGAACTAGATCTAGGGATAGCACAGAGGCATCTGAGTAATCACACTGTGGGCTATGGAAAGATGCTACAGGCAGGCGCAGATTCTTGTCAGCAAACTACCAGCTTCGTGTAACTGAGCTGAAATGGTGAAATCCCAGAGTTGTGCTGTTTCTTGTCTGCAAACTAATCTTAATGCTTTTGTTTCTCCAGTTTGTCAGAGCTGGGCTCGTTTTCAAAGGAAGGTTAGGTACAGAACTACTCTGTAGAAGGCAGAACAGTCTCCTGCTGTAGACCACAGAAACGAGCCCAGATAGACGGTATGACTAAGCTATTACAAATGCATAAAAGACACTGAAAACAGTTTTGGATGTGTGAAAGATTTTGATAGCATTGCTGAAAAATTCAGTGATGCCTCAGTTAGAAGCTTGCATTGTCGGCTGTCTGACAACTGCCTCGGAGAGCAGAGCACAGAGCAGATAACGTCTAGACCCTCCTGTTCTCAGCCTCAATGACACTGGTTATCATCTCAAACATGAAAAACCTAACACCATGGCAGGAAACAGGCTGAAGAAACTTCCACTTCTTGTTAATTCAAGTGGCATCAGAGGATGGCTCAATCTTTCGGTGCCAGTAGCTGACAGCCAGTTAGTTTGGTGACCTTCCTTGCCAACCACGGAAAGCCAGCAGCTTCCTCTTTACTAGCCTAAGTTTGGGACTGCACCGGCAGAGCAGGAGATGTCCTTCCGATTCTCTTTCCTCCGGTAAGTGGATACAGCGACAGCTGCTCAAACGCCTGCCCTCCAAGTCAAATATAACATGTAGGTCACTGGGTTAGCAAACCTGCTTCGGGAGACACTCACGGCAAATGTGATCCCTGATCTGGGGCTTCCAGAGCTGAAGTCTGCAGAACCTGATGCACAGCTCTGGGCAGGCCGCTGGAGCCCCTTATCTCACCTGTCAGAAAGAAAACCAGCTTCATTTCTACCCAGTTGTCTCTTCAGGTTCTGCCTCGAGGACCTTCTCTATCTACCTCCCCAATACAAGCCTACCACAAAGCACACTGTAAGTGAGATCCTGATGCTCAGTAGGTGACCACCTGTAACACAAGTGCTCCTGTCAGCAGCAGGGCCAGTGACTCCAGGTCTCAAAGGTATCCTGCTCCTACCACTGAGCTGTGGTACTTTTTTTTTTTTTTTAACAGCGTTTTAAAGACCCCACCTGTATGAAGAAACTCAGAGGAAGTTGGTCAGTGGGTTTCAGAGTTCCCATAGTGGAGAAGAGGAAGGGGACTGACCACCCGAGAGACAACTCAGACAAGTGCCTGTGGGTTAGGAAGTGGGCCGAAGACAAGCACATACGTGTTTCACAAGGCAGCCCAAAAATGGTTTAAAAAAGCGCACACTCATTTTAGTTTGTTATGGCTGCACATCAAAAAAGGTAGAAAGTTCAAAAACAGTTTAAGAAGCTCTCAAAAACCTGTAATGGTATCAGGAACACAAGTCACAGTCACCTGGGACTTCAGGAGGAAGAATTTCAGGAGAATTAAGATTAAACTTAAGATACTACTTAATTAAGATTAAATTAAGATACTATTTTGCTAAATGTTCCAGAGAGGTAAAACTCTAAAGACAGAGCAACACACCTGTTGTTCAATTATTGTTATTTTTTTAATCTTTCACTCCAGGACTGACACATTGACCTGAGTTTGAGTGCATATCGTTCATATGATTCTTCATTCACACATATCATTCTTCATTCAACATTAGGCGGATGTTTTTAAAAGCAGTGAAGAATTCTAAGCCTTCTCCATTCCACCAGACACCCTTGCTTTTATAAAAAAAAAAAAGAGCATCAGCATATCTGCTGGATTTTCTTTTCCTGAAATCACTTTCTAGCAAGCCCCACTGTCTCCAGGAAGGCATAAAATACACACGAGCGGCACAGCCTTCTGGCATGCCATTCACCAACTGTCCTCTAACCTATGATTCAAGCCATATTAGTATCAAGTTTGCGCACAAGCACTGAAGCAAGCAATCCAAAAAGCCACACCAATACTTCAGATCAAGATGTCCTCAACACCGGTCTTTCTCCTCATGTCCAGCAAAACACTCAGATATTCAGAAACTTAAAGCAATAAGGGCTTCCTATAACAAAAAAAGCCTTAGAAAGGGAGAAAAATAACTAGAGTTGCAAGTGTTTTGCATGCTTAGAAACCACTGCTTCTCCAAGGAAAAGGATGGACTTCTTGTGGCTGATCACGGCGACTTGCTGACACCCCATTAACAAACATCCATTAATAAGTGGCAAGCAGTACCTCCGCCCAGCCTTTGAGCCAGCAAGTATCCCTACCAAGCGGGCAAAGCCTGCCAAATATACCAAGTTCCCATGGCAGGGTTGTGTAAACGTCTAAAGCAGAAGCTTGGCCACAACAGTGGTAGATCAAAGTACCAGCCCACTACAAACACAGCTGGAGAGAGATTATGATGCACTGGTCAGTCACACAACCTTATGAGTCACGCGTGATCATTTGACTTATACTAGACCTCAGTGACCTAACAGAGAACAGAAAAGGAAATAAAGATCATGCTAGCACAGCCATTGCCACGCCAACTTCACAGTCACCACGTACAAACCGGGAAGGGAAAGCAAAATGTATTGTCAGGACACAAGGAAATGCAAAGCAACATGACACAACTCTAATGAGATTCTTGAAAGACAATCCAGGGCAGCTGCCGACAGTACCGTAAAGCAAGGAATAATTTCAAAGTCTACTGAGCAATCATAAGCTCAGGAGAGGGAAAAATCCCCCCAAATCCAACCGTTTAAAATGCTGACCACAACATATTGACAATGCAGCAGAACAGGATGAACTTCATCACATTAGCTTGCCTCCAATTTACTACAGGGCAGCAGCATTTTAACTTGCTGCCTCTGTGTTGAGAGGGAAATCCAACAGCAGGTGACGAGCTCTGCTCCATTTTGTGAAGATACCACCACATATCTAAGTGACTTAAAGTGACCAATAGGAGACATTTCAAAATACAATAAGTTATCAGCTATAGGGGAGATATTGATGTGAACAGAAATTTGAATAAAGAAGCCTAAAGAGTAACAGGCTAGTAAGCATTCCACAACAAATCACCACCTTTACCACTAGCTTATTGCTTAGGCTAACAAGTATCTCCCTTTTATTCCTTAATTTTAACAAACAAGCAAAAAGCTTGAGGGAAATGGACTTTGATATCACCTAAGGGGCAGAGCATGAGAGATGCCCTACTTTATAGGAGGGAACCAAAATATTGTAAGTAATCTATTTCAGCCCATCCATGAGGCTCACAGCAAATCTAACATGCCGTGAGCCAAGACCTCCCATGTGAAAACACTGAAAACATACCAAGGAGGAGTGCTGAGAAGCTGTGCCATCATGGCCCTTCTGAGAGAAAAAATGGGCACCAAGAAAAGCACAGAAGAAGTTAACAGTGAGATTAAGGGAACCACTGAGTGATCACTGAATTACAAGGCCAGAGAGCAGGACACCAGATTGGCTAACACAAAGCGTTGCACTTGAACTCCGTGTGTAAGAAGCTAAAGGTAAACAAAAACTTCAAGGAAACCAAAAACCCCACCGATATCGCAGCTGAAGATAAGGAAGGTGCGTGGACTAGGTGAATTGGAGGTATCAGCGATCTAAAAGGTAAGTAACTGCGACTAAGCTAACAATCAGCAATGGCAACGATAAGGGTTGTGCACAATGCAAAATATTGCATTAAAATATTCTGGAGAAGCTCCCTGCGCAAGTGATGGACAGCAGATGCTAAGAACTTTTCGAGTTAGCAGGAACTTTGAGAGAGTGTTTGGATGAAAAAGGGAGAGATGAAAAGTAACTACAGTTGTGCATCACGCAGCTGAAAAAGAACACACCAGGAGAAACACACAACCTATTCAACCAGACATATAAATGAGAACAGCAGAGGCTGGGGCACAAAGCAGTAACAGTAATGTCCTAAAGGAAGAGACACAGGAAGGGTGCCAGCAGGAGAATGAAGCTCTTTTGCTGAGTGGGCCTCGGCAGAGGAGAACAAAGACATATGCAAAAGCACTTGCAGAGGAATGGACCAGATTTAGATCAGAGCAGCAAACAGATCAATTCTCTGCATTTGGATAAATGCAAAAGAAAAACACATTTAACAGCATCCTAGACTCTTAAAACAATATGACAAGTTTGGAGAACGCACAGTCCTGCAGAAATCCACAGTCAAAAGCAGAAGTCCAAGAGGAGACAAGACGCGAGGGAACATTTCAGACAGCTCATAGGCGATGAGAATATCCACTGTTAAAAAGATTTGTATAGTTTAGCAGGGAAATAGCAAAAAAAAAAAAATAATACTGAGAAGTAAACAGGGGGAGAGTCACAGTATATAAATGTATGTCGATCTCCACATGACAATAACCACATAGCACTTATGGATGTACAGAAAATTGTAAGCAAAGCAGAAGAACCGAACTGAGGACCAGCATGAGAAAACAAAACCAAAACAAATTAATGCCTACACTGCAGGGCAAAGGGCAAAAAAATTAAAAGCCTGAGGCAAATCTAGTGCTAAGTGGAAAAAAAAATCTCTTGCTTACATTGAAGAAAACAAATACTGACACAGACATAAAAGGAAAAAAAACACCAAACACATCAGCATTCAGAAAACAATGCAGTATCTAGAAGGCTGAATAAATTTAGAAGAGAAAAGGCAGCTCTTATGTCCGTGCTTCCCCATGGAACAAAGTTCCCCTGCGTGAGAAATACTGATAAATGCAGGCTGAGCACCAAAATGAACTCTGGGCTAGGGGTGGATACTGAGAGATTCAGAACAAGATTTTGCAATAACAAAACACAAAATGAAAAACAAGAAAGCTACAGTCATTCTCGGGACCTACACTAACACTCTACCCAGAGGGGACACTGCACAACAGAAGATAAGAAATAGTAATATTTAAAATAAAAAAGGGGAAATTAAGGTATGCGAGATAGAAACAGCAATGAGAAGGAGAGAATCAGAGGGCTTAAAAGAGAAATTAGTGCTTGATATGGACATAATACAAAGCAGCAAAAAGACCTGCTTTATAAGCACCTCACAAAGAGAGCAAAGCAGTGCCGTGGTGTTACCGTGCTACTGGGAAAGGTGCCGCTGCCTCATCGATTGCCCAAGTATGCAAAACAAATGATCTAGATAAATAATTGCATTTGGTAGCTCATCCTCACATATCCTCTGTAAGAAAGACGAAATTTGCTCAGCAGAGATATTTTTACATCGAGAGCAGTAAATAATTTTCAGCATTTTGACTTTTTACATTAATATCAAAATACCCAAGGGCTCAATAAAATTCTTCTGAGCGTTTCTGGGTTCCCAGGAGGTCCCAGAGCAGCTTGTCATCTTGTCCCCTCCACGCGCACCGAAGGGCTGTCACGAAGCCCGTGGTTTTGCAAGTCATACGGGCGCCAGGCGGATCTCCCGGAGGCGCCGGGAAGAGCCCGGAACCCCCCACGGCCCCGGGCACCGCCGGGCTCGGGGTAAGCCCCCGCCACCTCCCCGCGCCATCCACCTTCTGCCGCTTTCCTCTGCCAGCTCCCAACTCAGCCCAGCTCTTACCGGCTCCAGGGCCTCCATGCGCAGCACCGGGTGCCGGCAGCCCGGCCGGGCACACGGCAAGTAGGGCTAGACGGTGGCCACCCGCTTGTTCTCAGCGGTTGCCCTCCCCGGGGGGTTCACGGGACCTCGGGGGCAGGTATGGGTGAACCCCCAGAGGAGGGGGAGTACGAGTCCCCCAAAACCTAGGGTGCCACCTACTTAAACCGGAGTGGCGGACCGCTGCCTCAGGCCGGCGGGGCTGCGCTGGCCCGGCCCCCAGCCCCGCACCGGGCAACCTCCCAGCCCTCACCCCGCCCGGTCCCTGCCACGGCGGTACGCCTAGCTGCTAGGGAAGCTGAGGGTGGGCTGGGGACAAGCACCGCGCCCTCCCCTCAGTAACCCAAGGCCGGCCTCCAGCACACCGGGCCCATCGGAGCTGCCCCTTCCCCTCAGCGCCAGCCCACTGCCCGCTCCGCGCCACCTCAGCCCCGCGGCCGCCGCCCGAGGGCGATGCCCGCCCCCGTTTACCTCAGCTCAACCCCGCTCAGGGCCGCCGCGGGGCCCGCGCCCCAAGCCCGGCCCAGCCCACCGGCCCCGCTCCTTTGTGCCGCGGCGGCGCACGGCGGAAAGATGGAGGCCGCGCACCGCCCGGCCACGCCCCGCCCCGCCCCGCCCGGCCACGCCCCCCGCCGTCTCCCGGGCGACCCGCCCCGCCCCCGGCCTCAGCGCTTCGCCCAATGGCGGCGCGGCAACGCCCTGACGTCACCCGGCAGCCATCCCTCCCGCACGCCCGCCGCTTCCGTAAGAGTGGCGGGGATTGGCTATCAGAGGGGAGGGGCCGTCTGAGGAAGAGCTCACTCGGTTGGCTCTTGCGGGCGGAAGGGGTGGGGCGAGCGGCGGCGGCGAGCGGGGAGGGGCGGGGCGGTGCGCGGGGATCAATGGCGGCGCGCTGGGCCGGGCTGCGCTTCTTGCTGTGACGGGCCGGCGGCCGCGGTACGTGGCGGCGGTGGTGGCTCCAGCCTCGGGGGGCGGCTGGGGCAGGGCTTAGGGGCTCTGTGAGAGCGGCCGTGGATGGGCTGCGGGGTGGAGAGGGCCGGGCCCAGGCCCTGTGAGCGCGGCAGGCCGGGCGGCGGAGGAGGCCGCTCCCGGAGCGGGCCGGGGGAGGGAAGGCCGAGAGAGGAGGCGGTGAGGGCCCGGCTCAGCACAACCCGCCGTGCCCCGGAGAGGTCGACCCGCTCCCAGCGTGCCTGGGCACCGTCAGCGGCCGGTGGCAGGTCCCCGTAGCGGGTTTCAGCACCTCGGCTGGGAGTCCCTCGTCGCCTCCGGCCTGGATCTTGCACCAGGCTGGCTCCAGGCTTGGTGCACAGCACTTTACGTGATGTGCCGCGGAGGTGCGGGGAGCGCTGCCCGAGTTTCTCGCAGTGATGAGTAGAGGAGGCCGTTATTTAATGGGGTCGGGATGCACCGGGAGCTGCACACGGGTACCTGAGACATCGCCTCTGCCCCAGATCTGTTCCAGTCTAGGTGATGGGAAGGGCTGTGAAGTTTTTGGTTTGTTTGTTTTGTTTTTGTTTTTTTTATCGTGGGAATGTTACCAGCTGATAGTATCAGAAGGTGCAGTTTACAGCTGTGACTTATATGTCTGTCACTTACAATGACAGCTATCACTCGCTAGAATAGAGTCACCAGACAAAACCATAGGTGAATGGGGCACAGTTTCCAAACACAGGTGTTTTGTCTGGTCTGGAAGATTTTGTGTGTGTTTGAGGCACAGGAGGGCAAAGGATACAGCAAGATTAGCAAATTTTCTAAGTACAAGTGTACTTCAATGCCATGCTGCTTGGTTTTTATTTTTTTTTCACACAGTTTTGTGCCCCAGGATGTGGTTGTCAGTAAAGTTGCACATTTGCTGAAAGACAACCAGTTTCTAGGATTGTAGTGAAAATACCGTAGCTGTGTGTCTAGTCGTAACTAAACCTTAATCCACTTCAGGTAACTTGAAATGTATTGTCTAAGTGAACTGGCTGATCCAGAAGGCAAGTGTTTTGCTGTTGAAGGCTTTAGTCCCCAGATGATACTGTGCCCTTGCTGAATCCCTCTCTTTCAGTTTGTTTTTATGACTTTCTGTTGCCATTGTATTGAAACCTTTTGTTTCCTCTCCAAATGGGCGGGTTGAGATGACACAAGTGGAGAACTAGGTTATCTTGTTTATACAGCACTTGGGTAGGAAAGCTGGCCTTGTGCTTAGGACCTGTGTTCAGGAGGAAGATTAAATTTTCATCTTTTCTATAGGTTTCCAGCTTGCACCATCTTTAGAAATAATACTCAAAGAGCAGGTGCTACATGCTTTCTGGAAAGTGCACTTGTCTTAGGGTGGATTTTTGTTAGATATTAAAAAATAAACAAAAAAGAATAAAAAAAAAGTAGAAAAAAAAAATAAAATCACCAGCCGTTAGTTTGTCCTTTTCCCCACTTCTTAAGAGAATCGTTTTTGTCTTGTCTTTTGATAATTCCCACCTTAAGAGTGCATCCTGCTGTAACAAATATTTCTCCAGTCCTCTAACCTGGATTTCTTCTGAGACCTCAATTCGTCATTTGTGTTAGAAACAACACGCCACAGAAGTATCAGTTCTTGTAAGAATTTCAGGAGTCTGCTTCCTGCAGGAGGGATTCCTTGTGGTACAAAGGAAAGGTGATAAACTGGTTCCTTTCATTATTTGGGTTACTGCATCCCTCCCTCCCTGGAACAGTGAGTGTTCTGGGTTCTCTTCCAGTGCTGAAATGCAGGCAGGGTGAGATCCTTAAATGAATAATACTTGGCAGTGCAATTATGTGTAGTCCTTGAGGTACATGATGAAGTTATACCAAGGAAGTGAGAAGAAACTAGAAAAAAGTGTGAGGTTAGCATGACTTCAAATGAACAGCTGTGTTTGTGCTGTACTTGCATATACAGGTTTGTTGCAAGAAACAAAAATAGGCCTTAATGCTTCATTCTCTAGCATGGAGCTGGCAAAATAAATCTGGAAAGGGGACGCTTAAGACTAGCGCAGGCAGTTTGTTTCATCCCATGCTTACAGGTGTCAAGACCATGAGTTTCCTTCTAAGGGTGACTCCTTGGAGCATCTCCACCCTACGTCTGGTATTGAAATAGCGACCTGGTTGGTCCATACTCAGGTGTTATAATCTCTTGCAGCGGAGGGTGGGTGAGAAGGGTATGAGCAGGGGCTGTACTCACTTGGTCACAAGTGCTGCGCCTGTTTTAGCCCAGCCCTGTTTTAGCCCAAGGGAATTCCCTCTTTCACGGACCTCTTGAACCCCAACAGATGGCACCCCCCCCGCCCCCATACATAGTCTGTCCAAGCCCAGCTCTCCCCAGAGCTGCAAAGAGGTGCAGAATGCTTTTGAAGCTTAGAGAGAGGAGTTGCTCATTTCTGAAATCTGTTTGTTAATCACTTATGCGTACTCATATAATTGAAAGCAGGCAAGCTTTCTTGAGCTTTCACAGGATGGGCGGAAAGAAATTATGTAAAGTGAGGGCAAAGCGTCAGATCCTTTCTCCAGAGCAGGGAGATGTAAGAACCGAAATAAAAGGATGAGAGTGTAGGTGTGGGGTTTTTCAAATTTTTCAAGTGTATTTAAATTTAATTTTTATATTTATTTAAGCAAGGTAAATCCAAAGTGGGCTGGGCAAAATTCCATTAAAATGTGACTTTTAGAAACACAGCCTGAGGCAGACAACTAGCAGGGAAGACAAAATTATGAAAAAGAGTAAAGAAGGAGTAATAGGTGGTGCTATTAGTCTTAACAGTTACGCAGTCAGTAGGTATCCCAATCAGTACTTACCGTGAAGTGGTCTTTAGAGAACTGAAGTTATAAGTACAGTGAGTCTGTTTTTCAGGGTGTGTGGTAATGTCTCATGCGCTGACAAGTGAAGTCTGGCCCCCGATGTCTTTCATATTGTGTTTTTTCTAAAGGACAGTCTGTTCCACCATGGATGGGGGAGATGGTACTGCTGACCTTGTGATTAACAAGAGGTTCGTGTCTGAATCGGAGCTAGAGGAGCGGCGAAAGAGGAGGCAAGAGGAATGGGAAAAGGTCCGAAAACCTGAGGATCCAGTAGGTATGGGATATAAGAAAAGAGATTGGAGAGTAATTCACTTTTGTGAAAAATGGAACTAAAAGGTAATAGCTTGTATTCTGCAAGTTGAAAAGGTTTTCACTTGAAGGAACTAAGAATTGTTGGTGATTTAGTATTTCTAACATATGGTCTCATTTCGTGATTTGTTCCTTCCTTTCAGAATGCCCAGAGGAGGCGTATGACCCACGTTCGTTGTACGAGAGGCTTCAGGAACAGAGAGAAAAGAAGCAGCAGGAGTTTGAGGAGCAATTTAAATTCAGTAAGCACCAGAAGTTACTATTTTGAACTGAGACCCAGCAAACTTCATGTATTGTGTGCAACAGCTGTATACAATCTCTGAGGGACACAGCTGTGTGTCTGACTCTCTGAGAGATAAATTTCAGAAAAGTAGAACTGAAATCTTGCATTTCTCAAGGATGGTGGGTGGTCCTGCAG
Source organism: Rissa tridactyla (assembly GCF_028500815.1). Taxonomy (NCBI): domain Eukaryota; kingdom Metazoa; phylum Chordata; class Aves; order Charadriiformes; family Laridae; genus Rissa; species Rissa tridactyla. Next base: position 71,973,547 of record NC_071469.1, on the reverse strand, counting down.
ATAACCTATTGCTGTGGCACCGAGACGGCACTGCACACATGCAAAACTCAAAAGTTGCTTGCAGTTATGAAGCTGCATTCCTGTGAAGTGTGGAATACTAGGCTTATTTTGCACATTAATTAAAAAAACACCCTGATACCGATCTACAAAAAAGTGGAAATGTAATGTGCTTTTGTGACTCTTGAACTTATACTTTTAACACAAGACCATCCTATTTGAATCAGTTCAAAGAAATTGTGTTCTAGCAGCTGTTACATTTCCAACCTGTATTAGTTGACGCAAAAGTGATTTGAGGCTCAAGATTACTATTTGGAAGAAGTAAGCATACAGGAGTTGAGTCAAAAAGTAGATATTTAGCTCTTCTAATGAAATGGAAAACTAATTTCTACTGATGTTTGAATTTCTGGTTTTATAGAAAAATCCTTTGCATTGTATCACCTGTATATGTGCTGCTGAGTGCAAAGATGATAATGAGAACTAGAAAATTATTAGTCAACCATTTTGGGAAAAAGGGGAGCTATTGGCTCTATCTAAAGAGAAGTGAGAATGATACTGTGGGACTCCATTTTAAGGTGGGTTCTGATCAATTTTGGTTCTTTAGCTGGAAGCCTTACCCACTATTGTGTCCGTTAAGCTCCAGTTTGCCTAACTGTATTCTGTCTAGAATTTCTTTTCTATTTGTGATGCAAAAAAAATAATGTTTTGCCTTTAACTGTGGCTCAATCTTTGAGTTCTGTTAGGTAACACTCCCTGCCCCTGCAGATGCTACCGAGTGCATTACTGATTACCACGATTGCCTTTCCTGTTTTGTAGTACAGGCTTTTAGAATCGTTCCTGTAGCCACATTTCTTTGGGAGAAGGTAAGTGGGAGGAATTGACTAACTAAAGATCAGTGTTGGGTGGACTGTGGACCGCCAGTTTGCCTCATCAGATTTCAGCCCACTGTGGCCACTTGTGACAAGAGTTGTCCCCTAATATGCTTGAATTTGCCTTAAAACGTTCCTAAGTATTTTTTCTATCCATGGGAATTTTGGAGGAATAAAAAAACGAGTTTAGTGCACTGTGATTCCGAGCGGTCAGAATTGATGATGGAGCTTGGGAGGAAAAACACCTTAATGCTGCAGAATTGTGATTGCATAAACACACAAATTTAGTTACTCTAAACGTTTTGTGTAGATAAAACCAGTATACAGGCTAGCAGTTCTTTCTGCAACGTTATTCAGCATTGCAAGAATGTCTTCCTTTTCAAAGTAAAATAATTTTAGTAGAATGTTATAGCATTTTAAATGAAAAATAATAGTAGTAGTCTCTGAAATACGACTTTAAAAAATTTCTTTCTGAATGATTATGGTAGCCAAAATAAGGATAAGTGGAAGTTATTCGCTGTCTCTTAGGTTTTGCTTGTATTTTTGGTGGTGAAAAGTGGAAAGTACAGATAGCAGCATTAATGCATTGAAGTCTCCAACTGTACCTATGGGACTCTTTCCAGCTGGAGAGTTTCCAGTTTACTTCAGTAAACTTTGGTCCAAGTCATCTTTGGTGATGTGACTAAGCAATTCTTGTCCAAGTAGCCACCAGAAAACTGACTGCTATCAACCTGGATGGGAAGGGCGTCTAATAACTGTCTAAATTTATTGTTTCCCTTGCCAAGTTACGTTAGGTCTGCAACGTCTTCCCTTTGGTTCGGGAAACTGTAAACCAAGTACTGGAATGAGAAGCATCCTTGAGAGGTGATAACTGAGAAGTAAACCAGCTGCTGTTTTTAAGGCAATCCTTGTGGAATAACAGATCCCTGCTAACCCGGAGAGCAAACCTTGCTGTAGGGCATCTCAGTAACGCCAGCCATAAGCATCTCTAAGCTGCTTCTCTTCGTTTGCAGATCAGACGAGCAGAGAATGAAATGAATTCGTGTCACTTGCTTCAAAAAATGTCCAGAGTTTCCCTACTTTTGTTGTCTGTTTGAAGGGGCCCTCAGCAGCAGGAGTGATTCCTGCAAGTTACTGGTTTTTTTAAAGGTTTACAAATGAGCTCTGCATTCTTAGAGTTGGAAGGAGTAGGGCTTGGCCTCTAAAGAGTAACCTCAAATAATAATTGATTTCTGGAGCTTTTCTGTCAAAGGCAGACGCTTGCCGATTATCAGTGTAAACGGGTTGCTTAGCTTGCTGTTGAAGTAAGTAGGACTTGACAATGTGGGTGAAGATTAAAAAAAATATGGTGACCTCGTGTAAAAGCCTAAAAATCCTCTTACAGAATTAAACTCTAATGAAGACTAAAGGTGATGTTTGGGTTAAGATTTCTGAGGATGACTACAAACAGCAAGACTTGGTCTTTCTGAAAAAAAAATAAATAATTATTACCTTTCTAAATAAATCATTTGATTGGGAGGTCTTGAGCATTTGCAGAACAGAAAATAAAAGACCTTCATACTGCACTGGCGCGTACTTCCTTAAAGTAGGGTAGCATGTTTAGAAATAGTTTGTTTTTATTTGGAAGTTAAGAATTGTCCTGCTTCTACTTTTTTTTTTTTTTCTTTTAAGACAGCGGTTAATCTCAGTTAAGTTACTAATTGTTTGCTTTAAGAAAATGTACTTTCTGTTTTGAGGCGAGATTGATGTGGCGAAGTAGCGTGGTTTTTTCCAGTTATCAGTTGGTTTAAGAACAGATTCTGAAGAGACAGGCTTCAACTTAGCATCTGAAACCAAAACAGCAAATATATGTGGCTATTCCTTGGTTTGTGTAACCTGTTCCAAATGGCTTTTCAGAACTGCAGAAAACCTGCTGGTGTGAAAACTGAGTCAATTTTCTTTAATTTTATCAGCAAATCCAATAGCATTTCATGCCTTCCTGTGAATTGTGTCCTGCTTTTCTCTGTAGTAATAGTGTTGTGTTCAAACTGTGTTAGTTTGTTGTAGTTTGTGTGCTTGAGTGTGTAAGAGTTCCGGCTTGTTAGTCCCCTGCGTCATTAACTGGGAAGTGTTTTTACTCCTTAATTACAGAATCCAGCAGATAGCTTGTGGCGTTTGCTTTGTACCCTTTTCTCGGCCCAACAGCGTGACTGCTGGAGTACCCAGTTCGCTCTGCTCCCCGCGATCCCAGTGACTTTCTGCAAATTGTTCCACCTCGGCAGTATTAGAAATGTCATAGGCAAGATGTGGATGCTCACCTATGTTTTCTGGGGCGGTTGGAAATCGTCGGAAAACATTCTAAGTGGATGGCAAAGTAATGCAAAATAAATGGCTGCTCCCTAAGTGGTTTTAGCTTATCAATATGCATTCTTTTCCTTTATGCAGAAAATATGGTAAGAGGCTTAGACGAAGATGAGACGCATTTCCTTGATGAGGTTTCTCGGCAGCAAGAGCTACTAGAAAAGCAACGAAGGGAAGAAGAGCTGAAAGAACTAAACGAATACAGAATATCCTTTGCATTAAAATGGCTGGTGGTTATATGGAGAAGGTTAAGAAACTGGGCTGTAGTTTGAGTCTGTCGTTGACATTCTTTCTATAAAACTCCTTTACAGAACATGTACAATGATAGACTTTTAAAGTTTAATGTTTTTATTGGATCTCCCTCTGTAAAGTTTGATATTCCCCTCCTGCCTCAACCCCCGCATGTCTTTGGTACTTGTCTTTCCTTCTCCTCCTCCTCATTGTTTGGGTTCTTTGGTTGTTTGGGTTTTTCTTCCCATTATTGAGGGCATGAAATACCATAGCTAAAGAGAGAAATAGAACATAAAGGCAAAATGGCATATTACTTTTGCTTTTGTCTTCTTATTGAAAAGTAAATGTTCTTGTTTGGTTTTTTAACTGCATATTGTCTGTTTTTAAAATACCTGTTTGACCTCGTGTGTGAATTGTTCTCTCTGTTATTCTTGTATTAAGTTATTAGCTGCTTTCTCCCTTGCTGATAGCTGCAGGATGAGAAATTAAATACATCAGTGCGGATGCACTGACTTTCTTCTGGGAGGTCAGTGCCCCGTGAGACTCAGCTCCTTTGGGTGATACAGACTTTTAGGCAGGACTAAGAGCAGGACAGTTTGGCTTTGCTGTTAAATGCCAAATCTTCATGAAGATGTGCTAGAAAATAATATGGGATGCTTTTTCTCTCTGATCTGTGCCAGTCAAGGGAGGTTGGAATGATCTGAGGATTTCTGTGCTAAGCTAAATGTTGGGGTTTTTTTGATGCTTACTGAATCTCTGCAGAACCTGATGGTTTCTTTGCCTCCTAATGAAAACCACTGCTTTTAAGTCATCAGTGAACAAAGCACAAGTTCTCAAGGATGCTTTAATATAAACGAAAGAGTTTGTGGACCCAAGGAGGTGACCGAAACCAGTCAGCAAATAAGGCTGAATAGTGCCATTGCTACAAAGACCTGCATTACCTTGAATAATGATTTACGACTTAGAGCGTGTGTTCTGTGAAGAGCATGCAAGTTATCTCAGTAATGTGTTTATGAAAAAGCAATACTGATGCATTATTTTTCTTAACTTCAGACATAGGCTGTAGTTGGTTGATGGATTTGAAGTATTTTCTTGATTTGTTGGATCTAATCATGGGATATATTTAGTTTTGGTGATGGTTGCTTGCGGGTCCGGCTGATGCAGGGCTGTGCAGTCGAAGATTGTGCTGCGGAAGCAGCTGACAGCTCTAGTTAGGTCACGTACGCTTGGGGTGAACCATACCGGCCCCGAGGGAATCTTACGTTGTCTTGAATTAGCTACATAACCCACTGATCGCTGAATTTACTGAGCAGGGCCTGTTCAAGACGTGCAGGCCATCTAATTCAGTCTTTGCAGTCTTAGTAAGATCATCTGGCTCTGTATCTGGCATCTTGCTGTAAATTAAACTGTAGAACTTAGTGCTGATGGGGCAGAGGGAGGGCAGATGTTTTAAGGTCGCCTCATCTCACAAGCAACTGAAAAGTTTTGCCCACTCCGTTTCCTTTTTTAAAATTTTTAATGTTTTTGATTTAACCGTAGCATTTCAAGCAACCTCAGAGCAACTTGCAAAACAACTCATCTGTGTTTGAAATTTGCTGGCATTATTCTTTTAAAATGCAAAAGGTGGTTTTGCACCTGCAGGTTGTTGCTAATGTTACGGTGACAAAAAGCAGTGGGTCCTGGGTAAATGTGCCGGATCTGTAGGTACTGTTCAAGTGCTCTTCCAAACGAATAAGAGGAATGTCAACCCAGTGGGTTTGATTATTTGGTCTTTTTCCTGGTACAACATCCAATAAGCTCTCCAGAGGCATTAATTTCACGGTAAAATCTACATCAATATTCGAGTATGGAGCTTTTTTCTTTCTTTTTTTCCTTCATTTTTTTAGGTTGAAAAATCATGAAATCATATATAGCTTAAGGATAAACATGCCTTGGAATATTTTAATGCGCTCTCAAGCATAAGAAATTCGTATGCATGGATGCATAGGAATTTTACTTCCTCCTACGTAAACAGCTAGTGTTTTTTACTCCTTACCCTATCCAGACCCCACTGGTCTGACAGAGTTTAAAAATTTACAGTTTGTTTGTTTGGTTTTTTTTAAGCCAGTTACAGGAAGTGTTTGAGAACAACATGCTCTTGTCTTAAATCCTATGTAAGCGTAGGACAAGTACCCCTGCAAGAAGCGGGCTTTACTGTAGGACAGCTCTTTTAATGCAGTTGATATTTAGGCTTGAGAGGTTTATTTCTAATGTAGTCTTCCTGAGAGGGGACACTTCTTGGCGAGGTATAGCGTTACATGTGCTAATGGCAGTACATATAAAACCTCTGTTAAAAATGTGCCATGTCTCTGGTAGTTGAGTGTTAGGAGAATGGCATCCTGGGTGCAAGTATAAAGCCTTTAATCCAGTATTTTTTTAAAGGAAAAGTCTTTGAGTTCCTCAGCCAGGCTTTTGTAGTGCACTGTTAGAATATAACAAGGTAATGAACCTAAACGTGGAAGTTGAACAGTGCAGTGCGTGGAATCGTGTGTTGCAACATCAAACCGTGTTTGACACACCGAGCTTTCAGATTGCTTCTGATAGCCACAGGATGGCACTCCTGTGACATCCTAAAAAATAAATAGCATCGAATGGTCTGGTTTTGGCTGAGAGGACTTCCAGTTGAGGTAGGGAGCAGTCTGGGTTACTGCTGTATCCTTAGGAAAATCAAATAAGGAATGGCATCTGAACGCTCCTAATGGTAAAGTGATTGGAGACTTCGAGTGTGTCACTTCAAAGGAAGGTGTAAGAGTTTTGGATTTGCAGACGTTCAGTGGGGCAAAAAAACCTGTGACATAAAATATATGGTCCATCAACATGAAATTCACTATCCAGTATTTGTCTGCAATAACTGGGACAGGTTTCACAGGCTGAAACTCCAGCTTGTCACCTGGTCAGTGGGATTGTAGTCAGAGAAGAAACTGGTAGTAAGCTAGATTTAGGGTTATAAACAAATACCCTTTTAAATGAGGTTGATTTGCCTTTGCTATGAGCAGTTTAAAAATTTTGCAGCAGCTTTTTTGACTCCCCTGGCACCCCATTAACAAACAGGACCTTTGATGGGCCTCGCTTCATCAGATACAGCTGGACATTAACTGTTATCAGGGACGGGACTAGATCCTGCTGCAGAAGGAGACCTGTCTAGTGTGCGCGCAGGGTGAGTGTGCCTTACTGACAGACCAAGCTCCTTCTTATCCCGTCTGAGAACCTGCTTAAGCTTCTCCACCTCATTAGAGGTTTCAGCTGCATCCCACCTTGCTAACACTCTTTTAAGCTACTTAGTTTTTCTGTGCAGTCGCAGTCTTTTGGGTGAGTCTTGGATCACACGCGCCCTTTAATCACATCTGCCTCCTTCCTCCTGGAGTTGGTGTTCAAACCGGCAGCGATAGCCTTGTGGCCCTTATGTAGAGATGAGCTGAAAAGTCAGGATGAGAAATACCAAAATAGAAAATGGAACTGTTTTGCTTTGTTAGGGTAAAATCTGCTGGGCTCAGCAAAAAGAGGGTTTGAGGAGTGGAAGTGAGCCCACGTATCGCTATTTAGGTGTTTTTGGTAAGGATTAGGGGTTGAAGCAGCAGATTTTGAATTGTAAATTTGCTGATCTCTGTAGAAGTGGAAAGTACTGCATTGCCCTTTTACTTATTTATTATTATTTATTTTTGGTCCAGCCTGACCTTTTTGCTTTTCTAAGACCTGTAGGAAAAGGCAGGACGATGGGTGTGTTTACGGGTGCTGAATGCGGTGTGTGGTGTGCATTTTGGACTCCAGAAAAGCAGCTCCTAGTCTGCTGCCTGGACGTCTTTACAGGGAGGGCTGGTATTGATCCCTCAGAGAGCTCCACACCCAGAGGGCGAAGTCTCTTCTGGTTTGGCCAAAGATGCCAGCTAAATGTCATTACAAATAAGTTTATTTTGATAGAATATGTGAATGAACTTTGGTCGCTGCTGTCAGCAGAGCTGGCTAAATATATCGGAGAGGAAGTGTCTGTTCTCTCCATTCCTTCCTGGTTGATCCTTAACCCTTAATTCACAGCACTCTCACCAAAGTGGGAGTCAGTATGGACCCAAAGAAGGAAACTGAGAAGAAATTGCCCATGAAGTCAGTGGAAAACAAGAACAAATTCTCTCAGGCAAAGCTGTTGGCAGGAGCTGTGAAACACAGAAGGTTAGTTTCACACCTCTATAAATTCATGAGGAACGGAACCCAGTTAGCAGTGTAAAGGGAGGCAGGCCAAAACTGCCTCCAGAGAGCGAGCTGTAAACCTTAGCCCTAAAGAAAAAAAGGGGGGAGGTATAAGAAAAGACCAGCCTTGTTTCTATAGGCTCTCACAAACTGTGGGAAAAACATGAAGCAATTGAAATAGATAAGTGTGTGTAAAGCAAGTGGGTAGACTCTTCACTCTAGACTGCCAGGCTTGGGCAATCCTGTTTGGGGATCTAGAGGGAATCTATTTTACAGCTCTATTTGTAGATACCAGTGTCACCTCACTCGTGTAGTTTCGCTCAGGTTTGCATAATCTATCAGCCGATTTTATCTGTGTCTAAAATGGATTGTTTTAATCGCTTCTGGGAGGCGGCATGGGGGAGACATAGGTTACAAGAGAAGAGCTTTGTGTACCAATTTGATCCCGAGGGCATCAGGCAAACTTCCCTTGTTTCTCGCTGATTTGTGCTGGTGCATCAACACCCTTTGCATCCCAGGGAGATGGCAGCCGGGTTTGTGATCTCTTTACTGTTTTGATCTTGGCCTGCAAATGCAGCTGCTGGTCTGCTACAGGTTATGGAGAATCTAGGCATGTGGGACCACAGATGAGTCGTCTAATACTTAAGATGATTACCGACATCTAGAAGTTCAGTCAGCGTTTTTGAATCTCTCCTAGAGAATGAGAGATTATTTTAGACGCTTATCTTGTAGGGTGATGTTTAGCTTCCAGTACAGCAGTAATTGCATGTCTGGAAACTGAAGTAAGCGCTTCCACCACCTGATGTGTGGGGGGTTGGGTAGTTGTTTGGGTTTTTGGAGGGCAGAGAAGAGAATGCCTGAACTGATAAGAAGCAGCCAACAATACTTTTTTTTCTTGTAACTACTGGTACTTAACACAGTAGGATGTAGAGAAGGAGCTGGCATGTGCGTAATGGCACATCTAAAGTCTGCAGATGGCATCTATTTGAAGAGAGCATCTTAACTGACATGTCAGTGCTCTCACAGACTTGCTTTGCAGTCTTCTATTTTTGCCATCTGATCTTTTGTCGCAAACTGGCCAAAACCAAGTGTAGCATGAGCTCAACATCTGCTCTCTGAGCTTTGTAGTTTCCTGTAGAGGTGTTATAACTATTAAAACCTCCCTACACAGAATAGCCTTTCATCTGTACTGCATGTTCTGACGGGGACAGAAAAGAGTTAATGCATAAAAACGCTCGTACTTCATTAGTTCATCACAGCTGAAGCTGGGAAGCATTTGTTTATGTGGATGGCTTAGGGTTGGGAACATGCGAGAGGGGGGAAAAAGAAACTGAGCAGTGACAAGAAAGAGCTATGGAAATTCTGAAGCATCAGAAGCCCAAGTAACGCTCTTCTCCCCCAACACTGCTTTGGACCCAAAAAGAACCACTTTCTTTTTTAGCTCAGACACTGCAGCTGCATGTGAACTGATGCAAAACCTACCAGGTGTCTTACTGGGTGCAAGATTTCTAGGTGTTTTGGAGCAGGCGCTCTAGGTGTTTGAATGAAGGGAAGGAAACCCTGGGAGGGGAAGGACACAGGTGTTGCAGCAGCGAGCATGGTCATCATCCGCTTGTGCAAGCCTGTGGTCTGTGGGGTGGCTGAAGCTCAGGTAGTTGTTCCTGATCTCCTGTGGGGTACTTCCAGCTGCAGAGGCGGCTCTGGGTTGCTGTGCGAGAGGTCTGACTTGGACTCCCAGAGGCACGTTTCTGTTTCCCAAGTTAACAGTCGCTGCTTGCGGTGTAGGTGTTGACTCTTTCTAGGATCCTGCATGTTCCCCAAGGAGCCCCAGCTAACAGCAGTTAGAAGTGCTGGTGGTCATCAGGGGACCCTGTTGGCATTCACTGCAGCATTTGAGGCAAAGATGTGACTTTAACTTCACAGTAATTAAGTGGTTGCTTATGAGGAACAAGACGCTTTCTTCTTTTTTTTTTTTCCCCTCCCTCCCCCCACAGTTCAGATGGTGGTAACAGTGTGAAGAGGTTGAAACTAGAGACCGATCATGACGAAAAGAATCAAGGTACGTCTTGATTTCTCCATGTGGGAAGCTGCCTGTCTCTCACCTGAACAGCAACTGACTTGGTGTTAGATCTGATAGAGGATTTGCTTTTCTGCTCCTTCATTATGCAAGACAGCACAGACCGCGGTTGGCATGTTCTCCCTTATAGCAGTAGGAATGGTAACTATAGGCGCTGGCAGCCTTCAGAGAACATAGGGCTGGAGGGAACCTGTGCGGGTCATCAGACCATCCCCTGCCCAAACCATTCCTGGCAGGTGTTTGTCTAAGCTGCTCTTAAATCTCCACACATAGAAATTCCGCACCCTCCTTAGGCAGTTTATTCTAATGCTTAACTGATTTTTACCTGTAAAGAGTTTTACCTTATACCTAATAGGGCTCTCCTTAGCTGCCTTTCGAGCCTAGCGCTTGTTCTGTCAACAGGAGACACAGAGAACAGATCGTCCCCTCCCTCTGCACAGCTGCGTTTGATACGTTTGTATACCTCCACTATTAGCTTTTCATGCCATGAAGTGATCTTGTCCATCCTGAAACCAATTTGTTTCAGAAAATTACGGGGAAGTAGAAGAAGAATTAAGTTGCATTTCAGTCTTAGCTGTCAGGGCTGCGGTTGACTTGCTGTCAAGATAACTCTGACACAGATAGGGTGAGCTGCAATTGTGTAATGACAACCCAAGGCGCTTCCTGAATCTCCTTCTGTTCAGTAAACTTTCAGAACACTGGAAATAATTAATTAGCTGTGGAAGAGGGGAGATGTTGACTAGCAGAGCAATGGAATAAAACTTCTCCCCAACTATGCTGTCATATCACAAAAAATTATTCAATTACACAAAGCAGAGCTATTTATTCTTATTTAGTGGGTTTGGTACTTGACAAGCATCAAACTTGACAACTTCAGAATAAAATTCTGTAATGCCAGCATAGAGCTGGGCTTAAACTAGTGATGAAGAAAAAAAAAATAAAAATAAATCCCCTGAGGTAGCAAGTCCTTCCTGTCAGAATAGTTTTAGTGCAGCATAAAGCTGCCTTACGCTTTAATTAAATCCTGCAATCATCCACCGCTGATGTGGTGATAGCAGGTGAATGACGCGCGGCAGTTCCTGGGCTCGTTAAAAGCCTTTTCCTGCACTCTCGTTTTTTGACTGAGGTACCTCTCTTTCAGAAAAACCATCCTGTGTCCCCTTGGGGAGCAGCTCGGTGGGAGGCTCCACGGTCCACTGTCCCTCCGCAGCCGTGTGCATCGGGATCCTGCCTGGCCTGGGCGCCTACTCAGGAAGCAGCGATTCCGAGTCCAGCTCGGACAGCGAAGGCACTATTAATTCCACTGGAAAGATCGTCTCTTCTGTCTTTCGTAGCAACAGTTTCTTTGATGGTCCATAACGAAATCCCTCCGTGTGTAATGTAGTGCAGAGTATCTTCCAAAGCCCTGATGGATGCTTGATGCATCCTTCTGCCCCAAATGTAATCTTTCTAGCTAACCTCTCAACTTGAATACACTCAGATACTCCTAAAATAACTCATTATGTCTTCCCCCCCGCCCCCCCCCCCCCAACTTTCCATTTCTGGGGTGCATACTGAGCCTGGAAGAAAGGCTGCCATCCTAAACCAGAAGGCACACCTAGTAATGTAATAAAGGTCTGAGGGTAGGGAGGAGAGAGCTTTATCTTTTAAAATTCTTAGGGAAAGAAAGAATTCTGGATACAAGACTAACAGACAAAAAAATACTCTTGAGGCAGTGAAATTCACTTGAGGCAGTGAAGTCTTGTAGAAACAGCCATGTGTTCTGTTTTAAAATGTCATTTTTATTCTGTATTTGAGAAATGGGGGCAGAACAAAAATGAAGCAGATGGTGAAGTGTAGATTGCCATGACACTGTAAAGAAGTTTTAGTGTTACATGATTAAAGACATTCTGAATGCATTTTTTTTTTTATCTCTGCTTGTGCCATTCATAATTGTTCCCGTTCCATTAAGCAATTTCTGCGCTACCCGACCAGCCCCTTCCTCAAACTGCCACCCGGGAGAAGTGCAAGCCAGCCTCCTACAAATGCGGAGATGGTGATGGAAGACTCTTGTTCCGAGTGAGTTGAGAGGAGCTGCAGTTGGCTCTTCTGCTCAAAGCCATCCCTCTTGGCACCGGCGCTCGACAGGTCCTTCAGCTTTCCTGCGGCAGCGTCCTGACGAGCATGAGTGCGGAGTGGGTGGGATACCCCGGTTCAGCCAGACCTCTTTGTGTGGAAGCTGGAGAACTCCACCGTCCTTGGCAGTGGTTTTTGAAGTTGTGCTGGATTTAGGAAACCTGACATGGAAATGCTTATGGGTGGTGTGGAGTGGGGAGCCAGGCATGAGCAAGAAGTAGGCTGTGAAAGATTGGGGGCCCGTCCTTTTCATCTGTGTGCAGACAGTGCTGGCGGGAGGTCAGTGGGGTGGAACAGCTCCGCGCGGCCGCTCAGAGGTGGAAGAGCCTTTGTGACTCTCCTTCACAGCAGTCCTGCGCTACGTACTACTCTGAAGTGTGCGTGCTTCTGAGAAAGCAGCCGATGCGTGCGGACCGAAGGGCAGTTACCTGAACTCCGCAACTCGGAAGAGAGCAGCTGGGAGAAAAGGAACGAACCCTGAAGGCCTGTAGTAGGAGTCATGCCTTGGCTTGAGTGTTGGAACTTCCTCAAAGGAGACAAGAAGAGTTAGGCTCACGCTGAAGCTATCCTTAGCCAAAATACCCTTTCTGTTTGCGCAACCCTGTTCCACAATCTGATCCTTAAAACCACACTGTAATTCCTCCCCTGTTCTCCTGGGTGCCTGGCCCCTCTCTCGTGTTTGCTCCAGAGCTGCTCCTGCCCCTTCTCCAGCTACTCTAATTATGGCGCTTTCAGGTGGAAAATAGTGAGAGCTCTCGCCGCCTCCTTAGTGCTTTGCTTTGAATGACTTTCATCGTACTTAGCTATGGAGCGGTACAGAAGGGGTGCACAAAAAAAAAAATGCCTGTTTTTCTTGAAAGTCCCATCTGTAAGAGCCCGGAGGGGTTGGAGTGAGAGATGTAGGTGTCCTTCCCTGGCATTAAGCTAGATCAGTAACTCCTCTGCAGAGTCGGAGCAGCCTGCCCTGGCTGGGAGCACGCTGGGGGCCCTTTTCCTGAGTGATGCTTAGCGCAACTGCAGTCAAAACGGCTGATTTGGCCAGAAATTTTTAGCGGCATTTGGCAGCCAGTTGTGGGCAGAGGTGGTGGTGGTCCACAGGGGCTGCAGGTGGGACCCGGAGGGGGTGATGGTGGTTATGCTGGACCCTGCATGGCCAGGAGGAGCTGTAATTTGGTTAAAAGCAGGCCTGAGAGCGCCCCGCTTTCTTTTAGGGTGCTCGGGGAACGCCTTGAGCTCGCACAAGCCTTTGAGTCTGAGTCACCTCTGCTCTTCTCAGGGCCCGGCCCCCGTGAACGCTCGGCAGAGCTGTCCCAGCTCCTCACTCCATCCCTTGGTCCCATTTACCTTCTTACGGTTAAAAGTCATCTGACATTAAGTTACCGAAATGCAGTGAGAGACGTGCTGGGACGTAGCATGAGGGATGGAGGATAAATCAGACCTTCTGGAGACGGCAGCTGTGGCAGTAACCTTGCCGCGGGGCCGATGTGCTGGAGGAGAACGGCTGGCTCCAGCAGCTCTGTCATTCTAGTGGTGGATTTAGATGTTTTGGAGGGTTTTGTTTGGTTTATTTTATTTTATTATTGTTTTTTCTTTTTTTTTAAAGACCGTTCTCTCTTTGGCATGACTGCGTGGCGTGTGCTTCATCCCCTCCCCAGGGACAGCTTCGTAAACTGCTTGTTGTCTGTCTTAGTTGTTAAAGCTTCAGAGAGGTGTTAAAAAAAAAAAAAAACAACCCAAAGACAAACCCCCACAAACGCTTTACTAGCAGAAGCGCTTACGAGCCAGTGCAGCTGCATGTGAGGTTCTCTTATGGAAAGAAAAAAAAAATAATCGTCTTTTTCCAGAGCCACAGGCTTTGATCTGGAAGCTGAGCCATACACAGCATGATTTTTGAACGAGCCACCCTTCAAAGGCTGCCTCTCCGTTGGGAAAGGGGTGGTGTGGGTTGGGGTTTTTCCCTTTCCAGGGGGTTTGCATGGCAAATGTTTTCACAGAGCGGGCCCACCTCTCCCGAGGGATGGGCTCTCGCCCAGGGCCATGCTTGGAGCTGGCTCGGGGCCTCTCCGTCAGCCTTGCCACCGTGCTTTGGCGGAGCGGGGCAGTCTGCCTGCTGGTGGCTCCGTGGCCACCGCGTGTGGCAACCGCCCACTCGCTAGCGCTGGTCGGTGGCAGCCAGCATGGCCAGCAGCACTCGTGTGTGCAAATTGGCTCCGGGCTTTGCACAGAGACACCGACCTCCTACCGCAAGCGCTTTGGCTGATGGGGAGAAGGGAGGCCAGCTCGCCCCGAGTTCAGAGTAAGGCTGGTGATCCCCGCAACGGATCCAATTCTACCTGCCAGCTTCAAAAGACCTGAATCTATAACTAGAGGAGAAGGCAGCAATTAGTGCTGAAGACGCGCACGCTGCTGATGAGCAGCTCCACGGAGCTGCCGGAGCCCGGGATGTCGTTTCCCAGCCCCTCTCCTCCAGGCAGCAGGGAGCTTTTGTTGCTCGGAAAAAATTCCGGAGATGAAGCAGCGGTGAACCGTGAAACTCCCTCTGCCTGTCTGGTGTGGGTTCAGCGGTGTTCTCCCAAGCGCGCGCATGCACCGGCCCCTGCCCTCGGCTCAGGCGGGCACCGAGAGCTTGACGGGGGCTGAGGGGGTGCTGCCCTCCCCAGGACATCCATGGTCACCTCCACCTTCAGTCACTCTCCGGCACGGCGCTGCCATCGATGGCCTGGGGCTAATCCCAGGGTGACACGAACACCCACGTTCCCAGACCTTCCTGTCTAGGAGACCCTTGTTTTAAATGTCCAAGTTTCTTTATTAACCTGAGTATAACAAATATAACATGTACACAGTATAAAAATGAACGTAGGGCGTGACAGAGGTACAGGTACGACACAGATACAGGAACTATACAATGACCAGTTCATCGAATGAGAATAATATATTAAGCCTTTCGTTGCTTGGAAAAAGCAAGTTTTGATTGTAAAAATTGTATCCTGTTCCACTGAAATTATACAAAGTACATTCAATACTGAAAAGTGACTCAACAGAGCAGGGCCAGGGCATGGCCTGGCCGCTTAGTGTTACCTCGGGCGGGACTGTACAAAACGAATCCAGACGCTTCTCTGGGATGAGTTTTAAGAACTTAGCAATTAAATTAAGAAGTACAAAGTGTTTCGGGGAGGGTATTCTTCTCTTAAAAAGCATGTGGACCATGCGCTTTCGGGAGGGCTTCGGCGGCATGCAGAGGGACGTGGCTCTACGCGGGCTCCGAGTTGATGGGCGGCAGGTTTCGGTGCTTGAAGTACTGCACGACCTGCTGGGGCAGCTCCGCCAGCACGGCCTTGGCCAGGGTCTCCTTGGGGGCCTGCAGGCGAGAGGAGCAGACGCCGGCCTCAGAACGGCCGCAGGGGACCCACCGAGACGGCGGCTGGGCTGTCCCCAACGCCAGCCTTTCGTTTAAAACCCCCTAGAGCCCATTGGCAGCCAACGTTTTATACACCCAGGGTGGTATTCTGTACTACACCTCCCCTCCAGGACATAATTCACCGGTAGGGAGGAATAAAACATGCTCGGTAGGTTAGAAAAAGCAGGTACTGAGTACCATCAGGTGAAACACAAATACACTGCTTAGTTGCAAAAAGGGGTAGGATAAGCACAGGCTGATGTTCTGCACCCTCTGGGCAACCTTGTGCCCTCCGACCCAGGGCCGACTCCTGGCCGATGGAGATGGGAATCTCGTTTTCTCTTTCTTTTTTGGTTTGGTTTTTTTTTGGTTTTTTTTTTTGGTTGGTTGGGTTTGGGTTTTTTTCTTCCTTCATCAGCTTTTTCCCAACACACAGTTGGGCAGCGAGGGACGGTCCCGCAGAGGGGACACGCGCAGGGCCAGTGCCAGCGTCACCCTTTTCTACCGGCGCCGGGCGGGACGGAGGGGGTGGGGGTGCTTGGGGCTCACCCCCAATTGGGGCAATTCGGCTTTAACCCCTCAGCACGTGGGTGTTGGATGAGGCCAGAGGGGGAGACACTGTGGCATGGGACCACGGCGAGGGATGCAAGCCCAGGGCCGCCCCAGCTCGCTGCGATGACCCCCTGTGATAATTAATTGGGGTTTTTTTGACGAGGGGTGGCAGAGACGGGGGATGCTCAGCTGGCGTGCGTTACGGTGATGCGGCTGCAGCGTTGATATATGTGGTCCATGCAGCATCCCCGAGGGCTGTGGCGTTTAGGGCCAGGGTAAGGCAGGGTGCCGGCCCTCTGCCTTTTGCCTTGAGCAGAGGCTGCTCCACCCCCAGGCTCATTTCCAGGCTCCAGACCCCCCGCTTCTTTCTGCCTGCGACCCGCCCCCCCCCGGCTCCTCACCGCCCACACTCACGTTGCGGAAATCCCGGAAGGGCACGAACTGGACGATGTCGCGCACGGCCTCCTCGCCGGTGTGGGAGCGCAGCACCCGGCTGTCCCCGTCCAGGAACTCCATGGCGGCGAAGTCGGCGTTGCCCACCCCGACGATGATGATGGACATGGGCAGCTTGGACGCCTGCACCACGGCGTGTCTCGTCTCGTCCATGTCGCTGATCACCCCGTCCGTGATGATGAGGAGGATGAAGTATTGCTGCGGAGGGGGAGGCGGGGAGAGGGGGTGTCAGACCCAGCGGGATGCAGGGGCACCCTCACCACAGCGTGCGAGTGGCCAGGGTGGTCGGCGGGAGGCGGGTCCCCTGGGAATTTGGGATCATGAGGTGCGGTGCTTCCCAGGACAGGTGGCATCATCCCCCCCCTTCAGCAGCACCCAGGAATTTCAGGTGTGCCTGCTCCCCTTGGTTTTTGATAGATAATAACCAACCAACAAACCAACTCCCACCCCAGAATATTTTGCTGATTTACTGATTTACTCTACTTAATGATGGGAAAAAAACCCAAACCTGACCTGCGCAGAGCTGTGTCACGGCCAGGAGGAGTTTGGGGCCAGGACAGGAGCCCAGCTGGGAGATGAATGTCCCTCTACCCACACACAGCGGGGTGCGTTTCGTGGCGGTCCCCGTCGACACGTCCCTGTGCCAATGGGGAGCATCTCCTGCATCCCTGTGTGTGTGTATGGGGGGGCCTGTCCCATGCTCAGGGCTGGTCTGTCTCCCATACAAGGCCGTGGCTCTCGGAGGCACCGAGGGGGATGCAGAGGGTACCAAAAAGCCAGGGAGATGCCAGAGCAGTGGCGTTGGCACCCGCTCCCTTTCCCATAGGGAAAGGAGGGCGATGGGCCCGGTCCACAGAGCTGGGGGAGGATGGATGGACGGGCAGACGGTCCTGCTGGACCCAGCTCAGCAAATGTGGGGCACGCGGACCCCCAAAAAGCCCATCTTCTCCGCCTCAGGGGAAAGAAATGGTTCAATTTTGGCACATTATGCAGCTTGCATGTGCTAGAGAAATGACGAAAACAAGCACTTAAGCACATTAAAGCCCTTTGTTCCTCTCCTCATTCTTTCCATTTCCTCTGAAAACCACTAGCGCAGCCGTCCTGGAAAAGCAAGGGAGGGAACGCAGCCCCAAGCCCATTTTCCTGGTCTTCCTCCAGCCCACATCTCCTGAAACCGTTCCTAAGTGGCGGCGTCCCTCGGCTGGCTCCGGTGCTAAACTCCAAGCACAAACAAAGCTGGGTCAAGCTTAAACCCACCCCGAGGCCGCGGGCGAGGAGGTTTTCCCAAGCCAGCCCCTTCCCCACCCCGACCCTTTTCGATGCGTTAAGCCCTGCGCAGGTTTTAGGGTTTTTTTTTTTTTTCCCTAAATACGAACTTTTCAAAGCAAATCATGGGGAGACGTAGGTCTGAAGAGCAGGACCCTAACAGCCAAGCCTGGAGGGTAAGACTAAATTCCAGGAGAAGACCTGCATGTTCCTACATGGTGGCCACCACCGGTCATCGCTGGAAGCAGGACAAGTGACTGGTGCCTGACCCTGTCTGGGAACCAGTATGGGTGGAAGAGTAAAACCTGGTAACAGGAATGACTTTAAGCTGATTCCTCCCACCCTTCCTCCCCATCCTGCCAGTATCTGTGAAAAGATCAACGCAAAACCGGCCTCTGCATGGTCAAAAAGAAGAAACCCAGAGAGGACTATTTCCCTTTGCTCCTTTTTTTTTTTGAAATCCATAACAGAATCAGAGGGAAAACATGCGGTAATGTATGCAGGAAAAGAGAGGGGAGCGGAGCTCATCGAATGTTTATCACAACGTATTTCAGAGGGCAAGGGGAGAAAGAGACGATGCCGGGGATCAGCCTCCAAGCCCACGGAGCATCGTCACCAGCAAGGGAGCGGCGGGCACCGCACGAGAGCACCAGCGGGACATTCCCCAAGCAGCGATGACAATTTTGGAGGGTTCAGCGAATGGCAACTGGGCAGGGGAGCTGGTGGCACCTCCGGGCTCAAGACGTGGCACCCAACTGGCGCGCGATCCCAACCGGAGCTGCTGGGGCAGGGACCAGGCTGGCCCCGCGGCCGGGTGCCCGCCGGGCTGGGGTCTCCATGGGCACACCAACCCGGCAGAACCTTCCCCTATTCTCCTCTTTTTGCTGTTAAAATGGCGGATCTCTGAATCCACGGGGACTTTGGGGGGTGATTCCTGATGGTTTGCCAGCAATATCAGCAATTAGGCTCACATGCCTGAGCAGGGCTTCAAGGGATTAGGCAGCATTAAGCAGTATGGGGTAAGAAAAGGGGAGGTTTGGATGCAGGGACCCTGCTGGAAAGGTGTGTTTTAATTCCCCAAAGCTTATTAATCCTTCCCCGAGAGTCCAATCGTGTGTAATCTCTCCGTCTCTTCCTCCCCGACACATTTTAGTCCTCCCATCCCTTACGAGCCGAGGGCTGCGGTGTTTTGTGATCCGCGTTGCCATGGAAAAACTACAAGGTTTTTTTGGTTTATTTGAAATGCTGGGAGCAAGCGCGAGTGGGAGGAAGAGGAGGGCAGGCCCAGGCAGCCACCAAGGCCGGCAGCGTCAGGGGTGGCTTTGCCGCAGGCGTTGAAGATGGGATGGAAGAGGAGAAGACCCCAGGGGAGCCAGATCCCTCATCAATAACACTTTGTGCTTCCAAAAAAAAAAAGACGGAGCCTACCCAAGCTTGCCTCTGATGGCACTATTAGTGCCCATTATTTAAAATCTCCCTTGATTAAACTATTAGTGCCAACGGAGGGGTGCAATTTGCATACGATTAGCGCCTCGGCTCAGTGTGGAGCCTGTGGGCTTCTCCCTCCCCCACTGGCGCCGAAAGAGAAAACGAAAAAAATGAGGAGCGTCCTGGATTTGTGCCGAATTAAACCAAATTCAGTATTTCCTTGTGCCCGGGGCTGGGAAGAGCAACAGCGCCCAAGGCAAGGCTGGAGAAGGTCCCCTTCGGGAGGAGGTTTTGGGTGTGATCCAGCTCTGCTCCAGGCAGGAATCAGGGAAGCTTTTCCCCCCAGGCAGCTCCTGCCACGCACGATGCTCAGCTGCTTTTGGCCGGCAAAATCCATGGGCCAGACCTGCCGTCCTCCGCAGGCGGCCCGCGGGCACAGGGACCCAACAGGCGCCCAAGTGAGCTGCATGTCGCAGTCTGCAGATGCTCTTCACACCCTTAAGAGGACGTCCCGGTCACCACCAGCAAGGCTGGACCCACGGCTGCAGCTCCCGGCACAGGCGGGCATCCCGGCATCCCTTCAACCACCAGCCTCACCCTCCAAATACATGCCGGCACCGGCTCCCCGATGGCCCCGCATGACCAAGCACGGTTGTACAAGGCCCCCCAGGCTAATGAGCAGCTTTTTCACATACGGATGTGAACGGTCTGGTGGACTAATTAACGGGGACTTCCAGGATTGCCGAGTGGCTGGAGCGGCCACACGGGAACCCGGAGCCTGGCTCTGAGCCCGCTGCTCGTCCAAGTGGTGTGAAAAAGCAACAACCAAACGGAGCCATCCCGGGGTTTTTCTGCGATTCCCCCTCAAATATAAAAGCTATTTGAAGTGGAATAGCAGAAAGGTCTTCTCCCGGCAAAAGGTTCAGATTGGGCCATCAGCCACATCAGAAACATCACGCTTGATGGCACGGGCTCGCTCCCTCCTGCTGCTGTTTGCAGGGCACCCCTGGATCTCCCCGGGAGATCTCCCCAGAGGACAAGGAGATGCTTCCTCCGGCTGTTTGTTGTGTGTCGACGGGAAATAAGCCAAAGGTTTGAAGTCATGCTCAACCTCTTCCCTGTTGCTCATGTTTCCCACCCACGCTTCGGCGGCAGCGTCACCCCCCGCGGACCCCGGGACCATCCGGTCCGTCCTGCCCCAGGCCAATCCTGCAGCACGCAGGAGCTGTTTTGAAAGCCAGGACCATGGCCCTCAGGACTATCATTCCCCACCTATCCATAAGGACAGAGGTTGCCTCCTCAGAGCAAAGCCCCTTGGAGCTCAGCAGAGGATGTTTTAGGAAAAAAAAAATGAGGAGACAACTAAGTTATCCTCTCCTGCTCCCACCAGCTCTTGGCTGGCACACGCCAGGGCTCCTGAGCCCCAGCTCGCCCCAGCGCAGCAGTGAATGGCCCCTGGTAGCTGGGTCTGCCATGGGCACACCCCTTCCCTCTCCGGACCTTCACAGTCCTCAGCCCGGCCACCGTCCCGGGACAGTGTCAGCTCCCTGACTCCAGTGCGCACTGGCCAGTTGGACACCCCCTACCCAGCCGTTCCTGGGCCGCCTGGCAGCCCTTCCCTGTAAGAATTAGGGAGAAATCAATCACTTTTTCACCGTTCGTGATTTTATGCATCTGAGTTTACTTCCTGGCCCAGAAGGTGACAGCCTTATTGCCTGGCCAACTCTCTCGTTACCATTCCCAGGGCTGTTTGATCCTCTTTGAGATAAGGGGACCGACATTTAAGATGGTGCTTAACCCATCCGTATAGAACCAAGGGACGCCCACCTCATGGCATCTCCCACCCTCATTTCCATTTTCTCTCCAATGATTTCTAAGGTTTTCCACAGCTGCAGTTTTGCTGACTGCTGTCAAGTTTTTTGAGTCGTTGTTTTTGTTTTTTTCCCCCTCTCTAAGAAGCATCTGCAATGGCTCTACATTCTCCCTCTGAAGTGACGACAGCCAACTGAGAGGCCCCAGCTGCAGAGACCCCCAGGGATGGTCCTGGTGGGAAGGCTCTGCCTCCCACCCGCAGCAAAGGCAAAGATGAAATCAAGCTCAAGCTCTGCCTTCCCCTGCCCAAAGCCATCAGGATTTGCCATCACACTATGGGATCTTATGGACTTACAGATGCAGCCTCCTGCTGGGTGGCCTGAGCTGCGAAGCGGGCCACGTGGTTGACGATGGGGGAGAAGTTGGTGGGTCCGTAGAAGCGGATGTGGGGCAGGCAGGCCGAGTACGCTTGGACAATGCCCTCCACACCTTCGAGGAAAGCAAAGGAGCATTACAATGTGCCACAGCTCAGGCCCACTACCATTCCAATTAACCATCATTAGCTAATGCTGCCACAGGAGCTGAAGTTAGACCTATTTTTTCGTCCCCCCCCAAACTCATCCAGCTCCCCAAGTTTCATCTAACTCCACTCAAATTTTCTCATACCAGGGGTTTAGTCAATTTGTAGTGGGCCCTCAGACCTTCTGGGGTAAGGAGGCCCTTGTAGCGCTCACCGTCGAAGGTGGCTTTCCTTGGGTTTCTGCAAAAATCTCCCAATCAACCAAAGAGGAGGAGCAAAAAGGAAAGTAACTCCTGGTCTCTGAGCATAACCGAAACCCAAACAGACATGGAGCAGATGTAACAGAGAGAAGCAAAACACGCCCAGAAGCACCCTCTGAGCTCCCAAACTGTCTTTGGGACCCACAGACCATCGGAGACCCTTCTGCTTCTGCCACACCAGAACAGGGTAAATGGCCGCTCTCCCGAAGGACACACGGGTGTGAAATTCAAAAATCACCAATTCCACAATTAATCAGCGGGTAACCAGTTCTTTGGGCAGGACCTGCCGCTGATAAGAGTTGCAGGACGGTGGCTTCTCCATCCCATTACACCTGCAATAAATCAGGTCCAAGGAATGCTTCATGGCTACCGGAAAGGGACTGAACGAAGCAAAGGCAGCAGAAAAGCAGATGTTCACAGCCGGCTGTCAGGAAGCAGCGAGCGAGGTCTGGAGGCTGCCCGAGCCCCCGTTTCGCCGGGCTAAGGCAGAGGTCCAACCAGATGACTTTCGGAGTCCACAGTAGCCCTTGCCACTTAGGATTCGAGCAGTTCTTCAGCCACGTCTGTGGCCAACTCCCAGTTGCTAAATGAAGCATTGAGTCTGAATTCCCCATCTGCTAAGCAGGCCCAGTGTCTCTTGCAGGCTTGCTGGAGGAGCAGACGGCTGGTAGGACACACCAGACATCAGAGCGAAGGCGGATCTTAACGCTGTCTGAATCCAGTTGTATTTTACCCTGGGCCTTCCTACACATCCCCAGATTCTCTCTGCTTTCCTCTGAGTGCACCCTTCACATGTGCTCTGCTTCGCCATTGATGTCGGTCTCCGAACAGACCTTGAAAAATCCCTGAGTGTTACCGCAGAAATGCAGAGAGAAGGACAGAAGACACCGAAGGTATCTAAGGAGTCCCGAAGACCTGGCAGAAGCTTACCTGAACAGAACGGGTTCGTGGGATTGAAGTTAATGGCAAACTCGTGGGATACCTGTGGAGAAGAAAAGACCCAAATTAACACGGAGGGACGGTGCAGAGCAGGTTGCTCACAACCAGTTTAGCTGATGGTGCAAGGCTGGTTTGGGTCTGACGCTCCCCTGGGGCAGGACCCGGTGGTCGCAGGCGCTACGGTCCATCCTGGTGGGTCAGCAACGCTTGCCAGCCTTCTGCTACCCAAACAGCAAGGAGCAGCAAATATAAATGTGGTTGGGGTTGAGCAGCAGTTGAGGATGGGCTGGTTCCTCAATTCCCGTCCCCCCCCCACACATCGTGGAGTCACCTGAAATTATCACATCACGCATTCTTCTACCTCTATGAAAGCAGTTTTGGCCACACAGCTTCCCACTGGCTGCCCAGAGGGAAAGCAGGCAGAAGGGATGCTCTCAGCCAGCTGGGCCATCTCACCAGCCACTGGGAGAAATTACTTCATCCTATTGCAAGGTTATAAAGGGAGAAAACTCAATTAGCACCACAGGCAGCCCCAGCTCTGGCAGCATCCTGGTTCCCCATCTCTCTGCAGGTGGTATTGTGCAGCAGGAGGGAGGCAGGCACAGAGCAAGCTGGGTTGAAGACCTGCTCTGGCACGCCAGCTGCCATAAAAAAAGCCGGCAGCTGATTAGCTTCATCATCTGGGTCATCATGACAGTGAAAGGACAGGAGAGGCACAGGAGAGGTGCCATGAACGCTTGGACACGATGGACAGTGAGTCACTCAGCGTGAAACCATCCCTCCTCCAAGGCAGGTGTAAGATCCTTCAGGTTTTCCACCCCCTCTTCAAGCTGAGGGAGATGCTCTCATGAGGAGGTCCTCTGGGACACTGGCAACGGCAGATAGCTGGGCACAGCCCTGTCCCTGCCTTGTTGCGCTAGCCCAGCCAGAGAAACCAAACAGCAGCGCTGACTGCAAATCACAAAACCTTCCTCGTCTGCTTCCACGGGAAGACCCGGCAGACAGAAACCACAAAACGCTGGTCAACGGTTGCTTTAAACCAATCTCTGCCAGCAAAGGCAGGGCAGCTCAGGACTTCCAGCCTCCAGCATGAACCTTGCCAGTGTTGGCATGGGTCAATAGCTTGCTCGGGGAGCAACCATCAGATGTGGGGGCTTAGGGATTCCTCACCTTTCTACCTGCAATGTAGGGACCTTAAGAAGAAAACAGACTCTCAGGAGCACCGAGGACAGGCGACCGCCTCTCCCTGCGCCTCTGAAGGTTGAAGGGGGTGATTGGGGCTTTCAGACCACCAGCTCAAGGGCTCTGAAACAAAAAGCTCCCACCCTGTTCGTGCCAGAGTTATAAAACCAGGATATTTTTCTCCCTCTCAGAAGGGTGGTGGTTTGCCGAGCTGCTCGGCCAGGGGATCGCTTCGGGACATGCGTATTCATAACGCTGGCAAAACGACCATCCTCTAGAGCGCCACGTGAAGCAGAAGTCCTCCTGAGACTGCAAAAGCAACGCGCATCTGATTCAGACTTTCCAATTATACTGGGCATTGTGTCGAAAGCAGCAGAAATTATTTTTGCAAGAGGCTGCGGGGTGGGAAATAGCAACCAAACAAAAGTAGGTCAACCGAGAGTCCTCCCCGTGCTGCGGAGCTGCCGAGCCGTCGGACCGGCGCACGTCAACAGCCTGCTCAGGCCTCTCTGTGCCCATTGAGCACAACCAGTAACGCTCCCAGCCAACAGTAACCCCAGGGCTGGAGACACAGTCTGAAACGCAGGACTTGGTTTTGCGTACGCCCTTTCTTGTAGAAGCCTCAACTTTCGGCGATATATTCAAATTCAAATTCAAATTCCTTGATTTTTTCAGTTGTAAAGGGCTCGCTTTGGTTTGGTTTTCTTTTTTTTTTTTTTTCAGACGTTCAAAATTCTGCCGTAGGAGTATTTATAGATAAGGCAAGCAAAAATATTTCCACGTTTCGCACTGCGAAAGAGGGGTTTCTCTTTCTTTTAAGCAGCGACGAAACGGTTTGGAGCTGTGCTCCTCACTGTCGACACAGCAGACCCCCTGCGTGGCAGAAGTGTTGCAAAACCTCCTCTGGAGTTTTTACAGATTTTTTTTTTTTTTTTATATATATGTGTGTGTGCGTGTGCACGCGCATATATATATATATATATCTATCTGCTAGAAAATTCAACAGGAGGGCTTCAAAATAACAACAACAACAAAAACAACAAAAGATCCCACTCCCTGTTTAGCTCATACTTTGAAAAACAGTTTGAGAGTCCAATAAAATGTACATGGAGCACCTACACGTATCACATGCACCAGCAACCTCCAGCGAGAAGGTCTTTCAAACCACCCCAAAGGGCAAGACCTTCATCTGCAGCCAGCCTGTGTCCTCTTCCAGTCCTGGATGGGGTAGCTCCATCTTTTCCCATCAGGAATTACAGACGCATGGCCAGAGCCTGTGCTGGGGAACTGATCCTGCAGAGGGTTCTCTGCCACCTCCCACAGTGATCCCACTCCTGCCACAACTCAGTTTGCTTGTATACAGAAAAAAAAAGGCAAATGGACAGAAAGCCTTGAGGGGTGGCATGTCGAAGCCACCAGCTTCGGCTGGAGAGGCCGAGCTCTGTGGGCATGAGGACGTTTCCTTCAGCAGACCCCATCAGACTAGATATAAGGAAGAAATTTTTTACGCTGAGGGTTGTGAGACCCTGGCCCAGGTTGCCCAGAGAGGTGGTCGATGCCCCATCCCTGGAGACATTCAAGGCCCGGCTTGATGAGGCTCTGAGCAACCTGATCTAGTTGAAGATGTCCCTGCTGACTGCAGGGGGGTTGGACTAGGTGGCCTTTAAAGGTCCCTTCCAATCCAAACCAGTCTGGGATTCTATGATTCTGTCTCCCAAACCTGGGGCGACCGGTGGGTCTCCAATGTTAAGCATCACCCTCCCCACTGCCGCCTTGCCTGTGCTCATCCCCCAGAAACCACAACCCATCTGCTTCCCTCTCCTCTCCCCTGCTGGGAAACCGCTTGAGGCTCTGTACAGAGCTGTTACACGGCAAGATGTTCTTTGACATTTCCAACGAGACTTTTGTGTGCAAAACATCTCGCTTCAATGGGCGCTTGGGAAGCGTTGGGGGAGCCATGGCAACGGGAGCGATTTATACGTCTCTTAATGATCTTCCCAGTTTTCACTCCGGTCTGTGGCTACAAGAGTCGCCTTTTGTCATGTCCCCCTGGGAGTATCATTGGCCACGCTGCTCCCTGCCACCTGCCCGCTGTCAGACAGGGCACGGGTTTCAACGAAGAACTGCTGTTTTGGCTTTGAAATTACCCAACGAGCCTTGATTGCCAAAAAACCTTTAGCGAGTGAGCCGAGCTGGTGATGCACAGACCCCGTGGGCCGGGTGAGCCAGGGAGGGATGGACACCCTCCACAGGCTGGGGGAT
The DNA here is from genome assembly GCF_028500815.1 of Rissa tridactyla. Lineage (NCBI taxonomy): Eukaryota > Metazoa > Chordata > Aves > Charadriiformes > Laridae > Rissa > Rissa tridactyla. Next base: position 71,947,626 of record NC_071469.1, on the reverse strand, counting down.
GCGGGGGGACGCACGGGGGGATGTGCCGACTCCTGACATGAGGCAACCGATGGGTCACTCCAGGCGTTAGGGCTGGTGACTTTTAGGCACAGGCCAAGCACCCGGGAAGGGAGAGCTGCTCTCCGCCAGGGTTTAAGTGGGCTTAGCCATCATCCTGGGGGAAAAAGAGGTGTTTTTTTCCAGTAGCGCTTACAGAGCATCCCCAGGCCCGCGGGAGCAGCAGGAACTATCTCCGCGGCAGGCTGCGGGAGGCAGGGGAGGGAGACAAGGAGTGTCCCTCTGCCCCCCAGCTCTGCCCCCCAGCCCCCAGCCAGCATCCCTGACCCGGTACCCGCCTCCAGCTTCACGGGAAGGGCCGTTTCCAGCCCAGCGACGCCTTTCCCACGGGCGCTGAGGGATGCGCGCTGTAATGATTCACCCATTCCCCCAGCAGCCCCAGCAACCCTACCCTTTCATTCCCCACTGCATTTTCCATTCCCATTCCTCTCCTCAAGTAATAAAATCCCTGACGGCAGCCGGCTGTTAGTCCTTGGAAGCTGCCTACCAAGATTTTCCCACTGAAAGTAGTGAAGTGACAGACCAGAGACATTTGCTGGCCAAGGAGGATGAATCAGCTCCAAAGTGCACACGGAGGGATCTCCTCCTATGGCTGGCAAACAGCGAGAGCTTCCACTTGAGTTGCATGGATTTCGGCTGTCGGGAGAGCAGAGAAAAGCACAAAGCCGCAGTGCGCAGGACATCCCCAGCCTTGAGGGCTGGCAGCGATGAGCTCCTGGGTCCGATTCACGGCTGCTTGTGACTTACGTGCCAAGCTGCGCTCAGCCCAGAGCAAAGCTCCCCTCCCAAGGCACACAAAAGGGTCGCTGAGATTCAGCCCCAGCCCGAAGCTGGGGACTTCTCAAAACCAGCAAGCAGAAACAAAACGCACATTAAGGGTGTGAGCAAAGAGCAGCCAAAAGACCCAGCCAGTAATGAAAGATGGTGGTGTCACCGAATCACAGAATCACAGAATGGTGGGGTTGGAAGGGACCTCTGGAGATCATCCCGTCCAACCCCCTGCCAGAGCAGGGTCACCCACAGCAGGTGGCACAGGAACGTGTCCAGGCGGGTTTGGAATGTCTCCAGAGACGGAGACTCCACCACCTCTCTGGGCAGCCTGTGCCAGGGCTCCGCCACCCTCACAGGAAAGAAGTTCCTCCTCATGTTTAGGTGGAACTTCCTATGGTCAAGTTTGTGCCCGTTACCCCTTGTCCTGTCGCTGGGCACCACTGAGAAGAGCCTGGCCCCATCCTCCTGACACCCACCCTTTAAGTGTTTATAAGTGTTGATAAGATCCCCCCTCAGTCGTCTTTTTTCCAGACTTGAAGAGACCCAAATCCCTCAGCCTTTCTTCATGAGAGAGGTGTTCCAGTCCCCTCAGCATCTTGGTAGCCCTTTGCTGTCCCCTCTCCAGCAGTTCCCTGGAGAAGATGCTCCCCACCAGCCAGCGTGTGCTGCAGGAGCAGCCCCAGCCCCTGCCCACAGCATCCCTCGTGAGGGGCAGGATGCTCCGGCTCACACCCTTGCAGCACCAGGGTGCCTTTAACCCCTTTGGTACCTAATCCCAACAAAAGATCAAGGTGACTTTTGGGAAAGCCCCTCTGCTCCAGTCCTTGCAGTCTTTGCCCGTGCAACATCACATCTAGGCTACCCCAGCTCCCAGCCCCCTTCCACACTTTGTCACTGTCTGACACATTCATCCAGGGGCTTCTTCCCTTGCCCAGAATTGTTCCTGCCTCCTGCCAGGGAAATGAATCAACGCCTGGCTCTGCCCGTTGATGCCAGCGAGCTGCTGCTTTCATGCCAGCTCAGCAGGGAGGAACGGGCCCGCCTCGCTGCCCACCCACGCTGCCGCATCTCGCTCTCCACCAGCTGAAACCCCGCATCCGCCCGTTCCCCCTCTGCCCGACAGCTTTTCCCCGAGCGAGCCAGCCGGGGAGCCCCAGCAGCTCCGCTCCTGCCCAGGCAACATGAGGACAAACCCATCCCGAACGCGCAGATGGCCACAATGCTTCACCTTCCAGTCCGGGGGGAGTTGAGCGCCGAATCCCAGAGCAGGAAACATCTTGTCTCTAAAAGAGAAGAAGAAAAACACAGGGGTGGATTTACACACACGTGAAGCAGGCTTGCACGGCTCTTGCTCCGGTTTCCCCATGCTACCGGCTGCCCCAACGCCCAGCTACAGCGAAAGCAGCAGCTACGCAGCCAGCCCCAGCCACTAACAAAGGTGTCACGTCCCCTTCCCCCTAGATGACAGAGTGTCTTTAAAAATCATGAGCGCCCAACAGAGACAGAGTAGATGTTCCCCTTCTGCTTTTCATCTTTAGAGAGAAGAGTCCAGCTTTGCTTCGGCACCCACAGGCACCAGGAGCATCCTCTCGCCCAAACACCCGAGTCCCCTGCGGTTCTCTAACCCTGGAGATTTTTTAAAAATCAGCTCTCCAACAGATTTCTGGTTTGTTTTTCTCTGTCAACGTCTAAGGTGTTCTTTCTGGGTGTTGCACGCCTCAGGGCGATGGGGAGCAAGGCAGCCCAGCGGTGCAGCCGCCAACGGCAAATACCAGCGAGCTGAGGGTACCTGCCCCCATGCCTACAAAGCACCAAGAGGCTGCTCTTCACCTGCCCCCGTGAAGGATGCTCCACCTCTGCGAATGCACCCTTCCTCTCAACAGCGGCCATGGGGGGAGAGGAAAAACCCCATCCTTACCCTCTCCTCCTCCTGCATCCCAATGTATACGGCAATTTTCTCCCAAGGAGCTTTTCAAAAGCCAGGTATTCTTTAGCCCTGGCTTTGCAGACGGGAAATCAAGGCACACGCATCCCGGCAGCCGCCCCAGCAGCCGGGGAAACATCTGCAAACCAGGGGTGGAGGCGGAAGGGCACGGTGCTTACGAGTCATAGTCCTGGATGATCTGGCCGACAGCCCAGATCGCCGACAAGTACTCGTTTGTCCCCATGGGGTTGATGTAGTGCAAAGAGGAGGGGTCTCGCGGGTTCCCGTTGGAGGCTGTGAAGTCGATCCCGACCTGAGGGGTAAGAGAGAAGCACAGAGCCGTCCTCCGTTAGCAGACACCACCGCAGACCTGGCCACCGAGCCTCCGCTGCCTTTGAGGCCCACACACGGTCCCATTAAGACCCGAACCTCAAGCTTAACCAAATCCAGCTCTTCACCTTCCCTAAAAAAATGGTGATTAAATACTAGGTTAGGCAAAAAACTAGGTATTACACCTGCATTTTTCACCAGCGAGCATCACATAAGGTGTCCCAAAGCAGCCTCTGCTGCTGGAGCAAGCCACCACCATCTCCAGCTCAGGACTGTTGCTGCCCATCTGCCAGGAGAGAAGCTCAAGGACTGAGTAGCCCCATGGACACCAAAGCAGACAGAGCCGCCCGGGCATTTGGATCTCAAGGTCTTTGATCAAAGAGTCACAACCCTGAGCGGAGCCTTCCCTGCAGCCGCTCTTCACCGGGGCTTCCCCAGGGACCAATAAATGCTGAGCTCTCCAGGGATTTTTGTCAGCAAGGCACTCGTTTTTCTCCCTCCTCAATTAGGCTTTCTATTTAAAGACATTTGTAGAAATGCCTGTCAGCTCAGACCCAGTTAAATCTGGTCAGAAGAGGCGAGACGCTGAGCCTCCCGATTTGGAATGACTGGGAAGGAAGAGTTGGGAAGAGGCGAGCCGGTGGCGTGACTGCACTCGCCTTGTTTGCTTAGCAAATCGGCAAAACCCAAAATAACGCCGCCGGCTAAATTGAGCTCAGAGGATTCGCGAGGGATTTTGCTCCATATCTGTAACAGGAGAGGATGAACTGCAATTTGGCTGAGAAGGGACCTTGGCCTGGCTGGGGCAAGAAGACATCACAGCCCAGAAGGTGCCACCACCCTGTGCCAGGGTGGCTGGTAAAACAGGCTTGAGAGGACAAGGGGACATGGTTTTAAACTGGAAGAGGGTTGGTTTAGATTGGAGATAAGGGAGAAAAGTTGTACGATGAGGGTGGTGAGCCCCTGGCCCAGGTTGCCCAGAGAAGCTGTGGCTGCCCCATCCCTGGAGGGGTTCAAGGCCAGGCTGGATGGGGCTTGGAGCAACCTGGGCTGGTGGGAGGTGTCTCTGCCCAGGGCAGGGGGTGGCACCGGGTGGGCTTTAAGGTCCCTTCCAACCCGAACCATCCTATGGTTCTATGAAAACCCAACTTCTTCATCAAGCAACCCTACAGTCTTCCCAACCTCTGGTTCACTGCTCTAACACCCATCTGTGTGCCCAGCTCCCACCGAGCCACTGTGGGCACGGCCAGAGAGCGAGAGGGAAACCGAGGCATGAGGAGGGGGCTCGGTGGAGTCAGACAGGCGTGTCCCCCACTCGTGCAAGCAATGCCACCAAGAGCAGCAACTCGAGCAACAGATTTTGGAGGGATGCGGCCGATCCACCTCCAGCATGAGGCAAGCAGCCGGGCACAATGTCCCTCTTCTCTGTGGCTCCAGCCCTTCTCTCCCCACCGTCCCCCTCAGCAGGAGGACACTGGTGGCCTTTCCAAATGGCAGGGGTGCGTGCAGCAGCGTCCTCCTCCCAGCTCAGGTATTGCACCCATCGCAAACCCACCCAGGTTTTTGGACCAAAGGCGCCTTGGGAGGTGGAGAAACCCTCCAATAACTGGCAGATCTCTAGATGAGGGGGAAGATTTCTGCATCAAACCGAATTCACACAAGAGCTCCATGCTACCGATAAACTTAATGATTTTCTCCTCTGTTCACTCTCCAGCACCAAGACCTTAGCACACAGCAGCAGAACGGCACACAAAAAGCTCTCCCAATCGCTCCTGTTCCTATGGCAACTCTTCCTCCTCCTCCTACTCTCCCCCCATCATGTTTTTAGACGAAACAACAAAACACAAACCGAAATACTGCGGGTGCCCGCAGCTCTCCGGATACTGAAGCAGCAAAGTTTGCAGAAATTGAAAACCCCACTTCTGCATTGTGACGGTTTTATTTGGGGTTGTAACGTCCTCGATTTAGTTCCTCCTGACAAGCCATTGTCCAGCTCGAAAGAAGGTGGAAATGCCAGTAAAAATGCAGAAAACCATCTCATTAGCAGCCCACAGCCTCTCAGCTGGCTTCAAAATAAGGAAAGCTTCCATAAAAAACTGGGGGGTGGTTAAACCCTGCGATGGGGAGAGAAGTCGGTAACATTTTGTGAAGGGTCAGAAGGACTTTGTGGGAGTCTGACCTTCAGCCAGTCTAACCAGCTCCCTCCACGCTACTGGACACACCTGAGCATGGCAGTAACGGCCCCCAAAACCCCCCCAAACCACAGGGTTTAACAGCAAAATGGGGCAGCTCCTCGTTGCCATGAAAAGCCACCCAAGATAGTGCCAAATCTCACACACAACCCCCCCTCCCCATTTTCGACCATTACATACGTGTTACTATTACTGGTCAAAGAGGAGCAAAAGTCCTTACGGTAAACATCAGCTGGCAGCCTCCCAGGATGTAGTCCAGGAAGGAGAAATCTCTGGTTATCTGTAAGAAAACCCCCCCAAAAGTGTTTCAGCAATCTTCACCATTGCAGAACAAAAGAAGTAAACATATGGAAAGTGCCCAAGCCTGCGGTCATTGAGAGTTTGGGCCTTCAGGGACCTTCAGCCACATGGCAAAGCAATGGGAAGAACCACTTGGGTCTTCCACGGCAGCGTTTTGGCACTTCACGAGTCATGTGGGGCCAAAGAGGGTCATGTGTTGGTCCAAAGCTGGGGTGAGAGACCTAGAGAGGGATCCTTGAGAGCTGGAAGTGTCCATCATGGTGAACTGAATGGAAGATCCTCTCCCCATGGCCAAAACGGTCTCACACCACCTGCAGGTCTGGTGCAGGAAGAGCTCTGTTGGCACTTTCTCTGCTGTGCTGCTGCCAAACGAAAGGGAGGACTTCACTGACACCTCAGCTCAGAAGAAGGACCTCTCCCACCCACATCCAACCCTTGCCCCAAGGAGACACCAAGCAGTTGGTAGGTGCCCGCAGCTTGGGCTTCATGTAGATGCTGCCCATGTTGAACAAAACCTCCTCCTGGGTCTGCGGCCACCCTGGCGCAAGGTGGCACCAGCAACTCGGTACACTGGATGCTCCAAGTGGGGAGAAACCCAAGCAGAAAGGAAATCACACTTCTATTCATGTTCCGCAGGACCTGCGCTTGGAAACGCAAGTTGGAGGCAGAAGGGATGGGGGGAGCTCGGGAAGAACCGAGCTCGGGCAGGAGCAGAAGGAAACATCCCAGCATTGTACTCACTTTGCAGGACTTGACTATGATGATCCCAGAGTTCTTGTAATTCTTTTTCTTCTTTTGCTTTTTGGGGTTAATGCACTCTAGCTCGAGCTGTAACACAGGACACAGACACGGCGTGAGAGCGGTGCTGGGCTGTGCCAGGTGGCTGCAGATGCCACCAGTGGCCGCATCTTGCGGGCACCCTCCCTTCACAGGTTTCAAAGTGCTGAAGAGACCTAAATGAATCTCAGCAAGCTACTGCTATTTAATTATGGAAATGGAGGTGCAGGAGCTGCTTGGGAAGGGGCTACTTTTCCCTTCCAGGGATTTTCACCACGCCCAGGACCTGGTGATGGCAGCTGAGACACCCCAATGAGGTTATGGGGGTCTACGGGATGGTGAAACAGGTCAAACACCTGAATAATTAGGGCAGGCCACCACCTTTCTTCAAAAGCTCTGGGAAAACAAAATGCCTCTTGAATATTCATAAAATTGCTGCGATATTTCATTTTTTTTAAAAAACCTAAAACTGAATAAAAACTCTTGTCAAAGAAGAATGTTTACATGAGGGTTGGTCTAGGGGAGAGGGCAGGACTGGGTACGGGAAGCACGAAGAGAAAGTCCTGTCCGTTCTTCCAGCTGCAGAAAAATGGGAACATTTTAAATACTAAAATCCTTCGGATGCCTGACTGTGAACTGCACTGTTCATTTCACTGACTGAACAAAATCAAAATACAGATCTGCTGACAAAATCCCATAACTCTAACCCCTAACCCAGGCAGATGGTCCAGCCCAGACCCGCTAGCGGGTAGCTTCCACATGGGTCCACACAGGCACCACGTGGGACAGTGGTGGCCGGTCTGTTCTCCCTTCTCCAGCATCCTGCTCAGACCAGCCCAGTGATGGCCCCAGACCCACTCAGACCACCTGGTGATGGCCCTGGACATGCTTAGACCACCTGGTGGTGGCCCTGGACCTGCTCAGACCATGTGGTGATGGCCCTGGACCTGCTCAGACCGCCTGGTGATGGCCCTGGACATGCTTAGACCACCTGGTGGTGGCCCCGGACCTGCTCAGACCAGCCGAGTGATGGCCCCAGACCCACTCAGACCATCTGGTCGTGGCCTTGGACATGTTCAGACCAGCCTGGTGATGGTCCCAGACCATTCAGCGATGGCCTCAGACCTGCTCAGACCAGCCTGGTGATGGCCCTGAATCTGCTCAGAGCAGCTCGGTGATGGCCCCAGACCTGTTCAGACCAGCCGGTGATAGCCCTGGACCTGTTCAGACCATTCAGTGATGGCCCTGGACCCGCTCAGACCATTCAGTGATGGCCCTGGACCCGCTCAGACCATTTGGTGATGGCACTGGAGCTGCTCAGACCAACCCAATGAAGGCCCTGGAGATGGCAATGAGGCTTTCCTGCTATCTCAGCCAGGCTGGACTGTGCTGCTCCCAACCTGCAAGCACAGCAGCATGTGGCGCGTGGTCTGCAGCATGTGGCGCGTGGTCTACAGCAAGGGCAGCTCTGTCCCCGCTTCTTTATTTACCCTCCTCAGTGTGGTCACATGAAAGGATGAGATAGACCACGAGGAGCCACCCCAGGGAGAAGGGATGCTGAAGGGTGATGCACAGCGGTGGTGAGCAGTGGCCGCTTGCTTTTGGAGCCACCTTCTTCCACCCAGAGTCCACAGTACTCTGCTCAGAGAGTGGCAACAGCTGGGCAACAGCTTTACCGGGGAACGGAGGGCGCCCTTTTGCGACAATCCAGGCAAGGGGAAGAGGCAAAGAGAGCCCGTCCCCAGCTGGATCCTTGTTATGCACGGGGGCCCAGCAGCACCGACACGCAGCAAGGCGTTTTACTCTCTTCTACCCAGCATCTCCCAGGGTCCCATGGAGAGAAAAGAAGATTTTATTGCTAGGCTGGTAGGTTGCAAATACAGTGGGAAAACAGGCTCAACACTTCCCTCTGGCACCATCAGCTTGCGCAGTCCTGGACAGGACACTTCATGCCTTTGTGCCTCAGTTTCCCCAGCCAGGAACCTTTTCTCATTGTACCACGCATGGTGTTTTATACAACGCCACGGCTCGGCCAAGACCTCCTCTTGGTTTCGTAATCCTAGCAATGACGGCAGTGAAAAGCTCTGCTTATCCAGGACTTTTCACGACATGCCTTCGATCAGGTGGCACCTGCCAAGGCTTTTGGCCAGCACTTTGGGGGAAGACGGGGACACCTTTGGCCACAAAACCGGCGTGGAGTTGCACAGGAGCTGGCACTCCTGGTGACCAGGCAGCCCATGCTGCAGATGCAGCCCCAGAAGCATGTCACACCACCCCATCTGACCCCTCAAATCATAGGACACCCCCCCCAATCACGGGTGCTGCTGCAAACATCTCAGCAGAGCTCGATTTTCAGCCAGGGCTGCCTTAGCCCTCTCTCTACCTCAGATAATTTAGATACAACAGTGGCCTGAGTCACTCATGGTGCCGGTGGGAGGAGAAAGGAGGTTGCACTTGGCTTTTCTCAGCACAGCTTGAGGAGCTCAGCGCCAAGTACCAAAATCTACCACCAACGGTGAGGAGCCCCTTCCTCGTTCTGCCCTGAAAGTCCATCGGCACTCACTGGAAAGGCATCTTGGGCTTCGCACATCTTGGCCACCGAGGTCTGGAACTCCCCGATGAAGTCGTGTCCCCCATCACTGTCATAGTCGTAACACATCACCTAGGGCGGGAGGAGCACAAACCAGCCTCAGACGCAGTACCTGTCTCCTGCCGGGAGACCTGCTGAACTTCTCAGCCTCTCCTGATGGAGACCCCAAACAAGTGTTTTTTTGGTTTTGAGAGTGGTTCTGCTTTGGTTGGTTTGTTTGAGTTTTTTTTTTTTAAATAAACCAGCTATGGGGTTTTAGATGTTTAACGGTCTATCCTCGAGGTCGACCACCACGGTACAAGCCTGAAGGACCCCCCTTCCCCATTACCTTTATCAGCTTCTCTACATCTCCATCGCACAGTGACACCAAAGGCACAGTAAACGGCTTCCAGACGGGGTCCAACGTGTACTTGATCACCTGTGGGGTGGGAACGGAGGGATGCTGTTACAACGGGCACGTTGTTGCAGGGGGAGATGACACAAAGCGGGAGACACATCCCCAAGAGCGACCCTGGACCAGCTTCTCAGTGGAGCAGGGCAGGCAGAAAGCCCCATCTCAGCCCTCTTCGGCCTCCTTAGTTTAGGCCCAGCGGTTCCCCCTTCTCAGGCTGTAGCATGTGCGAGTTACGACAGATTCATTTGCATCATGTCGGGTGATTTCTCCACCTCCAGGAGCAACCAAACACACCCGCCCGAGACAACAGCCACAGCAGACTGGGCAGCACGGGCATAACCATGCCCAGAGCATGGGCACAACCACTTACCCCACCAGTTCAAGGCCAGCACCTATTTATGACCTCTGCATCCCATTTCTTGCACCCTACTCATTGCTTCCCCCTCCCAGGACCCCACCTACATCCATATGGGGTCTGACCACTGAGAAGATGGAGCAGTGGGATGCCACAACCAGCCGGGAAAGCCAGACAGCCCTGGGCACGTCCAGCTCTCTTGCCTCATCTGTGTAACATCTGCTGCCCGAGCTGCAGAAATATTAATTGATGCTTTTTGACATTTCCTCAGGGAATGCAATCGCTTGGCGGAAACCTAAGCCAATGCAAGCAGGCTCCAGGCACATCGGAGGTGTCTTCAGGGCAGGTGGAGACCCACTTTTGCAAAGGTGTTGTGCTCAAAAAGAGAGGTTCACGTGACTATTAGGGAAGTTGGGCAGCAGATTAACCCTCCTCTGTGCAAGGGGGGATGTCTGGCATGGAGGACCTTGGACCTTCGCAGCCGGAGCAGCAACAGTACAGCCCAGGGAGGAAGAGGTCCATGGCTGCTGCTGCCGCCGGCAACCAGCCTGCGGGACCTGCAACAGGCAGCTTGTTCTACAGACGGGCTCTTGCACGAGACCGGGGGAGAGCCTGACACTGCGAGCACCGTTTAGTCGAGAATTTGCAAACACCTCCTCCGGGAGGCTGGGAAGAGCAGGGGGAGCCCACGCACCCCGAGATGGTGCCCGCGCGCGCTGCCAGCCGCCAGGGCCCCAGGGTGGGTGGGGGAAGGACCCAGCGTCTCCATCGCACGGCGCCCAGCTGGGCGTTCACACTTGCGCTTCGATAACAGGCTGTAACGAGTGCGCCAATCCTTCCCCGCCAGACACCTCCGTGGTGGCATGAGAAATGCCAGCATCAGACTGAGAGGTGGTTATATTCACTGTGATCCAGAATCACAGAAACACAGAGTGGTAGGGGTTGGAAGGGACCTTCAGAGGTCATCACTCCTGCACCGAAAGATGCACGAATGGGGAACCTTATTTTTTTGCATCCAGCCTCCGAACCCAAAGATGCTCGCCCGGTATGGGATTCCCCCGAGGACAGCGGGATACGTTCGGGGCTGGTCAGGAGGAGGCTGTTGGAGCACCCATTACTTGAAAGAAAGCCTGGCTAGACCCTTATC